>NW_028270186.1:26676414-27281414 GCF_037043375.1 Chiloscyllium plagiosum | reverse complement strand
ACACACTCTCTCACACTCATACACACAGACAGACACACGATCCCTAAAACACACACAGACACTCTTTCTCACACACACAAAAACACGCAGTTACACTCTCTCTCACACACACATACACACACAGACACACACTCCATCAAATACACATAGACACACTCTCACACACATGCACACAAACACACACTCCCTCACACACACATACACACTCTCTAGCACACAAGACGAACTGTCATACACACACATAGACACACAGACACATACACACAGACACACACACATAGACACACAGACAGACTCTCTCACACTCATACACACACATACACGCTCTCTCACACACACCCTCATTCACACACATGCACAGAGAGACACACACATCGTCAAACACACACACAGCCACACACTCACACATGAACAAGCACTTTCTTTCTCACACACACATATACAGACACACAGAGATACACATGCATCTACTCTTTCACACACACAAACACGGACAGACTGTCTCACTCTCTGTCTGACTGTTTCTCTACCTCAGAAAGTTCTCCCTCAGAACCTCAGAGAGTGCTCGCTCAATACCTCAGAAAATGCTCCCTCAGTACCTCAGAGAGTGCTCCCTCAATACCTCAGAAAGTGCTCCCTGAATACCTCAGAAAGAGCTTCCTCAATACCTCAGAAAGTGCTTCCTCAATACCTCAGAAAGTGCTCCCTCAGTACCTCAGATAGTACTCCCTCAATACCTCAGAAAGAGCTCACTCAATACCTCAGAAAGTGCTCCCTCAATACCTCAGAAAGTGCTTCCTCAATACCTCAGATAGTGTTCCCTCAGTACCTCAGAAGGAGCTTCCTCAATACCTCAGAAAGTGCTTCCTCAATACCTCAGAAAGTGCTCCCTCAGTACCTCAGATAGTACTCCCTCAATACCTCAGAAAGTGCTCCCTCAATACCTCAGAAAGTGCTCCCTCAATACCTCAGAAAGTGCTTCCTCAATACCTCAGAAGGTGCTCCCTCAGTGCCTCAGATAGTACACCCTCAATACCTCAGAAAGTGCTCACTCAATACCTCAGATAGTGCTCCCTGAATACCTCAGATAGTGCTCCCTCAATACCTCAGAAAGAGTCCCCTCAATACCTCAGAAGGTGCTCCCTCAGTGCCTCAGATAGTACTCCCTCAGTACCTCAGAAAGTGCTCCCTCAATACCTCAGAAAATGCTTCCTCAATACCTCAGATACTTCTCCCTCAATACCTCAGAAAGTGCTCCCTCACAACCTCAGATAGTTCTCCCTCAGTACCTCAGATAGTGCTCCTTCAATAACTCAGAAAGTGCTTCCTCAGTACCTCAGAAAGTGCTCCCTCAGTACCTCAGATAGTGTTTCCACAGTACCTCAGAAGGTGCTCCCTCAAACCCAGATAGTGCTTACTCAGTACCTCTGAAAGTGCTCCCTCAATACCTCAGAAAGTGGTCACTCAGGACCTCAGATAGTTCTCCCTCAGTGCCTCACATAGTTCTCCCTCAGTACCTCAGGTAGTGCTCCCTCAATACCTCAGAAAGTGCTCCCTCAGTACCTCAGATATTGCTCCCTCAATACCTCAGATAGTGTTTCCTCAGTACCTCAGAAGGTGCTCCCTCCATACCTCAGAAAGTGCTTCCTCAATACCTCTGATACTTCTCCCTCAAAACCTCAGAAAGTGCTCCCTCAGTACCTCCGATATTGCTCCCTCAATACCTCAGATAGTGCTCCCTCAAGACCTCAGAAAGTGTCCCCTCAGTACCTCAGAAAGTGCTCCCTCAATACCTCAGAAAGTGCTCCATCAATACCTCAGACAGTGCTCGCTCAATACCTCTGAAAGTGCTCCCGAAATACCGAAGATAGTTCTCCCAAAATACGTCAGATAGTTCTCCATCAAAACCTCTGAAATTGCTCCCTCAATACCTCAGATAGTTCTCCCTCAATACCTCAGATATTTCTCCCTCAAGACCTCAGAAAGTTCTCCCTCAATACCTCAGATAGTGCTCCCTCAATACCTCAGATAGTTCTCCCTCAATACCTCAGATAGATCTCCCTCAATACTTCAGAATGTGCTCCCTCAATACCTCAGAAAGTGCTCACACAGTACCTCAGATAGTTCAGCCTCAGTAACTCAGATAGTTCTCCTTAAATATGTCAGAAAGTGCTCCCTCACAACCTCAGATAGTTCTCCCTCAGTACCTCAGATAGTGCTCCCTCAATAACTCAGAAAGTGCTTCCTCAGTACCTCAGAAAGTGCTCCCTCAGTACCTCAGATAGTGTTTCCACAAAACCTCAGAAGGTGCTCCCTCAAACCCACATAGTGCTTACTCAGTACCTCTGAAAGTGCTCCCTCAATACTTCAGAAAGTGGTCACTCAGTACCTCAGATAGTTCTCCCTCAGTGCCTCAGATAGTTCTCCCTCAGTACCTCAGGTAGTGCTCCCTCAACACCTCAGAAAGTGCTCCCTCAGTACCTCAGATATTGCTCCCTCAATATCTCAGATAGTGCTTCCTCAGTACCTCAGAAGGTGCTCCCTCCATACCTCAGAAAGTGCTTCCTCAATACCACCGATATTGCTCCCTCAATACCTCAGATAGTGCTCCCACAATACCTCAGAAAGTGTCCCCTCAGTACCTCCGATATTGCTCCCTCAATACCTCAGATAGTGCTCCCTCAAGACCTCAGAAAGTTCTCCCTCAAAACCTCAGATAGTGCTCCCTCAATACCTCAGATAGTGCTCCCTCAATACCTCAGATAGTTCACCTTCAATACCTCAGAATGTGCTCCCTCAATACCTCAGCAAGTGCTCACTCAGTACCTCAGATAGTTCTGCCTCAGTAACTCAGATAGTTCTCCCTAAATATGTCAGAAAGTGCTCCATCACAACATCAGATAGTTCTCCCTCAGTACTTCAGATAGTGCTCCCTCAATGACTCAGAAAGTGCTTCCTCAGTACCTCAGAAAGTGCTCCCTCAGTACCTCAGATAGTGTTTCCACAGTACCTCAGAAGGTGCTCCCTCAAACCTAGATAGTGCTTACTCAGTACCTCTGAAAGTGCTCCCTCAATACTTCAGAAAGTGGTCACTCAGTACCTCAGATAGTTCTCCCTCAGTGCCTCAGATAGTTCTCCCTCAGTACCTCAGTAGTGCTCCCTCAATACCTCAGAAAGTGCTCCCTCAGTACCTCAGATATTGCTCCCTCAATACCTCAGATAGTGATTCCTCAGTACTTCAGAAGGTGCTCCCTCCATACCTCAGAAAGTGCTTCCTCAATACCTCTGATAGTTCTCCCTCAATACCGCAGAAAGTGCTCCCTCAGTACCTCAGATATTGCTCCCTCAATACCTCAGATAGTGCTCCCTCAATACCTCAGAAAGTGTCCCCTCAGTACCTCAGAAAGTGCTCCCTCAATACCTCAGAAAGTGCTCCATCAATACCTCAGACAGTGCTCGCTCAATACCTCTGAAAGTGCTCCCTAAATACCGAAGATAGTTCTCCCACAATACGTCAGATATTTCTCCCTCAAAACCTCTGAAATTGCTCCCTCAATACCTCAGATAGTTCTCCCTCAATACCTCAGAAAGTGTCCCCTCAGTACCTCAGAAAGTGCTCCGTCAATACCTCAGAAAGTGCTCCATCAATACCTCAGACAGTGCTCGCTCAATACCTCTGAAAGTGCTCCCTAAATACCGAAGATAGTTCTCCCACAATACGTCAGATAGTTCTCCCTCAAAACCTCTGAAATTGCTCCCTCAATACCTCAGATAGTTCTCCCTCAATACCTCAGATATTTCTCCCTCAATACCTCAGAAAGTTCTCCCTCAATACCTCAGATAGTGCTCCCTCAATACCTCAGATAGTGCTCCCTCAATACCTCAGATAGTTCTCCCTCAATACCTCAGAATGTGCTCCCTCAATACCTCAGCAAGTGCTCACTCAGTACCTCAGATAGTTCTGCCTCAGTAACTCAGATAGTTCCCCCTAAATATGTCATAAAGTGCTCCCTCAATACCTCAGAAAGTGCTCCCTCAATACCTCAGAAAGTGCTCCCTCAATACCTCAGCAAGTGCTCCCTCAATACCTCATAAAGTTCTTCCTCAATACATCAGATTGTGTTCCCTCAATACCTCATAAAGTGCTTCCTCAATACCTCTGAAAATGCTCCATCAATACCTCAGATCGTTCTCCATCAGTACCTCTGATCGTGCTTTCTCAGTACCTCAGAAAGTGCTACCTCAATACCTAAGAAAGTGCTCCAGCAATAACTCAGAGAGGGCTCCCTCAATACCTAAGATAGTTCTCCTTCAATATCTCATATAGTTCTCCCTCAAAACCTCTGAAAGTGCTCGGTCAATACCTCAGACACTTTTCCCTCAATACCTCAGATAGTGCTACTCAATACCTCAGATAGTTCTCCCTCAATACCTCTGAAAGTGCTCCCTCAATACTTCAGATAGTTCTCCCTCAAAACCTCAGATAGTGCTCCCTCAATACCTCAGATAGTTCTCCCTCAATACATCAGATAGTTCTCCCTCAATGCCTCAGATAGTGGTCCCACAATACCTCAGATAGTTCTCCCTCAATACCTCTGAAAGTGATCCCTCAGTACCTCAGATAGTACTCACTCAGAACCTCAGCTAGTGCTTCCTCAGTACGTCAGAAAGTGCTCCCTCAATACCTCAGAAACTGCTCCCTCAGTACCTCAGATAGTTCTCCCTCAGTACCTCAGATAGTTTTCACTCAGTACCTCAGAAAGTGCTCCCTAAATACCTCAGAAAGTGCTCCCTCAGTACCTCAGATATTGCTCCCTCAATGCCTCAGATAGTGCTCCCTTAATACCTCAGAAAGTGCTCCCTCAGTACCTTAGATAGTTCTCCCTCAGTACCTCAGAGAGTGCTCCCGCAGTACCTCAGAAAGTGCTCCCTCAAAACCTCAGAAATTGCTCCCTCAATACCTCAGAAAGTGCTCCCTCAGTACCTCAGAAAGTGCTTCCTCAATACCTCAGAAAGTGCTCCATCAGTACCTCAGAAAGTGCTTCCTCAATACCTCAGATAGTGGTGCCTCAATACCTCAGAAAGTGCTCCCTCAGTAGCTCAGATAGTGCTCACTCAATGCCTCAGAAAGTGCTCCATCAATACTTCAGAAAGTGGTCACTCAGTACCTCAGGTAGTGCTCCCTCAATACCTCAGAAAGTGCTCCCTCAGTACCTCAGATATTGCTCCCTCAATACCTCAGATAGTGCTTCCTCAGTACCTCAGAAGGTGCTCCCTCAATACCTCAGAACGTGCTTCCTCAATACCTCTGATAGTTCTGCCTCAATACCTCAGAAAGTGCTCCCTCAATACCTCAGAAAGTGCTTCCTCAATACCTCAGATAGTGCTCCCTCAATACCTCAGAAAGTGCTTCCTCAATACCTCAGAAAGTGCTTTCTCAATACCTCAAAAATTGTCCCTCAGTACCTCAGATAGTTCTCCCTCAATACCTCAGAAAGTGCTCACTCAATACCTCAGAAAGTGCGTCCTCAACACGTCAGATAGTGGTCCCTCAATACCTCAGAATGTGCTCCCTCAATACTTCAGAAAGTGCTCCCTCAGTCCCTCAAATAATTCTACCTCAATACCTCAGAAAGTGCTCACTCAATACCTCAGAAAGTGCGTCCTCAACACGTCAGATAGTGGTCCCTCAATACCTCAGAATGTGCTCCCTCAATACTTCAGAAAGTGCTCCCTCAGTACCTCAGATAATTCTACCTCAGTACCTCAGAAAGTGCTCCCTCAGTACCTCAGATAGTGTTTCCTCAGTACCTCAGAAGGTGCTATTTCAATACCTCAGAAAGTGCTCACTCAATACCTCAGAAAGTGCGTCCTCAACACGTCAGATAGTGGTCCCTCAATACCTCAGAATGTGCTCCCTCAATACTTCAGAAAGTTCTCCCTCAGTACCTCAGATAATTCTACCTCAGTACCTCAGAAAGTGCTCCCTCAGTACCTCAGATAGTGTTTCCTCAATACCTCAGAAAGTGCTATCTCAATACCTCAGATAGTGCTCCCTCAATACCTCATAAAGTGCTTCCTCAATACCTCAGAAAGTGCTTTCTCAATACCTCAAAAATTGTCCCTCAGTACCTCAGATAGTGCTCCCTCAATACCTCAGAAAGTGCTCACTCAATACCTCAGAAAGTGCGTCCTCAACACGTCAGATAGTGGTCCCTCAATACCTCAGAATGTGCTCCCTCAATACTTCAGAAAGTGCTCCCTCAGTACCTCAAATAATTCTACGTCAGTACCTCAGAAAGTGCTCCCTCAGTACCTCAGATAGTGTTTCCTCAATACCTCAGAAAGTGCTATCTCAATACCTCAGATAGTGCTCCCTCAATACCTCAGAAAGTGCTTCCTCAATACCTCAGAAAGTGCTTTCTCAATACCTCAAAAATTGTCCCTCAGTACCTCAGATAGTGCTCCCTCAATACCTCAGAAAGTGCTCACTCAATACCTCAGAAAGTGCGTCCTCAACACGTCAGATAGTGGTCCCTCAATACCTCAGAATGTGCTCCCTCAATACTTCAGAAAGTGCTCCCTCAGTACCTCAAATAATTCTACGTCAGTACCTCAGAAAGTGCTCCCTCAGTACGTCAGATAGTGCTCCCTCAATACCTCAGAAAGTGCTCACTCAATACCTCAGAAAGTGCGTCCTCAACACGTCAGATAGTGGTCCCTCAATACCTCAGAATGTGCTCCCTCAATACTTCAGAAAGTGCTCCCTCAGTCCCTCAAATAATTCTACCTCAGTACCTCAGAAAGTGCTCCCTCAGTACGTCAGATAGTGCTCCCTCAATACCTCAGAAAGTGCTCACTCAATACCTCAGAAAGTGCACCCTCTGTACCTCAGAAAGTGCTTCCTCAATACCTCAGAAAGTGCTATCTCAATACCTCAGATAGTGCTCCCTCAATACCTCAGAAAGTGCTTCCTCAATACCTCAGAAGGTGCTTTCTCAATACCTCAAAAATTGTCCCTCAGTACCTAAGATAGTGCTCCCTCAATACCTCAGAAAGTGCTCACTCAATACCTCAGAAAGTGCGTCCTCAACACGTCAGATAGTGGTCCCTCAATACCTCAGAATGTGCTACCTCAATACTTCAGAAAGTGCTCCCTCAGTACCTCAAATAATTCTACGTCAGTACCTCAGAAAGTGCTCCCTCAGTACGTCAGATAGTGCTCCCTCAATACCTCAGAAAGTGCTCACTCAATACCTCAGAAAGTGCGTCCTCAACACGTCAGATAGTGGTCCCTCAATACCTCAGAATGTGCTCTCTCAATACTTCAGAAAGTGCTCCCTCAGTACCTCAGATAATTCTACCTCAGTACCTCAGAAAGTGCTCCCTCAGTACCTCAGATAGTGTTTCCTCAGTACCTCAGAAGGTGCTATCTCAATACCTCAGAAAGTGCTCACTCAATACCTCAGAAAGTGCGTCCTCAACACGTCAGATAGTGGTCCCTCAATACCTCAGAATGTGCTCCCTCAATACTTCAGAAAGTTCTCCCTCAGTACCTCATATAATTCTACCTCAATACCTCAGAAAGTGCTCCCTCAGTACCTCAGATAGTGTTTCCTCAATACCTCAGAAAGTGCTATCTCAATACCTCAGATAGTGCTCCCTCAATACCTCAGAAAGTGCTTCCTCAATACCTCAGAAAGTGCTTTCTCAATACCTCAAAAATTGTCCCTCAGTACCTCAGATAGTGCTCCCTCAATACCTCAGAAAGTGCTCACTCAATACCTCAGAAAGTGCGTCCTCAACACGTCAGATAGTGGTCCCTCAATACCTCAGAATGTGCTCCCTCAATACTTCAGAAAGTGCTCCCTCAGTCCCTCAAATAATTCTACCTCAGTACCTCAGAAAGTGCTCCCTCAGTACGTCAGATAGTGCTCCCTCAATACCTCAGAAAGTGCTCACTCAATACCTCAGAAAGTGCGTCCTCAACACGTCAGATAGTGGTCCCTCAATACTTCAGAATGTGCTCCCTCAATACTTCAGAAAGTGCTCCCTCAGTACCTCAGATAATTCTACCTCAGTACCTCAGAAAGTGCTCCCTCAGTACCTCAGATAGTGTTTCGTCAGTACATCAGAAGGTGCTCCCTCAATACCTCAGAAATTGCTCCCTCAGTACCTCAGATAGTACTCACTCAGAACCTCAGCTAGTTCTCCCTCAGTAACTCAGATAGTGCTCATCCAAACCTCAGATAGTTCTTCCTCAGTACCTCAGATAGTTCTCCCTCAATACCTCAGATAGTTCTCTCTCAATACCTCTGAAAGCTTCCCCCTTTTCAATACCTCAGATTGTTCTCCCTCAATGCCTCAGATAGTGCTCCCACAATACCTCAGATAGTGCTCCTCAAAACCTCAGATAGTTCTCCCTCAGTACCTCAGAAAGTGCTCCCTCAATACCTCAGAAAGTGCTCCCTCACTACCTCAGATAGCACTCACTCAGAACCTCAGCTAGTGCTTCCTCAGTACGTCAGAAAGTGCTCCCTCAATACCTCAGAAACTGCTCCCTCAGTACCTCAGATAGTTCTACCTCAGTACCTCAGATAGTTCTCCCACAGTACCTCAGATAGTTCTCACTCAGTACCTCATAAAGTGCTCCCTAAATACCTCAGAAAGTGCTACCTCAGTACGTCAGATATTGCTCCCTCATTGCCTCAGATAGTGCTCCCTTAATACCTCAGAAAGTGCTCCCTCAGTACCTCAGATAGTTCTCCCTTAGTACCTCAGATAGTTCTCCCTCAGTACCTCAGAGTGTGCTTCTTTAATACCTCAGAACTTGTTCCCTTAGTACCTCAGATAGTCCTCCCTCAATACCTCAGAATGTGCTCCCTCAGTAACTCAGAAAGTGCTTCCTCAATACCTCAGCAAGTGCTTCATCAATACCACAGATAGTTCTGCCTCAGTACCTCAGATAGTGTTCCCTCAATACCTCAGAAAATGCTCGCTCAATACCTCAGAAAGTGCTTCCTCAATACAACATATTGAGTTCCCTCAATCCCTCAGAAAGTGCTTCCTCAATACCTCAGAAAGTGCTCACTCAGTACCTCAGATAGTGCTCCCTCAATACCTCACAAAGTGCTCCATCAATACCTCAGAGAGGGCTCCCACAATACCTCAGATAGTTCTCCCTCAGTACCACAGAAAGTGCTCCCTCAATACCTCAGAAAGTCCTCCCTCAGTACCTCAGATAGTACTCACTCAGAACCTCAGCTAGTGTTTCCTCACTACGTCAGAAAGTGCTCCCTCAATACCTCAGAAACTGCTCCCTCAGTACCTCAGATATTTCTCCCTCAGTACCTCAGATAGTTCTCACTCAGTACCTCAGAAAGTGCTTTAAATACCTCAGAAGGTGCTCCCTCAGTACCTCAGATATTGCTCCCTCAATGCCTCAGATAGTGCTCCCTTAATACCTCAGAAAGTGCTCCCTCAGTACCTCAAATATTTCTCCCTCAGTACCTCAGAAAGTGCTTCCTCAACACGTCAGACAGTGGTTCCTCAATACCTCAGAATGTGCTCCCTCAATACTTCAGATAGTGCTTCCTCAGTAACTCAGAAAGTGCTCACTCAATACGTCATTTAGTTCTTCCTCAATACCTCGAAAGAGCTCCCTCAATACCTCAGTGAGTGTTCCATCAGTACCTCAGAAAGTGCTCCCTCAATACCTCAGAAATTGCTCCATCAATTCCTCAGATAGTTCTCCATTAGTACCTCTGATACTGCTTCCTCAGTACGTCAGATAGTGCTCCCTCAATACCTCAGAAAGTGTCCTCTCAGTACCTCAGAAAGTGCTACCTCAATACCTCAGAAAGTGCTCCATCAATACCTCAGAGAGTGCTCCCTCAATACCTAAGATAGTTCTCCTTCAATACATCAGATAGTTCTCCCTCAAAAACTCTGAAAGTGCTCGCTCAATACCTCAAATAGTTCACCCTCAATACCTCAGATAGTGCTCCTCAAAACCTCAGATAGTTCTCCCTCAGTACCTCAGATAGTTCTCCCTCAATACCTCAGACAGTTCTCCCTCAATGCCTCAGATAGTGCTCCCACAATACCTCAGATAGTTCTCCCTCAATACCTCAGATAGTTCTCCCTCAGTACCTCAGAAAGTGCTCCCTCAATACTTCAGAAAGTGCTTCCTCAGTACCTCAGATAGTACTCACTCAGAACCTCAGCTAGTGCTTCCTCAGTACGTCAGATAGTGCTCCCTCAATACCTCAGAAAGTGTCCCCTCAGTACCTCAGAAAGTGCTACCTCAATACCTCAGAAAGTGCTCCATCAATACCTCAGAGAGTGCTCCCTCAACACCTAAGATAGTTCTCCTTCAATACATCAGATAGTTCTCCCTCAAAAACTCTGAAAGTGCTCGCTCAATACCTCAAATAGTTCACCCTCAATACCTCAGATAGTGCTCCTCAAAACCTCAGATAGTTCTCCCTCAGTACCACAGAAAGTGCTCCCTCAATACCTCAGAAAGTGCTCCCTCAGTACCTCAGATAGTACTCACTCAGAACCTCAGCTAGTGTTTCCTCAGTACGTCAGAAAGTGCTCCCTCAATACCTCAGAAACTGCTCCCTCAGTACCTCAGATAGTTCTCCCTCAGTACCTCAGATAGTTCTCACTCAGTACCTCAGAAAGTGCTTTAAATACCTCAGAAAGTGCTCTGTCAGTACCTCAGATAGTTCTCCCTCAGTACCTCAGAGAGTGCTTCCTGAATACCACAGAACTTGATGTTCAGTACCTCAGATATTGCTCCCTCAATTCCTCAGAAAGTGCTCCCTAAACACTTCAGAAAGTGCACCCTCAGTGTCTCAGATAGTTCTCCCTCAGTACCTCAGAGTGCGCTTCCTCAATACCTCAGAAGGTGCTCCCTCAGTACCTCAGATAGTGCTCCCTCAGTACCTCAGAAAGTGCTCCCTCAGTACAATAGAAAGTGCTTCCTCAATACCTCAGAAAGTGCTCACTCAGTACCTCAGATAGTGCTCCCTCAATACCTCAGAAAGTGCTCCATCAATACCTCAGATAGTTCTCCCTAAGTACCTCAGAGTTTGCTTCCTCAATGCCTCAGAACTTGCTCCCTCAGTACCTCAGATAGTGCTCCCTCAATACCCCAGAAAGTGCTCCCTCTGTACCTCAGAAAGTGCTTCCTCAATACCTCAGAAAGTGCTATCTCAAAACCTCAGATAGTGCTCCCTCAATACCTCAGAAAGTGCTTCCTCAATACCTCAGAAAGTGCTTTCTCAATACCTCAGAAAGTGTCCCTCAGTACCTCAGATAGTGCTCCCTCAATACCTCTGAAAGTGCTTCCTCAACACGTCAGATAGTGGTCCCTCAATACCTCAGAATGTGCTCCCTCAATACTTCAGAAAGTGCTCCTTCACTACCTCAGATAATTCTCCCTCAGTACTTCAGAAAGTGCTCCCTCAGTACCTCAGAAAGTGCTCCCTTAATACCTCAGAAAGTGCTTCCTCAATACCTCAGAAAGTGCTCCCTCAGTACCTCAGAAAGTACTCCCTCAATAACTCAGAAAGTGCTCCCTCAGTACCTCAGATAGTACTCACTCAGAACCTCAGCTAATGCTTCCTCAGTACGTCAGAAAGTGCTCCCTCAATACCTCAGAAACTGCTCCCTCAGTACCTCAGATACTTCTCCCTCAATACCTCAGAAAGTGCTCCCTCATTACCTCAGAAAGTGCTCCCTCAATACCTCAGAAAGTGCTCCCTCAATACCTCAGATAGTGCTCCCTTAATACCTCAGATAGTTCTTCCTCAATTCCTCTGATAGTGCTCCCACAATAACTCAGATAGTGCTGCCTCAATACCTCAGCAAGTTCTCCCTCAGTACCTCAGATAGTTCGCCCTCAATACCTCTCAAAGTGCTCCCTCAATACCACAGATAGATCTCCCTCAATGCCTCAGATAGTGCTCCCTCAAGACCTCAGATAGTGCTCCCTCAATACCTCAGAAAGTGCTCCCTCAATACCTCAGATAGTACTCACTCAGAACCTCAGCTAGTGCTTCCTCAGTACGTCAGAAAGTGCTCCCTCAATGCCTCAGAAACTGCTCCCTCAGTACCTCAGATAGGTCTCACTCAGTACCTCCGAAAGTGCTCCCCAAAATACCTCAGAAAGTGCTCCCTCAGTACCTCAAATATTGCTCCCTCAATGCCTCATATAGTGCTCCTTAATACCTCAGAATGTGCTCGCTCAGTACCTCAGATAGTGCTCCCTCAATACCTCAGAAAGTGCTCCCTTAATCCACAGATAGTTCTCCCTCAGTACCTCAGAAAGTGCTCCCTCAGTACCTCAGAATGTGCTCCCTCAATACCTCAGAAAGCGCTTCCTCAATACCTCAGAAAGTGCTCCCTCGTTACCTCAGAAAGTGCTCCCTCAATACCTCAGAACGTGGTTCCTCAATACCTCAGAAAGTGCTCCCTCAGTACCTCAGAACGTGTTTCCTCAATACCTCAGAACTTGCTCTCTCAGTTCCTCAGATAGTGCTCCCTCAATACCTCAGAAAGTGCACCCTCTGTACCTCAGAAAGTGCTTCCTCAATACCTCAGAAAGTGCTATCTCAATACCTCAGATAGTGCTCCCTCAATACCTCAGAAAGTGCTTCCTCAATACCTCAGAAAGTGCTTTCTCAATACCTCAAAAATTGGCCCTCAGTACCTCAGATAGTGCTCCCTCAATACCTCAGAAAGTGCTCACTCAATACCTCAGAAATTGCGTCCTCAACACGTCAGATAGTGGTCCGTCAATACCTCAGAATGTGCTCCCTCAATACTTCAGAAAGTGCTCCCTCAGTACCTCAAATAATTCTACGTCAGTACCTCAGAAAGTGCTCCCTCAGTACGTCTGATAGTGCTCCCTCAATACTTCAGAAAGTGCTCCCTCAGTACCTCAAATAATTCTACGTCAGTACCTCAGAAAGTGCTCCCTCAGTACGTCAGATAGTGCTCCCTCAATACCTCAGAAAGTGCTCACTCAATACCTCAGAAAGTGCGTCCTCAACACGTCAGATAGTGGTCCCTCAATACCTCAGAATGTGCTCCCTCAATACTTCAGAAAGTTCTCCCTAAGGACCTCAGATGATTCTACCTCAATACCTCAGAAAGTGCTCCCTCAGTACCTCAGATAGTGTTTCCTCAATACCTCAGAAAGTGCTATCTCAATACCTCAGATAGTGCTCCCTCAATACCTCAGAAAGTGCTTCCTCAATACCTCAGAAAGTGCTTTCTCAATACCTCAAAAATTGTCCCTCAGTACCTCAGATAGTTCTCCCTCAAGACCTCAGAAAGTGCTCACTCAATACCTCAGAAAGTGCGTCCTCAACACGTCAGATAGTGGTCCCTCAATACCTCAGAATGTGCTCCCTCAATACTTCAGAAAGTGCTCCCTCAGTCCCTCAAATAATTCTACCTCAATACCTCAGAAAGTGCTCACTCAATACCTCAGAAAGTGCGTCCTCAACACGTCAGATAGTGGTCCCTCAATACCTCAGAATGTGCTCCCTCAATACTTCAGAAAGTGCTCCCTCAGTACCTCAGATAATTCTACCTCAGTACCTCAGAAAGTGCTCCCTCAGTACCTCAGATAGTGTTTCCTCAGTACCTCAGAAGGTGCTATCTCAATACCTCAGAAAGTGCTCACTCAATACCTCAGAAAGTGCGTCCTCAACACGTCAGATAGTGGTCCCTCAATACCTCAGAATGTGCTCCCTCAATACTTCAGAAAGTGCTCCCTCAGTCCCTCAAATAATTCTACCTCAGTACCTCAGAAAGTGCTCCCTCAGTACGTCAGATAGTGCTCCCTCAATACCTCAGAAAGTGCTCACTCAATACCTCAGAAAGTGCACCCTCTGTACCTCAGAAAGTGCTTCCTCAATACCACAGAAAGTGCTATCTCAATACCTCAGACAGTGCTCCCTCAATACCTCAGAAAGTGCTTCCTCAATACCTCAGAAAGTGCTTTCTCAATACCTCAAAAATTGTCCCTCAGTACCTAAGATAGTGCTCCCTCAATACCTCAGAAAGTGCTCACTCAATACCTCAGAAAGTGCGTCCTCAACACGTCAGATAGTGGTCCCTCAATACCTCAGAATGTGCTCCCTCAATACTTCAGAAAGTGCTCCCTCAGTACCTCAAATAATTCTACGTCAGTACCTCAGAAAGTGCTCCCTCAGTACGTCAGATAGTGCTCCCTCAATACCTCAGAAAGTGCTCACTCAATACCTCAGAAAGTGCGTCCTCAACACGTCAGATAGTGGTCCCTCAATACCTCAGAATGTGCTCCCTCAATACTTCAGAAAGTGCTCCCTCAGTACCTCAGATAATTCTACCTCAGTACCTCAGAAAGTGCTCCCTCAGTACCTCAGATAGTGTTTCCTCAGTACATCAGAAGGTGCTCCCTCAATACCTCAGAAATTGCTCCCTCAGTACCTCAGATAGTACTCACTCAGAACCTCAGCTAGTTCTCCCTCAGTAACTCAGATAGTGCTCATCCAAACCTCAGATAGTTCTCCCTCAGTACCTCAGATAGTTCTCCCTCAATACCTCAGATAGTTCTCCCTCAATACCTCTGAAAGCTTCCCCCTTTTCAATACCTCAGATTGTTCTCCCTCAATGCCTCAGATAGTGCTCCCACAATACCTCAGATAGTGCTCCTCAAAACCTCAGATAGTTCTCCCTCAGTACCTCAGAAAGTGCTCCGTCAATACCTCAGAAAGTGCTCCCTCACTACCTCAGATAGCACTCACTCAGAACCTCAGCTAGTGCTTCCTCAGTACGTCAGAAAGTGCTCCCTCAATACCTCAGAAACTGCTCCCTCAGTACCTCAGATAGTTCTACCTCAGTACCTCAGATAGTTCTCCCACAGTACCTCAGATAGTTCTCACTCAGTACCTCATAAAGTGCTCCCTAAATACCTCAGAAAGTGCTACCTCAGTACCTCAGATATTGCTCCCTCATTGCCTCAGATAGTGCTCCCTTAATACCTCAGAAAGTGCTCCCTCAGTACCTCAGATAGTTCTCCCTTAGTACCTCAGATAGTTCTCCCTCAGTACCTCAGAGTGTGCTTCTTCAATACCTCAGAACTTGTTCCCTTAGTACCTCAGATAGTCCTCCCTCAATACCTCAGAATGTGCTCCCTCAGTAACTCAGAAAGTGCTTACTCAATACCTCAGCAAGTGCTTCATCAATACCACAGATAGTTCTGCCTCAGTACCTCAGATAGTGTTCCCTCAATACCTCAGAAAATGCTCGCTCAATACCTCAGAAAGTGCTTCCTCAATACAACAGATTGAGTTCCCTCAATCCCTCAGAAAGTGCTTCCTCAATACCTCAGAAAGTGCTCACTCAGTACCTCAGATAGTGCTTCCTCAATACCTCACAAAGTGCTCCATCAATACCTCAGAGAGGGCTCCCACAATACCTCAGATAGTTCTCCCTCAGTACCACAGAAAGTGCTCCCTCAATAGCTCAGAAAGTGCTCCCTCAGTACCTCAGATAGTACTCACTCAGAACCTCAGCTAGTGTTTCCTCAGTACGTCAGAAAGTGCTCCCTCAATACCTCAGAAACTGCTCCCTCGGTACCTCAGATAGTTCTCCCTCAGTACCTCAGATAGTTCTCACTCAGTACCTCAGAAAGTGCTTTAAATACCTCAGAAGGTGCTCCCTCAGTACCTCAGATATTGCTCCCTCAATGCCTCAGATAGTGCTCCCTTAATACCTCAGAAAGTGCTCCCTCAGTACCTCAAATATTTCTCCCTCAGTACCTCAGAAAGTGCTTCCTCAACACGTCAGACAGTGGTTCCTCAATACCTCAGAATGTGCTCCCTCAATACTTCAGATAGTGCTTCCTCAGTAACTCAGAAAGTGCTCACTCAATACGTCATTTAGTTCTTCCTCAATACCTCGAAAGAGCTCCCTCAATACCTCAGTGAGTGTTCCATCAGTACCTCAGAAAGTGCTCCCTCAATACCTCAGAAATTGCTCCATCAATTCCTCAGATAGTTCTCCATTAGTACCTCTGATACTGCTTCCTCAGTACGTCAGATAGTGCTCCCTCAATACCTCAGAAAGTGTCCTCTCAGTACCTCAGAAAGTGCTACCTCAATACCTCAGAAAGTGCTCCATCAATACCTCAGAGAGTGCTCCCTCAATACCTAAGATAGTTCTCCTTCAATACATCAGATAGTTCTCCCTCAAAAACTCTGAAAGTGCTCGCTCAATACCTCAAATAGTTCACCCTCAATACCTCAGATTGTGCTCCTCAAAACCTCAGATAGTTCTCCCTCAGTACCTCAGATAGTTCTCCCTCAATACCTCAGACAGTTCTCCCTCAATGCCTCAGATAGTGCTCCCACAATACCTCAGATAGTTCTCCCTCAATACCTCAGATAGTTCTCCCTCAGTACCTCAGAAAGTGCTCCCTCAATACCTCAGAAAGTGCTTCCTCAGTACCTCAGATAGTACTCACTCAGAACCTCAGCTAGTGCTTCCTCAGTACGTCAGATAGTGCTCCCTCAATACCTCAGAAAGTGTCCCCTCAGTACCTCAGAAAGTGCTACCTCAATACCTCAGAAAGTGCTCCATCAATACCTCAGAGAGTGCTCCCTCAATACCTAAGATAGTTCTCCTTCAATACATCAGATAGTTCTCCCTCAAAAACTCTGAAAGTGCTCGCTCAATACCTCAGAAAGTGCTCCCTCTGTACCTCAGGTTGTACTCACTCAGAACCTCAGCTAGTGTTTCCTCAGTACGTCAGAAAGTGCTCCCTCAATACCTCAGAAACTGCTCCCTCAGTACCTCAGATAGTTCTCCCTCAGTACCTCAGATAGTTCTCACTCAGTACCTCAGAAAGTGCTTTAAATACCTCAGAAAGTGCTCTGTCAGTACCTCAGATAGTTCTCCCTCAGTACCTCAGAGAGTGCTCCCTCAATACCTCAGAAATTGCTCCATCAATTCCTCAGATAGTTCTCCATTAGTACCTCTGATACTGCTTCCTCAGTACGTCAGATAGTGCTCCCTCAATACCTCAGAAAGTGTCCTCTCAGTACCTCAGAAAGTGCTACCTCAATACCTCAGAAAGTGCTCCATCAATACCTCAGAGAGTGCTCCCTCAATACCTAAGATAGTTCTCCTTCAATACATCAGATAGTTCTCCCTCAAAAACTCTGAAAGTGCTCGCTCAATACCTCAAATAGTTCACCCTCAATACCTCAGATTGTGCTCCTCAAAACCTCAGATAGTTCTCCCTCAGTACCTCAGATAGTTCTCCCTCAATACCTCAGACAGTTCTCCCTCAATGCCTCAGATAGTGCTCCCACAATACCTCAGATAGTTCTCCCTCAATACCTCAGATAGTTCTCCCTCAGTACCTCAGAAAGTGCTCCCTCAATACCTCAGAAAGTGCTTCCTCAGTACCTCAGATAGTACTCACTCAGAACCTCAGCTAGTGCTTCCTCAGTACGTCAGATAGTGCTCCCTCAATACCTCAGAAAGTGTCACCTCAGTACCTCAGAAAGTGCTACCTCAATACCTCAGAAAGTGCTCCATCAATACCTCAGAGAGTGCTCCCTCAATACCTAAGATAGTTCTCCTTCAATACATCAGATAGTTCTCCCTCAAAAACTCTGAAAGTGCTCGCTCAATACCTCAGAAAGTGCTCCCTCTGTACCTCAGGTAGTACTCACTCAGAACCTCAGCTAGTGTTTCCTCAGTACGTCAGAAAGTGCTCCCTCAATACCTCAGAAACTGCTCCCTCAGTACCTCAGATAGTTCTCCCTCAGTACCTCAGATAGTTCTCACTCAGTACCTCAGAAAGTGCTTTAAATACCTCACAAAGTGCTCTGTCAGTACCTCAGATAGTTCTCCCTCAGTACCTCAGAGAGTGCTTCCTGAATACCACAGAACTTGTTGTTCAGTACCTCAGATATTGCTCCCTCAATTCCTCAGAAAGTGCTCCCTAAACACTTCAGAAAGTGCACCCTCAGTGTCTCAGATAGTTCTCCCTCAGTACCTCAGAGTGCGCTTCCTCAATACCTCAGAAGGTGCTCCCTCAGTACCTCAGATAGTGCTCCCTCAGTACCTCAGAAAGTGCTCCCTCAGTACAACAGAAAGTGCTTCCTCAATACCTCAGAAAGTGCTCACTCAGTACCTCAGATAGTGCTCCCTCAATACCTCAGAAAGTGCTCCATCAATACCTCAGATAGTTCTCCCTAAGTACCTCAGAGTGTGCTTCCTCAATGCCTCAGAACTTGCTCCCTCAGTACCTCAGATAGTGCTCCCTCAATACCCCAGAAAGTGCTCCCTCTGTACCTCAGAAAGTGCTTCCTCAATAACTCAGAAAGTGCTTTCTCAAAACCTCAGATAGTGCTCCCTCAATACCTCAGAAAGTGCTTCCTCAATACCTCAGAAAGTGCTTTCTCAATACCTCAGAAAGTGTCCCTCAGTACCTCAGATAGTGCTCCCTCAATACCTCTGAAAGTGCTTCCTCAACACGTCAGATAGTGGTCCCTCAATACCTCAGAATGTGCTCCCTCAATACTTCAGAAAGTGCTCCTTCACTACCTCAGATAATTCTCCCTCAGTACTTCAGAAAGTGCTCCCTCAGTACCTCAGAAAGTGCTCCCTTAATACCTCAGAAAGTGCTTCCTCAATACCTCAGAAAGTGCTCCCTCAGTACCTCAGAAAGTACTCCCTCAATAACTCAGAAAGTGCTCCCTCAGTACCTGAGATAGTACTCACTCAGAACCTCAGCTAATGCTTCCTCAGTACGTCAGAAAGTGCTCCCTCAATACCTCAGAAACTGCTCCCTCAGTACCTCAGATACTTCTCCCTCAATACCTCAGAAAGTGCTCCCTCATTACCTCAGAAAGTGCTCCCTCAATACCTCAGAAAGTGCTCTCTCAATACCTGAGATAGTACTCACTCAGAACCTCAGCTAGTGCTTCCTCAGTACGTCAGAAAGTGCTCCCTCAATGCCTCAGAAACTGCTCCCTCAGTACCTCAGATAGTTCTCACTCAGTACCTCCGAAAGTGCTCTCCAAAATACCTCAGAAAGTGCTCCCTCATTACCTCAAATATTGCTCCCTCAATGCCTCAGATAGTGCTCCTTAATACCTCAGAATGTGCTCCCTCAGTACCTCAGATAGTGCTCCCTCAATACCTCAGAAAGTGCTCCCTTAATCCACAGATAGTTCTCCCTCAGTACCTCAGAAAGTGCTCCCTCAGTACCTCAGAATGTGCTCCCTCAATACCTCAGAAAGCGCTTCCTCAATACCTCAGAAAGTGCTTCCTCAATACCTCATAAAGTGCTTCCTCAATACCTCAGAAAGTGCTCCCTCGTTACCTCAGAAAGTGCTCCCTCAATACCTCAGAACGTGTTTCCTCAATACCTCAGAAAGTGCTCCCTCAGTACCTCAGATAGTGCTCCCTCTACACCTCAGAAAGTGCTTTCTCAATACCTCAGAAAGTGCTCCCTGAGTACCTCAGAGAGTGCTACCTCCAAACCTCAGAAAGTGCTTCCTCTATACCTCAGAAAGTGCTCCCTCAGTACCTCAGATAGTGCTCCCTCTACACCTCAGAAAGTGCTTCCTCAATACCTCAGAAACTGCTCCCTCAGTACCTCAGAAAGTGCTCCCTCAATACCTCAGAAAGTGCTTCCTCAATACCTCAGAAAGTGTTTCCTCAATACCTCATAAAGTGCTTCCTCAATACCTCAGAAAGTGCTCCCTCATTACCTCAGAAAGTGCTCCATCAATACCTCAGAAAGTGCTTCCTCTATACCTCAGAAAGTGCTTCCTCAGTACCTCAGATAGTGCTCCCTCTACACCTCAGAAAGTGCTTTATCAATACCTCAGTAAGTGCTCCCTCAATACCTCAAATAGTGCTCCCTCTATACCTCAGAAAGTGCTTCCTCTATAACTTCAGAAAGTGTTCCCTCAATACCTCAGAAAGTGCTTCCTCAATACCTCAGAAAGTGTTCCCTCAATACCTCAGAAAGTGCTTCCTCAATACCTCAGAAAGTGATTCCTCAATACCTCATAAATTGCTTCCTCAATACCTCAGAAAGTGCTCCCTCATTACCTCAGAAAGTGCTCCCTCAATACCTCAGAAAGTGCTTCCTCAATACCTCAGAAAGTGCTCCCTCAGTACCTCAGATAGTGCTCCCTCTATACCTCAGAAAGTGCTTCCTCTATACCTTCAGAAAGTGCTCCCTCAATACCTCAGAAAGTGCTTCCTCAATACCTCAGAAAGTGCTCCCTCAATACATCAGAAAGTGCTTCCTCAATACCTCAGAAAGTGCTCCCTCAGTACCTCAGATAGTGCTCCCTCTACACCTCAGAAAGTGCTTCCTCAATACCTCAGAAAGTGCTACCTCAGTAACTCAGATAGTGCTCCCTCTATCCCTCAGAAAGTGCTTCCTCTATACCTCAGAATGTGCTCCCTCAATACCTCAGAAAGTGCTTCCTCAATACCTCAGAAAGTGCTCCCTCTACACCTCAGAAAGTGCTTCCTCAATACCTCAGAAAGTGCTCCCTCAATACCTCAGAAACTGCTCCCTCAGTACCTCAGATAGTTCTACCTCAATACCTCAGATAGTTCTCCCTCAGTACCTCAGATAGTACTCACTCAGAACCTCAGAAAGTGCTCTCTCAATATCTCAGAAACTGCTCCCTCAGTACCTCAGATTGTTCTCCCTCAGTACCTCAGATAGTTCTCACTCAGTACCTCAGAAAGTGCTCCCTAAATACCTCAGAAAGTGCTCCCTCAGTACCTCAGATATTACCCCCTCAATGCCTCAGATAGTGCTCCCTTAATACCTCAGAAACTGCTCCCTCAGTACCTCAGATAGTTCTCCCTCAGTACCTCAGATAGTTCTCACTCAGTACCTCAGAAAGTGCTCCCTTAATACCTCAGAAAGTGCTCCCTCAGTTCCTCAGATAGTTCTCCCTCAGTACATCAGATAGTTCTCCCTCAGTACCTCAGAGAGTGCTTCCTGAATACCTCAGAACTTGTTCCCTCAATACCACAGATAGTTCTCCCACAGTACCTCAGAAAGTGCTCCCTCAGTACCTCAGAAATTGCTCCCTTAATACCTCAGAAAGTGCTTCCTCAATACCTCAGAAAGTGCTCCCTCAGTACCTCAGAAAGTACTCCCTCAATAACTCAGAAAGTGCTCCCTCAGTACCTCAGAAAGTGTTCCCTCAATAACTCAGAAAGTGCTTCCTCAATACCTCATCAAGTGCTTCCTCATTACCTCAGAAAGTGCTCCCTCATTACCTCAGAAAGTGCTCCCTCAATACCTCAGAAAGTGCTTTCTCAATACCTCAGAAAGTGCTCACTCAGTACCTCAGATAGTGCTCCCTCTATACCTCAGAAAGCGCTTCCTCTTGACCTTCAGAAAGTGCGTCCTCAATACCTCAGAAAGTGCTTCCTCAATACCTCAGAAAGTGCTCCCTCAATACATCAGAAAGTGCTTCCTCAATACCTCAGAAAGTGCTCCCTCAGTCCCTCAGGAAGTGCTTCCTCTATCCCTCAGAAAGTGCTCCCTCAATAGCTCAGAAAGTGCTTCCTCAATACCTCAGAAAGTGCTACCTCAATACCTCAGAAAGTGCTACCGCAATACATGAGAAAGTACTCCCTCAATACTTCAGAAAGTGGTCCCTCAATACCTCAGATAGTTCTCCCTCAGTACCTCAGATAGTACTCGCTCAGAACGTCAGATAGTGCTTCCTCAGTACGTCAGAAAGTGCACCCTCAATATCTCAGAAACTGCTCCGTCAGTACCTCAGATAGTTCTCTCTCAGTACCTCAGATAGTTCTCACTCAGTACCTCAGAAAATGCTCCCTAAATACCTCAGAAAGTGCTCCCTCAGTACCTCAGATATTACCCCCTCAATGCCTCAGATACTGCTCCCTTAATACCTCAGAAAGTTCTCCCTCAGTACCTCAGATAGTTCTCCCTAGATCCATCAGATCGATCTCCCTCAGTACCTCAGAGATTGCTTCCTGAATACCACAGAACTTGTTCCATCAAACCACAGATAGTTCTCCCACAGTACCTCAGAAAGTGCTCCCTCAGTACCTCAGAATGTGCTCCCTTAACACCTCAGAAGGTGCTTCCTCAATACCTCAGAATGTGCTCCCTCAGTACCTCAGAAAGTACTCCCTCAATAACTCAAAAAATGCTCCCTCAGTACCTCAGATAGTACTCACTCAGAACCTCAGCTAATGCATCCTCAGTACGTCAGAAAGTGCTCCCTCAATACCTCAGAAACTGCTCCCTCAGTACCTCAGATACTTCTCCCTCAATACCTCAGAAAGTGCTCCCTCATTACCTCAGAAAGTGCTCCCTCAATACCTCAGAAAGTGCTCTCTCAATACCTGAGATAGTGCTCCCTTAATACCTCAGATAGTTCTTCCTCAATTCCTCTGATAGTGCTCCCACAATAACTCAGATAGTGCTGCCTCAATACCTCAGCAAGTGCTCCCTCAGTACCTCAGATAGTTCGCCCTCAATACCTCTCAAAGTGCTCCCTCAATACCACAGATATACCTCCCTCAATGCCTCAGATAGTGCTCCCACAATACATCAGATAGTGCTCCCTCAATACCTCAGAAAGTGCTCCCTCAGTACCTCAGATAGTACTCACACAGAACCTCAGCTAGTGCTTCCTCAGTACGTCAGAAAGTGCTCCCTCAATGCCTCAGAAACTTCTCCATCAGTACCTCAGATAGTTCTCACTCAGTACCTCCGAAAGTGCTCCCCAAAATACCTCAGAAAGTGCTCCCTCATTACCTCAAATATTGCTCCCTCAATGCCTCAGATAGTGCTCCTTAATACCTCAGAATGTGCTCGCTCAGTACCTCAGATAGTGCTCCCTCAATACCTCAGAAAGTGCTCCCTTAATCCACAGATAGTTCTCCCTCAGTACCTCAGTGAGTGATTCCTCAATACCTCAGAAAGTGCTCCCTCAATACCTCTGAAAGTGCTTCCTCAATACCTCAGAAAGTGCATCCTCAATACCTCATAAATTGCTTCCTCAATACCTTAGAAAGTGCTCCCTCGTTACCTCAGAAAGTGCTCCCTCAATACCTCAGAAAGTGTTTCCTCAATACCTCAGAAAGTGCTCCCTCAGTACCTCAGATAGTGCTCCCTCTACACCTCAGAAAGTGCTTTCTCAATACCTCAGAAAGTGCTCCCTGAGTACCTCAGATAGTGCTACCTCTATACCTCAGAAAGTGCTCCCTCAATACCTCAGAAAGTGCTTCCTCAATACCTCAGAAAGTGCTCCCTCAGTACCTCAGATAGTGCTCCCTCAACACCTCAGAAAGTGCTCCCTCAATACCTCAGAAAGTGCTTCCTCAATACCTCAGAAAGTGCTTCCTCAATACCTCATAAAGTGCTTCCTCAATACCTCAGAAAGTGCTCCCTCATTACCTCAGAAAGTGCACCCTCAATACCTCAGAAAGTGCTTCCTCAATACCTCAGAAAGTGCTCCCTCTACACCTCAGAAATTGCTTTCTCAATACCTCAGTAAGTGCTCACTCAGTACCTCAGATAGTACTCCCTCTATGCCTCAGAAAGTGCTTCCTCTATACCTTCAGAAAGTGCTCCCTCAATACCTCAGAAAGTGCTTCCTCAATACCTCAGAAAGTGCTCCCTCAATACATCAGAATGTGCTTCCTCAATACCTCAGAAATGCTCCCTCAGTACCTCAGATAGTGCTCCCTCGACACCTCAGAAAGTGCTTCCTCAAAAACTCAGCAAGTGCTTCCTCAGTACCTCAGATAGTGCTCCCTCTACACCTCAGAAATTGCTTTCTCAATACCTCAGTAAGTGCTCACTCTGTACCTCAGATAGTACTCCCTCTATGCCTCAGAAAGTGCTTCCTCTATACCTTCAGAAAGTGCTCCCTCAATACCTCAGAAAGTGCTTCCTCAATACCTCAGAAAGTGCTCCCTCAATACATCAGAAAGTGCTTCCTCAATACCTCAGAAATGCTCCCTCAGTACCTCAGATAGTGCTCCCTCGACACCTCAGAAAGTGCTTCCTCAAAAACTCAGAAAGTGCTTCCTCAGTACCTCAGATAGTGCTCCCTCTATCCCTCAGAAAGTGCTTCCTCTATACCTCAGAGAGTGCTCCCTCAATAGCTCAGAAAGTGCTTCCTCAATACCTCAGAAAGTGTTACCTCAACCTCAGAAAGTGCCACCTCAATACATTAGAAAGTACTCCCTCAATACTTCAGAAAGTGGTCCCTCAATACCTCAGATAGTTCTCCCTCAGTCCCTCAGATAGTACTCGCTCAGAACCTCAGATAGTGCTTCCTCAGTCCGTCAGAAAGTGCTCCCTCAATATCTCAGAAACTGCTCCCTCAGTACCTCAGATAGTTCTCCCTCAGTACCTCAGATAGTTCTCACTCAGTACCTCAGAAAGTGCTCCCTAAATACCTCAGAAAGTGCTCCCTCAGTACCTCAGATATTACCCCCTCAATGCCTCAGATAGTGCTCCCTTAATACCTCAGAAAGTGCTCCCTCAGTTCCTCAGATAGTTCTCCCTCAGTACATCAGATAGTTCTCCCTCAGTACCTCAGAGAGTGCTTCCTGAATACCTCAGAACATGTTCCCTCAATACCACAGATAGTTCTCCCACAGTACCTCAGAAAGTGCTCCATCAGTACCTCAGAAAGTGCTCCCTTAATTCCTTAGAAAGTGCTTCCTCAATACCTCAGAAAGTGCTCCCTCAGTACCTCAGAAAGTACTCCCTCAATAACTCAGAAAGTGCTTCCTCAGTACCTCAGAAAGTGCTCCCTCAGTACCTCAGAAAGTGCTTCCTCAATGCCTCCGAATGTGCTTCCTCAATACCTCATAAAGTGCATCCTCAATACCTCAGAAAGTGCTCCCTCATTCCCTCAGAAAGTGCTCCCTCAATACCTCAGAAAGTGCTTCCTCAATACCTCAGAAAGTGCTCCCTCAGTACCTCAGATAGTGCTCCCTCTACACCTCAGAAAGTGCATTCTCAATACCTCAGAAAGTGCTCCCTCAATACCTCAGATAGTTCTCCCTCAATGCCTCAGATAGTGCTCCCACAATACCTCAGATAGTGTTCCCTCAATACCTCAGAAAGTGCTCCCTCAGTACCTCAGATAGCACTCACTCAGAACCTCAGCTAGTGCTTCCTCAGTACGTCAGAAAGTGCTCCCTCAATGCCTCAGAACCAGCTCCCTCAGTACCTCAGATAGATCTCCCTCAGTACCTCAGATAGTTCTCACTCAGTACCTCCGAAAGTGCTCCCCAAAATACCTCAGAAAGTGATCCCTCAGTACCTCAAATATTGCTCCCTCAATGCCTCAGATAGTGCTCCTTAATACCTCAGAAAGTGCTTCCTCAAAAACTCAGAAAGTGCTCCCACAGCACCTCAGATAGTGCTCCCTCTAAACCTCAGAAAGTGCTTCCTCAATACCTCAGAAAGTGCTCCCTCAGTACCTCAGATAGTGCTCCCTCTATCCCTCAGAAAGTGCTTCCTCTATACCTCAGAAAGTGCTCCCTCAATAGCTCAGAAAGTGCTCCCTCAGTACCTCAGAAAGTGCTCCCTCAATAGCTCAGAAAGTGCTCCCTCAGTACCTCAGAAAGTGCTTCCTCAATACCTCATAAAGTGTTTCCTCAATACCTCAGAAAGTGCTCCCTCGTTACCTCAGAAAGTGCTCCCTCAATACCTCAGAAAGTGCTTCCTCAATACCTCAGAAAGTGCTCCCACAGTACCTCAGATATTACCCCCTCAATGCCTCAGATAGTGCTCCCTTAATACCTCAGAAAGTGCACCCTGAGCACCTCAGATAGTGCTCCATTTATACCTCAGAAAGTGCTTCCTCTATACCTCAGAAAGTGCTCCCTCAATACCTCAGAAAGTGCTTCCTCAGTACCTCAGAAAGTGCTCCCGCAATACCTCAGAAAGTGCTTCATCAATACCTCAGAAAGTGCTCCCTCAGTACCTCAGATAGTGCTCCCTCTACACATCAGAAAGTGCTTCGTCAATACCTCAGAAGGTGCTCCCTCAGTACCTCAGAAGGTGCTCCCTCAGTACCTCAGAAAGTGCTTCCTCAATACCTCAGAAAGTGCTTCCTCAATACCTCATAAAGTGCTTCCTCAATACCTCAGAAAGTGCTCCCTCATTACCTCAGAAAGTGCTCCCTCAATACCTCAGATAGTTCTCCCTCAATACCTCAGATAGTGCTCCCTTAATACCTCAGAGAGTTCTCCCTCAATGCCTCAGATAGTGCTCCCACAATAACTCAGATATTGCTCCCTCAATACCTCTCAAAGTGCTCCCTCAATACCTCAGATAGTTCTCCCTCAATGCCTGAGATAGTGCTCCCACATTTCCTCAGATAGTGCTCCCTCAATACCTCAGAAAGTGCTCCCTCTGTACCTCAGATAGTACGCACTCAGAACCTCAGCTAGTGCTTCCTCAGTATGTCAGAAAGTGCTCCCTCAATGCCTCTGAAACTGCACCCTCAGTACCTCAGATAGTTCTCCCTCTGTACCTCAGATAGTTCTTACTCAGTACCTCCGAAGGTGCTCTCCAAAATACCTCAGAAAGTGCTCCCTCAGTACATCAAATATTGCACCCTCAATGCCTCAGATAGTGATCCTTAATACCTCAGAATGTGCTCCCTCAGTCCCTCAGATAGTGCTCATTCAATACCTCAGAAAGTGCTCCCATAATCCACAGATACTTCTCCCTCAGTACCTCAGAGAGTGCTACCTCAATACCTCAGAAAGTGCTCCCTCAGTGCCTCAGAAAGTGATCCCTCAATACCTCAGAAAGTGCTCCCTCAATACCTCAGAAAGTGCTTCCTCAATACCTCAGAAAGTGCTCCCTCGTTACCTCAGAAAGTGCTCCCTCAATACATCAGAAAGTGCTCTCTCAATACCTCAGAAAGTGCTCCCTCAGTACCTCAGATAGTGCTACCTCAATACCTCAGAAAGTGCTTCCTCAATACCTCAGAAAGTGCTTCCTCAATACCTCATAAAGTGCTTCCTCAATATCTCAGAAAGTGCTCCCTCGTTACCTCAGAAAGTGCTCCCTCAATACCTCAGAAAGTGCTCCCTCAGTACCTCAGATAGTGCTCCCTCAGTACCTCAGATAGTGCTCCCTCTACACCTCAGAAAGTGCTTTCTCAATACCTCTGAAAGTGCTCCCTGAGTACCTCAGATAGTGCTCCCTCTTTCCCTCAGAAAGTGCTTCCTCTATACCTCAGAAAGTGCTCCCTCAATACCACAGAAAGTGCTTCCTCAATACCTCAGAAAGTGCTCCCTCAATACCTCAGAAAGTGCTTCCTCAATACCTCACAAATTGTTCCATCAGTACCTCAGATAGTGCTCCCTCTACACCTCAGAAAGTGCTTCCTCAATACCTCAGAAAGTGCTCCCTCAGTACCTCAGAAAGTGCTTCCTCAATACCTCAGAAAGTGCTCCCTCAATACCTCAGAAAGTGCTTCCTCAATACCTCAGAAAGTGCTTCCTCAATACCTCAGAAAGTGCTCACTCATTACCTCAGATTTTGCTCCCTCTATACCTCAGAAAGTGCTTCCTCTATACCTTCAGAAAGTGCTCCATCAATACCTAAGAAAGTGCTTCCTCAATACCTCAGAAAGTGCTCCCTCAATACATCAGAAAGTGCTTCCTCAATACCTCAGAAAGTGCTTCCTCAATACCTCAGAAAGTGCTCCCTCAGTACCTCAGATAGTGCTCCCTCTACACCTCAGAAAGTGCTTTCTCAATACCGCAGAAAGTGCTCACTCATTACCTCAGATTTTGTTCCTTTTTACCTCAGAGTTGCTTCCTCTATACCTTCAGAAAGTGCTCCCTCAATACCTAAGAAAGTGCTTCCTCAATACCTCAGAAAGTGCTCCCTCAATACATCAGAAAGTGCTTTCTCAATACCTCAGAAAGTGCTCCCTCAGTACCTCAGAAAGTGCAACCTCAATACCTCAGAAAGTGCTCCATCAATACCACAGAGAGTGCTCCCTCCATAACTAAGATAGTTCTCCTACAATACCTCAGATAGTTCCCCCACAAAACCTCTGAAAGTGCTCGCTCAATACCTCTGATAGTTCTCCCTCAATACTTCAGATAGTGCTCCTCAATACCTCAGATAGTTCTCCCTCAATACCTCAGATAGTGCTCCCTCAATACCTCAGATAGTTCTCCCTCAATACCTCTGGAAGTGATCCCTCAATACCTCAGATAGTTCTCCCTCAATGCCTCAGATAGTGCTCCCACAATGCCTCAGATAGTTCTTCCTCAATACCTCAGATAGTGCTCCCACAATACCTCAGATAGTTCTCCCTCAATACCTCAGAAAGTGCTCGCTCAATACCTCAGAAAGTGCTCGCTCAGTACCTCAGATAGTACTCTCTCAGAACCTCAGCTAGTGCTTCCTCAGTACGTCAGAAAGTGCTCCCTCAATACCTCAGAAAGTGCTCCCTCAGTACTTCAGAAAGTGCTCTCTCAATACCTCAGACAGTCCTTCCTCTATACCTCAGAAAGTGCTCCCTTAATAACTCAGAAAGTGCTTCGTCAATACCTCAGAAAGTCCTCCATCAATACCTCAGATACTTCTCCCTCAGTACCTCAGATAGTGCTCCCTCAATACCTCAGAACTTGCTCCCTCTGTACCTCAGATAGTTCTCCCTCAGTACCTCAGAACGTGCTTCCTCAATACCTCAGAAAGTGCTCCCGCAATACTTCAGAAAGTGTTCCCTCAGTACCTCAGAAAGAGCTTCCTCAATGCCTGAGAAAGAGCTCCATCAATACCACAGGTAGTTCTCCCTCAGTACCTCAGAAAGTGCTTCCTCAATACCTCAGAAAGTGCTCCCTCAGTACTTCAGATAGTGCACCCTCAATACCTCAGAAAGTGCTCCCCCAGTACCTCAGAAAGTGCTCCCTCAATACAACGGAAAGTGCTTCCTCAATACCTCAGAAAGTGCTCCCTCAGTACCTCAGAAGGTGCTCCCTCAATACCTCAGAAAGTGCTTCCTCAATACCTAAGAAAGTGCTTCCTCAATACCACAGAACGTGCTCCCTCAGTACCTCAGATCGTGCTCCCTCAATACCTCAGAAAGTGCTTCCTCAATACCTCAGATAGTGCTCCCACAATACCTCAGAAAGTGCTTCCTCAATACCTCAGAAAGTGCTCTCTCAATACCTCAGAAAGTGCTCCCTCAGTACCTCAGATAGTGCACCCTCAATACCTCAGAAAGTGCTCCCTCAATACCTCAGAAAGTTCGTCCTCAATACCTCAGATAGTGGTCCCTCAATACCTAAGAATGTGCTCACTCAATACTTCAGAAGGTGGTCCCTCAGTACCTCAGATAGTTCTCCCTCAGTACCTCACAAAGTGCTCCCTCAGAACCTCTGATAGTGATGCCTCAGTACCTCAGAAGGTACTCCCTCAATACCTCAGAAAATGCTCCCTCAGTACCTCAGAAAGTGCTCACTCAATACTTCAGAAAGTGCTTCCTCTATACCTCAGAAAGTGCTTCCACAATACCTCAGAGAGTGCTCCCTCAGTACCTCAGAAAGTGCTCCCTCAATACCCCAGAAAGTGCTCCCTCAGTACCTCAGAAAGTGCTTCCTCAATACCTCAGAAAGTGCTCCCTCAGTACCTCAGAAAGTGCGACCTCAATTTCTCAGAAAGTGCTCCCTCTGTACCTCAGAAAGCGCTCCCTCAATACCTCAGAAAGTCCTTCCTCAATACCTCAGAAAGTGCTCCCGCAGTACCTCAGATAGTGCTCCCTCTATTCCTCAGAAATTGCTCCCTTAATAACTCAGAAAGTGCTTCCTCAATACCTCAGATAATGCTCCCTCAGTACCTCAGATAGTGCTCCCTCAATACCTCAGAAAGTGCATCCTCTGTACCTCAGAAAGTGCTGCCTCAGTACCTCAGAAAGCGCTCCTTCAATACCTCAGAAAGTCCTTCCTCAATACCTCAGAAAGTGCTCCCTCAGTACCTCAGATAGTGCTCCCTCTATTCCTCAGAAAGTGCTCCCTTAATAACTCAGAAAGTGCTTCCTCAATACTTCAGATAATGCTCCCTCAGTACCTCAGATAGTGCTCCCTCAATACCTCAGAAAGTGCATCCTCTGTACCTCAGAAATTGCTGCCTCAGTACGTCAGATAGTGCTCCCTCCATACCTCAGAAAGTGCTCCATCAATACATCAGATAGTGCTCCCTCAATACCTCAGAACTTGCTCTCTCTGTACCTCAGATACTTCTCCCTCGGTACCTCAGAAAGTGCTTCCTCAATACCTCAGAAAGTGCTCCCTCAATACTTCAGATAGTGGTCCCTCAGTAGCTCAGATAGTTCTTCCTGAGTACCTCAGAGAGTGTTTCCTCAATACATCAGAAAGTGCTCCCTCAGTACCTCAGAAAGTGCGACCTCATTAACTCAGCAAGTGCTTCCTCAATACCTCAGAAAGTGCTCCCTCAGTACATCAGAAAGTGCTCCCTCAATACCTCAGAACGTGCTTCCTCAATACCTCAGAAAGTGCTTCCTCAATACCTCAGAAAGTGCTCCCTCAGTACCTCAGAAAGTGCTCCTTCAATACCTCAGAAATCCTTCCTCAATACCTCAGAAAGTGCTCCCTCAGTACCTCAGATAGTGCTCCCTCTATACCTCAGAAAGTGCTCCATTAATAACTCAGAAAGTGATTCCTCAATACCTCAGATAGTGGTCCCTCAGTACCTCAGATAGTGCTCCCTCAATACCTCAGAAAGTGCTTCCTCTGTACCTCAGAAAGTGCTCCCTCAGTACCTCCGGTAGTGCTCACTCAATACCTCAGAAAGTGCTCCATCAAAACCCCAGGTAGTTCTCCCTCAGTACCTCAGATAGTGCTCCCTCAGTACCTCAGAAAGTGCTTCCTCAATACCTCAGAACTTGCTCCCTCAATACTTCAGAAAGTGGTCCCTCAGTAACTCAGATAGTTCTCCCTCAGTACCTCAGATAGTTCTCACTCAGTACCTCAGAAAGTGATCCCTAATTTCCTCAGAAAGTGCTCATTCCGTACCTCAGAAAGTTCTCCCTCAGTACCTCAGATATTGCTCACTCAATGCCTCAGATAGTGCCTCCTTAATACCTCAGAAAGTGCTCGCTCAGTACGTCAGATAGCTTTTAGATTACTTACAGTGTGGAAACAGGCCCTTCGGCCCAACAAGTCCACACCGACCCGCCGAAGCGTAACCCACCCATACCCCTACATTTACCTCTTTACCTAACACTACGGGCAATTTAGCATGGCCAATTCACCTGACTTGCACATCTTTGGACTGTGGGAGGAAACCGGAGCCCCCGAAGGAAACCCACGCAGACACGGGAAGAACGTGCAAACTCCACACAGTCAGTCGCCTGAGTCGGGAATTGAACCCGGGTCTTTGGCGATGCGAGGCAGCAGTGCTAACCACTGTGCCACCGTGCCGCCCACAGATTTCTCCCTCAGTTCCTCAGATAGTTCTCCCTCAGTACCTCAGAAAGTACTCCCTCAGTACCTCTGATAGTGATTCCTCAGTAGCTCAGAAGGTGCTCCCTGAATACCTCAGATAGTGCTTCCTCAGTACCTCAGGAAGTGCTCCCTCAATACCTCAGGTAAATCTCCCTCAATACCTCAAAAGTGCTCCCACAATACCTCAGAGAGTGTCCCGTCACTACCTCAGAAAGTGCTACCTCAATACCTCAGAAAGTGCTCCATCAATACCTCAGAGAGTGCTCACTCAATACCTAAGATAGTTCTCCTTCAATACCTCAGATAGTTCTCCCTCAAAACCTCTGAAAATGCTCGCTCAATACCTCTGATAGTTCTCCCTCAATACTTCAGATAGTGCTCCTCAATACCTCAGATAGTTCTCCCTCAATGCATCTGAAAGTGCTCACTCAATACCTCAGAAAGTGCTCGCTCTGTACCTCAGAAAGTACTCGCTCAGAACCTCAGATAGTGCTTCCTCAGTACGTCAGAAAGTGCTCCCTCAATACCTCAGAAACTGCTCCCTTAGTACCTCAGATATTTTCTCCCTCAGTACCTCAGATAGTTCTCACTCAGCACCTCAGAATGTGCTCCCAAAATACCTCAGAATGTGCTCCCTCAGTACCTCAGAATTTGCTCCCTCAATGCCTCAGATAGTGCTCCCTTAATACCTCAGAAAGTGCTCTCTCAGTACCTCAGAGAGTTCTCCCTCGGTATTTCAGATAGTTCTCCCTCAGAACATCAGAGAGTGCTTCCTGAATACCTCAGAACATGTTCCCTCAGTACCTCAGATAGTGCTCCCTCAATACCTCAGAAAGTGATCCCTCAGTACCTCAGAAAGTGCTTCCTCAATACCTCAGAAAGTGCTCCATCAAAACCACAGATAGTTCTCCCTCAGTACCTCAGAAAGTGCTTTCTCAATACCTCAGAAAGTGCTCCCTCAGTACTTCAGATAGTGCAACCTCAATACCTCAGAAAGTGCGCCCTCAGTACCTCAGAAAGTGCTCCCTCAATACCTCAGAAAGTGTTTCCTCAATACCTCAGAAAGTGCTCCCTCAGTACCTCAGAAAGTGCTCCCTCAATTCCTCAGAAAGTGCTTCCACAATACCAAAGAAAGTGCTTCCTCAATACCTCAGAAAGTGCTCCCTCAGTACCTCAGATAGTGCTTCCTCAATACCTCAGAAAGTGCTTCCTCAATACCTCAGAATGTGCGCCCTCAGTACCTCAGATAGTGCTCCCTCAATACCTCAGAAAGTGCTCCCTTAATCCACAGATAGTTCTCCCTCAGTACCTCACAGAGTGCTTCCTCAATACCTCAGAAAGTGCTCCCTCAGTACCTCAGAATATGCTCCCTCAATACCTCAGAAAGTGCTTCCTCAATACCTCCGAAAGTGATCCCTAATTACCTCAGAAAGTGCTCATTCCGTACCTCAGAAAGTTCTCCCTCAGTACCTCAGATATTGCTCACTCAATGCCTCAAATAGTGCCCCCTTAATACCTCAGAAAGTGCTCGCTCAGTACGTCAGATAGTTCTCCCTCAGTACCTCAGATAGTTCTCCCTCAGTACCTCAGAAAGTGCTCCCTCAGTACCTCTGATAGTGATTCCTCAGTACCTCAGAAGGTGCTCCCTCAATATCTCAGATAGTGCTTCCTTAGTACCTCAGGAAGTGCTCCCTCAATACCTCAGGTAAATCTCCCTCAATACCTCAAAAGTGCTCCCACAATAGCTCAGAGAGTGTCCCGTCACTACCTCAGAAAGTGCTACCTCAATACCTCAGAAAGTGCTCCATCAGTACCTCAGAGAGTGCTCACTCAATACCTAAGATAGTTCTCCTTCAATACCTCAGATAGTTCTCCCTCAAAACCTCTGAAAATGCTCGCTCAATACCTCTGATAGTTCTCCCTCAATACTTCAGATAGTGCTCCTCAATACCTCAGGTGGTTCTCCTTCAATACCTCAGATAGTGCTCCCTCAATACCTCAGATAGTTCTCCCTCAATACATCTGAAAGTGCTCACTCGATACCTCAGATCATTCTCCCTCAATGCCTCAGATAGTGCTCCCACAATTCCTCAGAAAGTGCTCCCTCAATACCTCAGAAAGTGCTCGCTCTGTACCTCAGATAGTACTCGCTCAGAACCTCAGATAGTGCTTCCTCAGTACATCAGAAAGTGCTCCCTCAATACCTCAGAAAGTGCTCGCTCAGTACCTCAGATATTTTCTCCCTCAGTACCTCAGATAGTTCTCACTCAGTACCTCAGAATGTGCTCCCAAAATACCTCAGAAAGTGCTCCCTCAGTACCTCAGAATTTGCTCCCTCAATGCCTCAAATAGTGCTCCCTTAATACCTCAGAAAGTGCTCTCTCAGTACATCAGTGAGTTCTCCCTCAGTACCTCAGATAGTTCTCCCTCAGAACCTCAGAGAGTGCTTCCTGAATACCTCAGAACTTGTTCCCTCAGTACCTCAGATAGTGCTCCCTCAATACCTCAGAAAGGGATCCCTCAGTTCCTCAGAAAGTGCTTCCTCAATACCTCAGAAAGTGCTCCATCAAAACCACAGAAAGTGCTCGCTCAGTACCTCAGAAAGTGCTCCTTCAATACCTCAGAAAGTCCTTCCTCAATACCTTTGAAAGTGCTTCCTCAGTACCTCAGATAGTGCTCCCTCTATACCTCAGAAAGTGCTCCATTAATAACTCAGAAAGTGCTTCCTCAATACCTCAGATAGTGCTCCCTCAGTACCTCAGATAGTGCTCCCTCAATACCTCAGAAAGTGCTTCCTCTGTACCTCAGAAAGCGCTCCCTCAGTACCTCAGGTAGTGCTAACTCAATACCTCAGAAAGTGCACCATCAAAACCCCAGATAGTTCTCCCTCAGTACCTCAGATAGTGCTCCCTCAATACCTCAGAACTTGCTCCCTCTGTACCTCAGATAGTTCTGCCTCAGTACCTCAGAAAGTGCTTCCTCAATACCTCAGAACTTGCTCCCTCAATACTTCAGAAAGTGGTCCCTCAGTACCTCAGATAGTTCTCCCTCAGTACCTCAGATAGTACTCGCTCAGTACCTCCGAAAGTGATCCCTAATTACCTCAGAAAGTGCTCATTCCGTACCTCAGAAAGTTCTCCCTCAGTACCTCAGATATTGCTCACTCAATGCCTCAAATAGTGCCCCCTTAATACCTCAGAAAGTGCTCGCTCAGTACGTCAGATAGTTCTCCCTCAGTACCTCAGATAGTTCTCCCTCAGTACCTCAGAAAGTGCTCCCACAGTATCTCTGATAGTGATTCCTCAGTAGCTCAGAAGTTGCTCCCTCAATACCTCAGATAGTGCTTCCTTAGTACCTCAGGAAGTGCTCCCTCAATACCTCAGGTAAATCTCCCTCAATAACTCAAAAGTGCTCCCACAATAGCTCAGAGAGTGTCCCGTCACTACCTCAGAAAGTGCTACCTCAATACCTCAGAAAGTGCTCCATCAATACCTCAGAGAGTGCTCACTCATACCTAAGATAGTTCTCCTTCAATACCTCAGATAGTTCTCCCTCAAAACCTCTGAAAATGCTCGCTCAATACCTCTGATAGTTCTCCCTCAATACTTCAGATAGTGCTCCTCAATACCTCAGATAGTTCTCCTTCAATACCTCAGATAGTGCTCCCTCAATACCTCAGATAGTTCTCCCTCAATACATCTGAAAGTGCTCACTCGATACCTCAGATCGTTCTCCCTCAATGCCTCAGATAGTGCTCCCACAATACCTCAGAAAGTGCTCCCTCAATACCTCAGAAAGTGCTCGCTCAGTACCTTAGATAGTACTCGCTCAGAACCTCAGATAGTGCTTCCTCAGTACCTCAGATAGTGCTCCCTCAATACCTCAGAAAGTGCTCCCTTAATCCACAGATAGTTCTCCCTCAGTACCTCAGAGTGTGCTTCCTCAATACCTCAGAAAGTGCTCCCTCAGTACCTCAGAATGTGCTCCCTCAATACCTCAGAAAGTGCTCCCTCAATACCTCAGAAAGTGCTTCCTCAATACCTCAGAAAGTGCTCCCTCGTTACCTCAGAAAGTGCTCCCTCAATACCTCAGAAAGTGCTTCCTCAATACCTCAGAAAGTGCTCCCTCAGTACCGCAGATAGTGCTCCCCCAATACCTCAGAAAGTGCTTCCTCAATACCGCAGAAAGTGCTTCCTCAATACCTCATAAAGTGCTTCCTCAATACCTCAGATAGTTCTCCCTCAATACATCTGAAAGTGCTCACTCGATACCTCAGATCGTTCTCCCTCAATGCCTCAGATAGTGCTCCCACAATACCTCAGAAAGTGCTCCCTCAATACCTCAGAAAGTGCTCGCTCAGTACCTTAGATAGTACTCGCTCAGAACCTCAGATAGTGCTTCCTCAGTACGTCAGAAAGTGCTCCCTCAGTACCTCAGAAAGTGCTCGCTCAGTACCTCAGATGTTTTCTCCCTCAGTACCTCAGATAGTTCTCACTCAGTACCTCAGAATGTGCTCCCTCAATGCCTCTGAAACTGCACCCTCAGTACCTCAGATAGTTCTCCCTCTGTACCTCAGATAGTTCTCACTCAATACCTCAGAAAGTGCTCTCCAAAATACCTCAGAAAGTGCTCCCTCAGTACATCAAATATTGCCCCCTCAATGCCTCAGATAGTGATCCTTAATAACTCAGAATGTGCGCCCTCAGTACCTCAGATAGTGCTCCCTCAATACCTCAGAAAGTGCTCCCTTAATCCACAGATAGTTCTCCCTCAGTACCTCAGAGAGTGCTTCCTCAATACCTCAGAAAGTGCTCCCTCAGTACCTCAGAATGTGCTCCCTCAATACCTCAGAAAGTGCTCCCTCAATACCTCAGAAAGTGCTTCCTCAATACCTCAGAAAGTGCTCCCTCGTTACCTCAGAAAGTGCTCCCTCAATACCTCAGAAAGTGCTTCCTCAATACCTCAGAAAGTGCTCCCTCAGTACCGCAGATAGTGCTCCCCCAATACCTCAGAAAGTGCTTCCTCAATACCGCAGAAAGTGCTTCCTCAATACCTCATAAAGTGCTTCCTCAATACCTCAGAAAGTGCTCCCTTGTTACCTCAGAAAGTGCAACATCAATACCTCAGACAGTGCTTCCTCAATACCTCAGAAAGTGCTCCCTCAGTACCTCAGATAGTGCTCCCTCTACACCTCAGAAAGTGCTTTCTCAATACCTCTGAAAGTGCTCCCTGAGTACCTCAGATAGTGCTCCCTCTTTCCCTCAGAAAGTGCTTCCTCTATACATCAGAAAGTGCTCCCTCAATACCTCAGAAAGTGCTTCCTCAATACCTCAGAAAGTGCTCTCTCAATACCTCAGAAAGTGCTTTCTCAATACCTCACAAAGTGTTCCATCAGTACCTCAGATAGTGCTCCCTCTACACCTCAGAAAGTGCTTCCTCAATACCTCAGAAAGTGCTCCCTCAGTACCTCAGAAAGTGCTTCCTCAATACCTCAGAAAGTGCTTCCTCAATACCTCATAAAGTGCTTCCTCAATACCTCAGAAAGTGCTCCCTCATTACCTCAGAAAGTGCTTCCTCTATACCTCAGAAAGTGCTTCCTCAATACCTCAGAAAGTGCTCCCTCAGTACCTCAGATAGTGCTCCCTCTACACCTCAGAAAGTGCTTTCTCAATACCTCAGAAAGTGCTCACTCATATCCTCAGATTTTGCTCTCTCTATACCTCAGAAAGTGCTTCCTCTATACCTTCAGAAAGTGCTCCCTCAATACCTAAGAAAGTGCTTCCTCAATACCTCAGAAAGTGCTCCCTCAATACATCAGAAAGTGCTTCCTCAATACCTCAGAAAGTGCTCCCTCAGTACCTCAGATAGTGCTCCCTCTAAACCTCAGAAAGTGCTTCCTCAATACCTCAGAAAGTGCTCCCTCAGTACCTCAGATAGTGCTCCCGCTATCCCTCAGAAAGTGCTTCCTCTATACCTCAGAAAGTGCTCCCTCAATAGCTCAGAAAGTGCTTCCTCAATACCTCAGAAAGTGCTACCTCAATACCTCAGAAAGTGCTACCTCAATACATTAGAAAGTGCTCCCTCAATACTTCAGAAAGTGGTCCCTCAATACCTCAGATAGTTCTCCCTCAGTACCTCAGATAGTACTCGCTCAGAACCTCAGATAGTGCTTCCTCAGTACCTCACAAAGTGTTCCTTCAGTACCTCAGATAGTGCTCCCTCTACACCTCAGAAAGTGCTTCCTCAATACCTCAGAAAGTGCTCCCTCAGTACCTCAGAAAGTGCTTCCACAATACCTCAGAAAGTGCTTCCTCAATACCTCATAAAGTGCTTCCTCAATACCTCAGAAAGTGCTCCCTCAATACCTCAGAAAGTGCTCGCTCAGTACCTCAGATAGTACTCGCTCAGAACCTCAGATAGTGATTAGATTAGATTAGATTACTTACAGTGTGGAAACAGGCCCTTCGGCCCAACAAGTCCACACCGACCCGCCGAAGCGCAACCCACCCAGACTCATTCCCCTACCCCTTCACCTAACACTACGGGCAATTTAACTTGGCCAATTCACCTAACCTGCACATTTTTGGACTGTGGGAGGAAACCGGAACACCCGGAGGAAACCCACGCAGACACGGGGAGAATGTGCAAACTTCACACAGAGAGTTGCCTGAGGCGGGAATTGAACCCGGGTCACTGGTACTGTGAGGCAGCAGTGCTAACCACAGTGCCACCGTGCTGCCCTCAGTACGTCAGAAAGTGCTCCCTCAATACCTCAGAAACTGCTCCCTCAGTACCTCAGATATTTTCTCCCTCAGTACCTCAGATAGTTCTCACTCAGCACCTCAGAATGAGCTACCAAAATACCTCAGAAAGAGCTCCCTCAGTACCTCAGAATTTGCTCCCTCAATGCCTCAGATAGTGCTCCCTTAATACCTCAGAAAGTGCTCTCTCAGTACCTCAGAGAGTTCTCCCTCGGTATTTCAGATAGTTCTCCCTCAGAACCTCAGAGAGTGCTTCCTGAATACCTCAGAACTTGTTCCCTCAGTACCTCAGAGAGTGCTCCCTCAATACCTCAGAAAGTGATCCCTCAGTACCTCAGAAAGTGCTTCCTCAATACCTCAGAAAGTGCTCCATCAAAACCACAGATAGTTCTCCCTCAGTACCTCAGAAAGTGCTTTTTCAATACCTCAGAAAGTGCTCCCTCAGTACTTCAGATAGTGCAACCTCAATACCTCAGAAAGTGCGCCCTCAGTACCTCAGAAAGTGCTCCCTCAATACCTCAGAAAGTGCTTCCTCAATACCTCAGAAAGTGCTCCCTCAGTACCTCAGAAAGTGCTCCCTCAATTCCTCAGAAAGTGCTTCCACAATACCAAAGAAAGTGCTTCCTCAATACCTCAGAAAGTGCTCCCTCAGTACCTCAGATAGTGCTTCCTCAATACCTCAGAAAGTGCTTCCTCAATACCTCAGATAGTGCTCCCTCAATACCTCAGAAAGTGCTTCCTCAATACCTCAGAAAGTGCTTTCTCAATACCTCAGAAAGTGCTCCCTCAGTACCTCAGATAGTGCACCCTCAATACCTCAGATAGTGGTCCCTCATTACCTCAGAAAGTGCTTCCTCAATACCTCAGATAGTGGTCTGTCAATACCTCAGAATGTGCTCCCTCAATACTTCAGAAGGTGGTCCCTCATTACCTCAGAGAGTTCTCCCTCAGTAGCTCAGAAAGTGCTCCCTCAGTACCTCTGATAGTGATTCCTCAGTACCTCAGAAGGTGCTCCCTCAATACCTCAGATAGTGCTTCCTCAGGACCTCAGAAAGTGCTCCCACAATACCTACGGTAGTTCTCCCTCAATACCTCAAAAGTGCTCCCTCAATACCTCAGAGAGTGTCCCCTCACTACCTCAGAAAGTGCTACCTCAAGATCTCAGAAAGTGCTCCATCAATACCTCTGAAAGTGCTCGCTCAATACCTCTGATAGTTCTCCCTCAATACTTCAGATAGTGCTCCTCAATACCTCAGACAGTTCTCCCTCAATACCTCAGATAGTGCTCCCTCAGTACCTCAGATCGTTCTCCCTCAATGCCTCAGATAGTGCTCCCGCAATACATCAGATAGTTCTACCTCAATACCTCAGATAGTGCTCCCGCAGTACCTCAGAAAGTGCTCCCTCAATACCTCAGAAAGTGCTCGCTCAGTACCTCAGAAAGTGCTCCTTCAATACCTCAGAAAGTCCTTCCTCAATACCTCAGAAAGTGCTCCCTCAATACCTCAGATAGTGCTCCCGCAGTACCTCAGAAAGTGCTCCCTCAATACCTCAGAAAGTGCTCGCTCAGTACCTCAGAAAGTGCTCCTTCAATACCTCAGAAAGTCCTTCCTCTATACCTCAGAAAGTTCTCCATTAATAACTCAGAAAGTGCTTCCTCAATACCTCAGATAGTGCTCCCTCAGTACCTCAGATAGTGCTCCCTCAATACCTCAGAAAGTGCTTCCTCTGTACCTCAGAAAGTGCTCCCTCAGTACCTCAGGTAGTGCTAACACAATACCTCAGAAAGTGCTCCATCAAAACCCCAGATAGTTCTCCCTCAGTACCTCAGATAGTGCTCCCTCAATACCTCAGAACTTGCTCCCTCTGTACCTCAGATAGTTCTGCCTCAGTACCTCAGAAAGTGCTTCCTCAATACCTCAGAACTTGCTCCCTCAATACTTCAGAAAGTGGTCCCTCAGTACCTCAGATAGTTCTCCCTCAGTACCTCAGATAGTACTCGCTCAGTACCTCAGATAGTTCTCACTCAGTACCTCCGAAAGTGATCCCTAATTACCTCAGAAAGTGCTCATTCCGTACCTCAGAAAGTTCTCCCTCAGTACCTCAGATATTGCTCACTCAATGCCTCAGATAGTGCCCCCTTAATACCTCAGAAAGTGCTCGCTCAGTAAGTCAGATAGTTCTCCCTCAGTACCTCAGATAGTTCTCCCTCAGTACCTCAGAAAGTGCTCCCTCAGTACCTCTGATAGTGATTCCACAGTACCTCAGAAGGTGCTCCCTCAATACCTCAGATAGTGCTTCCTTAGTACCTCAGGAAGTGCTCCCTCAATACCTCAGGTAAATCTCCCTCAATACCTCAAAAGTGCTCCCACAATAGCTCAGAGAGTGTCCCGTCACTACCTCAGAAAGTGCTACCTCAATACCTCAGAAAGTGCTCCATCAGTACCTCAGAGAGTGCTCACTCAATACCTAAGATAGTTCTCCTTCAATACCTCAGATAGTTCTCCCTCAAAACCTCTGAAAATGCTCGCTCAATACCTCTGATAGTTCTCCCTCAATACTTCAGATAGTGCTCCTCAATACCTCAGGTGGTTCTCCTTCAATACCTCAGATAGTGCTCCCTCAATACCTCAGATAGTTCTCCCTCAATACATCTGAAAGTGCTCACTCGATACCTCAGATCGTTCTCCCTCAATGCCTCAGATAGTGCTCCCACAATTCCTCAGAAAGTGCTCCCTCAATACCTCAGAAAGTGCTCGCTCTGTACCTCAGATAGTACTCGCTCAGAACCTCAGATAGTGCTTCCTCAGTACGTCAGAAAGTGCTCCCTCAATACCTCAGAAAGTGCTCGCTCAGTACCTCAGATATTTTCTCCCTCAGTACCTCAGATAGTTCTCACTCAGTACCTCAGAATGTGCTCCCAAAATACCTCAGAAAGTGCTCCCTCAGTACCTCAGAATTTGCTCCCTCAATGCCTCAAATAGTGCTCCCTTAATACCTTAGAAAGTGCTCTCTCAGTACATCAGTGACTTCTCCCTCAGTACCTCAGATAGTTCTCCCTCAGAACCTCAGAGAGTGCTTCCTGAAAACCTCAGAACTTGTTCCCTCAGTACCTCAGATAGTGCTCCCTCAATACCTCAGAAAGGGATCCCTCAGTTCCTCAGAAAGTGCTTCCTCAATACCTCAGAAAGTGCTCCATCAAAACCACAGTAAGTGCTCGCTCAGTACCTCAGAAAGTGCTCCTTCAATACCTCAGAAAGTCCTTCCTCAATACCTTTGAAAGTGCTTCCTCAGTACCTCAGATAGTGCTCCCTCTATACCTCAGAAAGTGCTCCATTAATAACTCAGAAAGTGCTTCCTCAATACCTCAGATAGTGCTCCCTCAGTACCTCAGATAGTGCTCCCTCAATACCTCAGAAAGTGCTTCCTCTGTACCTCAGAAAGTGCTCCCTCAGTACCTCAGGTAGTGCTAACTCAATACCTCAGAAAGTGCTCCATCAAAACCCCAGATAGTTCTCCCTCAGTACCTCAGATAGTGCTCCCTCAATACCTCAGAACTTGCTCCCTCTGTACCTCAGATAGTTCTGCCTCAGTACCTCAGAAAGTGCTTCCTCAATACCTCAGAACTTGCTCCCTCAATACTTCAGAAAGTGGTCCCTCAGTACCTCAGATAGTTCTCCCTCAGTACCTCAGATAGTACTCGCTCAGTACCTCCGAAAGTGATCCCTAATTACCTCAGAAAGTGCTCATTCCGTACCTCAGAAAGTTCTCCCTCAGTACCTCAGATATTGCTCACTCAATGCCTCAAATAGTGCCCCCTTAATACCTCAGAAAGTGCTCGCTCAGTACGTCAGATAGTTCTCCCTCAGTACCTCAGATATTTCTCCCTCAGTACCTCAGAAAGTGCTCCCACAGTATCTCTGATAGTGATTCCTCAGTACCTCAGAAGGTCCTCCCTCAATACCTCAGATAGTGCTTCCTCAGTACCTCAGGAAGTGCTCCCTCAATACCTCAGGTAAATCTCCCTCAATACCTCAAAAGTGCTCCCACAATAGCTCAGAGAGTGTCCCGTCACTACCTCAGAAAGTGCTACCTCAATACCTCAGAAAGTGCTCCATCAATACCTCAGAGAGTGCTCACTCAATACCTAAGATAGTTCTCCTTCAATACCTCAGATAGTTCTCCCTCAAAACCTCTGAAAATGCTCGCTCAATACCTCTGATAGTTCTCCCTCAATACTTCAGATAGTGCTCCTCAATACCTCAGATAGTTCTCCTTCAATACCTCAGATAGTGCTCCCTCAATACCTCAGATAGTTCTCCCTCAATACATCTGAAAGTGCTCACTCAATACCTCAGATCGTTCTCCCTCAATGCCTCAGATAGTGCTCCCACAATACCTCAGAAAGTGCTCCCTCAATACCTCAGAAAGTGCTCGCTCAGTACCTCAGATAGTACTCGCTCAGAACCTCAGATAGTGCTTCCTCAGTCCGTCAGAAAGTGCTCCCTCAATACCTCAGAAAGTGCTCGCTCAGTACCTCAGCTGTTTTCTCCCTCAGTACCTCAGATAGTTCTCACTCAGTACCTCAGAATGTGCTCCCTCAATGCCTCTGAAACTGCACCCTCAGTACCTCAGATAGTTCTCCCTCTGTACCTCAGATAGTTCTCACTCAGTACCTCCGAAAGTGCTCTCCAAAATACCTTAGAAAGTGCTCCCTCAGTACATCAAATATTGCCCCCTCAATGCCTCAGATAGTGATCCTTAATACCTCAGATGTGCGCCCTCAGTACCTCAGAAAGTGCTCCCTCAATACCTCAGAAAGTGCTTCCTCAATACCTCAGAAAGTGCTCCCTCAGTACCTCAGAAAGTGCTCCCTCAATTCCTCAGAAAGTGCTTCCACAATACCAAAGAAAGTGCTTCCTCAATATCTCAGAAAGTGCTCCCTCAGTACCTCAGATAGTGCTTCCTCAATACCTCAGAAAGTGCTTCCTCAATACCTCAGAAAGTGCTCCCTCAATACCTCAGAAAGTGCTTCCTCAATACCTCAGAAAGTGCTTTCTCAATACCTCAGAAAGTGCTCCCTCAGTACCTCAGATAGTGCACCCTCAATACCTCAGATAGTGGTCCCTCATTACTTCAGAAAGTGCTTCCTCAATACCTCAGATAGTGGTCTGTCAATACCTCAGAATGTGCTCCCTCAATACTTCAGAAGGTGGTCCCTCATTACCTCAGAGAGTTCTCCCTCAGTAGCTCAGAAAGTGCTCCCTCAGTACCTCTGATAGTGATTCCTCAGTACCTCAGAAGGTGCTCCCTCAATATCTCAGATAGTGCTTCCTCAGGACCTCAGAAAGTGCTCCCACAATACCTACGGTAGTTCTCCCTCAATACCTCAAAAGTGCTCCCTCAATACCTCAGAGAGTGTCCCCTCACTACCTCAGAAAGTGCTACCTCAAGATCTCAGAAAGTGCTCCATCAATACCTCTGAAAGTGCTCGCTCAATACCTCTGATAGTTCTCCCTCAATACTTCAGATAGTGCTCCTCAATACCTCAGACAGTTCTCCCTCAATACCTCAGATTGTGCTCCCTCAGTACCTCAGATCGTTCTCCCTCAATGCCTCAGATAGTGCTCCCGCAATACATCAGATAGTTCTACCTCAATACCTCAGATAGTGCTCCCGCAGTACCTCAGAAAGTGCTCCCTCAATACCTCAGAAAGTGCTCGCTCAGTACCTCAGAAAGTGCTCCTTCAATACCTCAGAAAGTCCTTCCTCAATACCTCAGAATGTGTTCCCTCAGTACCTCAGATAGTGCTCCCTCTATACCTCAGAAAGTGCTCCATTAATAACTCAGAAAGTGCTTCCTCAATACCTCAGATAGTGCTCCCTCAGTACCTCAGATAGTGCTCCCTCAATACCTCAGAAAGTGCTTCCTCTGTACCTCAGAAAGTGCTCCCTCAGTACCTCAGGTAGTGCTAACTCAATACCTCAGAAAGTGCTCCATCAAAACCCCAGATAGTTCTCCCTCAGTACCTCAGATAGTGCTCCCTCAATACCTCAGAACTTGCTCCCTCTGTACCTCAGATAGTTCTGCCTCAGTACCTCAGAAGTGCTTCCTCAATACCTCAGAACTTGCTCCCTCAATACTTCAGAGAGTGGTCCCTCAGTACCTCAGATAGTTCTCCCTCAGTACCTCAGATAGTACTCGCTCAGTACCTCAGATAGTTCTCCCTCAGTACCTCAGATAGTTCTCACTCAGTACCTCCGAAAGTGATCCCTAATTACCTCAGAAAGTGCTCATTCCGTACCTCAGAAAGTTCTCACTCAGTACCTCAGATATTGCTCACTCAATGCCTCAGATAGTGCCCCGTTAATACCTCAGAAAGTGCTCGCTCAGTACGTCAGATAGTTATCCCTCAGTACCTCAGATAGTTCTCCCTCAGTACCTCAGAAAGTGCTCCCTCAGTACCTCTGATAGTGATTCCTCAGTACCTCAGAAGGTGCTCCCTCAATACCTCAGATAGTGCTTCCTTAGTACCTCAGGAAGTGCTCCCTCAATACCTCAGGTAAATCTCCCTCAATACCTCAAAAGTGCTCCCACAATAGCTCAGAGAGTGTCCCGTCACTCCCTCAGAAAGTGCTACCTCAATACCTCAGAAAGTGCTCCATCAGTACCTCAGTGAGTGCTCACTCAATACCTAAGATAGTTCTCCTTCAATACCTCAGATAGTTCTCCCTCAAAACCTCTGAAAATGCTCGCTCAATACCTCTGATAGTTCTCCCTCAATACTTCAGATAGTGCTCCTCAATACCTCAGGTGGTTCTCCTTCAATACCTCAGATAGTGCTCCCTCAATACCTCAGATAGTTCTCCCTCAATACATCTGAAAGTGCTCACTCGATACCTCAGATCGTTCTCCCTCAATGCCTCAGATAGTGCTCCCACAATTCCTCAGAAAGTGCTCCCTCAATACCTCAGAAAGTGCTCGCTCTGTACCTCAGATAGTACTCGCTCAGAACCTCAGATAGTGCTTCCTCAGTACGTCAGAAAGTGCTCCCTCAATACCTCAGAAAGTGCTCGCTCAGTACCTCAGATATTTTCTCCCTCAGTACCTCAGATAGTTCTCACTCAGTACCTCAGAATGTGCTCCCAAAATACCTCAGAAAGTGCTCCCTCAGTACCTCAGAATTTGCTCCCTCAATGCCTCAAATAGTGCTCCCTTAATACCTCAGAAAGTGCTCTCTCAGTACATCAGTGACTTCTCCCTCAGTACCTCAGATAGTTCTCCCTCAGAACCTCAGAGAGTGCTTCCTGAATACCTCAGAACTTGTTCCCTCAGTACCTCAGATAGTGCTCCCTCAATACCTCAGAAAGGGATCCCTCAGTTCCTCAGAAAGTGCTTCCTCAATACCTCAGAAAGTGCTCCATCAAAACCACAGTAAGTGCTCGCTCAGTACCTCAGAAAGTGCTCCTTCAATACCTCAGAAAGTCCTTCCTCAATACCTTTGAAAGTGCTTCCTCAGTACCTCAGATAGTGCTCCCTCTATACCTCAGAAAGTGCTCCATTAATAACTCAGAAAGTGCTTCCTCAATACCTCAGATAGTGCTCCCTCAGTACCTCAGATAGTGCTCCCTCAATACCTCAGAAAGTGCTTCCTCTGTACCTCAGAAAGTGCTCCCTCAGTACCTCAGGTAGTGCTAACTCAATACCTCAGAAAGTGCTCCATCAAAACCCCAGATAGTTCTCCCTCAGTACCTCAGATAGTGCTCCCTCAATACCTCAGACCTTGCTCCCTCTGTACCTCAGATAGTTCTGCCTCAGTACCTCAGAAAGTGCTTCCTCAATACCTCAGAACTTGCTCCCTCAATACTTCAGAAAGTGGTCTCTCAGTACCTCAGATAGTTCTCCCTCAGTACCTCAGATAGTACTCGCTCAGTACCTCCGAAAGTGATCCCTAATTACCTCAGAAAGTGCTCATTCCGTACCTCAGAGAGTTCTCCCTCAGTACCTCAGATATTGCTCACTCAATGCCTCAAATAGTGCCCCCTTAATACCTCAGAAAGTGCTCGCTCAATACGTCAGATAGTTCTCCCTCAGTACCTCAGATAATTCTCCCTCAGTACCTCAGAAAGTGCTCGCTCAGTACCTCAGATGTTTTCTCCCTCAGTACCTCAGATAGTTCTCACTCAGTACCTCAGAATGTTCTCCCTCAATGCCTCTGAAACTGCACCCTCAGTACCTCAGATAGTTCTCCCTCTGTACCTCAGATAGTTCTCACTCAGTACCTCCGAAAGTGCTCTCCAAAATACCTCAGAAAGTGCTCCCTCAGTACATCAAATATTGCCCCCTCAATGCCTCAGCTAGTGATCGTTAATACCTCAGAATGTGCTCCCTCAATACCTCAGATAGTGCTCCCTCAATACCTCAGAAAGTGCTCCCTCAATCCACAGATAGTTCTCCCTCAGTACCTCAGATAGTGCTTCCTCAATACCTCAGAAAGTGCTCCCTCAGTACATCAGAAAGTGCTCCCTCAATACCTCAGAAAGTGCTCCCTCAATACCTCAGAAAGTGCTTCCTCAATACCTCAGAAAGTGCTCCCTCGTTACCTCAGAAAGTGCTCCCTCAATACCTCAGAAAGTGCTTCCTCAATACCTCAGAAAGTGCTCCCTCAGTACCTCAGATAGTGCTCCCTCAATACCTCAGAAAGTGCTTCCTCAATACCGCAGAAAGTGCTTCCTCAATACCTCATAAAGTGCTTCCTCAATACCTCAGAAAGTGCTTCCTCAATACCTCAGAAAGTGCTTCCTCAATACCTCAGATAGTGCTCCCTCAATACCTCAGAAAGTGCTTCCTCAATACCTCAGAAAGTGCTTCCTCAATACCTCAGAAAGTGCTCCCTCAGTACCTCAGATAGTGGTCCCTCATTACTTCAGAAAGTGCTTCCTCAATACCTCAGATAGTGGTCTGTCAATACCTCAGAATGTGCTCCCTCAATACTTCAGAAGGTGGTCCCTCATTACCTCAGAGAGTTCTCCCTCAGTAGCTCAGAAAGTGCTCCCTCAGTACCTCTGATAGTGATTCCTCAGTACCTCAGAAGGTGCTCCCTCAATATCTCAGATAGTGCTTCCTCAGGACCTCAGAAAGTGCTCCCACAATACCTACGGTAGTTCTCCCTCAATACCTCAAAAGTGCTCCCTCAATACCTCAGAGAGTGTCCCCTCACTACCTCAGAAAGTGCTACCACAAGATCTCAGAAAGTGCTCCATCAATACCTCTGAAAGTGCTCGCTCAATACCTCTGATAGTTCTCCGTCAATACTTCAGATAGTGCTCCTCAATACCTCAGACAGTTCTCCCTCAATACCTCAGATAGTGCTCCCTCAGTACCTCAGATCGTTCTCCCTCAATGCCTCAGATAGTGCTCCCGCAATACATCAGATAGTTCTACCTCAATACCTCAGATAGTGCTCCCGCAGTACCTCAGAAAGTGCTCCCTCAATACCTCAGAAAGTGCTCGCTCAGTACCTCAGAAAGTGCTCCTTCAATACCTCAGAAAGTCCTTCCTCAATACCTCAGAATGTGTTCCCTCAGTACCTCAGATAGTGCTCCCTCTATACCTCAGAAAGTGCTCCATTAATAACTCAGAAAGTGCTTCCTCAATACCTCAGATAGTGCTCCCTCAGTACCTCAGATAGTGCTCCCTCAATACCTCAGAAAGTGCTTCCTCTGTACCTCAGAAAGTGCTCCCTCAGTACCTCAGGTAGTGCTAACTCAATACCTCAGAAAGTGCTCCATCAAAACCCCAGATAGTTCTCCATCAGTACCTCAGATAGTGCTCCCTCAATACCTCAGAACTTGCTCCCTCTGTACCTCAGATAGTTCTGCCTCAGTACCTCAGAAGTGCTTCCTCAATGCCTCAGAACTTGCTCCCTCAATACTTCAGAAAGTGGTCCCTCAGTACCTCAGATAGTTCTCCCTCAGTACCTCAGATAGTACTCGCTCAGTACCTCAGATAGTTCTCCCTCAGTACCTCAGATAGTTCTCACTCAGTACCTCCGAAAGTGATCCCTAATTACCTCAGAAAGTGCTCATTCCGTACCTCAGAAAGTTCTCACTCAGTACCTCAGATATTGCTCACTCAATGCCTCAGATAGTGCCCCGTTAATACCTCAGAAAGTGCTCGCTCAGTACGTCAGATAGTTCTCCCTCAGTACCTCAGATAGTTCTCCCTCAGTACCTCAGAAAGTGCTCCCTCAGTACCTCTGATAGTGATTCCTCAGTACCTCAGAAGGTGCTCCCTCAATACCTCAGATAGTGCTTCCTTAGTACCTCAGGAAGTGCTCCCTCAATACCTCAGGTAAATCTCCCTCAATACCTCAAAAGTGCTCCCACAATAGCTCAGAGAGTGTCCCGTCACTCCCTCAGAAAGTGCTACCTCAATACCTCAGAAAGTGCTCCATCAGTACCTCAGAGAGTGCTCACTCAATACCTAAGATAGTTCTCCTTCAATACCTCAGATAGTTCTCCCTCAAAACCTCTGAAAATGCTCGCTCAATACCTCTGATAGTTCTCCCTCAATACTTCAGATAGTGCTCCTCAATACCTCAGGTGGTTCTCCTTCAATACCTCAGATAGTGCTCCCTCAATACCTCAGATAGTTCTCCCTCAATACATCTGAAAGTGCTCACTCGATACCTCAGATCGTTCTCCCTCAATGCCTCAGATAGTGCTCCCACAATTCCTCATAAAGTGCTCCCTCAATACCTCAGAAAGTGCTCGCTCTGTACCTCAGATAGTACTCGCTCAGAACCTCAGATAGTGCTTCCTCAGTACGTCAGAAAGTGCTCCCTCAATACCGAAGAAAGTGCTCGCTCAGTACCTCAGATATTTTCTCCCTCAGTACCTCAGATAGTTCTCACTCAGTACCTCAGAATGTGCTCCCAAAATACCTCAGAAAGTGCTCCCTCAGTACCTCAGAATTTGCTCCCTCAATGCCTCAAATAGTGCTCCCTTAATACCTCAGAAAGTGCTCTCTCAGTACATCAGTGAGTTCTCCCTCAGTACCTCAGATAGTTCTCCCTCAGAACCTCAGAGAGTGCTTCCTGAATACCTCAGAACTTGTTCCCTCAGTACCTCAGATAGTGCTCCCTCAATACCTCAGAAAGGGATCCCTCAGTTCCTCAGAAAGTGCTTCCTCAATACCTCAGAAATTGCTCCATCAAAACCACAGTAAGTGCTCGCTCAGTACCTCAGAAAGTGCTCCTTCAATACCTCAGAAAGTCCTTCCTCAATACCTTTGAAAGTGCTTCCTCAGTACCTCAGATAGTGCTCCCTCTATACCTCAGAAAGTGCTCCATTAATAACTCAGAAAGTGCTTCCTCAATACCTCAGATAGTGCTCCCTCAGTACCTCAGATAGTGCTCCCTCAATACCTCAGAAAGTGCTTCCTCTGTACCTCAGAAAGTGCTCCCTCAGTACCTCAGGTAGTGCTAACTCAATACCTCAGAAAGTGCTCCATCAAAACCCCAGATAGTTCTCCCTCAGTACCTCAGATAGTGCTCCCTCAATACCTCAGAACTTGCTCCCTCTGTACCTCAGATAGTTCTGCCTCAGTACCTCAGAAAGTGCTTCCTCAATACCTCAGAACTTGCTCCCTCAATACTTCAGAAAGTGGTCCCTCAGTACCTCAGATAGTTCTCCCTCAGTACCTCAGATAGTACTCGCTCAGTACCTCCGAAAGTGATCCCTAATTACCTCAGAAAGTGCTCATTCCGTACCTCAGAAAGTTCTCCCTCAGTACCTCAGATATTGCTCACTCAATGCCTCAAATAGTGCCCCCTTAATACCTCAGAAAGTGCTCGCTCAATACGTCAGATAGTTCTCCCTCAGTACCTCAGATAGTTCTCCCTCAGTACCTCAGAAAGTGCTCGCTCAGTACCTCAGATGTTTTCTCCCTCAGTACCTCAGATAGTTCTCACTCAGTACCTCAGAATGTTCTCCCTCAATGCCTCTGAAACTGCACCCTCAGTACCTCAGATAGTTCTCCCTCTGTACCTCAGATAGTTCTCACTCAGTACCTCCGAAAGTGCTCTCCATAATACCTCAGAAAGTGCTCCCTCAGTACATCAAATATTGCCCCCTCAATGCCTCAGCTAGTGATCGTTAATACCTCAGAATGTGCTCCCTCAATACCTCAGATAGTGCTCCCTCAATACCTCAGAAAGTGCTCCCTCAATCCACAGATAGTTCTCCCTCAGTACCTCAGAGAGTGCTTCCTCAATACCTCAGAAAGTGCTCCCTCAGTACATCAGAAAGTGCTCCCTCAATACCTCAGAAAGTGCTCCCTTAATACCTCAGAAAGTGCTTCCTCAATACCTCAGAAAGTGCTCCCTCGTTACCTCAGAAAGTGCTCCCTCAATACCTCAGAAAGTGCTTCCTCAATACCTCAGAAAGTGCTCCCTCAGTACCTCAGATAGTGCTCCCTCAATACCTCAGAAAGTGCTTCCTCAATACCGCAGAAAGTGCTTCCTCAATACCTCATAAAGTGCTTCCTCAATACCTCAGAAAGTGCTCCCTTGTTACCTCAGAAAGTGCAACCTCAATACCTCAGACAGTGCTTCCTCAATACCTCAGAAAGTGCTCCCTCAGTACCTCAGATAGTGCTCCCTCTACACCTCAGTAAGTGCTTTCTCAATACCTCTGAAAGTGCTCCCTGAGTACCTCAGATAGTGCTCCCTCTTTCCCTCAGAAAGTGCTTCCACTACACCTCAGAAAGTGCTCCCTCAATACCTCAGAAAGTGCTTCCTCAATACCTCAGAAAGTGCTCTCTCAATACTTCAGAAAGTGCTTCCTCAATACCTCACAAAGTGTTCCATCAGTACCTCAGATAGTGCTCCCTCAATACCTCAGAAAGTGCTTCCTCAATACCTCAGAAAGTGCTCTCTCAATACCTCAGAAAGTGCTTCCTCAATACCTCACAAAGTGTTCCATCAGTACCTCAGATAGTGCTCCCTCTACACCTCAGAAAGTGCTTCCTCAATACCTCAGAAAGTGCTCCCTCAGTACCTCAGAAAGTGCTTCCTCAATACCTCAGAAAGTGCTTCCTCAATACCTCATAAAGTGCTTCCTCAATACCTCAGAAAGTGCTCCCTCATTACCTCAGAAAGTGCTTCCTCTATACCTCAGAAAGTGCTTCCTCAAAAACTCAGAAAGTGCTCCCTCAGTACCTCAGATAGTGCTCCCTCTACACCTCAGAAAGTGCTTTCTCAATACCTCAGAAAGTGCTCACTCATTACCTCAGATTTTGCTCCCTCTATACCTCAGAAAGTGCTTCCTCTATACCTTCAGAAATTGCTCCCTCAATACCTAAGAAAGTGCTTCCTCAATACCTCAGAAAGTGCTCCCTCAATACATCAGAAAGTGCTTCCTCAATGCCTCAGAAAGTGCTCCCTCAGTACCTCAGATAGTGCTCTCTCTAAACCTCAGAAAGTGCTTCCTCAATACCTCAGAAAGTGCTCCCTCAGTACCTCAGATAGTGCTCCCGCTATCCCTCAGAAAGTGCTTCCTCTATACCTCAGAAAGTGCTCCGTCAATAGCTCAGAAAGTGCTTCCTCAATACCTCAGAAAGTGCTACCTCAATACCTCAGAAAGTGCTACCTCAATACATTAGAAAGTGCTCCCTCAATACTTCAGAAAGTGGTCCCTCAATACCTCAGATAGTTCTCCCTCAGTACCTCAGATAGTACTCGCTCAGAACCTCAGATAGTGCTTCCTCAGTACCTCACAAAGTGTTCCATCAGTACCTCAGATAGTGCTCCCTCTACACCTCAGAAAGTGCTTCCTCAATACCTCAGAAAGTGCTCCCTCAGTACCTCAGAAAGTGCTTCCTCAATACCTCAGAAAGTGCTCCCTCATTACCTCAGAAAGTGCTTCCTCTATACCTCAGAAAGTGCTTCCTCAATACCTGAGAAAGTGCTCCCTCAGTACCTCAGATAGTGCTCCCTCTACACCTCAGAAAGTGCTTTCTCAATACCTCAGAAAGTGCTCACTCGTTACCTCAGATTTTGCTCCCTCTATACCTCAGAAAGTGCTTCCTCTATACCTTCAGAAAGTGCTCCCTCAATACCTAAGAAAGTGCTTCCTCAATACCTCAGAAAGTGCTCCCTCAATACATCAGAAAGTGCTTCCTCAATACCTCAGAAAGTGCTCCCTCAGTACCTGAGATAGTGCTCCCTCTAAACCTCAGAAAGTGCTTCCTCAATACCTCAGAAAGTGCTCCCTCAGTACCTCAGATAGTGATCCCGCTATCCCTCAGAAAGTGCTTCCTCTATACCTCAGAAAGTGCTCCCTCAATAGCTCAGAAACTGCTCCCTCAGTACCTCAGATAGTTCTCCCTCAGTACCTCAGATAGTTCTCACTCAGTACCTCAGAAAGTGCTCCCTAAATACCTCAGAAAGTGCTCCCTCAGTACCTCAGGAAGTTCTCCCTCAGGACATCAGATAGTTCTCCCTCAGTACCTCAGAGAGTGCTTACTGAATACCTCAGAACCTGTTCCCTCAATACCACAGATAGTTCTCCCACAGTACCTCAGAAAGTGCTCCCTCAGTACCTCAGAAAGTGCTCCCTTAATACCTCAGAACGTGTTTCCTCAATACCTCAGAAAGTGCTCCCTCAGTACCTCAGAAAGTACTGCCTCAATAACTCAGAAATTGCTCCCTCAGTACCTCAGATAGTACTCACTCAGAACCTCAGCTAATGCTTCCTCAGTACGTCAGAAAGTGCTCCCTCGTTACCTCAGAAAGTGCTCCCTCAATACCTCAGAAGGTGCTTCCTCAATACCTCAGAAAGTGCTCCCTCAGTACCTCAGATAGTGCTCCCTCTACACCTCAGAAAGTGCTTCCTCAATACCTCAGAAAGTGCACCCTGAGTACCTCAGATAGTGCTCCCTTTATACCTCAGAAAGTGCTTCCTCTATACCTCAGAAAGTGCTCCCTCAATACCTCAGAAAGTTCTTCCTCAATACCTCAGAAAGTGCTCCCTCAATACCTCAGAAAGTGCTTCCTCAATACCTCAGAAAGTGCTCCCTCAGTACCTCAGATAGTGCTCCCTCTACACATCAGAAAGTGCTTCCTCAATACCTCAGAAAGTGCTCCCTCAGTACCTCAGAAAGTGCTCCCTCAATACCTCAGAAAGTGCTTCCTCAATACCTCAGAAAGTGCTTCCTCAATACCTCATAAAGTGCTTCCTCAATACCTCAGAAAGTGCTCCCTCATTACCTCAGAAAGTGCTCCCTCAATACCTCAGATAGTTCTCCCTCAATACCTCAGATAGTGCTCCCGTAATACCTCAGAAAGTGCTTCCTCAATACCTCATAAAGTGCTTCCTCAATACCTCATAAAGTGCTTCCTCAATACCTCAGAAAGTGCTCCCTTGTTACCTCAGAAAGTGCAACCTCAATACCTCAGACAGTGCTTCCTCATTACCTCAGAAAGTGCTCCCTCAGTACCTCAGATAGTGCTCCCTCTACACCTCAGAAAGTGCTTTCTCAACACCTCTGAAAGTGCTCCCTGAGTACCTCAGATAGTGCTCCCTCTTTCCCTCAGAAAGTGCTTCCTCTATACCTCAGAAAGTGCTCCCTCAATACCTCAGAAAGTGCTTCCTCAATACCTCAGAAAGTGCTCTCTCAATACCTCAGAAAGTGCTTCCTCAATACCTCACAAAGTGTTCCATCAGTACCTCAGATAGTGCTCCCTCTACACCTCAGAAAGTGCTTCCTCAATACCTCAGAAAGTGCTCCCTCAGTACCTCAGAAAGTGCGACCTCAATACCTCAGAAAGTGCTTCCTCAATACCTCATAAAGTGCTCCCTCAGTACATCAGAAAGTGCACCCTCAATACCTCAGAAAGTGCTTCCTCAATACCTCAGAAAGTCCTTCCTCAATACCTCAGAAAGTGCTCCATCAATACCACAGATAGTTCTCCCTCAGTATCTCAGATAGTACTCCCTCAATACCTCAGAAAGTGCTTCCTCAATACCTAATAAAGTACTTCCTCAATACAACAGATTGTGTTCCCTCTATACATCAGAAAGTGCTTCCTCAATACATCAGAATGTGCTCCTTCAGTACCTCAGATAGTGCACCCTCAATATCTCAGAAGGTGCTCCATCAATACCTCAGATAGTTCTCCCTCAATACCTCAGAAAGTGCTCACTCAGTACGTCAGAAAGTGCTCCTTCAATACCTCAGAAAGTGCTCCCTCAGTACCTCAGATAGTGCTCCCTCGATACCTCAGAAAGTGCTCCCTCAATACCTCAGATATTGGTCCCTCAATACCTCAGAATGTGCTCCCTCAAAACTTCAGAAAGTGGTCCCTCAGTACCTCAGATAGTTCTCCCTCAGTACCTCAGAAAGTGCTCGCTCAGTACCTCTGATAGTGATTCCTCAGTACCTCAGAAGGTGCACCCTCAATACCCCAGATAGTGCTTCCTCAGTACCTCAGAAAGTGCTCCCTCAATACCTCAGGAAATTCTCCCTCAATACCTCGAAATTGCTCCCTCAATACCTCAGAGACTTCCATCAGTACCTCAGAAAGTGCTCCCTCAATACCTCAGAAAGTGTCCCCACAGTACCAAAGAAATTGCTACCTCAATACCTCAGAAAGTGCTCTATCAATACCTCAGAGAGTGCTCCATCAATACCGAAGATAGTTCTCCTTCAATACCTCAGATAGTTCTCCCTCAAAACCTCTGAAAGTGCTCGCTCAATACCTCAGATAGTTCTCCCTCAATACTTCAGATAGTGCTCCTCAATACCTCAGATAGTTCTCCCTCAATACCTCAGATAGTGCTCCCGCAGTACCTCAGAAAGTGCTCCCTCAATACCTCAGAAAGTGCTCGCTCTGTACCTCAGCTAGTACTCGCTCAGAACCTCAGATAGTGCTTCCTCAGTACGTCAGAAAGTGCTCCCTCAATATCTCAGAAAGTGCTCCCTCAATACCTCAGAAAGTGCTCGCTCTGTACCTCAGATAGTACTCGCTCAGAACCTCAGATAGTGCTTCCTCAATACCTCAGAAAGTGCTCACTCAGTACGTCAGAAAGTGCTCCATCAATACCTCAGAAAGTGCTCCCTCAGTACCTCAGATAGTGCTCCATCACTACCTCAGAAAGTGCTCCCTCAATACCTTAGAAAGTGCTTCCTCAATACCTCAGATATTGGTCCCTCAATACCTCAGAATGTGCTCACTCAATACTTCAGAAAGTGGTCCCTCAGTACCTCAGATAGTTCTCCCTCAGTACCTCAGAAAGTGCTCGCTCAGTACCTCTGATAGTGATTCCTCAGTACCTCAGAAGGTGCTCCCTCAAAACCTCAGATAGTGCTTCCTCAGTACCTCAGAAAGTGCTCCCTCAATACCTCAGAAAGTGTCCCCACAGTACCTAAGAAATTGCAACCTCAATACCTCAGAAAGTGCTCTATCAATACCTCAGAGAGTGCTCCATCAATACCGAAGATAGTTCTCCTTCAATACCTCAGATAGTTCTCCCTCAAAACCTCTGAAAGTGCTCGCTCAATACCTCAGATAGTTCTCCCTCAATACTTCAGATAGTGCTCCTCAATACCTCAGATAGTTCTCCCTCAATGCCTCAGATAGTGCTCCCACAATACCTCAGATAGTTCTCCCTCAATACCTCAGATAGTGCTCCCACAATACCTCAGATAGTTCTCCCTCAATACCTCAGATAGTGCTCCCGCAGTACCTCAGAAAGTGCTCCCTCAATACCTCAGAAAGTGCTCGCTCTGTACCTCAGATAGTACTCGCTCAGAACCTCAGATAGTGCTTCCTCAGTACGTCAGAAAGTGCTCCCTCAATATCTCAGAAACTGCTCCCTCAGTACCTCAGATTGTTCTCCCTCAGTACCTCAGATAGTTCTCACTCAGTACCTCAGAAAGTGCTGCCTAAATAGCTCAGAAAGTGCTCCCTCACTACCTCAGATATTGCTCCGTCAATGCCTCAGATAGTGCTCCCTTAATACCTCAGAAAGTGCTCCCTCAGTACCTCAGATAGTTCTCCCTCAGTACCTCAGATAGTTCTCCCTCAGTACCTCAGAGAGTACTTCCTGATTAGCTCAGAACTTATTCCCTCTGTACCTCAGATAGTGCTCCCTCAATACCTCAGAAAGTGCTCCCTCAGTACCTCAGAAAGTGCTTCCTCAATACCTCAGAAAGTGCTCCCTCAATACCTCATAAATTACTTCCTCAATACAAGAGATTGTGTTCCTTCAATACCTCAGAAAGTGCTTCCTCAATACTTCAGAAAGTGCTCTCTCAGTACCTCAGATAGTGCTCCCTCAATACCTCAGAAGGTGCACCATCAATACCTCTGATAGTTCTCCCTCAGTACCTCAGAAAGTTCTCCCTCAGTACATCAGAACTTGCTCCCTCAGTACCTCAGACAGTGCTTGCTCAATACCTCAGAAAGTGCTCCCTCAGTACCTCAGAAAGTGCTTCCTCAATACCTCAGAAAGTGCATCGTCAATACCTCAGATAGTGTTCCCTCAATACCTCAGAAAGTGCTTCCTCAGTACCTCAGAAAGTTCTCCATCAATACCTCAGAAAGTGCTCCCCCAGTACCTCAGAAAGTGCTACCTCAATGCCTCAGAAAGTGCTCCATCAATACCTCAGAAAGTGCTCCCCCAGTACCTCAGAAAGTGCTACCTCAATACCTCAGAAAGTGCTCCATCAATACCTCAGAGAGTGCTCCCTCAAGAACTCAGATAGTGCTCCCTCAGTACCTCAGATAGTGCTCCTCAATACCTCAGATTGTTCTCCCTCAAAACCTCAGATAGTGCTCCCTCAATACCTCAGATAGTTCTCCCTCAATACCTCTGAAAGTGCTCCCTCATTACCTCAGATAGTTCTTCCTCAATGCCTCAGATAGTGCTCCCACAATACCTCAGATAGTGCTCCCGCAGGACCTCAGAAAGTGCTCCCTCAATACCTCAGAAAGTGCTCCCTCAGTACCTCAGATAGTACTCGCTCAGAACCTCAGATAGTGCTTCCTCAGTAAGTCAGAAAGAGATCCCTCAATATCTCAGAAACTGCTCCCTCCGTACCTCAGATTGTTCTCCCTCAGTACCTCAGATAGTTCTCACTCAGTACCTCAGAAGGTGCTCCCTAAATAGCTCAGAAAGTGCTCCCTCACTACCTCAGATATTGCTCCCTCAACGCCTCAGATAGTGCTCCCTAAATACCTCAGAAAGTGCTCCCTCAGTACCTCAGATAGTTCTCCCTCAGTACCTCAGATAGTTCTCCCTCAGTACCTCAGATAGTTCTCCCTCAGTACCTCAGAGAGTACTTCCTGATTAGCTCAGAACTTATTCCCTCTGTACCTCAGATAGTGCTCCCTCAATACCTCAGAAAGTGCTCCCTCAGTACCTCAGAAAGTGCTTCCTCAATACCTCAGAAAGTGCTCCCTCAATACCTCATAAATTACTTCCTCAATACAAGAGATTGTGTTCCTTCAATACCTCAGAAAGTGCTTCCTCAATACTTCAGAAAGTGCTCTCTCAGTACCTCAGATAGTGCTCCCTCAATACCTCAGAAGGTGCACCATCAATACCTCTGATAGTTCTCCCTCAGTACTTCAGATAGTTCTCCCTCAGTACATCAGAACTTGTTCCCTCAGTACCTCAGATAGTGCTTGCTCAATACCTCAGAAAGTGCTCCCTCAGTACCTCAGAAAGTGCTCCCTCAATACCTCACAAAGTGCTTCGTCAATACCTCAGATAGTGCTCCCTCAATACCTCAGAAAGTGCTTCCACAATACCTCAGAAAGTGCTCCATCAATACCTCAGAAAGTGCTCCCCCAGTACCTCAGAAAGTGCTACCTCAATACCTCAGAAAGTGCTCCATCAATACCTCAGAGAGTGCTCCCTCCATACCTAAGATAGTTCTCCTTCAATACCTCAGATAGTTCCCCCTCAAAACCTCTGAAAGTGCTCGCTCAATACCTCTGATAGTTCTCCCTCCATACTTCAGATAGTGCTCCTGAATACCTCAGATAGTTCTCCCTCAATACCTCAGATCGTGCTCTCTCAATACCTCAGATAGTTCTCCCTCAATACTTCTGAAAGTGCTCCCTCAATACCTCAGATAGTTCTCCCTCAATGCCTCAGATAGTGCTCCCACAATACCTCAGATAGTTCTCCGTCAGTACCTCAGATATTTTCTCCCTCATTACCTCAGATAGTTCTCTCTCAGTACCTCAGAAAGTGCTCCCAAAATACCTCAGAAAGTGCTCCCTCAGTACCTCAGATATTGCTCCCTCAATGCCTCAGATAGTGCTCCCTTAATACCACAGAAAGTGCTCCCTCAGTACCTCAGAGAGTGCTCCCTCAGTACATCAGACAGTGTAACCTCAATACCTCAGAAAGTGCTTCCTCAATACCTCAGAAAGTGCTTCCTCAATACCTCAGAAAGTGCTCGCTCAGTACCTCAGATAGTGCTCCCTCAATACCTCAGAAAGTCCTTCCTCAATACCTCAGAAAGTGCTCCATCAATACCACAGATAGGTCTCCCTCAGTATCTCAGATAGTGCTCCCTCAATACCTCAGAAAGTGCTCCCTCAATACCTCATAAAGTGCTTCCTCAATACAACAGATTGTGTTCCCTCAATACCTCAGAAAGTGCTTCCTCAATACCTCAGAATGTGCTCCATCAATACCTCAGATAGTTCTCCCTCAGTACCGCCGATAGTTCTCCCTCAGTACCTCAAAACTTGCTCCCTCAGTACCTCAGATAGTGCTCGCTCAATACCTCAGAAAGTGCTCACTTCGTACCTCAGAAAGTGCTTCCTCAATACCTCAGAAAGTGCTTCCTCAATACCTCAGATAGTGCTCCCTCAATTCCTCAGAAAGTGCTTCCTAAATACCTCAGAAAGTGCTTTCTCAATACCTCAGAAAATGCTCCCTCAGTACATCAGATAGTGCTCCCTCAATACCTCAGAAAGTGCTCCATCAATACCTCAGAAAGTGCTTCCTCATTACCTCAGATAGTGGTCCCTCAATACCTCAGAATGTGCTCCCTCAATACTTCAGAATTTGGTCCCTCAGTACCTCAGATAGTTCTCCTTCAGTACCTCAGAAAGTGCTCCCTCAATACCTCAGTTATTTCTCCATCAATACCTCAGAAAATGTCCTCTCAGTACCTAGGAAATTGCTACCTCAATACCTCAGAAAGTGCTCCATCAATACCTCAGAGCGTGCTCCCTCAATACCTCTGAAAGTGCGCGCTCAGTACCTCAGATAGTTCTCCCTCAATACTTCAGATAGTGCTCCTACAATACCTCAGATAGTTCTCCCTCAATACCTCTGAAAGTGCTCGCTCAGTACCTCAGATAGTTCTCCCTCAATACTTCAGATAGTGCTCCTCAATACCTCAGATAGTTCTCCCTCAAAACCTCAGATAGTGCTCCCTCAATACCTCAGATATTTCTCCCTCAATACCTCAAAAGGTACTTCCTCAATACCTCAGACAGTTCTCCCTCAATGCCTCAGATAGAGCTCCCACAATACCTCAGGTAGTTCTCCCTCAATACCTCAGAGAGTGATCCCGCAGTACCTTAGAAAGTGCTCCCTCAATACCTCAGAAAGTGCTCGCTCAGTACCTCAGATAGTACTCGCTCAGAACCTCAGATAGTGCTTCCTCAGTACGTCAGAAAGTGCTCCCTCAATATCTCAGAAACTGCTCCCTCAGTACCTCAGATTGTTCTCCCTCAGTACTCAGATAGTTCTCACTCAGTACCTCAGAAAGCGCTACCTAAATAGCTCAGAAAGTGCTCCCACAGTACCTCAGATATTGCTCCCTCAATGCCTCAGATAGTGCTCCCTTAATACCTCAGAAAGTGTTCCCTCAGTACCTCAGATAGTACTCCCTCAATACCACAGAAAGTGCTCCCTCAATACCTAATAAAGTGCTTCCTCAATACAACAGATTGTGTTCCCTCTATACCTCAGAAAGTGCTTCCTCAATACATCAGAATGTGCTCCTTCAGTACCTCAGATAGTGCACCCTCAATATCTCAGAAGGTGCTCCATCAATACCTCAGATAGTTCTCCCTCAATACCTCAGAAAGTGCTCACTCAGTACGTCAGAAAGTGCTCCATCAATACCTCAGAAAGTGCTCCCTCAGTACCTCAGATAGTGCTCCCTCAATACCTCAGAAAGTGCTCCCTCAATACCTTAGAAAGTGCTTCCTCAATACCTCAGATATTGGTCCCTCAATACCTCAGAATGTGCTCCCTCAATACTTCAGAAAGTGGTCCCTCAGTACCTCAGATAGTTCTCCCTCAGTACCTCAGAAAGTGCTCGCTCAGTACCTCTGACAGTGATTCCTCAGTACCTCAGAAGGTGCTCCCTCAATACCTCAGATAGTGCTTCCTCAGTACCTCAGAAAGTGCTCCCTCAATACCTCAGGAAGTTCTCCCTCAATACCTCGAAATTGCTCCCTCAATACCTCAGAGACTTCCATCAGTACCTCAGAAAGTGCTCCCTCAATACCTCAGAAAGTGTCCCCACAGTACCTAAGAAATTGCTACCTCAATACCTCAGAAAATGCTCTATCAATACCTCAGAGAGTGCTCCATCAATACCGAAGATAGTTCTCCTTCAATACCTCAGATAGTTCTCCCTCAAAACCTCTGAAAGTGCTCGCTCAATACCTCAGATAGTTCTCCCTCAATACTTCAGATAGTGCTCCCACAATACCTCAGATAGTTCTCCCTCAATGCCTCAGATAGTGCTCCCACAATACCTCAGATAGTTCTCCCTCAATACCTCAGATAGTGCTCCCACAATACCTCAGATAGTTCTCCCTGAATACCTCAGATAGTGCTCCCGCAGTACCTCAGAAAGTGCTCCCTCAATACCTCAAAAAGTGCTCGCTCTGTACCTCAGATAGTACTCGCTCAGAACCTCAGATAGTGCTTCCTCAGTACGTCAGAAAGTGCTCCCTCAATATCTCAGAAACTGCTCCCTCAGTACCTCAGATTGTTCTCCCTCAGTACCTCAGATAGTTCTCACTCAGTACCTCAGAAAGTGCTCCATCAATACCACAGATCGTTCTCCCTCAGTACTCAGAGAGTGCTTCCTCAATACCTCAGAAAATGCTCCCTCAGTACCTCAGAAAGTGCTCCCTCAATACCTCAGAAAGTGCTTCCTCAATACCTCAGAAAGTGCTCCCTAAGTACCTCAGTAAGTGCTCACTCAATACCTCAGAAAGTGCTTCCTCTATACCTCAGAAAGTGTTTCCTCAATACCTCAGAAAGTGCTCCCTCAGTACCTCAGAAAGTGCTTCTTCAATACCTCAGATAGTGCTCCATCAATAACACAGATTGTTCTACCTCAGTACCTCAGAGAGTGCTTCCTCAAAACCTCAGAAAGTGCTCCCGCAGTACCTCAGAAAGTGCGACCTCAATCCCTCAGAAAGTGCTTTCTCAATACCTCATAAAGTGCTCCCTCAGTACATCAGAAAGTGCACCCTCAATACCTCAGAAAGTGCTTCCTCAATACCTCAGAAAGTCCTTCCTCAATACCTCAGAAAGTGCTCCATCAATACCACAGATAGTTCTCCCTCAGTATCTCAGATAGTACTCCCTCAATACCTCAGAAAGTGCTCCCTCAATTCCTAATAAAGTGCTTCCTCAATACAACAGATTGTGTTCCCACTATACCTCAGAAAGTGCTTCCTCAATACATCAGAATGTGCTCCTTCAGTACCTCAGATAGTGCACCCTCAATATCTCAGAAGGTGCTCCATCAATACCTCAGATAGTTCTCCCTCAATACCTCAGAAAGTGCTCACTCAGTACCTCAGATAGTGCTCCCTCAATACCTCAGAAAGTGCTCCCTCAATACCTTAGAAAGTGCTTCCTCAATACCTCAGATATTGGTCCCTCAATACCTCAGAATGTGCTCCCTCAATACTTCAGAAAGTGGTCCCTCAGTACCTCAGATAGTTCTCCCTCAGTACCTCAGAAAGTGCTCGCTCAGTACCTCTGATAGTGATTCATCAGTACCTCAGAAGGTGCTCCCTCAATACCTCAAATAGTGCTTCCTCAGTACCTCAGAAAGTGCTCCTTCAATACCTCAGATAGTTCTCCCTCAATACCTCAGATAGTGCTCCCACAATACCTCAGATAGTTCTCCCTGAATACCTCAGATAGTGCTCCCGCAGTACCTCAGAAAGTGCTCCCTCAATACCTCAGAAAGTGCTCGCTCAGTACCTCAGATAGTGCTCCCTCAATACCTCAGAAAGTCCTTCCTCAATACCTCAGAAAGTGCTCCATCAATACCACAGATAGGTCTCCCTCAGTATCTCAGATAGTGCTCCCTCAATACCTCAGAAAGTGCTCCCTCAATACCTCATAAAGTGCTTCCTCAATACAACAGATTGTGTTCCCTCAATACCTCAGAAAGTGCTTCCTCAATACCTCAGAATGTGCTCCATCAATACCTCAGATAGTTCTCCCTCAGTACCGCCGATAGTTCTCCCTCAGTACCTCAAAACTTGCTCCCTCAGTACCTCAGATTGTGCTCGCTCAATACCTCAGAAAGTGCTCACTTCGTACCTCAGAAAGTGCTTCCTCAATACCTCAGAAAGTGCTTCCTCAATACCTCAGATAGTGCTCCCTCAATTCCTCAGAAAGTGCTTCCTAAATACCTCAGAAAGTGCTTTCTCAATACCTCAGAAAATGCTCCCTCAGTACATCAGATAGTGCTCCCTCAATACCTCAGAAAGTGCTCCATCAATACCTCAGAAAGTGCTTCCTCATTACCTCAGATAGTGGTCCCTCAATACCTCAGAATGTGCTCCCTCAATACTTCAGAATTTGGTCCCTCAGTACCTCAGATAGTTCTCCTTCAGTACCTAAGAAAGTGCTCCCTCAGTACCTCTGATATTGACTCCTCAGTACCTCAGAAAGTGCTCCCTCAATACCTCAGTTATTTCTCCATCAATACCTCAGAAAATGTCCTCTCAGTACCTAGGAAATTGCTACCTCAATACCTCAGAAAGTGCTCCATCAATACCTCAGAGCGTGCTCCCTCAATACCTCTGAAAGTGCGCGCTCAGTACCTCAGATAGTTCTCCCTCAATACTTCAGATAGTGCTCCTACAATACCTCAGATAGTTCTCCCTCAATACCTCTGAAAGTGCTCGCTCAGTACCTCAGATAGTTCTCCCTCAATACTTCAGATAGTGCTCCTCAATACCTCAGATAGTTCTCCCTCAAAACCTCAGATAGTGCTCCCTCAATACCTCAGATACTTCTCCCTCAATACCTCTGAAAGTGCTTCCTCAATACCTCAGACAGTTCTCCCTCAATGCCTCAGATAGAGCTCCCACAATACCTCAGGTAGTTCTCCCTCAATACCTCAGATAGTGCTCCCGCAGAACCTTAGAAAGTGCTCCCTCAATACCTCAGAAAGTGCTCGCTCAGTACCTCAGATAGTACTCGCTCAGAACCTCAGATAGTGCTTCCTCAGTACGTCAGAAAGTGCTCCCTCAATATCTCAGAAACTGCTCCCTCAGTACCTCAGATTGTTCTCCCTCAGTACTCAGATAGTTCTCACTCAGTACCTCAGAAAGTGCTACCTAAATAGCTCAGAAAGTGCTCCCTCAGTACCTCAGATATTGCTCCATCAATGCCTCAGATAGTGCTCCCTTAATACCTCAGAAAGTGTTCCCTCAGTACCTCAGATAGTTCTCCCTCAGTACCTCAGATAGTTCTCCCTCAGTCCCTCAGTACCTCAGAGAGTGCTTCCTGATTAGCTCAGAACTTGTTCCCTCAGTACCTCAGATCGTGCTCCCTCAATACCTCAGAAAATGCTCCCTCAGTACCTCAGAAAGTGCTACCTAAATACCTCAGAAAGTGCTCCATCAATACCTCAGAGCGTGCTCCCTCAATACCTAAGATAATTCTCCTACAATACCTCAGATAGTTCTCCCTCAATACCTCTGAAAGTGCTCGCTCAGTACCTCAGATAGTTCTCCCTCAATACTTCAGATAGTGCTCCTCAATACCTCAGATAGTTCTCCCTCAAAACCTCAGATAGTGCTCCCTCAATACCTCAGATAGTTCTCCCTCAATACCTCAAAAGGTACTTCCTCAATACCTCAGACAGTTCTCCCTCAATGCCTCAGATAGAGCTCCCACAATACCTCAGGTAGTTCTCCCTCAATACCTCAGAGAGTGATCCCGCAGTACCTTAGAAAGTGCTCCCTCAATACCTCAGAAAGTGCTCGCTCAGTACCTCAGATAGTACTCGCTCAGAACCTCAGATAGTGCTTCCTCAGTACGTCAGAAAGTGCTCCCTCAATATCTCAGAAACTGCTCCCTCAGTACCTCAGATTGTTCTCCCTCAGTACTCAGATAGTTCTCACTCAGTACCTCAGAAAGCGCTACCTAAATAGCTCAGAAAGTGCTCCCACAGTACCTCAGATATTGCTCCCTCAATGCCTCAGATAGTGCTCCCTTAATACCTCAGAAAGTGTTCCCTCAGTACCTCAGATAGTACTCCCTCAATACCACAGAAAGTGCTCCCTCAATACCTAATAAAGTGCTTCCTCAATACAACAGATTGTGTTCCCTCTATACCTCAGAAAGTGCTTCCTCAATACATCAGAATGTGCTCCTTCAGTACCTCAGATAGTGCACCCTCAATATCTCAGAAGGTGCTCCATCAATACCTCAGATAGTTCTCCCTCAATACCTCAGAAAGTGCTCACTCAGTACGTCAGAAAGTGCTCCATCAATACCTCAGAAAGTGCTCCCTCAGTACCTCAGATAGTGCTCCCTCAATACCTCAGAAAGTGCTCCCTCAATACCTTAGAAAGTGCTTCCTCAATACCTCAGATATTGGTCCCTCAATACCTCAGAATGTGCTCCCTCAATACTTCAGAAAGTGGTCCCTCAGTACCTCAGATAGTTCTCCCTCAGTACCTCAGAAAGTGCTCGCTCAGTACCTCTGACAGTGATTCCTCAGTACCTCAGAAGGTGCTCCCTCAATACCTCAGATAGTGCTTCCTCAGTACCTCAGAAAGTGCTCCCTCAATACCTCAGGAAGTTCTCCCTCAATACCTCGAAATTGCTCCCTCAATACCTCAGAGACTTCCATCAGTACCTCAGAAAGTGCTCCCTCAATACCTCAGAAAGTGTCCCCACAGTACCTAAGAAATTGCTACCTCAATACCTCAGAAAATGCTCTATCAATACCTCAGAGAGTGCTCCATCAATACCGAAGATAGTTCTCCTTCAATACCTCAGATAGTTCTCCCTCAAAACCTCTGAAAGTGCTCGCTCAATACCTCAGATAGTTCTCCCTCAATACTTCAGATAGTGCTCCCACAATACCTCAGATAGTTCTCCCTCAATGCCTCAGATAGTGCTCCCACAATACCTCAGATAGTTCTCCCTCAATACCTCAGATAGTGCTCCCACAATACCTCAGATAGTTCTCCCTGAATACCTCAGATAGTGCTCCCGCAGTACCTCAGAAAGTGCTCCCTCAATACCTCAAAAAGTGCTCGCTCTGTACCTCAGATAGTACTCGCTCAGAACCTCAGATAGTGCTTCCTCAGTACGTCAGAAAGTGCTCCCTCAATATCTCAGAAACTGCTCCCTCAGTACCTCAGATTGTTCTCCCTCAGTACCTCAGATAGTTCTCACTCAGTACCTCAGAAAGTGCTCCATCAATACCACAGATCGTTCTCCCTCAGTACTCAGAGAGTGCTTCCTCAATACCTCAGAAAATGCTCCCTCAGTACCTCAGAAAGTGCTCCCTCAATACCTCAGAAAGTGCTTCCTCAATACCTCAGAAAGTGCTCCCTAAGTACCTCAGTAAGTGCTCACTCAATACCTCAGAAAGTGCTTCCTCTATACCTCAGAAAGTGTTTCCTCAATACCTCAGAAAGTGCTCCCTCAGTACCTCAGAAAGTGCTTCTTCAATACCTCAGATAGTGCTCCATCAATAACACAGATTGTTCTACCTCAGTACCTCAGAGAGTGCTTCCTCAAAACCTCAGAAAGTGCTCCCGCAGTACCTCAGAAAGTGCGACCTCAATCCCTCAGAAAGTGCTTTCTCAATACCTCATAAAGTGCTCCCTCAGTACATCAGAAAGTGCACCCTCAATACCTCAGAAAGTGCTTCCTCAATACCTCAGAAAGTCCTTCCTCAATACCTCAGAAAGTGCTCCATCAATACCACAGATAGTTCTCCCTCAGTATCTCAGATAGTACTCCCTCAATACCTCAGAAAGTGCTCCCTCAATTCCTAATAAAGTGCTTCCTCAATACAACAGATTGTGTTCCCTCTATACCTCAGAAAGTGCTTCCTCAATACATCAGAATGTGCTCCTTCAGTACCTCAGATAGTGCACCCTCAATATCTCAGAAGGTGCTCCATCAATACCTCAGATAGTTCTCCCTCAATACCTCAGAAAGTGCTCACTCAGTACCTCAGATAGTGCTCCCTCAATACCTCAGAAAGTGCTCCCTCAATACCTTAGAAAGTGCTTCCTCAATACCTCAGATATTGGTCCCTCAATACCTCAGAATGTGCTCCCTCAATACTTCAGAAAGTGGTCCCTCAGTACCTCAGATAGTTCTCCCTCAGTACCTCAGAAAGTGCTCGCTCAGTACCTCTGATAGTGATTCATCAGTACCTCAGAAGGTGCTCCCTCAATACCTCAAATAGTGCTTCCTCAGTACCTCAGAAAGTGCTCCTTCAATACCTCAGGAAGTTCTCCCTCAATACCTCGAAATTGCTCCCTCAATACCTCAGAGACTTCCATCAGTACCTCAGAAAGTGCTCCCTCAATACCTCAGAAAGTGTCCCCACAGTACCTAAGAAATTGCTACCTCAATACCTCAGAAAGTGCTCCCTCAATACCGAAGATTGTTCTCCTTCAATACCTCAGATAGTTTTCCCTCAAAACCTCTGAAAGTGCTCGCTCAATACCTCAGATAGTTCTCCCTCAATACTTCAGATAGTACTCCTCAATACCTCAGATAGTTCTCCCTCAATGCCTCAGATAGTGCTCCCACAATACCTCAGATAGTTCTCCCTCAATACCTCAGATAGTGCTCCCACAATACCTCAGATAGTTCTCCCTCAATACCTCAGATAGTGCTCCCGCAGTACCTCAGAAACTGCTCCCTCAATACCTCAGAAAGTGCTCGCTCTGTACCTCAGATAGTACTCGCTCAGAACCTCAGATAGTGCTTCCTCAGTACGTCAGAAAGTGCTCCCTCAATATCTCAGAAACTGCTCCCTCAGTACCTCAGATTGTTCTCCCTCAGTACGTCAGATAGTTCTCACTCAGTACCTCAGAAAGTCCTCCCTAAATAGCTCAGAAAGTGCTCCCTCACTACCTCAGATATTGCTCCGTCAATGCCTCAGATAGTGCTCCCTTAATACCTCAGAAAGTGCTCCCTCAGTACCTCAGATAGTTCTCCCTCAGTACCTCAGATAGTTCTTCCTCAGTACCTCAGAGAGTGCTTCCTGATTAGCTCAGAACTTATTCCCTCTGTACCTCAGATAGTGCTCCCTCAATACCTCAGAAAGTGCTCCCTCAGTACCTCAGAAAGTGCTTCCTCAATACCTCAGAAAGTGCTCCCTCAATACCTCATAAAGTACTTCCGCAATACAAGAGATTGTGTTCCCTCAATACCTCAGAAAGTGCTTCCTCAATACTTCAGAAAGTGCTCTCTCAGTACCTCAGATAGTGCTCCCTCAATACCTCAGAAGGTGCACCATCAATACCTCAGATAGTTCTCCCTCAGTACCTCAGATAGTTCTCCCTCAGCACATCAGAACTTGCTCCCTCAGTACCTCAGATAGTGCTTGCTCAATACCTCAGAAAGTGCTCCCTCAGTACCTCAGAAAGTGCTTCCTCAATACCTCAGAAAGTGCATCGTCAATACCTCAGATAGTGTTCCCTCAATACCTCAGAAAGTGCTTCCACAATACCTCAGAAAGTGCTCCATCAATACCTCAGAAAGTGCTCCCCCAGTACCTCAGAAAGTGCTACCTCAATGCCTCAGAAAGTGCTCCCACAATACCTCAGATAGTTCTCCCTCAATACCTCAGATAGTGCTCCCACAATACCTCAGATAGTTCTCCCTCAATACCTCAGATAGTGCTCCCGCAGTACCTCAGAAACTGCTCCCTCAATACCTCAAAAAGTGCTCGCTCTGTACCTCAGATAGTACTCGCTCAGAACCGCAGATAGTGCTTCCTCAGTACGTCAGAAAGTGCTCCCTCAATATCTCAGAAACTGCTCCCTCAGTACCTCAGATTGTTCTCCCTCAGTACCTCAGATAGTTCTCACTCAGTACCTCAGAAAGTGCTGCCTAAATAGCTCAGAAAGTGCTCCCTCACTACCTCAGATATTGCTCCGTCAATGCCTCAGATAGTGCTCCCTTAATACCTCAGAAAGTGCTCCCTCAGTACCTCAGATAGTTCTCCCTCAGTACCTCAGATAGTTCTTCCTCAGTACCTCAGAGAGTGCTTCCTGATTAGCTCAGAACTTATTCCCTCTGTACCTCAGATAGTGCTCCCTCAATACCTCAGAAAGTGCTCCCTCAGTACCTCAGAAAGTGCTTCCTCAATACCTCAGAAAGTGCTCCCTCAATACCTCATAAAGTACTTCCGCAATACAAGAGATTGTGTTCCCTCAATACCTCAGAAAGTGCTTCCTCAATACTTCAGAAAGTGCTCTCTCAGTACCTCAGATAGTGCTCCCTCAATACCTCAGAAGGTGCACCATCAATACCTCAGATAGTTCTCCCTCAGTACCTCAGATAGTTCTCCCTCAGCACATCAGAACTTGCTCCCTCAGTACCTCAGATAGTGCTTGCTCAATACCTCAGAAAGTGCTCCCTCAGTACCTCAGAAAGTGCTTCCTCAATACCTCAGAAAGTGCATCGTCAATACCTCAGATAGTGTTCCCTCAATACCTCAGAAAGTGCTTCATCAATGCCTCAGAAAGTGCTCCATCAATACCTCAGAAAGTGCTCCCCCAGTACCTCAGAAAGTGCTACCTCAATACCTCAGAAAGTGCTCCATCAATACCTCAGAGAGTGCTCCCTCAATAACTCAGATTGTGCTCCCTCAGTACCTCAGATAGTGCTCCTCAATACCTCAGATTGTTCTCCCTCAAAACCTCAGATAGTGCTCCCTCAATACCTCAGATAGTTCTCCCTCAATACCTCTGAAAGTGCTCCCTCAATACCTCAGATAGTTCTCCCTCAATGCCTCAGATAGTGCTCCCACAATACCTCAGATATTGCTCCCGCAGGACCTCAGAAAGTGCTCCCTCAATACCTCAGAAAGTGCTCCCTCAGTACCTCAGATAGTACTCGCTCAGAACCTCAGATAGTGCTTCCTCAGTAAGTCAGAAAGAGATCCCTCAATATCTCAGAAACTGCTCCCTCCGTACCTCAGATTGTTCTCCCTCAGTACCTCAGATAGTTCTCACTCAGTACCTCTGAAGGTGCTCCCTAAATAGCTCAGAAAGTGCTCCCTCACTACCTCAGATATTGCTCCCTCAACGCCTCAGATAGTGCTCCCTTAATACCTCAGAAAGTGCTCCCTCAGTACCTCAGATAGTTCTCCCTCAGTACCTCAGATAGTTCTCCCTCAGTACCTCAGATAGTTCTCCCTCAGTACCTCAGATAGTTCTCCCTCAGTACCTAAGAGAGTGCTTCCTGATTAGCTCAGAACTTATTCCCTCTGTACCTCAGATAGTGCTCCCTCAATACCTCAGAAAGTGCTCCCTCAGTACCTCAGAAAGTGCTTCCTCAATACCTCAGAAAGTGCTCCCTCAATACCTCATAATGTGCTTCCTCAATACAACAGATTGTGTTCCCTCAATACCTCAGAAAGTGCTTCCTCAATACCTCAGAAAGTGCTCTCTCAGTACCTCAGATAGTGCTCCCTCAATACCTCAGAAGGTGCACCATCAATACCTCAGATAGTTCTCCCTCAGTACCTCAGATAGTTCTCCCTCAGTACATCAGAACTTGCTCCCTCAGTACCTGAGATAGTGCTTGCTCAATACCTCAGAAAGTGCTCCCTCAGTACCTCAGAAAGTGCTCCCTCAATACCTCACAAAGTGCTTCGTCAATACCTCAGATAGTGCTCCCTCAATACCTCAGAAAGTGCTTCCTCAATATCTCAGAAAGTGCTCCATCAATACCTCAGAAAGTGCTCCCCAGTACCTCAGAAAGTGCTACCTCAATACCTCAGAAAGTGCTCCATCAATACCTCAGAGAGTGCTCCCTCCATACCTAAGATAGTTCTCCTTCAATACCTCAGACAGTTCCCCCTCAAAACCTCTGAAAGTGCTCGCTCAATACCTCTGATAGTTCTCCCTCAATACTTCAGATAGTGCTCCTCAATACATCAGATATTTCTCCCTCAATACCTCAGATAGTGCTCTCTCAATACCTCAGATAGTTCTCCCTCAATACCTCTGAAAGTGCTCCCTCAATACCTCAGATAATTCTCCCTCAATGCCTCAGATAGTGCTCCCACAATACCTCAGATAGTTCTCCCTCAATACCTCAGATAGTGCTCCCGCAGTACCTCAGAAAGTGCTCTCTCAATACCTCAGAAAGTGCTCGCACAGTACCTCAGATAATACTCACTCAGAACCTCAGCGAGTGCTTCCTCAGTACGTCAGAAAGTGCTCCCACAATACCTCAGAAACTGCTCCCTCAGTACCTCAGATATTTTCTCCCTCAGTACCTCAGATAGTTTTCTCTCAGTACCTCAGAAAGTGCTCCCAAAATACCTCAGAAAGTGCTCCCTCAGTACCTCAGATATTTCTCCCTCAATGCCTCAGATAGTGCTCCCTTAATACCACAGAAAGTGCTCCCTCAGTACCTCAGAGAGTGCTCCCTCAGTACATCAGACAGTGTAACCTCAATACCTCAGAAAGTGCTTCCTCAATACCTCAGAAAGTGCTTCCTCAATACCTCAGAAAGTGCTCGCTCAGTACCTCAGATAGTGCTCCCTCAATACCTCAGAAAGTCCTTCCTCAATACCTCAGAAAGTGCTCCATCAATACCACAGATAGGTATCCCTCAGTATCTCAGATAGTGCTCCCTCAATACCTCAGAAAGTGCTCCCTCAATACCTCATAAAGTGCTTCCTCAATACAACAGATTGTGTTCCCTCAATACCTCAGAAAGTGCTTCCTCAATACCTCAGAATGTGCTCCATCAATACCTCAGATAGTTCTCCCTCAGTACCGCCGATAGTTCTCCATCAGTACCTCAAAACTTGCTCTCTCAGTACCTCAGATAGTGCTCGCTCAATACCTCAGAAAGTGCTCACTTAGTACCTCAGAAAGTGCTTCCTCAATACCTCAGATAGTGCTCCCTCAATTCCTCAGAAAGTGCTTCCTCAATACCTCAGAAAGTGCTCCATCAATACCTCAGAGCGTGCTCCCTCAATACCTAAGATAATTCTCCTACAATACCTCAGATAGTTCTCTCTCAATACCTCTGAAAGTGCTCGCTCAGTACCTCAGATAGTTCTCCCTCAATACTTCAGATAGTGCTCCTCAATACCTCAGATAGTTCTCCCTCAAAACCTCAGATAGTGCTCCCTCAATACCTCAGATACTTCTCTCTCAATACCTCTGAAAGTGCTTCCTCAATACCTCAGACAGTTCTCCCTCAATGCCTCAGATAGAGCTCCCACAATACCTCAGGTAGTTCTCCCTCAATACCTCAGATAGTGCTCCCGCAGTACCTTAGAAAGTGCTCCCTCAATACCTCAGAAAGTGCTCGCTCAGTACCTCAGATAGTACTCGCTCAGAACCTCAGATAGTGCTTCCTCAGTACGTCAGAAAGTGCTCCCTCAATATCTCAGAAACTGCTCCCTCAGTACCTCAGATTGTTCTCCCTCAGTACTCAGATAGTTCTCACTCAGTACCTCAGAAAGTGTTCCCTCAGTACCTCAGATAGTTCTCCCTCAGTACCTCAGATAGTTCTCCCTCAGTACCTCAGAGAGTGCTTCCTGATTAGCTCAGAACTTGTTCCCTCAGTACCTCAGATAGTGCTCCCTCAATACCTCAGAAAATGCTCCCTCAGTACCTCAGAAAGTGCTTCCTAAATACCTCAGAAAGTGCTTTCTCAATACCTCAGAAAGTGCTCCCTCAATACCTCAGATAGTGCTCCCTCAATACCTCAGAAAGTGCTCCCTCAATAGCTCAGAAAATGCTTCCTCAATACCACAGATATTGGTCCCTCAATACCTCAGAATGTGCTCCCTCAATACTTCAGAAAGTGGTCCCTCAGTACCTCAGATAGTTCTCCCTCAGTACCTCAGAGAGTGCTCCCTCAGTACCTCTGATAGTGATTCCTCAGTACCTCAGAAGGTGCTCCCTCAATACCTCAGATAGTGCTTCCACTGTACCTCAGAAAGTGCTCCCTCAATACCTCAGGTAGTTCTCCCTCAATACCTCGAAATTGCTCACTCAATACCTCAGAGACTGTTCCATCAGTCCCTCAGAAAGTGCTCCCACAATACCTCAGAAAGTGTCCCCTCAGTACCTAAGAAATTGCTACCTCAATACCTCAGAAAGTGCTCCATCAATACCTAAGATAATTCTCCTTCAATACCTCAGACAGTTCTCCCTCAAATCCTCTGAAAGTGCGAGCTCAATACCTCAGATAGTTCTCCCTCAATACTTCAGATAGTGCTCCTCAATACCTCAGATTGTTCCCCCTCAAAACCTCAGATAGTGCTCCCTCAAAACCTCAGATAGTGCTCCCTCAATACCTCAGATAGTTCTCCCTCAATACCTGAGAAAGTGCTCCATCAATACCACAGATAGTTCTCCCTCAGTATCTCAGATAGTACTCCCTCAATACCACAGAAAGTGCTCCCTCAATACCTAATAAAGTGCTTCCTCAATACAACAGATTGTGTTCCCTCTATACCTCAGAAAGTGCTTCCTCAATACATCAGAATGTGCTCCTTCAGTACCTCAGATAGTGCACCCTCAATATCTCAGAAGGTGCTCCATCAATACCTCAGATAGTTCTCCCTCAATACCTCAGAAAGTGCTCACTCAGTACGTCAGAAAGTGCTCCATCAATACCTCAGAAAGTGCTCCCTCAGTACCTCAGATAGTGCTCCCTCAATACCTCAGAAAGTGCTCCCTCAATACCTTAGAAAGTGCTTCCTCAATACCTCAGATATTGGTCCCTCAATACCTCAGAATGTGCTCCCTCAATACTTCAGAAAGTGGTCCCTCAGTACCTCAGATAGTTCTCCCTCAGTACCTCAGAAAGTGCTCGCTCAGTACCTCTGACAGTGATTCCTCAGTACCTCAGAAGGTGCTCCCTCAATACCTCAGATAGTGCTTCCTCAGTACCTCAGAAAGTGCTCCCTCAATACCTCAGGAAGTTCTCCCTCAATACCTCGAAATTGCTCCCTCAATACCTCAGAAACTTCCATCAGTACCTCAGAAAGTGCTCCCTCAATACCTCAGAAAGTGTCCCCACAGTACCTAAGAAATTGCTACTTCAATACCTCAGAAAATGCTCCATCAATACCTCAGAGAGTGCTCCATCAATACCGAAGATAGTTCTCCTTCAATACCTCAGATAGTTCTCCCTCAAAACCTCTGTAAGTGCTCGCTCAATACCTCAGATAGTTCTCCCTCAATACTTCAGATAGTGCTCCTCAATACCTCAGATAGTTCTCCCTCAATGCCTCAGAGAGTGCTCCCACAATACCTCAGATAGTTCTCCCTCAATACCTCAGATAGTGCTCCCACAATACCTCAGATAGTTCTCCCTGAATACCTCAGATAGTACTCGCTCAGAACCTCAGATAGTGCTTCCTCAGTACGTCAGAAAGTGCTCCCTCAATATCTCAAAACTGCTCCCTCAGTACCTCAGATTGTTCTCCCTCAGTACCTCAGATAGTTCTCACTCAGTACCTCAGAAAGTGCTCCATCAATACCACAGATCGTTCTCCCTCAGTACTCAGAGAGTGCTTCCTCAATACCTCAGAAAATGCTCCCTCAGTACCTCAGAAAGTGCTCCCTCAATACCTCAGAAAGTGCTTCCTCAATACCTCAGAAAGTGCTCCCTAAGTACCTCAGTAAGTGCTCACTCAATACCTCAGAAAGTGCTTCCTCTATACCTCAGAAAGTGTTTCCTCAATACCTCAGAGAGTGCTCCCTCTGTACCTCAGAAAGTGCTCCCTCAATACCTCAGAAAGTGCTTCTTCAATACCTCAGATAGTGCTCCATCAATACCACAGAATGTTCTACCTCAGTACCTCAGAGAGTGCTTCCTCAAAACCTCAGAAAGTGCTCCCGCAGTACCTCAGAAAGTGCGACCTCAATCCCTCAGAAAGTGCTTTCTCAATACCTCATAAAGTGCTCCCTCAGTACATCAGAAAGTGCACCCTCAATACCTCAGAAAGTGCTTCCTCAATACCTCAGAAAGTCCTTCCTCAATACCTCAGAAAGTGCTCCATCAATACCACAGATAGTTCTCCCTCAGTATCTCAGATAGTACTCCCACAATACCTCAGATAGTTCTCCCTCAATGCCTCAGATAGTGCTCCCACAATACCTCAGATAGTTCTCCCTCAATACCTCAGATAGTGCTCCCACAATACCTCAGATAGTTCTCCCTCAATACCTCAGATAGTGCTCCCGCAGTACCTCAGAAACTGCTCCCTCAAGACCTCAAAAAGTGCTCGCTCTGTACCTCAGATAGTACTCGCTCAGAACCTCAGATAGTGCTTCCTCAGTACGTCAGAAAGTGCTCCCTCAATATCTCAGAAACTGCTCCCTCAGTACCTCAGATTGTTCTCCCTCAGTACCTCAGATAGTTCTCACTCAGTACCTCAGAAAGTGCTGCCTAAATAGCTCAGAAAGTGCTCCCTCACTACCTCAGATATTGCTCCGTCAATGCCTCAGATAGTGCTCCCTTAATACCTCAGAAAGTGCTCCCTCAGTACCTCAGATAGTTCTCCCTCAGTACCTCAGATAGTTCTTCCTCAGTACCTCAGAGAGTGCTTCCTGATCAGCTCAGAACTTATTCCCTCTGTACCTCAGATAGTGCTCCCTCAATACCTCAGAAAGTGCTCCCTCAGTACCTCAGAAAGTGCTTCCTCAATACCTCAGAAAGTGCTCCCTCAATACCTCATAAAGTACTTCCGCAATACAAGAGATTGTGTTCCCTCAATACCTCAGAAAGTGCTTCCTCAATACTTCAGAAAGTGCTCTCTCAGTACCTCAGATAGTGCTCCCTCAATACCTCAGAAGGTGCACCATCAATACCTCAGATAGTTCTCCCTCAGTACCTCAGATAGTTCTCCCTCAGCACATCAGAACTTGCTCCCTCAGTACCTCAGATAGTGCTTGCTCAATACCTCAGAAAGTGCTCCCTCAGTACCTCAGAAAGTGCTTCCTCAATACCTCAGAAAGTGCATCGTCAATACCTCAGATAGTGTTCCCTCAATACCTCAGAAAGTGCTTCATCAATGCCTCAGAAAGTGCTCCATCAATACCTCAGAAAGTGCTCCCCCAGTACCTCAGAAAGTGCTACCTCAATACCTCAGAAAGTGCTCCATCAATACCTCAGAGAGTGCTCCCTCAATAACTCAGATAGTGCTCCCTCAGTACCTCAGATAGTGCTCCTCAATACCTCAGATTGTTCTCCCTCAAAACCTCAGATAGTGCTCCCTCAATACCTCAGATAGTTCTCCCTCAATACCTCTGAAAGTGCTCCCTCAATACCTCAGATAGTTCTCCCTCAATGCCTCAGATAGTGCTCCCACAATACCTCAGATAGTGCTCCCGCAGGACCTCAGAAAGTGCTCCCTCAATACCTCAGAAAGTGCTCCCTCAGTACCTCAGATAGTACTCGGTCATAACCTCAGATAGTGCTTCCTCAGTAAGTCAGAAAGAGATCCCTCAATATCTCAGAAACTGCTCCCTCCGTACCTCAGATTGTTCTCCCTCAGTACCTCAGATAGTTCTCACTCAGTACCTCAGAAGGTGCTCCCTAAATAGCTCAGAAAGTGCTCCCTCACTACCTCAGATATTGCTCCCTCAACGCCTCAGATAGTGCTCCCTTAATACCTCAGTAAGTGCTCCCTCAGTACCTCAGATAGTTCTCCCTCAGTACCTCAGATAGTTCTCCCTCAGTACCTCAGATAGTTCTCCCTCAGTACCTCAGATAGTTCTCCCTCAGTACCTAAGAGAGTGCTTCCTGATTAGCTCAGAACTTATTCCCTCTGTACCTCAGATAGTGCTCCCTCAATACCTCAGAAAGTGCTCCCTCAGTACCTCAGAAAGTGCTTCCTCAATACCTCAGAAAGTGCTCCCTCAATACCTCATAATGTGCTTCCTCAATACAACAGATTGCGTTCCCTCAATACCTCAGAAAGTGCTTCCTCAATACCTCAGAAAGTGCTCTCTCAGTACCTCAGATAGTGCTCCCTCAATACCTCAGAAGGTGCACCATCAATACCTCAGATAGTTCTCCCTCAGTACCTCAGATAGTTCTCCCTCAGTACATCAGAACTTGCTCCCTCAGTACCTGAGATAGTGCTTGCTCAATACCTCAGAAAGTGCTCCCTCAGTACCTCAGAAAGTGCTCCCTCAATACCTCACAAAGTGCTTCGTCAATACCTCAGATAGTGCTCCCTCAATACCTCAGAAAGTGCTTCCTCAATACCTCAGAAAGTGCTCCATCAATACCTCAGAAAGTGCTCCCCCAGTACCTCAGAAAGTGCTACCTCAATACCTCAGAAAGTGCTCCATCAATACCTCAGAGAGTGCTCCCTCCATACCTAAGATAGTTCTCCTTCAATACCTCAGACAGTTCCCCCTCAAAACCTCTGAAAGTGCTCGCTCAATACCTCTGATAGTTCTCCCTCAATACTTCAGATAGTGCTCCTCAATACATCAGATAGTTCTCCCTCAATACCTCAGATAGTGCTCTCTCAATACCTCAGATAGTTCTCCCTCAATACCTCAGATAGTGCTCCCGCAGTACCTTAGAAAGTGCTCCCTCAATACCTCAGAAAGTGCTCCCTCAGTACCTCAGATAGTACTCGGTCATAACCTCAGATAGTGCTTCCTCAGTAAGTCAGAAAGAGATCCCTCAATATCTCAGAAACTGCTCCCTCCGTACCTCAGATTGTTCTCCCTCAGTACCTCAGATAGTTCTCACTCAGTACCTCAGAAGGTGCTCCCTAAATAGCTCAGAAAGTGCTCCCTCACTACCTCAGATATTGCTCCCTCAACGCCTCAGATAGTGCTCCCTTAATACCTCAGTAAGTGCTCCCTCAGTACCTCAGATAGTTCTCCCTCAGTACCTCAGATAGTTCTCCCTCAGTACCTCAGATAGTTCTCCCTCAGTACCTCAGATAGTTCTCCCTCAGTACCTAAGAGAGTGCTTCCTGATTAGCTCAGAACTTATTCCCTCTGTACCTCAGATAGTGCTCCCTCAATACCTCAGAAAGTGCTCCCTCAGTACCTCAGAAAGTGCTTCCTCAATACCTCAGAAAGTGCTCCCTCAATACCTCATAATGTGCTTCCTCAATACAACAGATTGCGTTCCCTCAATACCTCAGAAAGTGCTTCCTCAATACCTCAGAAAGTGCTCTCTCAGTACCTCAGATAGTGCTCCCTCAATACCTCAGAAGGTGCACCATCAATACCTCAGATAGTTCTCCCTCAGTACCTCAGATAGTTCTCCCTCAGTACATCAGAACTTGCTCCCTCAGTACCTGAGATAGTGCTTGCTCAATACCTCAGAAAGTGCTCCCTCAGTACCTCAGAAAGTGCTCCCTCAATACCTCACAAAGTGCTTCGTCAATACCTCAGATAGTGCTCCCTCAATACCTCAGAAAGTGCTTCCTCAATACCTCAGAAAGTGCTCCATCAATACCTCAGAAAGTGCTCCCCCAGTACCTCAGAAAATGCTACCTCAATACCTCAGAAAGTGCTCCATCAATACCTCAGAGAGTGCTCCCTCCATACCTAAGATAGTTCTCCTTCAATACCTCAGACAGTTCCCCCTCAAAACCTCTGAAAGTGCTCGCTCAATACCTCTGATAGTTCTCCCTCAATACTTCAGATAGTGCTCCTCAATACATCAGATAGTTCTCCCTCAATACCTCAGATAGTGCTCTCTCAATACCTCAGATAGTTCTCCCTCAATACCTCTGAAAGTGCTCCCTCAATACCTCAGATAATTCTCCCTCAATGCCTCAGATAGTGCTCCCACAATACCTCAGATCGTTCTCCCTCAATACCTAAGATAGTGCTCCCGCAGTACCTCAGAAAGTGCTCTCTCAATACCTCAGAAAGTGCTCGCACAGTACCTCAGATAATACTCACTCAGAACCTCAGCGAGTGCTTCCTCAGTACGTCAGAAAGTGCTCCCACAATACCTCAGAAACTGCTCCCTCAGTACCTCAGATATTTTCTCCCTCAGTACCTCAGATAGTTCTCTCTCAGTACCTCAGAAAGTGCTCCCAAAATACCTCAGAAAGTGCTCCCTCAGTACCTCAGATATTGCTCCCTCAATGCCTCAGATAGTGCTCCCTTAATACCACAGAAAGTGCTCCCTCAGTACTTCAGAGAGTGCTCCCTCAGTACATCAGACAGTGTAACCTCAATACCTCAGAAAGTGCTTCCTCCATACCTCAGAAAGTGCTTCCTCAATACCTCAGAAAGTGCTCGCTCAGTACCTCAGATAGTGCTCCCTCAATACCTCAGAAAGTCCTTCCTCAATACCTCAGAAAGTGCTCCATCAATACCACAGATAGGTCTCCCTCAGTATCTCAGATAGTGCTCCCACAATACCTCAGAAAGTGCTCCCTCAATACCTCATAAAGTGCTTCCTCAATACAACAGATTGTGTTCCCTCAATACCTCAGAAAGTGCTTCCTCAATACCTCAGAATGTGCTCCATCAATACCTCAGATAGTTCTCCCTCAGTACCTCAAAACTTGCTCTCTCAGTACCTCAGATAGTGCTCGCTCAATACCTCAGAAAGTGCTCACTTAGTACCTCAGAAAGTGCTTCCTCAATACCTCAGATAGTGCTCCCTCAATTCCTCAGAAAGTGCTTCCTCAATACCTCAGAAAGTGCTCCATCAATACCTCAGAGCGTGCTCCCTCAATACCTAAGATAATTCTGCTACAATACCTCAGATAGTTCTCCCTCAATACCTCTGAAAGTGCTCGCTCAGTACCTCAGATAGTTCTCCCTCAATACTTCAGATAGTGCTCCTCAATACCTCAGATAGTTCTCCCTCAAAACCTCAGATAGTGCTCCCTCAATACCTCAGATACTTCTCTCTCAATACCTCTGAAAGTGCTTCCTCAATACCTCAGACAGTTCTCCCTCAATGCCTCAGATAGAGCTCCCACAATACCTCAGGTAGTTCTCCCTCAATACCTCAGATAGTGCTCCCGCAGTACCTTAGAAAGTGCTCCCTCAATACCTCAGAAAGTGCTCGCTCAATACCTCAGATAGTACTCGCTCAGAACCTCAGATAGTGCTTCCTCAGTACGTCAGAAAGTGCTCCCTCAATATCTCAGAAACTGCTCCCTCAGTACCTCAGATTGTTCTCCCTCAGTACTCAGATAGTTCTCACTCAGTACCTCAGAAAGTGCTACCTAAATAGCTCAGAAAGTGCTCCCTCAGTACCTCAGATATTGCTCCATCAATGCCTCAGATAGTGCTCCCTTAATACCTCAGAAAGTGTTCCCTCAGTACCTCAGATAGTTCTCCCTCAGTACCTCAGATAGTTCTCCCTCAGTCCCTCAGTACCTCAGAGAGTGCTTCCTGATTAGCTCAGAACTTGTTCCCTCAGTACCTCAGATCTTGCTCCCTCAATACCTCAGAAAATGGTCCCTCAGTACCTCAGAAAGTGCTTCCTAAATACCTCAGAAAGTGCTCCATCAATACCTCAGAGCGTGCTCCCTCAATACCTAAGATAATTCTCCTACAATACCTCAGATAGTTCTCCCTCAATACCTCTGAAAGTGCTCGCTCAGTACCTCAGATAGTTCTCCCTCAATACTTCAGATAGTGCTCCTCAATACCTCAGATAGTTCTCCCTCAAAACCTCAGATAGTGCTCCCTCAATACCTCAGATAGTTCTCCCTCAATACCTCTGAAAGTGCTTCCTCAATACCTCAGACAGTTCTCCCTCAATACCTCAGATAGAGCTCCCACAATACCTCAGGTAGTTCTCCCTCAATACCTCAGATAGTGCTCCCGCAGTACCTTAGAAAGTGCTCCCTCAATACCTCAGAAAGTGCTCTCTCAGTACCTCAGATAGTGCTCCCTCAATACCTCAGAAGGTGCACCATCAATACCTCAGATAGTTCTCCCTCAGTACCTCAGATAGTACTCGCTCAGAACCTCAGATAGTGCTTCCTCAGTACGTCAGAAAGTGCTCCCTCAATATCTCAGAAACTGCTCCCTCAGTACCTCAGATTGTTCTCCCTCAGTACTCAGATAGTTCTCACTCAGTACCTCAGAAAGCGCTACCTAAATACCTGAGAAAGTGCTCCCTCAGTACCTCAGATATTGCTCCCTCAATGCCTCAGATAGTGCTCCCTTAATACCTCAGAAAATGTTCCCTCAGTACCTCAGATAGTTCTCCCTCAGTACCTCAGAGAGTGCTTCCTGATTAGCTCAGAACTTGTTCCCTCAGTACCTCAGATAGTGCTCCCTCAATACCTCAGAAAATGCTCCCTCAGTACCTCAGAAAGTGGTTCCTAAATACCTCAGAAAGTGCTTTCTCAATACCTCAGAAAGTGCTCCCTCAGTACCTCAGATAGTGCTCCCTCAATACCTCAGAAAGTGCTCCCTCAATACCTCAGAAAATGCTTCCTCAATACCACAGATATTGGTCCCTCAAAACCTCAGAATGTGCTCCCTCAATACTTCAGAAAGTGGTCCCTCAGTACCTCAGATAGTTCTCCCTCAGTACCTCAGAAAGTGCTCCCTCAGTACATCTGATAGTGATTCCTCAGTACCTCAGAAGGTGCTCCCTCAATACCTCAGATAGTGCTTCCTCAGTACCTCAGAAAGTGCTCCCTCAATACCTCAGGTAGTTCTCCCTCAATACCTCGAAATTGCTCCCTCAATACCTCAGAGACTGTTCCATCAGTACCTCAGAGAGTGCTCCATCAATACCTAAGATAGTTCTCCTTCAATACCTCAGACAATTCTCCCTCAAATCCTCTGAAAGTGCCAGCTCAATACCTCAGATAGTTCTCCCTCAATACTTCAGATAGTGCTCCTCAATACCTCAGATTGTTCTCCCTCAAAACCTCAGATAGTGCTCCATCAGTACATCAGATAGTTCTACCTCAATACCTCAGATAGTTCTCCCTCAATGCCTCAGATAGTGCTCCCACAATACCTCAGATGGTTCTCCCTCAATACCTCAGATAGTGCTCCCGCAGTACCTCAGAAAGTGCTCCCTCAATATCTCAGAAAGTGCTCGCTCAGTACCTCAGATAGTACTCGCTCAGAACCTCAGATAGTGCTTCCTCAGTACGTCAGAAAGTGCTCCCTCAATATCTCAGAAACTGCTCCCTCAGGACCTCAGATTGTTCTCCCTCAGTACCTCAGATAGTTCTCACTCAGTACCTCAGAAGGTGCTCCCTAAATAGCTCAGAAAGTGCTCCCTCAGTACCTCAGATATTGCTCCCTCAATGCCTCAGATAGTGCTCCCTTAATACCTCAGAAAGTGCTCCCTCAGTACCTCAGATAGTTCTCCCTCAGTACCTCAGATAGTTCTCCCTCAGTACCTAAGAGAGTGTTTCCTGATTAGCTCAGAACTTATTCCCTCAGTACCTCAGATAGTGCTCCTTCAATACCTCAGAAAGTGCTCCCTCAATACCTCATAAAGTGCTTCCTCAATACAACAGATTGTGTTCCGTCAATACCTCAGAAAGTGCTTCCTCAATACCTCAGAAAGTGCTCTCTCAGTACCTCAGATAGTGCTCCCTCAATACCTCAGAAGGTGCACCATCAATACCTCAGATAGTTCTCCCTCAGTACCTCAGATAGTTCTCCCTCAGGACATCAGAGCTTGCTCCCTCAGTACCTCAGATAGTGCTTGCTCAATACGTCAGAAAGTGCTCCCTCAGTACCTCAGAAAGTGCTTCTTCAATACCTCAGAAAGTGCTTCGTCAATACCTCAGATAGTGTTCCCTCAATACCTCAGAAAGTGCTTCCTCAATACCTCATAATGTGCTTCCTCAATACAACAGATTGTGTTCCGTCAATACCTCAGAAAGTGCTTCCTCAATACCTCAGAAAGTGCTCTCTCAGCACCTCAGATAGTGCTCCCTCAATACCTCAGAAGGTGCACCATCAATACCTCAGATAGTTCTCCCTCAGTACCTCAGATAGTTCTCCCTCAGTACATCAGAACTTGCTCCCTCAGTACCTCAGATAGTGCTTGCTCAATACGTCAGAAAGTGCTCCCTCAGTACCTCAGAAAGTGCTTCCTCAATACCTCAGAAAGTGCTCTCTCAGTACCTCAGATAGTGCTCCCTCAATACCTCAGAAGGTGCACCATCAATACCTCAGATAGTTCTCCCTCTGTACCTCAGATAGTAATCGCTCAGAACCTCAGATAGTGCTTCCTCAGTACGTCAGAAAGTGCTCCCTCAATATCTCAGAAACTGCTCCCTCAGTACCTCAGATTGTTCTCCCTCAGTGCTCAGATAGTTCTCACTCAGTACCTCAGAAAGCGCTACCTAAATAGCTCAGAAAGTGCTCCCTCAGTACCTCAGATATTGCTCCCTCAATGCCTCAGATTGTGCTCCCTTAATACCTCAGAAAGTGTTCCCTCAGTACCTCAGATAGTTCTCCCTCAGTACCTCAGAGAGTGCTTCCTGATTAGCTCAGAACTTGTTCCCTCAGTACCTCAGATAGTGCTCCCTCAGTACCTCAGAAAGTGCTTCCTAAATACCTCAGAAAGTGCTTTCTCAATACCTCAGAAAGTGCTCCCTCAGTACCTCAGATAGTGCTCCCTCAATACCTCAGAAAGTGCTCCCTCAATACCTCAGAAAATGCTTCCTCAATACCACAGATATTGGTCCCTCAATACCTCAGAATGTGCTCCCTCAATACTTCAGCAAGTGGTCCCTCAGTACCTCAGATAGTTCTCCCTCAGTACCTCAGAAAGTGCTCCCTCAGTACCTCTGATAGTGATTCCTCAGTACCTCAGAAGGTGCTCCCTCAATCCCTCAGATAGTGCTTCCTCAGTACCTCAGAAAGTGCTCCCTCAATACCTCAGGTAGTTCTCCCTCAATACCTCGAAATTGCTCCCTCAATACCTCAGAGACTGTTCCATCAGTACCTCAGAAAGTGCTCCCACAATACCTCAGAAAGTGTCCCCTCAGTACCTAAGAAATTGCTACCTCAATACCTCAGAAAGTGTTCCATCAATACCTCAGAGAGTGCTCCCTCAATACCTAAGATAGTTCTCCTTCAATACCTCAGACAGTTCTCCCTCAAATCCTCTGAAAGTGCTAGCTCAATACCTCAGATAGTTCTCCCTCAATACTTCAGATAGTGCGCCTCAATACCTCAGATTTTTCTCCCTCAAAACCTCAGATAGTGCTCCATCAGTACATCAGATAGTTCTCCCTGAATACCTCAGATAGTTCTCCCTCAATGCCTCAGATAGTGCTCCCACAATACCTCAGATGGTGTTCCCTCAATACCTCAGATAGTGCTCCCGCAGTACCTCAGAAAGTGCTCCCTCAATATCTCAGAAAGTGCTCGCTCAGTACCTCAGATAGTACTCGCTCAGAACCTCAGATAGTGCTTCCTCAGTACGTCAGAAAGTGCTCCCTCAATATCTCAGAAACTGCTCCCTCAGTACCTCAGATTGTTCTCCCTCAGTACCTCAGATAGTTCTCCCTCAGTACCTCAGATAGTTCTCCCTCAGTACCTAAGAGAGTGTTTCCTGATTAGCTCAGGAAGTGCTCCCTCAGTACCTCAGAAAGTGCGTCCTCAATACCTCAGAAAGTGCTCCCTCAATACCTCATAAAGTGCTTCCTCAATACAACAGATTGTGTTCCGTCAATACCTCAGAAAGTGCTTCCTCAATACCTCAGAAAGTGCTCTCTCAGTACCTCAGATAGTGCTCCCTCAATACCTCAGAATGTGCACCATCAATACCTCAGATAGTTCTCCCTCAGTACCTCAGATAGTTCTCCCTCAGGACATCAGAGCTTGCTCCCTCAGTACCTGAGATAGTGCTTGCTCAATACGTCAGAAAGTGCTCCCTCAGTACCTCAGAAAGTGCTTCTTCAATACCTCAGAAAGTGCTTCGTCAATACCTCAGATAGTGTTCCCTCAATACCTCAGAAAGTGCTTCCTCAATACCTCAGAAAGTGCTCCATCAATACCTCATAAAGTGCTTCCTCAATACAACAGATTGTGTTCCGTCAATACCTCAGAAAGTGCTTCCTCAATACCTCAGAAAGTGCTCTCTCAGTACCTCAGATAGTGCTCCCTCAATACCTCAGAAGGTGCACCATCAATACCTCAGATAGTTCTCCCTCAGTACCTCAGATAGTTCTCCCTCAGTACATCAGAACTTGCTCCCTCAGTACCTCAGATAGTGCTTGCTCAATACGTCAGAAAGTGCTCCCTCAGTACCTCAGAAAGTGCTTCCTCAATACCTCAGAGAGTGCTCCCTCCATACCTAAGATAGTTCTCCTTCAATACCTCAGATAGTTCCCCCTCAAAACCTCTGAAAGTGCTCACTCAATACCTCTGATAGTTCTCCCTCAATACTTCAGATAGTGCTCCTCAATACCTCAGATAGTTCTCCCTCAATACCTCAGATAGTGCTCTCTCAATACCTCAGATAGATCTCCCTCAATACCTCTGAAAGTGTACCCTCAATGCCTCAGATATTTCTCCTTCAATGCCTCAGATAATGCTCCCACAATACCTCAGATAGTTCTCCCTCAATACCTCAGATAGTGCCCCCGCAGTACCTCAGAAAGTGCTCTCTCAATACCTCAGAAAGTGCTTGCTCAGTACCTCAGAAAGTACTCACTCAGAACCTCAGCTAGTGCTTCCTCAGTACGTCAGAAAGAGCTCCCTCAATACCTCAGAAACTGCTCCCTCAGTACCTCAGATATTTTCTCCCTCAGTACCTCAGATAGTTCTCTCTCAGTACCTCAGGAAGTGCTCCCAAACTACCTCAGAAAGTGCTCCCTCAGTACCTCAGAGAGTTCTCCCTCAATACATCAGAAAGTGCTTCCTCAATACCTAAGAAAGTGCTTCCTCAATACCTCAGAAAGTGCTCCCTCAGTACATCAGATAGTTCTCCCTCAGTACCTCAGAGACTGCTTCCTGAACACCTCAGAACTTGTTCCCTCAGTGCCTCAGAAAGTGCTCCCTCAGTAACTCAGAAAGTGCTCCCTCAATACCTCAGAAAGTGCTTCCTCAATACATCAGAAAGTGCTCCCTCAGTACCTCAGTAAGTGTTCACTCAATACCTCAGAAAGTGCTTCCACTATACCTCAGAAAGTGCGTCCTCAATACCTCAGAGAGTGCTCCTTCTGTACCTCAGAAAGTGCTCCCTCAGTACCTCAGAAAGTGCTCCCTCAGTACCTCAGAAAGCTTCTTCAATACCTCAGATAGTGCTTCCTCTATACCTCAGAAAGTGCTTCCTCAATACCTCAGAGAGTGCTCCCTCTGTACCTCAGAAAGTGCTCCCTCAGTACCTCAGAAAGTGCTGCCTCAGTACCTCAGAAAGTGCTTCCTCAATACGTCAGAAAGTGCTCCCTCAGTACCTCAGAAAGTGCAACACAATACCTCAGAAAGTGCTTCCTCAATACTTCAGAAAATGCTCCCTCAGTACATCAGAAAGTGCACCCTCAATACCTCAGAAAGTACTTCCTCAATACCTCAGAAAGTGCTTCCTCAATACCTCAGAAAGTGCTCGCTCAGTACCTCAGATAGTGCTCCCTCAAAACCTCAGAAAGTCCTTCCTCAATACCTCAGAAAGTGCTCCATCAATACCACAGATAGGTCTCCCTCAGTATCTCAGATAGTGCTCCCTCAATACCTCAGAAAGTGCTCCCTTAATACCCCATAAAGTGCTTCCTCAATACAACAGATTGTGTTCCCTCTATACCTCAGAAAGTGCTTCCTCAATACCTCAGAATGTGCTCCCTCAATACCTCAGATAGTTCTCCCTCAGTACCTCAGAACTTGCTCCCTCAGTACCTCAGATAGTGCTCCCTCAATACCTCAGAAAGTGCTCCCTTAATACCCCATAAAGTGCTTCCTCAATACAACAGATTGTGTTCACTCTATACCTCAGACAGTGCTTCCTCAATACCTCAGAATGTGCTCCCTCAGTACCTCAGATAGTTCTCCCTCAGTACCTCAGAACTTGCTCCCTCAGTACATCAGATAGTTCTCCCTCAGTACCTCAGAGACTGCTTCCTGAACACCTCAGAACTTGTTCCCTCAGTGCCTCAGAAAGTGCTCCCTCAGTAACTCAGAAAGTGCTCCCTCAATACCTCAGAAAGTGCTTCCTCAATACATCAGAAAGTGCTCCCTCAGTACCTCAGTAAGTGTTCACTCAATACCTCAGAAAGTGCTTCCACTATACCTCAGAAAGTGCGTCCTCAATACCTCAGCGAGTGCTCCCTCTGTACCTCAGAAAGTGCTCCCTCAGTACCTCAGAAAGTGCTCCCTCAGTACCTCAGAAAGTGCTTCCTCAATACCTCAGAAAGTGCTTCCTCAATACCTCAGAGAGTGCTCTCTCAATTCCTCAGAAAGTGCTTCCTCAATACCTCAGAAAGTGTTTTCTCAATACCTCAGAAAGTGCTCCCTCAGTACCTCAGATAGTGCTCCCTCAATACCTCAGAAAGTGCTCCCTCAATACCTAAGAAGTGCTTCTTCATTACCTCAGATAGCGCTCCCTCAATACTTCATAAAGTGGTCCCTCAGTACCTCAGATAGTTCTCCCTCAGTACCTCAGAAAGTGCTCCCTCAGTACCTCTGATAGTGATTCCTCAGTACCTCAGAAGGTGCTCCCTCAATCCCTCAGATAGTGCTTCCTCAGTACCTCAGAAAGTGCTCCCTCAATACCTCAGGTAGTTCTCCCTCAATACCTCGAAATTGCTCCCTCAATACCTCAGAGACTGTTCCATCAGTACCTCAGAAAGTGCTCCCACAATACCTCAGAAAGTGTCCCCTCAGTACCTAAGAAATTGCTACCTCAATACCTCAGAAAGTGTTCCATCAATACCTCAGAGAGTGCTCCCTCAATACCTAAGATAGTTCTCCTTCAATACCTCAGACAGTTCTCCCTCAAATCCTCTGAAAGTGCTAGCTCAATACCTCAGATAGTTCTCCCTCAATACTTCAGATAGTGCGCCTCAATACCTCAGATTTTTCTCCCTCAAAACCTCAGATAGTGCTCCATCAGTACATCAGATAGTTCTCCCTGAATACCTCAGATAGTTCTCCCTCAATGCCTCAGATAGTGCTCCCACAATACCTCAGATGGTTCTCCCTCAATACCTCAGATAGTGCTCCCGCAGTACCTCAGAAAGTGCTCCCTCAATATCTCAGAAAGTGCTCGCTCAGTACCTCAGATAGTACTCGCTCAGAACCTCAGATAGTGCTTCCTCAGTACGTCAGAAAGTGCTCCCTCAATATCTCAGAAACTGCTCCCTCAGTACCTCAGATTGTTCTCCCTCAGTACCTCAGATAGTTCTCCCTCAGTACCTCAGATAGTTCTCCCTCAGTACCTAAGAGAGTGTTTCCTGATTAGCTCAGAACTTATTCCCTCAGTACCTCAGATAGTGCTCCTTCAATACCTCAGAAAGTGCTCCCTCAGTACCTCAGAAAGTGCGTCCTCAATACCTCAGAAAGTGCTCCCTCAATACCTCATAAAGTGCTTCCTCAATACAACAGATTGTGTTCCCTCAATACCTCAGAAAGTGCTTCCTCAATACCTCAGAAAGTGCTCTCTCAGTACCTCAGATAGTGCTCCCTCAATACCTCAGAATGTGCACCATCAATACCTCAGATAGTTCTCCCTCAGTACCTCAGATAGTTCTCCCTCAGGACATCAGAGCTTGCTCCCTCAGTACCTGAGATAGTGCTTGCTCAATACGTCAGAAAGTGCTCCCTCAGTACCTCAGAAAGTGCTTCTTCAATACCTCAGAAAGTGCTTCGTCAATACCTCAGATAGTGTTCCCTCAATACCTCAGAAAGTGCTTCCTCAATACCTCAGAAAGTGCTCCATCAATACCTCATAAAGTGCTTCCTCAATACAACAGATTGTGTTCCGTCAATACCTCAGAAAGTGCTTCCTCAATACCTCAGAAAGTGCTCTCTCAGTACCTCAGATAGTGCTCCCTCAATACCTCAGAAGGTGCACCATCAATACCTCAGATAGTTCTCCCTCAGTACCTCAGATAGTTCTCCCTCAGTACATCAGAACTTGCTCCCTCAGTACCTCAGATAGTGCTTGCTCAATACGTCAGAAAGTGCTCCCTCAGTACCTCAGAAAGTGCTTCCTCAATACCTCAGAGAGTGCTCCCTCCATACCTAAGATAGTTCTCCTTCAATACCTCAGATAGTTCCCCCTCAAAACCTCTGAAAGTGCTCACTCAATACCTCTGATAGTTCTCCCTCAATACTTCAGATAGTGCTCCTCAATACCTCAGATAGTTCTCCCTCAATACCTCAGATAGTGCTCTCTCAATACCTCAGATAGATCTCCCTCAATACCTCTGAAAGTGTACCCTCAATGCCTCAGATATTTCTCCTTCAATGCCTCAGATAATGCTCCCACAATACCTCAGATAGTTCTCCCTCAATACCTCAGATAGTGCCCCCGCAGTACCTCAGAAAGTGCTCTCTCAATACCTCAGAAAGTGCTTGCTCAGTACCTCAGAAAGTACTCACTCAGAACCTCAGCTAGTGCTTCCTCAGTACGTCAGAAAGAGCTCCCTCAATACCTCAGAAACTGCTCCCTCAGTACCTCAGATATTTTCTCCCTCAGTACCTCAGATAGTTCTCTCTCAGTACCTCAGGAAGTGCTCCCAAACTACCTCAGAAAGTGCTCCCTCAGTACCTCAGAGAGTTCTCCCTCAATACATCAGAAAGTGCTTCCTCAATACCTAAGAAAGTGCTTCCTCAATACCTCAGAAAGTGCTCCCTCAGTACATCAGATAGTTCTCCCTCAGTACCTCAGAGACTGCTTCCTGAACACCTCAGAACTTGTTCCCTCAGTGCCTCAGAAAGTGCTCCCTCAGTAACTCAGAAAGTGCTCCCTCAATACCTCAGAAAGTGCTTCCTCAATACATCAGAAAGTGCTCCCTCAGTACCTCAGTAAGTGTTCACTCAATACCTCAGAAAGTGCTTCCACTATACCTCAGAAAGTGCGTCCTCAATACCTCAGAGAGTGCTCCTTCTGTACCTCAGAAAGTGCTCCCTCAGTACCTCAGAAAGTGCTCCCTCAGTACCTCAGAAAGCTTCTTCAATACCTCAGATAGTGCTTCCTCTATACCTCAGAAAGTGCTTCCTCAATACCTCAGAGAGTGCTCCCTCTGTACCTCAGAAAGTGCTCCCTCAGTACCTCAGAAAGTGCTGCCTCAGTACCTCAGAAAGTGCTTCCTCAATACCTCAGAAAGTGCTCCCTCAGTACCTCAGAAAGTGCAACACAATACCTCAGAAAGTGCTTCCTCAATACTTCAGAAAATGCTCCCTCAGTACATCAGAAAGTGCACCCTCAATACCTCAGAAAGTACTTCCTCAATACCTCAGAAAGTGCTTCCTCAATACCTCAGAAAGTGCTCGCTCAGTACCTCAGATAGTGCTCCCTCAATACCTCAGAAAGTCCTTCCTCAATACCTCAGAAAGTGCTCCATCAATACCACAGAAAGTGCAACACAATACCTCAGAAAGTGCTTCCTCAATACTTCAGAAAATGCTCCCTCAGTACATCAGAAAGTGCACCCTCAATACCTCAGAAAGTACTTCCTCAATACCTCAGAAAGTGCTTCCTCAATACCTCAGAAAGTGCTCGCTCAGTATCTCAGATAGTGCTCCCTCAATACCTCAGAAAGTGCTCCCTTAATACCCCATAAAGTGCTTCCTCAATACAACAGATTGTGTTCCCTCTATACCTCAGAAAGTGCTTCCTCAATACCTCAGAATGTGCTCCCTCAGTACCTCAGATAGTTCTCCCTCAGTACCTCAGAACTTGCTCCCTCAGTACCTCAGATAGTGCTCCCTCAATACCTCAGAAAGTGCTCCCTTAATACCCCATAAAGTGCTTCCTCAATACAACAGATTGTGTTCACTCTATACCTCAGACAGTGCTTCCTCAATACCTCAGAATGTGCTCCCTCAGTACCTCAGATAGTTCTCCCTCAGTACCTCAGAACTTGCTCCCTCAGTACATCAGATAGTTCTCCCTCAGTACCTCAGAGACTGCTTCCTGAACACCTCAGAACTTGTTCCCTCAGTGCCTCAGAAAGTGCTCCCTCAGTAACTCAGAAAGTGCTCCCTCAATACCTCAGAAAGTGCTTCCTCAATACATCAGAAAGTGCTCCCTCAGTACCTCAGTAAGTGTTCACTCAATACCTCAGAAAGTGCTTCCACTATACCTCAGAAAGTGCGTCCTCAATACCTCAGAGAGTGCTCCCTCTGTACCTCAGAAAGTGCTCCCTCAGTACCTCAGAAAGTGCTCCCTCAGTACCTCAGAAAGTGCTTCCTCAATACCTCAGAAAGTGCTTCCTCAATACCTCAGAGAGTGCTCTCTCAATTCCTCAGAAAGTGCTTCCTCAATACCTCAGAAAGTGTTTTCTCAATACCTCAGAAAGTGCTCCCTCAGTACCTCAGATAGTGCTCCCTCAATACCTCAGAAAGTGCTCCCTCAATACCTAAGAAGTGCTTCTTCATTACCTCAGATAGCGCTCCCTCAATACTTCAGAAAGTGGTCCCTCAGTACCTCAGATAGTTCTCCCTCAGTACCTCAGAAAGTGCTCCCTCAGTACCTCTGATAGTGATTCCTCAGTATCTCAGAAGGTGCTCCCTCAATACATCAGATTGTGCTTCCTCAGTACCTCAGAAAGTGCTCCCTCAATACCTCAGGTAGTTCTCCCTCAATACCTCGAAATTGCTCCCTCAATTCCTCAGAGACTTTTCCATTAGTACCTCAGAAAGTGCTCCATCAATACCTCAGAAAATGTCCCCTCACTACCTAAGAAATTGCTACCCCAATACGTCAGAAAGTGCTCCATCAATACCTCAGAGAGTGCTCCCTCAATACCTAAGATAGTTCTCCTTCAATACCTCAGATAGTTCTCCCTCAAAACCTCTGAAGGTGCTTGCTCAATACCTCAGATAGTTCTCCCTCAATACTTCAGATAGTGCTCCTCAATACCTCAGATTGTTCTCCCTCAAAACCTCAGATAGTGCTCCCTCAATACCTCAGATAGTTCTCCCTCAATACCTCTGAAAAAGCTTCCTCAATAATTCAGATAATTCTCCCTCAATGCCTCAGATAGTGCTCCCACAATACCTCAGATAGTTCTCCCTCAATACCTCAGATAGTGCTCCCGCAGTACCTCAGAAAGTGCTCCCTCAATACTTCAGAAATTGCTCGCTCAGTACCTCAGATAGTACTCGATCAGAACCTCAGATAGTGCTTCCTCAGCACGTCAGAAAGTGCTCCCTCAATATCTCAGAAACTGCTCCCTCTATACCTCAGATTGTTCTCCCTCAGTACTCAGATAGTTCTCACTCAGTACCTCAGAAAGTGCTCCCTAAATAGCTCAGAAAGTGCTCCCTCAGTACCTCAGATATTGCTCCCTCAGTGCCTCAGATATTGCTCCCTTAATACCTCAGAAAGTGCTCCCTCAGTACCTCAGATAGTTCTCCCTCAGTACCTCAGATAGTTCTCAATCAGTACCTCAGATAGTTCTCCCTCAGTACCTCAGAGAGTGCTTCCTGATTAGCTCAGAACTTGTTCCCTCAGTACCTCAGATATTGCTCCCTCAATACCTCAGAAAGTGCTCCCTCAGTACCTCAGAAAGTGCTCCCTCAGTATCTCAGAAAGTGCTCACTCAATACCTAAGAAAGTGCTCCCTCAATACCTCAGAAAGTGCTCCCTCATTACCTCAGAAAGTGCTTCTTCAATACCTCAGAAAGTGTTCCATCAATACCACAGATAGTTCTCCCTCAGTACCTCAGAGAGTGCTTCCTCAATACCTCAGAAAGTGCTCCCTCAATACCTCAGATAGTGCTCCCTCAGTTCCTCAGATAGTTCTCCCTCAGTACCTCAGATTGTTCTCACTCAGTAACTCAGAAAGTGCTCCCTAAATACTTCAGAATGTGCTGCCTCAGTACATCCGATATTACCCACTCAATACCTCAGATAGTGCTCACTCAATACCTCAGAAAGTGCTCCCTCAGTACCTCAGAAAGTGCTTCCCCAATACCTCAGAAAGTGCTCCATCAATACCACAGATAGTTCTCCCTCAGTATCTCAGATAGTGCTCCCTCAATACCTCAGATAGTGCTGCCTCAATACCTCATAATGTGCCTCCTCAATACAACAGATTGTGTTCCCTCAATACCTCAGAAAGTGCTTCCTCAATACCTCAGAAAGTGCTCTCTCAGTACCTCAGATAGTGCTCCCTCAATACCTCAGAAGATGCTCCATCAATACCTCTGATAGTTCTCCCTCAGTACCTCAGATAGTTCTCCCTCAGTACACCAGAACTTGCTCCCTCAGTACCTCAGATAGTGCTTGCTCAATACCTCAGAAAGTGCTCCCTCAGTACCTCAGAAAGTGCTTCCTCAAGACCTCAGTAAGTGCTTTTTCTATACCTCAGATAGTGCTCCCTCAATACCTCAGAAAGCACTTCCTCAATTCCTCAGAAAGCGGTTTCTCAATACCTCAGAAAGTGCTCCCTCAGTACCTCAGAAAGTGCAACCTCAATACCTCAGAAAGTGCTCCATCAATACCTTAGAGAGTGCTCCCTCCATAACTAAGATAGTTCTCCTACAATACCTCAGATAGTTCCCCCACAAAACCTCTGAAAGTGCTCGCTAAATACCTCTGATAGTTCTCACTCAATACTTCAGATAGTGCTCCTCAATACCTCAGATAGTTCTCCCTCAATACCTCAGATAGTGCTCCCTCAATACCTCAGATAGTTCTCCCTCAATACCTCTGGAAGTGCTCCCTCAATACCTCAGATAGTTCTCCCTCAATGCCTCAGATAGTGCTCCCACAATACCTCAGATAGTTCTCCCTCACTACCTCAGATAGTGCTCCCACAATACCTCAGATAGTTCTCCCTCAATACCTCAGAAAGTGCTCCCTCAATACCTCAGAAAGTGTTCGCTCAGTACCTCAGATAGTACTCTCTCAGAACCTCAGCTAGTGCTTCCTCAGTACGTCAGAAAGTGCTCCCTCAATACTTCAGAAACTGCTCCCTCAGTACCTCAGTTTTTTTCTCCCTCAGTACCTCAGATAGTTCTCACTCAGTACCTCAGAAAGTGCTCCCAAAATACCTCAGAAAGTGCTCCCTCAGTACCTCAGATATTGCTCCCACAATGCCTCAGATAGTGCTCCCTTAATACCTCAGAAAGTGCTCCCTCACTACCTCAGAGAGTTCTCCCTCAATGCCTCAGAAAGTGCTTCCTCAATACCTAAGAAAGTGCTTCTCAATACCTCAGAAAGTGCTACCTCAGTACCTCAGATAGTTCTCCCTCAGTACCTCAGAGACTGCTTCCTGAATACCGCAGAACCTGGTCCCTCAGTACCTCAGATAGTGCTCCCTCAATACCTCAGAAAGTGCTCCCTCAGTACATCAGAGAGTTCTCCCTCAATACCTCAGAAAGTGCTTCCTCAATACCTCAGAAAGTGCTTCCTCAATACCTCAGAAAGTGCTCCCTCAGTACATCAGAGTGTTCTCCCTCAATACCGCAGATAGTGCTCCCTCAATTCCTCACAAAGTGCTCGCTCAGTTCCTCAGAAAGTGCTCCCTCAATACCTCACAAAGTGCTCCCTCAGTACCTCAGAAAGTGCTTCCTCAATACCTCAGAAAGTGCTCCCTCAATACCTCAGATGGTGCTCCCTCAGTTCCTCAGATAGTTCTCCCTCAGTACCTCAGATTGTTCTCACTCAGTAACTCAGAAAGTGCTCCCTAAATACCTCAGAATGTGCTCCCTCAGTACATCAGATATTACCCACTCAATACCTCAGATAGTGCTCACTCAATACCTCAGAAAGTGCTCCCTCAGTACCTCAGAAAGTGCTTCCCCAATACCTCAGAAAGTGCTCCATCAATACCACAGATAGTTCTCCCTCAGTATCGCAGATAGTGCTCCGTCAATACCTCAGATAGTGCTCCCTCAATACCTCATAAAGTGCTTCCTCAATACAACAGATTGTGTTCCCTCAATACCTCAGAAAGTGCTTCCTCAATACCTCAGAAAGTGCTCTCTCAGTACCTCAGATCGTGCTCCCTCAATACCTCAGAAGGTGCTCCATCAATACCTCAGATAGTTCTCCCTCAGTACCTCAGATAGTTCTCCCTCAGTACACCAGAACTTGCTCCCTCAGTACCTCAGATAGTGCTTGCTCAATACCTCAGAAAGTGCTCCCTCAGTACCTCAGAAAGTGCTTCCTCAAGACCTCAGTAAGTGCTTCTTCAATACCTCAGATAGTGCTCCCTCAATACCTCAGAAAGCACTTCCTCAATTCCTCAGAAAGCGGTTTCTCAATACCTCAGAAAGTGCTCCCTCAGTACCTCAGAAAGTGCAACCTCAATACCTCAGAAAGTGCTCCATCAATACCTTAGAGAGTGCTCCCTCCATAACTAAGATAGTTCTCCTACAATACCTCAGATAGTTCCCCCACAAAACCTCTGAAAGTGCTCGCTCAATACCTCTGATAGTTCTCCCTCAATACTTCAGATAGTGCTCCTCAATACCTCAGATAGTTCTCCCTCAATACCTCAGATAGTGCTCCCTCAATACCTCAGATAGTTCTCCCTCAATACCTCAGATAGTGCTCCCTCAATACCTCAGATAGTTCTCCCTCAATGCCTCAGATAGTGCTCCCACAATACCTCAGATAGTTCTCCCTCAATACCTCAGAAAGTGCTCTCTCAATACCTCAGAAAGTGCTCGCTCAGTACCTCAGATAGTACTCTCTCAGAACCTCAGCTCATGCTTCCTCAGTACGTCAGAAAGTGCTCCCTCAATACCTCAGAAACTGCTCCCTCAGTACCTCAGATATTTTCTCCCTCAGTACCTCAGATAGTTCTCACTCAGTACCTCAGAAAGTGCTCCCAAAATACCTCAGAAAGTGTTCCCTCAGTACCTCAGATATTGCTCCCACAATGCCTCAGATAGTGCTCCCTTAATACCTCAGAAAGTGCTCCCTCACTACCTCAGAGAGTTCTCCCTCAATGCCTCAGAAAGTGCTTTCTCAATACCTAAGAAAGTGCTTCCTCAATACCTCAGAAAGTGCTACCTCAGTACCTCAGATAGTTCTCCCTCAGTACCTCAGAGACTGCTTCCTGAATACCTCAGAACCTGGTCCCTCAGTACCTCAGATAGTGCTCCCACAATACCTCAGAAAGTGCTCCCTCAGTACATCAGAGAGTTCTCCCTCAATACCTCAGAAAGTGCTTCCTCAATACCTCAGAAAGTGCTTCCTCAATACCTCAGAAAGTGCTCCCTCAGTACATCAGAGTGTTCTCCCTCAATACCTCAGATAGTGCTCCCTCAATTCCTCACAAAGTGCTCCCTCAGTACCTCAGAAAGTGCTTCCTCAATACCTCAGAAAGTGCTCCCTCAATACCTCAGATAGTGCTCCCTCAGTTCCTCAGACAGTTCTCCCTCAGTACCTCAGATTGTTCTCACTCAGTAACTCAGAAAGTGCTCCCTAAATACCTCAGAATGTGCTCCCTCAGTACATCAGATATTACCCACTCAATACCTCAGATAGTGCTCACTCAATACCTCAGAAAGTGCTCCCTCAGTACCTCAGAAAGTGCTTCCCCAATACCTCAGAAAGTGCTCCATCAATACCACAGATAGTTCTCCCTCAGTATCGCAGATAGTGCTCCCTCAATACCTCAGATAGTGCTCCCTCAATACCTCATAAAGTGCTTCCTCAATACAACAGATTGTGTTCCCTCAATACCTCAGAAAGTGCTTCCTCAATACCTCAGAAAGTGCTCTCTCAGTACCTCAGATAGTGCTACCTCAATACCTCAGAAGGTGCTTGCTCAATACCTCAGTAAGTGCTTCTTCAATACCTCAGATAGTGCTCCCTCAATACCTCAGAAAGCACTTCCTCAATTCCTCAGAAAGCGGTTTCTCAATACCTCAGAAAGTGCTCCCTCAGTACCTCAGAAAGTGCAACCTCAATACCTCAGAAAGTGCTCCATCAATACCTCAGAGAGTGCTCCCTCCATAACTAAGATAGTTCTCCTACAATACCTCAGATAGTTCCCCCACAAAACCTCTGAAAGTGCTCGCTCAATACCTCTGATAGTTCTCCCTCAATACTTCAGATAGTGCTCCTCAATACCTCAGATAGTTCTCCCTCAATACCTCAGATAGTGCTCCCTCAATACCTCAGATAGTTCTCCCTCAATACCTCAGATAGTGCTCCCTCAATACCTCAGATAGTTCTCCCTCAATGCCTCAGATAGTGCTCCCACAATGCCTCAGATAGTTCTCCCTCAATACCTCAGATAGTGCTCCCACAATACCTCAGATAGTTCTCCCTCAATACCTCAGAAAGTGCTCCCTCAATACCTCAGAAAGTGCTCGCTCAGTACCTCAGATAGTACTCTCTCAGAACCTCAGCTAGTGCTTCCTCAGTACGTCAGAAAGTGCTCCCTCAATACCTCAGAAACTGCTCCCTCAGTACCTCAGATATTTTCTCCCTCAGTACCTCAGATAGTTCTCACTCAGTACCTCAGAAAGTGCTCCCAAAATGCCTCAGAAAGTGCTCCCTCAGTACCTCATATATTGCTCCCACAATGCCTCAGATAGTGTTCCCTTAATACCTCAGAAAGTGCTCCCTCACTACCTCAGAGAGTTCTCCCTCAATACCTCAGAAAGTGCTTCCTCAATACCTAAGAAAGTGCTTCCTCAATACCTCAGAAAGTGCTCCCTCAGTACCTCAGATAGTTCTCCCTCAGTACCTCAGAAGCTGCTTCATTTAGATTACCTTACATTTAGATTACCTTACAGTGTGGAAACAGGCCCTTCGACCCAACAAGTCCACACCGACCCGCCGAAGCGAAACCCACCCATACCCCTACATTTACCCGTACCTAACACTACGGGCAATTTAGTATGGCCAATTCACCTGACCCTGCACATCTTTGGATGGTGGGAGGAAACCGGAGCACCCGGAGGAAACCCACGCAGACACGGGGAGAACGTGCAAACTCAACACAGTCAGTCGCCTGAGGCGGGAATTGAACCCGGGTCTCTGGCGCTGTGAAGCAGCAGTGCTAACCACTGTGCCACCGTGCCGCCCACGAATACCTCTGAACTTGGTCCCTCAGTACCTCAGATAGTGCTCCCTCAATACCTCAGAAAGTGCTCTCTCAGTACATCAGAGAGTTCTCCCTCAATACCTCAGATAGTGCTCCCTCAATTCCTCAGAAAGTGCTCCCTCAGTACCTCAGAAAGTGCTCCCTCAATACCTCACAAAGTGCTCCCTCAGTACCTCAGAAAGTGCTTCTTCAATACCTCAGATAGTGCTCCATCAATACCACAGATAGTTCGACCTCAGTACCTCAGAGAGTGCTTCCTCAATACCTCAGAAAGTGCTCCCTCAGTACCTCAGAAAGTGCTTCCTCAATACCTCAGAAAGTGCTTCCTCAATACCTCAGAAAGTGCTCCCTCAGTACATCAGAAAGTGCCTCAATACCTTAGAAAGTGCTTCCTCAATACCTCAGAAAGTGCTTCCTCAATACCTCATAAAGTGCTTCCTCAATACAACAGATTGTGTTCCCTCAATACCTCAGAAAGTGCTTCCTCAATACCTCAGAAAGTGCTCTCTCAGTACCTCAGATAGTGCTACCTCAATACCTCAGAAGGTGCTTGCTCAATACCTCAGTAAGTGCTTCTTCAATACCTCAGATAGTGCTCCCTCAATACCTCAGAAAGCACTTCCTCAATTCCTCAGAAAGCGGTTTCTCAATACCTCAGAAAGTGCTCCCTCAGTACCTCAGAAAGTGCAACCTCAATACCTCAGAAAGTGCTCCATCAATACCTCAGAGAGTGCTCCCTCCATAACTAAGATAGTTCTCCTACAATACCTCAGATAGTTCCCCCACAAAACCTCTGAAAGTGCTCGCTCAATACCTCTGATAGTTCTCCCTCAATACTTCAGATAGTGCTCCTCAATACCTCAGATAGTTCTCCCTCAATACCTCAGATAGTGCTCCCTCAATACCTCAGATAGTTCTCCCTCAATACCTCAGATAGTGCTCCCTCAATACCTCAGATAGTTCTCCCTCAATGCCTCAGATAGTGCTCCCACAATGCCTCAGATAGTTCTCCCTCAATACCTCAGATAGTGCTCCCACAATACCTCAGATAGTTCTCCCTCAATACCTCAGAAAGTGCTCCCTCAATACCTCAGAAAGTGCTCGCTCAGTACCTCAGATAGTACTCTCTCAGAACCTCAGCTAGTGCTTCCTCAGTACGTCAGAAAGTGCTCCCTCAATACCTCAGAAACTGCTCCCTCAGTACCTCAGATATTTTCTCCCTCAGTACCTCAGATAGTTCTCACTCAGTACCTCAGAAAGTGCTCCCAAAATGCCTCAGAAAGTGCTCCCTCAGTACCTCATATATTGCTCCCACAATGCCTCAGATAGTGTTCCCTTAATACCTCAGAAAGTGCTCCCTCACTACCTCAGAGAGTTCTCCCTCAATACCTCAGAAAGTGCTTCCTCAATACCTAAGAAAGTGCTTCCTCAATACCTCAGAAAGTGCTCCCTCAGTACCTCAGATAGTTCTCCCTCAGTACCTCAGAAGCTGCTTCATTTAGATTACCTTACATTTAGATTACCTTACAGTGTGGAAACAGGCCCTTCGACCCAACAAGTCCACACCGACCCGCCGAAGCGAAACCCACCCATACCCCTACATTTACCCGTACCTAACACTACGGGCAATTTAGTATGGCCAATTCACCTGACCCTGCACATCTTTGGATGGTGGGAGGAAACCGGAGCACCCGGAGGAAACCCACGCAGACACGGGGAGAACGTGCAAACTCAACACAGTCAGTCGCCTGAGGCGGGAATTGAACCCGGGTCTCTGGCGCTGTGAAGCAGCAGTGCTAACCACTGTGCCACCGTGCCGCCCACGAATACCTCTGAACTTGGTCCCTCAGTACCTCAGATAGTGCTCCCTCAATACCTCAGAAAGTGCTCTCTCAGTACATCAGAGAGTTCTCCCTCAATACCTCAGATAGTGCTCCCTCAATTCCTCAGAAAGTGCTCCCTCAGTACCTCAGAAAGTGCTCCCTCAATACCTCACAAAGTGCTCCCTCAGTACCTCAGAAAGTGCTTCTTCAATACCTCAGATAGTGCTCCATCAATACCACAGATAGTTCGACCTCAGTACCTCAGAGAGTGCTTCCTCAATACCTCAGAAAGTGCTCCCTCAGTACCTCAGAAAGTGCTTCCTCAATACCTCAGAAAGTGCTTCCTCAATACCTCAGAAAGTGCTCCCTCAGTACATCAGAAAGTGCCTCAATACCTTAGAAAGTGCTTCCTCAATACCTCAGAAAGTGCTTCCTCAATACCTCAGAAAGTGCTCCCTCAGTACTTCAGAAAGTGCTCTCTCAATACCTCAGACAGTCCTTCCTCTATACCTCAGAAAGTGCTCCCTTAATAACTCAAAAAGTGCTTCGTCAATACCTCAGATAGTGCTCCCTCAGTACCTCAGATAGTGCTCCCTCAATACCTCAGAAAGTTCTTCCTCTGCACCTCAGAAAAGGCTCCCTCAGTACCTCAGATAGTGCTCCATCAATACCTCAGATACTTCTCCCTCAGTACCTCAGATAGTGCTCCCTCAATACCTCAGAACTTGCTCCCTCTGTACCGCAGATAGTTCTCCCTCAGTACCTCAGAAAGTGCATCCTCAATACCTCAGAAAGTGCTCCCGCAATACTTCAGAAAGTGCTCCCTCAGTACCTCAGAAAGAGCTTCCTCAATACCTCAGAAAGAGCTCCATCAATACCACAGGTAGTTCTCCTCAGGACCTCAGAAAGTGCTTCCTCAATACCTCAGAAAGTGCTCCCTCAGTACTTCAGATAGTGCACCCTCAATAACTCAGAAAGTGCTCCCTCAGTACCTCAGAAAGTGCTCCCTCAATACCACAAAAGTGCTTCCTCAATACTTCAGAAAGTGCTCCCTCAGCACCTCAGAAGGTGCTCCCTCAATACCTCAGAAAGTGCTTCCTCAATACCTAAGAAAGTGCTTCCTCAATACCACAGAACGTGCTCCCTCAGTACCTCAGATAGTGCTCCCTCAATACCTCAGAAAGTGCTTCCTCAATACCTCAGATAGTGCTCCCACAATACCTCAGAAAGTGCTTCCTCAATACCTCAGAAAGTGCTCTCTCAATACCTCAGAAAGTGCTCCCTCAGTACCTCAGACAGTGCACCCTCAATACCTCAGAAAGTGCTCCCTCAATACCTCAGAAAGTTCTTCCTCAATACCTCAGATAGTGGTCCCTCAATACCTAAGAATGTGCTCACTCAATACTTCAGAAGTTGGTCCCTCAGTACCTCAGATAGTTCTCCCTCAGTACCTCAGAAAGTGATCCCTCAGAACCTCTGATAGTGATGCCTCAGTACCTCAGAAGGTGCTCCCTCAATACCTCAGAAAATGCTCCCTCAGTACCTCAGAAAGTGCTCACTCAATACTTCAGAAAGTGCTTCCTCTATACCTCAGAAAGTGCTTCCACAATACCTCAGAGAGTGCTCCCTCAGTACCTCAGAAAGTGCTCCCTCAATACCTCAGAAAGTGCTCCCTCAGTACCTCAGAAAGTGCTTCTTCCATACCTCAGAAAGTGCTCCATCAATACCACAGATAGTTCTACCTGAGTACCTCAGAGAGTGCTTCCTCAATACCTCAGAAAGTGCTCCCTCAGTACCTCAGAAAGTGCGACCTCAATTTCTCAGAAAGTGCTTCCTCAATACCTCAGAAAGTGCTCCCTCAGTACATCAGAAAGTGCTCCCTCAGTACCTCAGAAAGCGCTCCCTCAATACCTCAGAAAGTCCTTCCTCAATACCTCAGAATGTGCTCCCTCAGTACCTCAGATAGTGCTCCCTCTATTTTTCAGAAAGTGCTCCCTTAATAACTCAGAAAGTGCTTCCTCAATACCTCAGATAATGCTCCCTCAGTACCTCAGATAGTGCTCCCTCAATACCTCAGAAAGTGCATCCTCTGTACCTCAGAAATTGCTGCCTCAGTACCTCAGATAGTGCTCCCTCAATACCTCAGAACGTGCTCCATCAATACATCAGATAGTGCTCCCTCAATACCTCAGAACTTGCTCTCTCTGTACCTCAGATACTTCTCCCTCAGTACCTCAGAAAGTGCTTCCTCAATACCTCAGAAAGTGCTCCCTCAAAACTTCAGATAGTGGTCCCTCAGTAGCTCAGATAGTTCTCCCTGAGTACCTCAGAAAGTGCTTCCTCAATACCTCAGAAAGTGCTCCCTCAGTACATCAGAAAGTGCTCCCTGAATACCTCAGAACGTGCTTCCTCAATACCTCAGAAAGTGCTTCCTCAATACCTCAGAAAGTGCTCCCTCAGTACCTCAGAAAGTGCTCCTTCAATACCTCAGAAAGTCCTTCCTCAATACCTCAGAAAGTGTTCCCTCAGTACCTCAGATAGTGCTCCCTCTATACCTCAGAAGGTGCTCCATTAATAACTCAGAAAATGCTTCCTCAATACCTCAGAAAGTGCTCCCTCAGTACCTCAGAAAGTGCTCCTTCAATACCTCAGAAAGTCCTTACTCAATACCTCAGAAAGTGCTCCCTCAGTACCTCAGATAGTGCTCCCTCTATACCTCAGAAAGTGCTCCATTAATAACTCAGAAAGTGCTTCCTCAATACCTCATAGTGCTCCCTCAGTACCTCAGATAGTGCTCCCTCAATACCTCAGAAAGTGCTTCCTCTGTACCTCAGAAAGTGCTCCCTCAGTACCTCAGGTAGTGCTCACTCAATACCTCAGAAAGTGCTCCATCAAAACCCCAGATAGTTCTCCCTCAGTACCTCAGATAGTGCTCCCTCAATACCTCAGAACTTGCTCCCTCTGTACCTCAGATAGTTCTCCCTCAGTACCTCAGAAAGTGCTTCCTCAATACCTCAGAACTTGATCCCTCAATACTTCAGAAAGTGGTCCCTCAGTAACTCAGATAGTTCTCCCTCAGTACCTCAGATAGTTCTCACTCAGTACCTCAGAAAGTGATCCCTAATTTCCTCAGAAAGTGCTCATTCCGTACCTCAGAAAGTTCTCCCTCAGTACCTCAGATATTGCTCACTCAATGCCTCAGATAGTGCCCCCTTAATACCTCAGAAAGTGCTCGCTCAGTACGTCAGATAGTTCTCCCTCAGTACCTCAGATAGTTCTCCCTCAGTAACTCAGAAAGTGCTCCCTCAGTACCTCTGATAGTGATTCCTCAGTACCTCAGAAGGTGCTCCCTCAATACCTCAGATAGTGCTTCCTCAGTACCTCAGAAAGTGCTCCCTCAATACCTCAGGTAAATCTCCCTCAATACCTCAAAAGTGCTCCCACAATACCTCAGAGAGTGTCCCGTAACTACCTCAGAAAGTGCTACCTCAATACCTCAGAAAGTGCTCCATCAATACCTCAGAGAGTGCTCACTCAATACCGAAGATAGTTCTCCTTCAATACCTCAGATAGTTCTCCCTCAAAACCTCTGAAAATGCTCGCTCAATACCTCTGATAGTTCTCCCTCAATACATCTGAAAGTGCTCACTCAATACCTCAGATCGTTCTCCCTCAATGCCTCAGATAGTGCTCCCACAATACCTCAGAAAGTGCTCCCTCAATACCTCAGAAAGTGCTCGCTCAGTACCTCAGATAGTACTCGCTCAGAACCTCAGATAGTGCTTCCTCAGTACGTCAGAAAGGGCTCCCTCAATACCTCAGAAACTGCTCCCTCAGTACCTCAGATATTTTCTCCCTCAGTACCTCAGATAGTGCTCCCTCTATACCTCAGAAGGTGCTCCATTAATAACTCAGAAAGTGCTTCCTCAATACCTCAGAAAGTGCTCCCTCAGTACCTCAGATATTTTCTCCCTCAGTACCTCAGATAGTTCTCACTCAGTACCTCAGAATGTGCTACCAAAATACCTCAGAAAGTGCTCCCTCAGTACCTCAGAATTTGCTCCCTCAATGCCTCAGATAGTGCTCCCTTAATACCTCAGAAAGTGCTCTCTCAGTACCTCAGAGAGTTCTCCCTCAGTACCTCAGATAATTCTCCCTCAGAACCTCAGAGAGTGCTTCCTGAATACCTCAGAACTTGTTCCCTCAGTACCTCAGATAGTGCTCCCTCAATACCTCAGAAAGTGATCCCTCAGTACCTCAGAAAGTGCTCCATCAAAACCACAGATAGTTCTAGCTCAGTACCTCAGAAAGTGCTTTCTCAATACCTCAGAAAGTGCTCCCTCAGTACTTCAGATAGTACAACCTCAATACCTCAGAAAGTGCGCCCTCAGTACTTCAGAAAGTGCTCCCTCAATACCTCAGAAAGTGCTTCCTCAATACCTCAGAAAGTGCTCCCTCAGTACCTCAGAAAGTGCTCCCTCAATATCTCAGAAAGTGTTTCCACAAAACCAAAGAAAGTGCTTCCTCAATACATCAGAAAGTGCTCCCTCAGTACCTCAGATAGTGCTTCCTCAATACCTCAGAAAGTGCTTCCTCAATACCTCAGATAGTGCTCCCTCAATACCTCAGAAAGTGCTTCCTCAATACCACAGAAAGTGCTTTCTCAATACCTCAGAAAATGCACCCTCAGTACCTCAGATAGTGCACCCTCAATACCTCAGATAGTGGGCCCTCATTACCTCAGAAAGTGCTTCCTCAATACCTCAGATAGTGGTCTGTCAATACCTCAGAATGTGCTCCCTCAATACTTCAGAAGGTGGTCCCTCATTACCTCAGAGAGTTCTCCCTCAGTACCTCAGAAAGTGCTCCCTCAGTACATCTGATAGTGATTCCACAGTACCTCAGAAGGTGCTCCCTCAATACCTCAGATAGTGCTTCCTCAGGACCTCAGAAAGTGCTCCCACAATACCTACGGTAGTTCTCCCTCAATACCTCAAAAGTGCTCCCTCAATACCTCAGAGAGTGTCCCCTCACTACCTCAGAAAGTGCTACCTCAAGACCTCAGAAAGTGCTCCATCAATACCTCTGAAAGTGCTCGCTCAATACCTCTGATAGTTCTCCCTAAATACTTCAAATAGTGCTCCTCAATACCTCAGACAGTTCTCGCTCAATACCTCAGAGAGTGCTCCCTCAGTACCTCAGATCGTTCTCCCTCAATGCCACAGATAGTGCTCCCACAATACATCAGATAGTTCTACCTCAATACCTCAGATAGTGCTCCCGCGGTACCTCAGAAAGTGCTCCCTCAATACCTCAGAAAGTGCTCGCTCAGTACCTCAGAAAGTACTCCTTCAATACCTCAGAAAGTCCTTCCTCAATACCTCAGAAAGTGCTCCCTCAGTACCTCAGATAGTGCTCCCTCTATACCTCAGAAAGTGCTCCATTAATAACTCAGAAAGTGCTTCCTCAATACCTCAGATAGTGCTCCCTCAGTACCTCAGATAGTGCTCCCTCAATACCTCAGAAAGTGCTTCCTCTGTACCTCAGAAAGTGCTCCCTCAGTACCTCAGGTAGTGCTAACTCAATACCTCAGAAAGTGCTCCATCAAAACCCCAGATAGTTCTCCCTCAGTACCTCAGATAGTGCTCCCTCAATACCTCAGAACTTGCTCCCTCTGTACCTCAGATAGTTCTGCCTCAGTACCTCAGAAAGTGCTTCCTCAATACTTCAGAATGTGGTCCCTCAGTACCTCAGATAGTTCTCCCTCAGTACCTCAGATAGTACTCGCTCAGTACCTCAGATAGTTCTCACTCAGTACCTCAGAAAGTGATCCCTAATTACCTCAGAAAGTGCTCATTCCGTACCTCAGAAAGTTCTCCCTCAGTACCTCAGATATTGCTCACTCAATGCCTCAGATAGTGCCCCCTTAATACCTCAGAAAGTGCTCGCTCAGTACGTCAGATAGTTCTCCCTCAGTACCTCAGATAGTTCTCCCTCAGTACCTCAGAAAGTGCTCCCTCAGTACCTCTGATAGTGATTCCTCAGTACCTCAGAAGGTGCTCCCTCAATACCTCAGATAGTGCTTCCTTAGTACCTCAGGAAGTGCTCCCTCAATACCTCAGGTAAATCTCCCTCAATACCTCAAAAGTGCTCCCACAATAGCTCAGAGAGTGTCCCGTCACTCCCTCAGAAAGTGCTACCTCAATACCTCAGAAAGTGCTCCATCAATACCTCAGAGAGTGCTCACTCAATACCTAAGATAGTTCTCCTTCAATACCTCAGTTAGTTCTCCCTCAAAACCTCTGAAAATGCTCGCTCAATACCTCTGATAGTTCTCCCTCAATTCTTCAGATAGTGCTCCTCAATACCTCAGATAGTTCTCCATCAATACCTCAGATAGTTCTCCCTCAATACATCAGATAGTTCTCCCTCAATACATCTGAAAGTGCTCACTCAATACCTCAGATCGTTCTCCCTCAATGCCTCAGATAGTGCTCCCACAATACCTCAGAAAGTGCTCCCTCAATACCTCAGAAAGTGCTCGCTCAGTACCTCAGATAGTACTCGCTCAGAACCTCAGATAGTGCTTCCTCAGTACGTCAGAAAGTGCTCCCTCAATACCTCAGAAAGTGCTCGCTCAGTACCTCAGATGTTTTGTCCCTCAGTACCTCAGATAGTTCTCACTCAGTACCTCAGAATGTGCTACCAAAATACCTCAGAAAGTGCTCCCTCAGTACCTCAGAATTTGCTCCCTCAATGCCTCAGATACTGCTCCCTTAATACCTCAGAAAGTGCTCTCTCAGTAGCTCAGAGAGTTCTCCCTCAGTACCTCAGATAGTTCTCCCTCAGAACCTCAGAGAGTGCTTCCTGAATACCTCAGAACTTGTTCCCTCAGTACCTCAGATAATGCTCCCTCAATACCTCAGAAACGGATCCCTCAGTACCTCAGAAAGTGCTTCCTCAATACCTCAGAAAGTGCTCCATCAAAACCACAGATAGTTCTCCCTCAGTACCTCAGAAAGTGCTTTCTCAATACCTCAGAAAGTGCTCCCTCAGTACTGCAGATAGTGCAACCTTAATACCTCAGAAAGTACACCCTCAGTACCTCAGAATGTGCTCCCTCAATACCGCAGAAAGTGCTTCCTCAATACCTCAGAAAGTGCTCCCTCAGTACTTCAGAAAGTGCTCTCTCAATACCTCAGACAGTCCTTCCTCTATACCTCAGAAAGTGCTCCCTTAATAACTCAAAAAGTGCTTCGTCAATACCTCAGATAGTGCTCCCTCAGTACCTCAGATAGTGCTCCCTCAATACCTCAGAAAGTTCTTCCTCTGCACCTCAGAAAGAGCTCCCTCAGTACCTCAGATAGTGCTCCATCAATACCTCAGATACTTCTCCCTCAGTACCTCAGATAGTGCTCCCTCAATACCTCAGAACTTGCTCCCTCTGTACCTCAGATAGTTCTCCCTCATTACCTCAGAATGTGCATCCTCAATACCTCAGAAAGTGCTCCCGCAATACTTCAGAAAGTGCTCCCTCAGTACCTCAGAAAGAGCTTCCTCAATACCTCAGAAAGAGCTCCATCAATACCACAGGTAGTTCTCCCTCAGTACCTCAGAAAGCGCTCCCTCAATGCCTCAGAAAGTCCTTCCTCAATACCTCAGAAAGTGCTCCCTCAGTACCTCAGATAGTGCTCCCTCTATTCCTCAGAAAGTGCTCCCTTAATAACTCAGAAAGTGCTTCCTCAATACTTCAGATAATGCTCCCTCAGTACCTCAGATAGTGCTCCCTCAATACCTCAGAAAGTGCATCCTCTGTACCTCAGAAATTGCTGCCTCAGTACCTCAGATAGTGCTCCCTCAATACCTCAGAACGTGCTCCATCAATACATCAGATAGTGCTTCCTCAATACCTCAGAACTTGCTCTCTCTGTACCTCAGATACTTCTCCCTCAGTACCTCAGAAAGTGCTTCCTCAATACCTCAGAAAGTGCTCCCTCAAAACTTCAGATAGTGGTCCCTCAGTAGCTCAGATAGTTCTCCCTGAGTACCTCAGAGAGTGCTTCCTCAATACCTCAGAAAGTGCTCCCTCAGTACCTCAGAAAGTGCGACCTCATTAACTCAGAAAGTGCTTCCTCAATACCTCAGAAAGTGCTCCCTCAGTACATCAGAAAGTGCTCCCTGAATACCTCAGAACTTGTTCCCTCAGTACCTCAGAAAGTGCTTCCTCAATACCTCAGAAAGTGCTCCCTCAGTACCTCAGAAAGTGCTCCTTCAATACCTCAGAAAGTCCTTCCTCAATACCTCAGAAAGTGTTCCCTCAGTACCTCAGATAGTGCTCCCTCTATACCTCAGAAGGTGCTCCATTAATAACTCAGAAAGTGCTTCCTCAATACCTCAGAAAGTGCTCCCTCAGTACCTCAGAAAGTGCTCCTTCAATACCTCAGAAAGTCCTTACTCAATACCTCAGAAAGTGCTCCCTCAGTACCTCAGATAGTGCTCCCTCTATACCTCAGAAAGTGCTCCATTAATAACTCAGAAAGTGCTTCCTCAATACCTCAGATAGTGCTCCCTCAGTACCTCAGATAGTGCTCCCTCAATACCTCAGAAAGTGCTTCCTCTGTACCTCAGAAAGTGCTCCCTCAGTACCTCAGGTAGTGCTCACTCAATACCTCAGAAAGTGCTCCATCAAAACCCCAGATAGTTCTCCCTCAGTACCTCAGATAGTGCTCCCTCAATACCTCAGAACTTGCTCCCTCTGTACCTCAGATAGTTCTCCCTCAGTACCTCAGAAAGTGCTTCCTCAATACCTCAGAACTTGATCCCTCAATACTTGAGAAAGTGGTCCCTCAGTAACTCAGATAGTTCTCCCTCAGTACCTCAGATAGTTCTCACTCAGTACCTCAGAAAGTGATCCCTAATTTCCTCAGAAAGTGCTCATTCCGTACCTCAGAAAGTTCTCCCTCAGTACCTCAGATATTGCTCACTCAATGCCTCAGATAGTGCCCCCTTAATACCTCAGAAAGTGCTCGCTCAGTACGTCAGATAGTTCTCCCTCAGTACCTCAGATAGTTCTCCCTCAGTACCTCAGAAAGTGCTCCCTCAGTACCTCTGATAGTGATTCCTCAGTACCTCAGAAGGTGCTCCCTCAATACCTCAGATAGTGCTTCCTCAGTACCTCAGAAAGTGCTCCCTCAATACCTCAGGTAAATCTCCCTCAATACCTCAAAAGTGCTCCCACAATACCTCAGAGAGTGTCCCGTAACTACCTCAGAAAGTGCTACCTCAATACCTCAGAAAGTGCTCCATCAATACCTCAGAGAGTGCTCACTCAATACCGAAGATAGTTCTCCTTCAATACCTCAGATAGTTCTCCCTCAAAACCTCTGAAAATGCTCGCTCAATACCTCTGATAGTTCTCCCTCAATACATCTGAAAGTGCTCACTCAATACCTCAGATCGTTCTCCCTCAATGCCTCAGATAGTGCTCCCACAATACCTCAGAAAGTGCTCCCTCAATACCTCAGAAAGTGCTCGCTCAGTACCTCAGATAGTACTCGCTCAGAACCTCAGATAGTGCTTCCTCAGTACGTCAGAAAGGGCTCCCTCAATACCTCAGAAACTGCTCCCTCAGTACCTCAGATATTTTCTCCCTCAGTACCTCAGATAGTGCTCCCTCTATACCTCAGAAGGTGCTCCATTAATAACTCAGAAAGTGCTTCCTCAATACCTCAGAAAGTGCTCCCTCAGTACCTCAGATATTTTCTCCCTCAGTACCTCAGATAGTTCTCACTCAGTACCTCAGAATGTGCTACCAAAATACCTCAGAAAGTGCTCCCTCAGTACCTCAGAATTTGCTCCCTCAATGCCTCAGATAGTGCTCCCTTAATACCTCAGAAAGTGCTCTCTCAGTACCTCAGAGAGTTCTCCCTCAGTACCTCAGATAATTCTCCCTCAGAACCTCAGAGAGTGCTTCCTGAATACCTCAGAACTTGTTCCCTCAGTACCTCAGATAGTGCTCCCTCAATACCTCAGAAAGTGATCCCTCAGTACCTCAGAAAGTGCTCCATCAAAACCACAGATAGTTCTAGCTCAGTACCTCAGAAAGTGCTTTCTCAATACCTCAGAAAGTGCTCCCTCAGTACTTCAGATAGTACAACCTCAATACCTCAGAAAGTGCGCCCTCAGTACTTCAGAAAGTGCTCCCTCAATACCTCAGAAAGTGCTTCCTCAATACCTCAGAAAGTGCTCCCTCAGTACCTCAGAAAGTGCTCCCTCAATATCTCAGAAAGTGTTTCCACAAAACCAAAGAAAGTGCTTCCTCAATACCTCAGAAAGTGCTCCCTCAGTACCTCAGATAGTGCTTCCTCAATACCTCAGAAAGTGCTTCCTCAATACCTCAGATAGTGCTCCCTCAATACCTCAGAAAGTGCTTCCTCAATACCACAGAAAGTGCTTTCTCAATACCTCAGAAAATGCACCCTCAGTACCTCAGATAGTGCACCCTCAATACCTCAGATAGTGGGCCCTCATTACCTCAGAAAGTGCTTCCTCAATACCTCAGATAGTGGTCTGTCAATACCTCAGAATGTGCTCCCTCAATACTTCAGAAGGTGGTCCCTCATTACCTCAGAGAGTTCTCCCTCAGTACCTCAGAAAGTGCTCCCTCAGTACCTCTGATAGTGATTCCACAGTACCTCAGAAGGTGCTCCCTCAATACCTCAGATAGTGCTTCCTCAGGACCTCAGAAAGTGCTCCCACAATACCTACGGTAGTTCTCCCTCAATACCTCAAAAGTGCTCCCTCAATACCTCAGAGAGTGTCCCCTCACTACCTCAGAAAGTGCTACCTCAAGACCTCAGAAAGTGCTCCATCAATACCTCTGAAAGTGCTCGCTCAATACCTCTGATAGTTCTCCCTCAATACTTCAGATAGTGCTCCTCAATACCTCAGACAGTTCTCGCTCAATACCTCAGAGAGTGCTCCCTCAGTACCTCAGATCGTTCTCCCTCAATGCCACAGATAGTGCTCCCACAATACATCAGATAGTTCTACCTCAATACCTCAGATAGTGCTCCCGCAGTACCTCAGAAAGTGCTCCCTCAATACCTCAGAAAGTGCTCGCTCAGTACCTCAGAAAGTACTCCTTCAATACCTCAGAATGTCCTTCCTCAATACCTCAGAAAGTGCTCCCTCAGTACCTCAGATAGTGCTCCCTCTATACCTCAGAAAGTGCTCCCACAATACCTCAGAAAGTGCTTCCTCAATACCTCAGATAGTGCTCCCTCAGTACCTCAGATAGTGCTCCCTCAATACCTCAGAAAGTGCTTCCTCTGTACCTCAGAAAGTGCTCCCTCAGTACCTCAGGTAGTGCTAATTCAATACCTCAGAAAGTGCTCCATCAAAACCCCAGATAGTTCTCCCTCAGTACCTCAGATAGTGCTCCCTCAATACCTCAGAACTTGCTCCCTCTGTACCTCAGATAGTTCTGCCTCAGTACCTCAGAAAGTGCTTCCTCAATACTTCAGAATGTGGTCCCTCAGTACCTCAGATAGTTCTCCCTCAGTACCTCAGATAGTACTCGCTCAGTACCTCAGATAGTTCTCACTCAGTACCTCAGAAAGTGATCCCTAATTACCTCAGAAAGTGCTCATTCCGTACCTCAGAAAGTTCTCCCTCAGTACCTCAGATATTGCTCACTCAATGCCTCAGATAGTGCCCCCTTAATACCTCAGAAAGTGCTCGCTCAGTACGTCAGATAGTTCTCCCTCAGTACCTCAGATAGTTCTCCCTCAGTACCTCAGAAAGTGCTCCCTAAGTACCTCTGATAGTGATTCCTCAGTACCTCAGAAGGTGCTCCCTCAATACCTCAGATAGTGCTTCCTTAGTACCTCAGGAAGTGCTCCCTCAATACCTCAGGTAAATCTCCCTCAATACCTCAAAAGTGCTCCCACAATACCTCAGAGAGTGTCCCGTCACTACCTCAGAAAGTGCTACCTCAATACCTCAGAAAGTGCTCCATCAATACCTCAGAGAGTGCTCCCTCAATACCTAAGATAGTTCTCCTTCAATACCTCAGTTAGTTCTCCCTCAAAACCTCTGAAAATGCTCGCTCAATACCTCTGATAGTTCTCCCTCAATTCTTCAGATAGTGCTCCTCAATACCTCAGATAGTTCTCCATCAATACCTCAGATAGTTCTCCCTCAATACATCAGATAGTTCTCCCTCAATACATCTGAAAGTGCTCACTCAATACCTCAGATCGTTCTCCCTCAATGCCTCAGATAGTGCTCCCACAATACCTCAGAAAGTGCTCCCTCAATACCTCAGAAAGTGCTCGCTCAGTACCTCAGATAGTTCTCGCTCAGAACCTCAGATAGTGCTTCCTCAGTACGTCAGAAAGTGCTCCCTCAATACCTCAGAAAGTAATCGCTCAGTACCTCAGATGTTTTGTCCCTCAGTACCTCAGATAGTTCTCACTCAGTACCTCAGAATGTGCTACCAAAATACCTCAGAAAGTGCTCCCTCAGTACCTCAGAATTTGCTCCCTCAATGCCTCAGATAGTGCTTCCTTAATACCTCAGAAAGTGCTCTCTCAGTAGCTCAGAGAGTTCTCCCTCAGTACCTCAGATAGTTCTCCCTCAGAACCTCAGAGAGTGCTTCCTGAATACCTCAGAACTTGTTCCCTCAGTACCTCAGATAATGCTCCCTCAATACCTCAGAAACGGATCCCTCAGTACCTCAGAAAGTGCTTCCTCAATACCTCAGAAAGTGCTCCATCAAAACCACAGATAGTTCTCCCTCAGTACCTCAGAAAGTGCTTTCTCAATACCTCAGAAAGTGCTCCCTCAGTACTTCAGATAGTGCAACCTTAATACCTCAGAAAGTACACCCTCAGTACCTCAGAAAGTGCTCCCTCAATACCGCAGAAAGTGCTTCCTCAATACCTCAGAAAGTGCTCCCTCAGTACTTCAGAAAGTGCTCTCTCAATACCTCAGACAGTCCTTCCTCTATACCTCAGAAAGTGCTCCCTTAATAACTCAAAAAGTGCTTCGTCAATACCTCAGATAGTGCTCCCTCAGTACCTCAGATAGTGCTCCCTCAATACCTCAGAAAGTTCTTCCTCTGCACCTCAGAAAGAGCTCCCTCAGTACCTCAGATAGTGCTCCATCAATACCTCAGATACTTCTCCCTCAGTACCTCAGATAGTGCTCCCTCAATACCTCAGAACTTGCTCCCTCTGTACCTCAGATAGTTCTCCCTCATTACCTCAGAATGTGCATCCTCAATAGCTCAGAAAGTGCTCCCGCAATACTTCAGAAAGTGCTCCCTCAGTACCTCAGAAAGAGCTTCCTCAATACCTCAGAAGGAGCTCCATCAATACCATAGGTAGTTCTCCCTCAGTACCTCAGAAAGTGCTTCCTCAATACCTCAGAAAGTGCTCCCTCAGTACTTCAGATAGTGCACCCTCAATAACTCAGAAAGTGCTCCCTCAGTACCTCAGAAAGTGCTCCCTCAATACCACAAAAGTGCTTCCTCAATACTTCAGAAAGTGCTCCCTCAGTACCTCAGATGGTGCTCCCTCAATACCTCAGAAAGTGCTTCCTCAATACCTAAGAAAGTGCTTCCTCAATACCACAGAACGTGCTCCCTCAGTACCTCAGATAGTGCTCCCTCAATACCTCAGAAAGTGCTTCCTCAATACCTCAGATAGTGCTCCCACAATACCTCAGAAAGTGCTTCCTCAATACCTCAGAAAGTGCTCTCTCAATACCTCAGAAAGTGCTCCCTCAGTACCTCAGATAGTGCACCCTCAATTCCTCAGAAAGTGCTCCCTCAATACCTCAGAAAGTTCTTCCTCAATACCTCAGATAGTTATCCCTCAATACCTAAGAATGTGCTCACTCAATACTTCAGAAGGTGGTCCCTCAGTATCTCAGATAGTTCTCCCTCAGTACCTCAGAAAGTGCTCCCTCAGAACCTCTGATAGTGATGCCTCAGTACCTCAGAAGGTGCTCCCTCAATACCTCAGAAAATGCTCCCTCAGTATCTCAGAAAGTGCTCACTCAATACTTCAGAAAGTGCTTCCTCTATACCTCAGAAAGTGCTTCCACAATACCTCAGAGAGTGCTCCCTCAGTACCTCAGAAAGTGCTCCCTCAATACCTCAGTAAGTGCTCCCTCAATACCTCAGAAAGTCCTTCCTCAATACCTCAGAATGTGCTCCCTCAGTACCTCAGATAGTGCTCCCTCTATTCCTCAGAAAGTGCTCCCTCAATACCTCAGAAAGTCCTTCCTCAATACCTCAGAAAGTGCTTCTTCAATACCTCAGATAGTGCTCCATCAATACCACAGATAGTTCTACCTGAGTACCTCAGAGAGTGCTTCCTCAATACCTCAGAAAGTGCTCCCTCAGTACCTCAGAAAGTGCGACCTCAATTTCTCAGAAAGTGCTTCCTCAATACCTCAGAAAGTGCTCCCTCAGTACATCAGAAAGTGCTCCCTCAGTACCTCAGAAAGCGCTCCCTCAATACCTCAGAAAGTCCTTCCTCAATACCTCAGAATGTGCTCCCTCAGTACCTCAGATAGTGCTCCCTGTATTCCTCAGAAAGTGCTCCCTTAATAACTCAGAAAGTGCTTCCTCAATACCTCAGATAATGCTCCCTCAGTACCTCAGATAGTGCTCCCTCAATGCCTCAGAAAGTGCATCCTCTGTACCTCAGAGAGTGCTGCCTCAATACCTCAGAAAGCGCTCCCTCAATACCTCAGAAAGTCCTTCCTCAATACCTCAGAAAGTGCTCCCTCAGTACCTCAGATAGTGCTCCCTCTATTCCTCAGAAAGTGCTCCCTTAGTAACTCAGAAAGTGCTTCCTCAATACTTCAGATAATGCTCCCTCAGTACCTCAGATAGTGCTCCCTCAATACCTCAGAAAGTGCATCCTCTGTACCTCAGAAATTGCTGCCTCAATACCTCAGATAGTGCTCCCTCAATACCTCAGAAAGTGCTCCATCAATACATCAGATAGTGCTCCCTCAATACCTCAGAACTTGCTCTCTCTGTACCTCAGATACTTCTCCCTCAGTACCTCAGAAAGTGCTTCCTCAATACCTCAGAAAGTGCTCCCTCAATACTTCAGATAGTGGTACCTCAGTAGCTCAGATAGTTCTCCCTGAGTACCTCAGAGAGTGCTTCCTCAATACCTCAGAAAGTGCTCCCTCAGTACCTCAGAAAGTGCGACCTCATTAACTCAGAAAGTGCTTCCTCAATACCTCAGAAAGTGCTCCCTCAGTACATCAGAAAGTGCTCCCTGAATACCTCAGAACGTGCTTCCTCAATACCTCAGAAAGTGCTCCCTCAGTACCTCAGAAAGTGCTCCTTCAATACCTCAGAAAGTCCTTCCTCAATACCTCAGAAAGTGCTCCCTCAGTACCTCAGATAGTGCTCCCTCTATACCTCAGAAGGTGCTCCATTAATAACTCAGAAAGTGCTTCCTCAATACCTCAGAAAGTGCTCCCTCAGTACCTCAGAAAGTGCTCCTTCAATACCTCAGAAAGTCCTTCCTCAATACCTCAGAAAGTGCTCCCTCAGTACCTCAGATAGTGCTCCCTCTATACCTCAGAAAGTGCTCCATTAATAACTCAGAAAGTGCTTCCTCAATACCTCAGATAGTGCTCCCTCAGTACCTCAGATAGTGCTCCCTCAATACCTCAGAAAGTGCTTCCTCTGTACCTCAGAAAGTGCTCCCTCAGTACCTCAGGTAGTGCTCACTCAATACCTCAGAAAGTGCTCCATCAAAACCCCAGATAGTTCTCCCTCAGTACCTCAGATAGTGCTCCCTCAATACCTCAGAACTTGCTCCCTCTGTACCTCAGATAGTTCTCCCTCAGTACCTCAGAAAGTGCTTCCTCAATACCTCAGAACTTGATCCCTCAATACTTCAGAAAGTGGTCCCTCAGTAACTCAGATAGTTCTCCCTCAGTACCTCAGATAGTTCTCACTCAGTACCTCAGAAAGTGATCCCTAATTTCCTCAGAAAGTGCTCATTCCGTACCTCAGAAAGTTCTCCCTCAGTACCTCAGATATTGCTCACTCAATGCCTCAGATAGTGCCCCCTTAATACCTCAGAAAGTGCTCGCTCAGTACGTCAGATAGTTCTCCCTCAGTACCTCAGATAGTTCTCCCTCAGTACCTCAGAAAGTGCTCCCTCAGTCCCTCTGATAGTGATTCCTCAGTACCTCAGAAGGTGCTCCCTCAATACCTCAGATAGTGCTTCCTCAGTACCGCAGAAAGTGCTCCCTCAATACCTCAGGTAAATCTCCCTCAATACCTCAAAAGTGCTCCCACAATACCTCAGAGAGTGTCCCGTCACTACCTCAGAAAGTGCTACCTCAATACCTCAGATAGTGCTCCATCAATATCTCAGAGAGTGCTCACTCAATACCTAAGATAGTTCTCCTTCAATACCTCAGATAGTTCTCCCTCAAAACCTCTGAAAATGCTCGCTCAATACCTCTGATAGTTCTCCCTCAATACATCTGAAAGTGCTCACTCAATACCTCAGATCGTTCTCCCTCAATGCCTCAGATAGTGCTCCCACAATACCTCAGAAAGTGCTCCCTCAATACCTCAGAAAGTGCTCGCTCAGTACCTCAGATAGTACTCGCTCAGAACCTCAGATAGTGCTTCCTCAGTACGTCAGAAAGTGCTCCCTCAATACCTCAGAAACTGCTCCCTCAGTACCTCAGATATTTTCTCCCTCAGTACCTCAGATAGTTCTCACTCAGTACCTCAGAATGTGCTACCAAAATACCTCAGAAAGTGCTCCCTCAGTACCTCAGAATTTGCTCCCTCAATGCCTCAGATAGTGCTCCCTTAATACCTCAGAAAGTGCTCTCTCAGTACCTCAGAGAGTTCTCCCTCAGTACCTCAGATAGTTCTCCCTCAGAACCTCAGAGAGTGCTTCCTGAATACCTCAGAACTTGTTCCCTCAGTACCTCAGATAGTGCTCCCTCAATACCTCAGAAAGTGATCCCTCAGTACCTCAGAAAGTGCTTCCTCAATACCTCAGAAAGTGCTCCATCAAAACCACAGATAGTTCTACCTCAGTACCTCAGAAATTGCTTTCTCAATACCTCAGAAAGTGCTCCCTCAGTACTTCAGGTAGTGCAACCTCAATACCTCAGAAAGTGCGCCCTCAGTACTTCAGAAAGTGCTCCCTCAATACCTCAGAAAGTGCTTCCTCAATACCTCAGAAAGTGCTCCCTCAGTACCTCAGAAAGTGCTCCCTCAATACCTCAGAAAGTGTTTCCACAATACCAAAGAAAGTGCATCCTCAATACATCAGAAAGTGCTCCCTCAGTACCTCAGATAGTGCTTCCTCAATACCTCAGAAAGTGCTTCCTCAATACCTCAGATAGTGCTCCCTCAATACCTCAGAAAGTGCTTCCTCAATACCTCAGTAAGTGCTTTCTCAATACCTCAGAAAGTGCACCCTCAGTACCTCAGATAGTGCACCCTCAATACCTCAGATAGTGGTCCCTCATTACCTCAGAAAGTGCTTCCTCAATACCTCAGATAGTGGTCTGTCAATACCTCAGAATGTGCTCCCTCAATACTTCAGAAGGTGGTCCCTCATTACCTCAGAGAGTTCTCCCTCAGTACCTCAGAAAGTGCTCCCTCAGTACCTCTGATAGTGATTCCTCAGTACCTCAGAAGGTGCTCCCTCAATACCTCAGATAGTGCTTCCTCAGGACCTCAGAAAGTGCTCCCACAATACCTACGGTAGTTCTCCCTCAATACCTCAAAAGTGCTCCCTCAATACCTCAGAGAGTGTCCCCTCACTACCTCAGAAAGTGCTTCCTCAAGACCTCAGAAAGTGCTCCATCAATACCTCTGAAAGTGCTCGCTCAATACCTCTGATAGTTCTCCCTCAATACTTCAGATAGTGCTCCTCAATACCTCAGACAGTTCTCCCTCAATACCTCAGACAGTGCTCCCTCAGTACCTCAGATCGTTCTCCCTCAATGCCACAGATAGTGCTCCCACAATACATCAGATAGTTCTACCTCAATACCTCAGATAGTGCTCCCGCGGTACCTCAGAAAGTGCTCCCTCAATACCTCAGAAAGTGCTCGCTCAGTACCTCAGAAAGTACTCCTTCAATACCTCAGAAAGTGCTCCATTAATAACTCAGAAAGTGCTTCCTCAATACCTCAGATAGTGCTCACTCAGTACATCAGATAGTGCTCCCTCAATACCTCAGAAAGTGCTTCCTCTGTACCTCAGAAAGTGCTCCCTCAGTTCCTCAGGTAGTGCTAACGCAATACCTCAGAAAGTGCTCCATCCAAACCCCAGATAGTTCTCCCTCAGTACCTCAGATAGTGCTCCCTCAATACCTCAGAACTTGCTCCCTCTGTACCTCAGATAGTTCTGCCTCAGTACCTCAGAAAGTGCTTCCTCAATACCTCAGAACTTGCTCCCTCAATACTTCAGAATGTGGTCCCTCAGTACCTCAGATAGTTCTCCCTCAGTACCTCAGATAGTACTCGCTCAGTTCCTCAGATAGTTCTCACTCAGTACCTCCGAAAGTGATCCCTAATTACCTCAGAAAGTGCTCATTCCGTACCTCAGAAAGTTCTGCCTCAGTACCTCAGATATTGCTCACTCAATGCCTCAGATAGTGCCCCCTTAATACCTCAGAAAGTGCTCGCTCAGTACGTCAGATAGTTCTCCCTCAGTACCTCAGATAGTTCTCCCTCAGTACCTCAGAAAGTGCTCCCTCAGTACCTCTGATAGTGATTCCTCAGTACCTCAGAAGGTGCTCCCTCAATACCTCAGATAGTGCTTCCTCAGTACCTCAGGAAGTGCTCCCTCAATACCTCAGGTAAATCTCCCTCAATACCTCAAAAGTGCTCCCACAATACCTCAGAGAGTGTCCCGTCACTACCTCAGAAAGTGCTACCTCAATACCTCAGAAAGTGCTCCATCAATACCTCAGAGAGTGCTCACTCAATACCTAAGATAGTTCTCCTTCAATACCTCAGTTAGTTCTCCCTCAAAACCTCTGAAAATGCTCGCTCAATACCTCTGATAGTTCTCCCTCAATACTTCAGATAGTGCTCCTCAATACCTCAGATAGTTCTCCATCAATACCTCAGATAGTGCTCCCTCAATACCTCAGATAGTTCTCACTCAATACATCTGAAAGTGCTCACTCGATACCTCAGATCATTCTCCCTCAATGCCTCAGATAGTGCTCCCACAATACCTCAGAAAGTGCTCCCTCAATACCTCAGAAAGTGCTCGCTCAGTACCTCAGATAGTACTCGCTCAGAACCTCAGATAGTGCTTCCTCAGTACGTCAGAAAGTGCTCCCTCAATACCTCAGAAAGTGCTCGCTCAGTACCTCAGATGTTTTCTCCCTCAGTACCTCAGATAGTTCTCACTCAGTACCTCAGAATGTGCTCCCAAAATACCTCAGAAAGTGCTCCCTCAGTACCTCAAAATTTGCTCCCTCAATGCCTCAGATACTGCTCCCTTAATACCTCAGAAAGTGCTCTCTCAGTAGCTCAGAGAGTTCTCCCTCAGTACCTCAGATAGTTCTCCCTCAGAACCTCAGAGAGTGCTTCCTGAATACCTCAGAATTTGTTCCCTCAGTACCTCAGATAGTGCTCCCTCAATACCTCAGAAAGGGATCCCTCAGTTCCTCAGAAAGTGCTTCCTCAATACCTCAGAAAGTGCTCCATCAAAACCACAGAAAGTGCTCGCTCAGTACCTCAGAAAGTGCTCCTTCAATACCTCAGAAAGTCCTTCCTCAATACCTATGAAAGTGCTTCCTCAGTACCTCAGATAGTGCTCCCTCTATACCTCAGAAAGTGCTCCATTAATAACTCAGAAAGTGCTTCCTCAATACCTCAGATAGTGCTCCCTCAGTACCTCAGATAGTGCTCCCTCAATACCTCAGAAAGTGCTTCCTCTGTACCTCAGAAAGTGCTCCCTCAGTACCTCAGGTAGTGCTAACTCAATACCTCAGAAAGTGCTCCATCAAAACCCCAGATAGTTCTCCCTCAGTACCTCAGATAGTGCTCCCTCAATACCTCAGAACTTGCTCCCTCTGTACCTCAGATAGTTCTGCCTCAGTACCTCAGATATTGCTCACTCAATGCCTCAGATAGTGCCCCCTTAATACCTCAGAAAGTGCTCGCTCAGTACGTCAGATAGTTCTCCCTCAGTACCTCAGATAGTTCTCCCTCAGTACCTCAGAAAGTGCTCCCTCAGTACCTCTGATAGTGATTCCTCAGTACCTCAGAAGGTGCTCCCTCAATACCTCAGATAGTGCTTCCTCAGTACCTCAGGAAGCGCTCCCTCAATACCTCAGGTAAATCTCCCTCAATACCTCAAAAGTGCTCCCACAATAGATCAGAGAGTGTCCCGTCACTACCTCAGAAAGTGCTACCTCAATACCTCAGAAAGTGCTCCATCAATACCTCAGAGAGTGCTCACTCAATACCTAAGATAGTTCTCCTTCAATACCTCAGTTAGTTCTCCCTCAAAACCTCTGAAAATGCTCGCTCAATACCTCTGATAGTTCTCCCTAAATACTTCAGATAGTGCTCCTCAATACCTCAGAGAGTTCTCCTTCAATACCTCAGATAGTGCTCCCTCAATACCTCAGATAGTTCTCCCTCAATACATCTGAAAGTGCTCACTCAATACCTCAGATCGTTCTCCCTCAATGCCTCAGATAGTGCTCCCACAATACCTCAGAAAGTGCTCCCTCAATACCTCAGAAAGTGCTCGCTCAGTACCTCAGATAGTACTCGCTCAGAACCTCAGATAGTGCTTCCTCAGTACGTCAGAAAGTGCTCCCTCAATACCTCAGAAAGTGCTCGCTCAGTACCTCAGATGTTTTCTCCCTCAGTACCTCAGATAGTTCTCACTCAGTACCTCAGAATGTGCTACCAAAATACCTCAGAAAGTGCTCCCTCAGTACCTCAGAATTTGCTCCCTCAATGCCTCAGATAGTGCTCCCATAAAACCTCAGAAAGTGCTCTCTCAGTAGCTCAGAGAGTTCTCCCTCAGTACCTCAGATAGTTCTCCCTCAGAACCTCAGAGAGTGCTTCCTGAATACCTCAGAACTTGTTCCCTCAGTACCTCAGATAATGCTCCCTCAATACCTCAGAAACGGATCCCTCAGTACCTCAGAAAGTGCTTTCTCAATACCTCAGAAAGTGCTCCCTCAGTACTTCAGATAGTGCAACCTCAATACCTCAGAAAGTACACCCTCAGTACCTCAGAAAGTGTTCTCTCAATACCGCAGAAAGTGCTTCCTCAATACCTCAGAAAGTGCTCCCTCAGTACCTCAGAAAGTGCTCCCTCAATACCTCAGAAAGTGCTTCCACAATACCAAAGAAAGTGCTTCCTCAATACCTCAGAAAGTGCTCCCTCAGTACCTCAGATAGTGCTCCCTCAATACCTCAGAAAGTGCTTCCTCAATACCTCAGATAGTGCTCCCTCAATACCTCAGAAAGTGCTCCCTCAATACCTCAGATAGTACTCGCTCAGAACCTCAGATAGTGCTTCCTCAATACGTCAGAAAGTGCTCCCTCAATACCTCAGAAACTGCTCCCTCAGTACCGCAGATATTTTCTTCCTCAGTACCTCATATAGTTCTCACTCAGTACCTCAGAAAGTGCTCCCAAAATACCTCAGAATGTGCTCCCTCTGCACCTCAGAATTTGCTCCCTCAATGCCTCAGATAGTGCTATCTTAATACCTCAGAAAGTGCTCTGTCAGTACCTCAGAGAGTTTTCCCTCAGTACTTCAGATAGTTCTCCCTCAGTACCTCAGAGACTGCTTCCTGAATACCTCAGAACGTGTTCCCTCAGTACCTCAGAAAGTGCTCCCACAATACCTCAGAAAGTGCTCCATCAATACCACAGATCGTTCACCCTCAGTACTCAGAGAGTGCTTCCTCAATACCTCAGAAAGTGCTCCCTCAGTACCTCAGAAAGTGCTCCCACAATCCCTCAGAAAGTGCTTCCTCAATATCTCAGAGAGTCGCCCCTCAGTACCTCAGAAAGTGCTCCCTCAATACCTCAGAATGTGCTCCCTCAGTACCTCAGAAATTGCTTCTTCAATACCTCAGATTTGTTCCATCAATACCACAGATAGTTCTACCTCATTACCTCAGAGAGTGCTTCCTCAATACCTCAGAAAGTGCTCCCTCAGTACCTCAGAATGTGCGCCCTCAGTACCTCAGAACGTGCTTCCTCAATACCTCAGAAAGTGCTCCCTCAGTACATCAGAAAGTGCTCCCTCAATACCTCAGCAAGTGCTTCCTCAACACCTCAGAAAGTGCTTCTTCAATACCTCAGAAAGTGCTTCCTCAATACCTCAGAAAGTGCTCCCTCAGTACCTCAGAAAGTGCTCCCTAAATACCTCAGAATGTGCTCCCTCAGTACCTCAGAAATTGCTTCTTCAATACCTCAGATTTGTTCCATCAATACCACAGATAGTTCGACCTCAGTACCTCAGAGAGTGCTTCCTCAATACCTCAGAAAGTGCTCCCTCAGTACCTCAGAAAGTGCGCCCTCAGTACCTCAGAACGTGCTTTCTCAATACCTCAGAAAGTGCTCCCTCAGTACATCAGAAAGTGCTCCCTCAATACCTCAGCAAGTGCTTCCTCAATACCTCAGAAAGTGCTTCTTCAATACCTCAGAAAGTGCTTCCTCAATACCTCAGAAAGTGCTCCCTCAGTACCTCAGAAAGTGCTCCCTCAATACCTCAGAAAGTCCTTCCTCAATACCTCAGAAAGTGCTCCCTCAGTACCTCAGATAGTGCTCCCTCAATACCTCAGAAAGTGCTCCCTTATATCTCAGATAGTGCTCCCTCAGTACCTCAGATAGTGCTCCCTCAATACCTCAGAAAGTGCTCCCTCAATACCTCAGATAGTTCTCCCTCAGTACCTCAGATAGTGCTCCCTCAATACCTCAGAACTTGCTCAATCAGTACCTCAGATAGTGCTCCCGCAGTACCTCAGAAAGTGCTCCCTCAATACCTCAGAAAGTGCTCGATCAGTACCTCAGATAGTACTCGCTCAGAACCTCAGATAGTGCTTCCTCAGTACGTCAGAAAGTGCTCCCTCAATACCTCAGAAACTGCTCCCTCAGTACCTCAGATATTGTCTCCCTCAGTACCTCAGATAGTTCTCACTCAGTACCTCAGAAAGTGCTCCCTCAGTACCTCAGAATTTGCTCCCTCAATGCCTCAGATAGAGCTCCCGTAGTACCTCAGAAATTGCTCTCTCAGTACCTCAGAGAGTTCTCCCTCAGTACCTCAGATAGTTCTCCCTCAGTACCTCAGAGACTGCTTCCTGAATACCTCAGCTCTTGTTCCCTCAGTTCCTCAGATAGTGCCCCCTCAATACCTCAGAAAGTGCACCATCAGTACCTCAGAAAGTGGTCCCTCAATACCTCAGAAAGTGCTTCCTCAATACCTCAGAAAGTGCTTCCTCAATACCTCAGAAAGTGCTCCCTCAGTACCTCAGAAAGTGGTCCCTCAATACCTCAGAAAGTGCTTCCTCAATACCTCAGAAAGTGCTTCGTCAATACCTCAGAGAGTGCTCCCTCAATACCACAGATCGTTCTCCCTCAGTACTCAGAGAGTGCTTCCTCAATACCTCAGAAAGTGCCCCTCAGTACCTCAGAAAGTGCTCCTTCAATACCTCAGAAAGTGCTTCCTCAATACCTCAGAAAGTGCTCCCTCAGTACCTCAGAAATTGGTCCCTCAATACCTCAGAAAGTGCTTCCTCACTACCTCAGAAAGTGCTTCGTCAATACCTCAGAGAGTGCTCCCTCAATACCTCAGAAAGTGCTCCCTCAGTACCTCAGAAATTGCTTCTTCAATACCTCAGATTTGTTCCATCAATACCACAGATAGTTCTACCTCAGAACCTCAGAGAGTGCTTCCTCAATACCTCAGAAAGTGCTCCCTCAGTACCTCAGAATGTGCGCCCTCAGTACCTCAGAACGTGCTTCCTCAATACCTCAGAAAGTGCTCCCTCAGTACATCAGAAAGTGCTCCCTCAATACCTCAGCAAGTGCTTCCTCAATACCTCAGAAAGTGCTTCTTCAATACCTCAGAAAGTGCTTCCTCAATACCTCAGAAAGTGCTCCCTCAGTACCTCAGAAAGTGCTCCCTAAATACCTCAGAATGTGCTCCCTCAGTACCTCAGAAATTGCTTCTTCAATACCTCAGATTTGTTCCATCAATACCACAGATAGTTCGACCTCAGTACCTCAGAGAGTGCTTCCTCAATACCTCAGAAAGTGCTCCCTCAGTACCTCAGAAAGTGCGCCCTCAGTACCTCAGAACGTGCTTTCTCAATACCTCAGAAAGTGCTCCCTCAGTACATCAGAAAGTGCTCCCTCAATACCTCAGCAAGTGCTTCCTCAATACCTCAGAAAGTGCTTCTTCAATACCTCAGAAAGTGCTTCCTCAATACCTCAGAAAGTGCTCCCTCAGTACCTCAGAAAGTGCTCCCTCAATACCTCAGAAAGTCCTTCCTCAATACCTCAGAAAGTGCTCCCTCAGTACCTCAGATAGTGCTCCCTCAATACCTCAGAAAGTGCTCCCTTATATCTCAGATAGTGCTCCCTCAGTACCTCAGATAGTGCTCCCTCAATACCTCAGAAAGTGCTCCCTCAATACCTCAGATAGTTCTCCCTCAGTACCTCAGATAGTGCTCCCTCAATACCTCAGAACTTGCTCAATCAGTACCTCAGATAGTGCTCCCGCAGTACCTCAGAAAGTGCTCCCTCAATACCTCAGAAAGTGCTCGTCCAGTACCTCAGATAGTACTCGCTCAGAACCTCAGATAGTGCTTCCTCAGTACGTCAGAAAGTGCTCCCTCAATGCCTCAGAAACTGCTCCCTCAGTACCTCAGATATTGTCTCCCTCAGTACCTCAGATAGTTCTCACTCAGTACCTCAGAAAGTGCTCCCTCAGTACCTCAGAATTTGCTCCCTCAATGCCTCAGATAGAGCTCCCGTAGTACCTCAGAAATTGCTCTCTCAGTACCTCAGAGAGTTCTCCCTCAGTACCTCAGATAGTTCTCCCTCAGTACCTCAGAGACTGCTTCCTGAATACCTCAGCTCTTGTTCCCTCAGTTCCTCAGATAGTGCCCCCTCAATACCTCAGAAAGTGCACCATCAGTACCTCAGAAAGTGCTCCTTCAATACCTCAGAAAGTGCTTCCTCAATACCTCAGAAAGTGCTCCCTCAGTACCTCAGAAATTGGTCCCTCAATACCTCAGAAAGTGCTTCCTCACTACCTCAGAAAGTGCTTCGTCAATACCTCAGAGAGTGCTCCCTCAATACCTCAGAAAGTGCTCTCTTAGTACCTCAGAGAGTTCTCCCTCAGTACCTCAGATAGTTCTCCCTCAGTACCTCAGAGACTGCTTTTTGAATACCTCAACTCTTGTTCCCTCAGTTCCTCAGATAGTGCTCGCTCAGTACATCAGAAAGTGCTCCCTCAATACCTCAGATAGTACTCGCTCAGAACCTCAGATAGTTCTTCCTCAGTACGTCAGAAAGTGCTCCCTCAATACCTCAGAACCTGCTCCCTCAGTACCGCAGATATTTTCTCCCTCAGTACCTCATATAGTTCTCACTCAGTACCTCAGAAAGTGCTCCCAAAATACCTCAGAATGTGCTCCCTCTGTACCTCAGAATTTGCTCCCTCAATGCCTCAGATAGTGCTATCTTAATACCTCAGAAAGTGCTCTGTCAGTACCTCAGAGAGTTTTACCTCAGTACCTCAGATAGTTCTCCCTCAGTACCTCAGAGACTGCTTCCTGAATACCTCAGAACGTGTTCCCTCAGTACCTCAGAAAGTGCTCCCTCAGTACCACAAAAAGTGCTTCCTCAATACCTCAGAAAGTGCTCCCTCAATACCACAGATCGTTCACCCTCAGTACTCAGAGAGTGCTTCCTCAATACCTCAGAAAGTGCTCCCTCAGTACCTCAGAAAGTGCTCCCACAATACCTCAGAAAGTGCTTCCTCAATATCTCAGAGAGTCGCCCCTCAGTACCTCAGAAAGTGCTCCCTCAATACCTCAGAATGTGCTCCCTCAGTACCTCAGAAATTGCTTCTTCAATACCTCAGATTTGTTCCATCAATACCACAGATAGTTCTACCTCAGTACCTCTGAGAGTGCTTCCTCAATACCTCAGAAAGTGCTCCCTCAGTACCTCAGAAAGTGCGCCCTCAGTACCTCAGAACGTGCTTCCTCAATACGTCAGAAAGTGCTCCCTCAGTACATCAGAAAGTGCTCCCTCAATACCTCAGCAAGGGCTTCCTCAATACCTCAGAAAGTGCTTCTTCAATACCTCAGAAAGTGCTTCCTCAATACCTCAGAAAGTGCTCCCTCAGTACCTCAGAAAGTGCTCCCTCAATACCTCAGAAAGTCCTTCCTCAATACCTCAGAAAGTGCTCCCTCAGTACCTCAGATAGTGCTCCCTCAATACCTCAGAAAGTGCTCCCTTATATCTCAGATAGTGCTCCCTCAGTACCTCAGATAGTGCTCCCACAATACCTCAGAAAGTGCTCCATCAATACCTCAGATAGTTCTCCCTCAGTACCTCAGATAGTGCTCCCGCAATACCTCAGAACTTGCTCAATCAGTACCTCAGATAGTGCTCCCGCAGTACCTCAGAAAGTGCTCCCTCAATACCTCAGAAAGTGCTCGCTCAGTACCTCAGATAGTCTCGCTCAGAACCTCAGATAGTGCTTCCTCAGTACGTCAGAAAGTGCTCCCTCAATACCTCAGAAACTGCTCCCTCAGTACCTCAGATATTTTCTCCCTCAGTACCTCAGATAGTTCTCACTCAGTACCTCAGAAAGTGCTCCCTCAGTACCTCAGAATTTGCTCCCTCAATGCCTCAGATAGAGCTCCCTTAGTACCTCAGAAATTGCTCTCTCAGTACCTCAGAGAGTTCTCCCTCAGTACCTCAGATAGTTCTCCCTCAGTACCTCAGAGACTGCTTTCTGAATACCCCAGCTCTTGTTCCCTCAGTTCCTCAGATAGTGCCCCCTCAGTACCTCAAAAAGTGCTTCCTCAATACCTCAGAAAGTGCTCCATCAATGCCACAGATCGTTCTCATTCAGTACTCAGAGAGTGCTTCCGCAATACCTCAGAAAGTGCCCCTCAGTACCTCAGAAAGTGCTCCCTCAATACATCAGAAATTGCTTCCTCAGTACCTCAGAAAGTGCTCCCTCAGTAACTCAGAAAGTGGTCCCTCAATACCTCAGAAAGTGCTTCCTCAATACCACAGAGAGTGCTCCCTCAATACCTCAGAAAGTGCTCCCTCAATACCACAGATCGTTCTCCCTCAGTATTCAGAGAATGCTTCCTCAATACCTCAGAAAGTGCTTCCTCAATACCTCAGAGAGTGCTCCCTCTGTACCTGAGAAAGTGCTCCCTCAATACCTCAGAAAGTCCTCCCTCAGTACCTCAGAAAATGCTTCTTCAATACCTCAGATTTGCTCCATCAATACCACAGATAGTTCTACCTCAGTACCTCAGAGAGTGCTTCCTCAATACCTCAGAAAGTGCTCCCTCAGTACCTCAGAAATTGTGCCCTGAGTACCTCAGAATGTGCTTCCTCAATACCTCAGAAAGTGCTCCCTCAGTACATCAGAAAGTGCTCCCTCAATACCTCAGAATGTGCTTCCTCAATACCTCAGAAAGTGCTTCTTCAATACCTCAGAAAGTGCTTCCTCAATACCTAGAAAGTGCTCTCTCAGTAACTGAGAAAGTGCTCCCTCAATACCTCAGAAAGTCCTTCCTCAATACCTCAGAAAGTGCTCCCTCAGTACCTCAGATAGTGCTCCCTCTTTCCCTCAGAAAGTGCTCGCTTAACACCTCAGATAGTGCTCCCTCAGTACCTCAGATAGTGCTCCCTCAATACCTCAGAAAGTGCTTCCTCTGCACCTCAGGAAGTGCTCCCTCATTACCTCAGATAGTGCTCCCTCAATACCTCAGAACTTGCTCAATCAGTACCTCAGATAGTTCTCCCTCAATACCTCAGATAGTGCTCCCGCAGTACCTCAGAACGTGCTCCCTCAATACCTCAGAAAGTGCTCGCTCAGTACCTCAGATAGCACTCGCTCAGAACATCAGATAGTGCTTCCTCAGTGCATCAGAAAGTGCTCCCTCAATACCTCAGAAACTGCTCCCTCAGTACCTCAGATATTTTCTCAACCAGTACCTTAGATAGTTCTCACTCAGTACCTCAGATAGTGCTCCCTTAATACCTCAGAAAGTGCTCTCTCAGTACCTCAGAGAGTCCTCCCTCAGTACCTCAGAAAATTCTCCCTCAGTACCTCAGAGACTGCTTCCTGAATACCTCAGATCTGTTCCCTCAGTTCCTCAGATAGTGCTCCCTCAATTCCTCAGAAAGTGCACCATCAGTACCTCAAACACTGCTACCCCAATACCTCAGAAAGTGCTCCATCAATACCACAGATCGTTCTCCCTCAGTACTCAGAGAGTGCTTCCTCAATACCTCAGAAGTGCTCCCTCAGTACCTCAGAAAGTGCTCGCTCAATACCTCAGAAAGTGCTTCCTCAATACCTCAGAAAGTGCTCCCTCAGTACATCAGAAAGTGCTCCCTCAATACCTCAGAAAGTGCTTCCTCAATACCTCAGAAATTGCTTCCTCAATACCTCAGAGAGTGCTCCCTCTGTACCTCAGAAAGTGCTCCCTCAATACCTCAGAATGTGCTCCCTCAGTACATCAGAAATTGCTTCTTCAATACCTCAGATTTGCTCCATCAATACCACAGATAGTTCTAGCTCAGTACCTCAGAGAGTGCTTCCTCAATACCTCAAAAAGTGCTCCCTCAGTACATCAGAAAGTGGGCCCTCAGTACCTCAGAAAGTGCTTCCTCAATACCTCAAAAAGTTCTCCCTCAGTACATCAGAAAGTGCTCCCTCAATACCTCAGAATGTGCTTCCTCAATACCTCAGAAAGTGATTCCTCAATACCTCAAAAAGTGCTTCCTCAATACCTCAGAAAGTGCTCCCTCAGTACCTCAGAAAGTGCTCCCTCAATACCTCAGAAAGTGCTCCCTCAATACCTCAGAAAGTGCTCCCTCAGTACCTCAGAAATTGCTTCTTCAATACCTCAGATTTGCTCCATCAATACCACAGATAGTTCTACCTCAGTACCTCAGAGAGTGCTTCCTCTATACCTCAGAAAGTGCTCCCTCAGTACCTCTGAAAGTGCGCACTCAGTACCTCAGAACGTGCTTCCTCAATACCTTAGAAAGTGCTCCCTCAGTACATCAGAAAGTGCTCCCTCAATACCTCAGAAAGTGCTCCCTCAATTCCTCAGAAAGTGCTTCTTCAATACCTCAGAAAGTGTTTCCTCAATACCTAGAAAGTGCTCCCTCAGTACCTCAGATAGTGCTCCCTCAATACCTCAGAAAGTGCTCCCTCAATACCTCAGAAAGTGCTCCCTCAGTACCTCAGAAATTGCTTCTTCAATACCTCAGATTTGCTCCATCAATACCACAGATAGTTCTACCTCAGTACCTCAGAGAGTGCTTCCTCTATACCTCAGAAAGTGCTCCCTCAGTACCTCTGAAAGTGCGCACTCAGTACCTCAGAACGTGCTTCCTCAATACCTCAGAAAGTGCTCCCTCAATTCCTCAGAAAGTGCTTCTTCAATACCTCAGAAAGTGTTTCCTCAATACCTAGAAAGTGCTCCCTCAGTACCTCAGAAAGTGCTCCCTCAAGACCTCAGAAAGTGCTTCCTCAATACCTCAGAAAGTGCTTCCTCAATAACTCAGAAGGTGCTTCCTCTATACCTAGAAAGTGCTCCCCCATTACTTCAGAAAGTGCTCCCTCAATACATCAGAAAGTCCTTCCTTAATACCTCAAAAAGTGCTCCCTCAGTACCACAGATAGTGCTCCCTCAATACCTCAGGTAGTGCTCCCTCAATACCTCAGAAAGTGCTTCCTCAATATCTCAGAAAGTGCTCCCTCAGTACCTCAGATAGTGCTCCCTCAATACCTCAGAAAGTGCTCCCTCAATACCTCAGAATGTGCTCCCTCAGTACCTCAGAAATTGCTTCTTCAATACCTCAGATTTGCTCCATCAATACCACAGATAGTTCTACCTCAGTACCTCAGAGAGTGCTTCCTCAATACCTCAGAAAGTGCTCCCTCAGTACCTCTGAAAGTGCGCACTCAGTACCTCAGAACATGCTTCCTCAAAACCTCAGAAAGTGCTCCCTCTGTACATCAGAAAGTGCTCCCTCAATACCTCAGAAAGTTCTCCCTCAATACCTCAGAAAGTGCTTCTTCAATACCTCAGAAAGTGCTTCCTCAATACCTAGAAAGTGCTCCCTCAGTGCCTCAGAAAGTGCTCCCTCAATACCTCAGAAAGTCCTTCCTCAATACCTCAGAAAGTGCTCCCTCAGTACCTCAGATAGTGTTCCCTCAATACCTCAGAAAGTGCACCCTTAATACCTCAGATAGTGCTCCCTCAGTACCTCAGATAGTGCTCCCTCAATACCTCAGAAAGTGCTACCACTGTACCTCAGAAAGTGCTCCCTCAGTACCTCAGATAGTGCTCGCTCAATACCTCAGAAACTGCTCCATCAAAACCTCAGATAGTTCTCCCTCAGTACCTCAGATAGTTCTCACTCAGTACCTCAGAAAGTGCTCCCTGAGTATCTCAGAATTTGCTCCCTCAATACCTCAGATAGTGCTCCCTTAATACCTCAGAAAGTGCTCCCTCAGTACCTCAGAGACTGCTTCCTGAATACGTCAGATCTGTTCCCTCAGTTCCTCAGATAGTGCTCCCTCAATACCTCAGAATGTGCTCCCTCAGTACATCAGAAATTGCTTCTTCAATACCTCAGATTTGCTCCATCAATACCACAGATCGTTCTCCCTCAGTACTCAGAGAGTGCTTCCTCCATACGTCAGAAAGTGCTCCCTCAGTACCTCAGGAAGTGCTCGCTCAATACCTCAGAAAGTGCTTCCTCAATACCTCAGAAAGTGCTCCCTCAGTACATCAGAAAGTGCTCCCTCAATACCTCAGAAAGTGCTTCCTCAATACCTCAGAAAGTGCTTCCTCAATACCTCAGAGAGTGCTCCCTCTGTACCTCAGAAAGTGCTCCCTCAATACCTCAGAATGGGCTCCCTCAGTACATCAGAAATTGCTTCTTCAATACCTCAGATTTGCTCCGTCAATACCACAGATACTTCTAGCTCAGTACCTCAGAGAGTGCTTCCTCAATACCTCAAAAGGTGCTCCCTCTGTACCTCAGAAAGTGCTTCCTCAATACCTCAGAAAGTGCTTCTTCAATACCTCAGAAAGTGCTTCCTCAATACCTAGAAAGTGCTCCCTCAGTACCTCAGAAAGTGCTCCCTCAATACCTCAGAAAGTCCTTCTTCAATACCTCAGAAAGTCCTCCCTCAGTACCTCAGATAGTGCTCCCTCTATACCTCAGAAAGTGCTCCCTTAATACCTCAGATAGTGCTCCCTCTATACCTCAGAAAGTGCTCCCTTAATACCTCAGATAGTGCTCCCTCAGTACCTAAGATACTGCTCCCTCAATACCTCAGAAAGTGCTACCTCTGTACCTCAGAAAGTGCTCCCTCAGTACCTCAGATAGTGGTCGCTCAATACCTCAGAAACTGCTCCATCAAAACCTTAGATAGTTCTCCCTCAGTACCTCAGATAGTGCTCCCTCAATACCTCAGAACGTGCTCAATCAGTACCTCAGATAGTTCTCCCTCAATACCTCAGAGACTGCTTCCTGAATACCTCAGATCTGTTCACTCAGTTCCTCAGATAGTGCTCCCTCAATACCTCAGAATGTGCTCCCTCAGTATATCAGAAATTGCTTCTTCAATACCTCAGATTTGCTCCATCAATACCACAGATCGTTCTCCCTCAGTACTCAGAGAGTGCTTCATCCATACGTCAGAAAGTGCTCCCTCAGTACCTCAGAAAGTGCTCGCTCCATACCTCAGAAAGTGCTTCCTCAATACCTCAGAAAGTGCTCCCTCAGTACATCAGAAAGTGCTCCCTCAATACCTCAGAAAGTGCTTCCTCAATACCTCAGAAAGTGCTTCCTCAATACCTCATAGAGTGCTCCCTCTGTACCTCAGAAAGTGCTCCCTCAATACCTCAGAATGTGCTCCCTCAGTACATCAGAAATTGCTTCTTCAATACCTCAGATTTGCTCCGTCAATACCACAGATAGTTCTAGCTCAGTACTTCAGAGAGTGCTTCCTCAATACCTCAAAAAGTGCTCCCTCAGCACATCAGAAAGTGGGCCCTCAGTACCTCAGAAAGTGCTTCCTCAATACCTCAGAACGTTCTCCCTCAGTACATCAGAAAGTGCTCCCTCAATACCTCAGAAAGTGCTTCCTCTATACCTAGAAAGTGCTCCCTCAGTACCTCAGAAAGTGCTCGCTCAATACATCAGAAAGTCCTTCTTTAATACCTCAAAAAGTGCTCCCTCAGTACCACAGATAGTGCTCCCTCAATACCTCAGATAGTGCTCCATCAATACCTCATAAAGTGCTTCCTCAATACCTCTGAAAGTGCTCCCTCAGTACCTCAGATAGTGCTCCCTCAATACCTCAGAAAGTGCTCCCTCAATACCTCAGAAAGTGCTCCCTCAGTACCTCAGAAATTGCTTCTTCAATACCACAGATTTGCTCCATCAATACCACAGATAGTTCTACCACTGTACCTCAGAGAGTGCTTCCTCAATACCTCAGAAAGTGCTCCCTCAGTACATCAGAAAGTGCTCCCTCAATACCTCAGAAAGTGCTTCCTCAATAGTTCAGAAAGTACTTCTTCAATACGTCAGAAAGTGCTTCCTCAATACCTAGACAGTGCTCCCTCAGTAGCTCAGAAAGTGCTCCCTCAATACCTCAGAAAGTCCTTCCTCAATACCTCAGAAAGTGCTCTCTCAGTACCTCAGATAGTGCTCCCTCTATACCTCAGAAAGTGCTCCCTTAATACCTCAGAATGTGCTCCCTCAGTACCTCAGATACTGCTCCCTCAATACCTCAGAAAGTGCTACCTCTGTACCTCAGAAAGTGCTCCCTCAGTACCTCAGATAGTGCTCGCTCAATTCCTCAGAAACTGCTCCATCAAAACCTCAGATCATTCTCCCTCAGTACCTCAGATAGTGCTCCGTCAATACCTCAGAACGTGCTCAATCAGTACCTCAGATAGTTCTCCCTCAATACCTCAGATAGTGCTCCCGCAGTACCCCAAAACGTGCTCCCTCAATACCTCAGAAAGTGCACGCTCATTACCTCAGATAGCACTCGCTCAGAACATCAGATAGTGATTCCTCAGTACATCAGAAAGTGCTCCCTCAATACCTCAGAAACTGCTCCCTCAGTACCTCAGATATTTGCTCCCTTAGTACCTCAGATAGTTCTCACTCAGTACCTCAGAAAGTGCTCTCTGAGTACCTCAAAATTTGCTCCCTCAATACCTCAGGTAGTGCTCCCTTAATACCTCAGAAAGTGCTCTCTCAGTACCTCAGAGAGTTCTCCCTCAGTACCTCAGAATGTGCTCCCTCAGTACATCAGAAATTGCTTCTTCAATATCTCAGATTTGCTCCATCAATACCACAGATCGTTCTCCCTCAGTACTCAGAGAGTGCTTCATCCATACGTCAGAAAGTGCTCCCTCAGTACCTCAGAAAGTGCTCGCTCCATACCTCAGAAAGTGCTTCCTCAATACCTCAGAAAGTGCTCCCTCAGTACATCAGAAATTGCTTCTTCAATACCTCAGATTTGCTCCATCAATACCACAAATCGTTCTCCCTCAGTACTCAGAGAGTGCTTCATCCATACGTCAGAAAGTGCTCCCTCAGTACCTCAGAAAGTGCTCGCTCCATACCTCAGAAAGTGCTTCCTCAATACCTCAGAAAGTGCTCCCTCAGTACATCAGAAAGTGCTCCCTCAATACCTCAGAAATTGCTCCCTCTGTACCTCAGATAGTGCTCCCTCAATACCTCAGAAATTGCTCCATCAATACCTCAGATAGTACTCGCTCAGGTCCTCAGATCGAGCTTCCTCAGTACCTCCGAAAGTTTTCCCTCAATACCTCAGATAATTCTCCCTCAATGCCTCAGATAGTGCTCCCACAATACCTCAGATAGTTCTCCCTCAATACCTCAGATAGTTCACCCTCAGTACCGCAGAAAGTGCTCCCTCAGTACCTCAGATAGTTCTCCCTCAGTACCTCAGAAAGTGTTTCCTCAATACGTCAGAAAGTTCTACCTCAATACCTCAGATAGTTCTCCTTCAATACCTCTGAAAGTGCTCCCTCAATACCTCAGATAATTCTCCCTCTATGCCTCAGATAGTACTACCACAATACCTCAGAAAGTGCTCGCTCAGTACCTCAGATAGCACTCGCTCAGAACATCAGATAGTGATTCCTCAGAACATCAGAAAGTGCTCCTTCAATACCTCAGAAACTGCTCCCTCAGTACCTCAGACATTTTCTCCCTCAGTACCTCAGATAGTTCTCACTCAGTACCTCAGAAAGTGTTCCCTGAGTACCTCAGAATTTGCTCCCTCAATACCTCAGGTAGTGCTCCCTTAATACCTCAGAAAGTGCTCCCTCAGTACCTCAGATAGTTCTCCCTCAGTACCTCAGAGACTGCTTCCTGAATACCTCAGATCTGTTCCCTCAGTTCCTCAGATAGTGCTCCCTCAATACCTCAGAATGTGCTCCCTCAATACATCAGAAATTGCTTCTTCAATACCTCAGATTTGCTCCATCAATACCACAGATCTTTCTCCCTCAGTACTCAGAGAGTGCTTCATCCATACGTCAGAAAGTGCTCCCTCAGTACCTCAGAAAGTGCTCGCTCCATACCTCAGAAAGTGCTTCCTCAATACCTCAGAAAGTGCTCCCTCAGTACATCAGAAAGTGCTCCCTCAATACCTCAGAAAGTGCTTCCTCAATACCTCAGAAAGTGCTTCCTCAATACCTCAGAGAGTGCTCCCTCTGTACCTCAGAAAGTGCTCCCTCAATACCTCAGAATGTGCTCCCTCAGTACATCAGAAATTGCTTCTTCAATACCTCAGATTTGCTCCGTCAATACCACAGATAGTTCTAGCTCAGTACTTCAGAGAGTGCTTCCTCAATACCTCAAAAAGTGCTCCCTCAGCACATCAGAAAGTGGGCCCTCAGTACCTCAGAAAGTGCTTCCTCAATACCTCAGAAAGACCTCCCTCAGTACATCAGAAAGTGCTCCCTCAATACCTCAGATAGTGCTTCCTCTATACCGAGAAAGTGCTCCCTCAGTACCTCAGAAAGTGCTCGCTCAATACATCAGAAAGTCCTTCCTTAATCCTCAAAAAGTGCTCCCTCAGTACCACAGATAGTGCTCCCTCAATACCTCAGATAGTGCTCCCTCAATACCTCAGAAAGTGCTTCCTCAATACCTCTGAAAGTGCTCCCTCAGTACCTCAGATAGTGCTCCCTCAATACCTCAGAAAGTGCTCACTCAATACCTCAGAAAGTGCTCCCTCAGTACCTCAGAAATTGCTTCTTCAATACCACAGATTTGCTCCATCAATACCACAGATAGTTCTACCACTGTACCTCAGAGAGTGCTTCCTCAATACCTCAGAAAGTGCTCCCTCAGTACCTCAGAAAGTGCGCTCTCAGTACCTCAGAACGTGCTTCCTCAATACCTCAGAAAGTGCTCCCTCAGTACATCAGAAAGTGCTCCCTCAATACCTCAGAAAGTGCTTCCTCAATACGTCAGAAAGTACTTCTTCAATACCTCAGAAAGTGCTTCCTCAATACCTAGACAGTGCTCCCTCAGTACCTCAGAAAGTGCTCCCTCAATACCTCAGAAAGTCCTTCCTCAATACCTCAGAAAGTGCTCTCTCAGTACCTCAGATAGTGCTCCCTCTATACCTCAGAAAGTGCTCCCTTAATACCTCAGATAGTGCTCCCTCAGTACCTCAGATACTGCTCCCTCAGTACCTCAGAAAGTGCTACCTCTGTACCTCAGAAAGTTCTCCCTCAGTACCTCAGATAGTGCTCGCTCAATTCCTCAGAAACTGCTCCATCAAAACCTCAGATAGTTCTCCCTCAGTACCTCAGATAGTGATCCGTCAATACCTCAGAACGTGCTCAATCAGTACCTCAGATAGTTCTCCCTCAATACCTCAGATAGTGCTCCCGCAGTACCTCAGAACGTGCTCCCTCAATACCTCAGAAACTGCTCGCTCATTACCTCAGATAGCTCTCGCTCAGAACATCAGATAGTGATTCCTCAGTACATCAGAAAGTGCTCCCTCAATACCTCAGAAACTGCTCCCTCAGTACCTCAGATATTTTCTCCCTCAGTACCTCAGATAGTTCTCACTCAGTACCTCAGAAAATGCTCCCTGAGTACCTCAGAATTTGCTCCCTCAATACCTCAGATAGTGCTCCCTTAATACCTCAGAAAGTGCTCTCTCAGTACCTCAGAGAGTTCTCCCTCAGTACCTCAGATAGTTCTCCCTCAGTACCTCAGAGACTGCTTCCTGAATACGTCAGATCTGTTCCCTCATTTCCTCACATAGTGCTCCCTCAATACCTCAGAATGTGCTCCCTCAGTACATCAGAGAGTGCTTCCACAATACCTCAGAAAGAGCTCCCTCATTACCTCAGATAGTTCTCCCACAATACCTCAGAAAGTGCTCCATCAATACCTCAGATAGTTCACCCTCAGTACCTCAGAGTGTGCTTCCTCAATACCTCAGAAAGTGCTCCCTCTGTACCTCAGATAGTGCTCCCTCAATACCTCAGAAATTGCTCCATCAATACCTCAGATAGTACTCGCTCAGGTCCTCAGATCGAGCTTCATCAGTACCTCCGAAAATTCTCCCTCAATACCTCAGATAGTTCTCCCTCAATGCCTCAGATAGTGCTCCCACAATGCCTCAGATAGTTCTCCCTCAATACCTCAGATAGTTCTCCCTCAGTACCGCAGAAAGTGCTCCCTCAGTACCTCAGATAGTTCTCCCTCAATACCTCAGAAAGTGCTTCCTCTCAATACCTCAGATAGTTCTCCTTCAATACCTCTGAAAGTGCTCCCTCAATCCCTCAGATAATTCTCCCTCTATGCCTCAGATAGTACTCCCACAATACCTCAGGAAGTGCTCCCTCAATACCTCAGATAGTTCTCCCTCAATACCTCTGAAAGTGCTCCCTCAATACCTCAGGTAATTCTCCCTCAATGCCTCAGATAGTTCTCCCTCAATGCCTCAGATAGTGCTCCCACAATGCCTCAGATAGTTCTCCCTCAATACCTCAGATAGTTCTCCCTCAGTACCGCAGAAAGTGCTCCCTCAGTACCTCAGATAGTTCTCCCTCAATACCTCAGAAAGTGCTTCCTCTCAATACCTCAGATAGTTCTCCTTCAATACCTCTGAAAGTGCTCCCTCAATACCTCAGATAATTCTCCCTCTATGCCTCAGATAGTACTCCCACAATACCTCAGGAAGTGCTCCCTCAATACCTCAGATAGTTCTCCCTCAATACCTCTGAAAGTGCTCCCTCAATACCTCAGGTAATTCTCCCTCAATGCCTCAGATAGTGCTCGCACAATACCTCAAATACTTCTCCCTCAATACCTCAGATAGTTCTCCCTCAGTACCTCAGAAACTGCTCCCTCAGTACCTCAGAAAGTGCTCCCTTAGTACCTCAGATAGTACTCGCTCAGAACCTCAGCTAGTGCTTCCTCAGTACGTTAGAACGTGCTCGCTCAATACATCATAAACTGCTCCCTCAGTACCTCAGATAGTTCTCCCTCAGTACCTCAGATAGTTCTCAAAAAGTTCCTCAGAAAGTGCTCCCTCAATACCTCAGAAAGTCCTCCCTCAGTACCTCAGATATTGCTCCCTCAATACCTCAGATAGTGCTCCCTTACGACCTCAGAAATTGCTCCCTCAGTACCTCAGATAGTTCTCCCTCAGTACCTCAGAGAGTGCTTCCTCAATACCTCAGAACTTGTTCCCTCAGTACCTCAGATAGTGCTCCCTCAATACCTCAGAAAATGGTCCCTCAGTATCTCAGAAAGTTCTTCCTCAATACCTCAGAATGTGCTCCATCAATACCAAAGATAGTTCTCCCTCAGTACCTCAGATAGTGCTCCCTCAATACCTCATAAAGTGCTCCCTCAATAACTCATAAAGTGCTTCCTCAATACAACAGATTGTGTTCCCTCAATACTTCAGAAAATGCTTCCTCAATACCTCAGAAAGTGCTACCTCAGTACCTCAGATACTGCTCCCTCAATACCTCAGAAAGTGCTACCTCTAGACCTCAGAAAGTGCTCCCTCAGTACCTCAAATAGTGCTCGCTCAATTCCTCAGAAACTGCTCCATCAAAACCTCAGATAGTTCTCCCTCAGTACCTCAGATAGTGCTCCGTCAATACCTCAGAACGTGCTCAATCAGTACCTCAGATAGTTCTCCCTCAATACCTCAGATAGTGCTCCCGCAGTACCTCAGAACCTGCTCCCACAATACCTCAGAAAGTGCTCGCTCAGTACCTCAGATAGCACTCGCTCAGAACATCAGATAGTGATTCCTCAGTACATCAGAAAGTGCTCCCTCAATACCTCAGAAACTGCTCCCTTCGTTCCTCAGATATTTTCTCCCTCAGTACCTCAGATAGTTCTCACTCAGTACCTCAGAAAGTGCTCCCTGAGTACCTCAGAATTTGCTCCCTCAATACCTCAGATAGTGCTCCCTTAATACCTCAGAAAATGCTCTCTCAGTACCTCAGAGAGTTCTCCCTCAGTACCTCAGATAGTTCTCCCTCAGTACCTCAGAGACTGCTTCCTGAATACCTCAGATCTGTTCCCTCAGTTCCTCAGATAGTGCTCCCTCAATACCTCCGAATGTGCTCCCTCAGTACATCAGAAATTGCTTCTTCAATACCTCAGATTTCCTCCATCAATACCACAGATTGTTCTCCCTCAGTGCCTCAGAGAGTGCTTCCTCAATACCTCAGAAAGTGCTCCCTCATTACCTCAGAAAGTGCTCGCTCAATACCTCAGAAAGTGCTTCCTCAATACCTCAGAAAGTGCTCCCTCAGTACATCAGAAAGTGCTCCCGCAATACCTCAGAAAGTGCTTCCTCAGTACCTCAGAAAGTGCTTCCTCAATACCTCAGAGAGTGCTCCCTCTGTACCTCAGAAAGTGCTCCCTCAATACCTCAGAATGTGCTCCCTCAGTACATCAGAAATTGCTTCTTCAATACCTCAGATTTGCTCCATCAATACCACAGATATTTCACCCTCAGTACCTCAGAGAGTGCTTCCTCAAAAACTCAAGAAGTGCTCCCTCAGTACCTCAGATGGTTCCCCCTCAGTACCTCAGAGACTGCTTCCTGAATACGTCAGATCTGTTCCCTCAGTTCCTCAGATAGTGCTCCCTCAATACCTCAGAATGTGCTCCCTCAGTACATCAGAAATTGCTTCTTCAATACCTCAGATTTGGTCCATCAATACGACAGATCGTTCTCCCTCAGTACTCAGAGAGTGCTTCCTCAATACCTCAGAAAAAGCTCCCTCAGTACCTCAGGAAGTGCTCCCTCAATACCTCAGAATGTGCTCCCTCAGTACATCAGAAATTGCTTCTTCAATACCTCAGATTTGCTCCATCAATGCCACAGATAGTTCACCCTCAGTACCTCAGAGAGTGCTTCCTCAATAACTCAAAAAGTGCTCCCTCAGTACATCAGAAAGTGGGCCCTCAGTACCTCAGAAAGTGTTTCCTCAATACCTCAGAAAGTTCTCCCTCAGTACATCAGAAAGTGCTCCCTCAATACCTCAGAAAGTGCTTCCTCAATACCTCAGAAAGTGCTCCCTCAGTACCTCAGATAGTGCTCCCTCAATACCTCAGAAAGTGCTCCCTCAATACCACATAAAGTGCTTCCTCAATTCATCAGATTGTGCTTCCTCAATTCATCAGATTGTGCTTCCTCAATACCTCAGAAAGTGCTCCCTCATTACCTCAGATAGTGCTCCCACAATACCTCAGAAAGTGCTTCCACAATACCTCAGAAAGTGCTCCCTCATTACCTCAGATAGTGCTCCCACAATACCTCAGAAAGTGCCCCATCAATACCTCAGATAGTTCACCCTCAGCACCTCAGAGTGTGCTTCCTCAATACCTCAGAAAGTGCTACCTCAATACCTCAGAAAGTGCTCCCTCTGTACCTCAGATAGTGCTCCCTCAATACCTCAGAAAGTGCTCCCTCAATACCACATAAAGTGCTTCCTCAATTCATCAGATTGTGCTTCCTCAATTCATCAGATTGTGCTTCCTCAATACCTCAGAAAGTGATCCCTCATTACCTCAGATAGTGGTCCCACAATACCTCAGAAAGTGCTTCCACAATACCTCAGAAAGAGTTCCCTCATTACCTCAGAAAGTGCTTCCTCAATACCTCAGAAAGTGCTTCCTCTGTACCTCAGATAGTGCTCCCTCAATACCTCAGAAATTGCTCCATCAATACCTCAGATAGTACTCGCTCAGATCCTCAGATCGAGCTTCCTCAGTACCTCCGAAAGTTCTCCCTCAATACCTCAGATAGTTCTCCCTCAATGCCTCAGATAGTGCTCCCACAATACCTCAGATAGTTCTCCCTCAATACCTCAGATAGTTCTCCCTCAGTACCTCAGAAAGTGCTTCCTCAATACCTCAGAATGTTCTCCCTCGATACCTCAGATAGTTCTCCTTCAATACCTCTGAAAGTGCTCCCTCAATACCTCAGATAATTCTCCCTCTATGCCACAGATAGTACTCCCACAATACCTCAGGAAGTGCTCCCTCAATACCTCAGATAGTTCTCCCTCAATACCTCTGAAAGTGCTCCCTCAATACCTCAGGTAATTCTCCCTCAATGCCTCAGATAGTGCTCCCACGTTACCTCAAATACTTCTCCCTCAATACCTCAGATAGTTCTCCCTCAGTACCTCAGAAGGTGCACCCTCAATACCTCAGAAAGTGCTCCCTTAGTACCTCAGATAGTACTCACTCAGAACCTCAGCTAGTGCTTCCTCAATACGTCAGAACGTGCTCCCTCAGTACCTCAGAAACTGCTCCCTCAGTACCTCAGATAGTTCTCCCTCAGTACCTCAGATAGTTCTCACTCAGTTCCTCAGAAAGTGCTCCCTCAATACCTCAGAAAGTCCTCCCTCAGTACCTCAGATATTGCTCCCTCAATGCCTCAGATAGTGCTCCCTTACTACCTCAGAAATTGCTCCCTCAGTACCTCAGACAGTTCTCCCTCAGTACCTCAGAGAGTGCTTCCTCAATACCTCAGAACTATTTCCCTCAGTACCTCAGATAGTGCTCCCTCAATACCGCAGAAAATGCTCCCTCAGTATCTCAGAAAGTGCTTCCACAATACCTCAGAATGTGCTCCATCAATACCAAAGATAGTTCTCCCTCATTACCTCAGATAGTGCTCCCACAATACCTCAGAAAGTGCTCCATCAATACCTCAGATAGTTCACCCTCGGTACCTCAGAGTGTGCTTCCTCAATACCTCAGAAAGTGCTTCCTCAATACCTCAGAAAGTGCTCCCTCTGTACCTCAGATAGTGCTCCCTCAATACCTGAGAAATTGCTCCATCAATACCTCAGATAGTACTCGCTCAAGTCCTCAGATCGTGCTTCCTCAGTACCTCCGAAAGTTCTCCCTCAATACCTCAGATAGTTCTCCCTCAATGCCTCAGATAGTGCTCCCACAATACCTCAGATAGTTCTCCCTCAATACCTCAGATAGTTCTCCCTCAGTACCGCAGAAAGTGCTCCCTCAGTACCTCAGATAGTTCTCCCTCAGTACCTCAGAAAGTGCTTCCTCAATACCTCAGAAAGTTCTCCCTCAATACCTCAGATAGTTCTCCCTCAATGCCTCAGATAGTGCTCCCACAATACCTCAGATAGTTCTCCCTCAATACCTCAGATAGTTCTCCCTCAGTACCGTAGAAAGTGCTCCCTCTGTACCTCAGATAGTTCTCCCTCAGTACCTCAGAAAGTGCTTCCTCAATACCTCAGAAAGTTCTCCCTCAATACCTCAGATAGTTCTCCTTCAATACCTCTGAAAGTGCTCCCTCAATACCTCAGAAAGTCCTCCCTCAGTACCTCAGATATTGCTCCCTCAATACCTCAGATAGTGCTCCCTTACTACCTCAGAAATTGCTCCCTCAGTACCTCAGATAGTTCTCCCTCAGTACCTCAGAGAGTGCTTCCTCAATACCTCAGAACATGTTCCCTCAGTACCTCAGATAGTGCTCCCTCAATACCGCAGAAACTGCTCCCTCAGTATCTCAGAAAGTGCTTCCTCAATACCTCAGAATGTGCTCCATCAATACCAAAGATAGTTCTCCCTCAGTACCTCAGATAGTGCTCCCTCAATACCTCAGACAGTGCTCCCTCAATAACTCATAAAGTGCTTCCTCAATACAAAGATTGTGTTCCCTCAATACTTCAGAAAATGCTTCCTCAATACCTCAGAAAGTGATCCCTCAGTACCTCAGATAGTGCTCCCTCAATCACTCAGAAAGTGCTCCATCAATACCTCAGATAGTTCTCCCTCAGTACCTCAGATAGTTCTCCCTCAGTACCTCACAACTAGCTCCCTCAGTACCTCAGATAGTGCTCGCTCAATACTTCAGAAAGTTCTCCCTCAGTACCTCAGAAAGTGCTTCCTCAATACCTCAGAAAGTGCTTCCTCAATACCTCAGATAGTGCTCCCTCAATACCTCAGAAAGTGCTTCCTCAATATCTCAGAAAGTGCTTTCTCAATACCTCAGAAAGTGCTCCATCAGTACCTCAGATAGTGTTCCCTCAATACCTCACAAAGTGCTCCCTCAATACCTCAGAAAGTGCTTCCTCAAAACCTCAGATAATGGTCTCTCAATACCTCAGAAAGTGCTCCCTCAATACTTCAGAAAGTGTTCCCGCAGTACCTCAGATATTTCTCCCTCAGTACCTCAGAAAGTGCTCCCTCAGTACCTCAGATAGTGCTTCCTCAGTACCTCAGAAAGTGCTTCCTCAATACCTCAGAAAGTTCTCCCTCAATACCTCAGATAGTTCTCCCTCAATGCCTCAGATAGTGCTCCCACAATACCTCAGATAGTTCTCCCTCAATACCTCAGATAGTTCTCCCTCAGTACCGCAGAAAGTGCTCCCTCTGTACCTCAGATAGTTCTCCCTCAGTACCTCAGAAAGTGCTTCCTCAATACCTCAGAAGGTTCTCCCTCAATACCTCAGATAGTTCTCCTTCAATACCTCTGAAAGTGCTCCCTCAATACCTCAGAAAGTCCTCCCTCAGTACCTCAGATATTGCTCCCTCAATACCTCAGATAGTGCTCCCTTACTACCTCAGAAATTGCTCCCTCAGTACCTCAGATAGTTCTCCCTCAGTACCTCAGAGAGTGCTTCCTCAATACCTCAGAACATGTTCCCTCAGTACCTCAGATAGTGCTCCCTCAATACCGCAGAAACTGCTCCCTCAGTATCTCAGAAAGTGCTTCCTCAATACCTCAGAATGTGCTCCATCAATACCAAAGATAGTTCTCCCTCAGTACCTCAGATAGTGCTCCCTCAATACCTCAGACAGTGCTCCCTCAATAACTCATAAAGTGCTTCCTCAATACAAAGATTGTGTTCCCTCAATACTTCAGAAAATGCTTCCTCAATACCTCAGAAAGTGATCCCTCAGTACCTCAGATAGTGCTCCCTCAATAACTCAGAAAGTGCTCCATCAATACCTCAGATAGTTCTCCCTCAGTACCTCAGATAGTTCTCCCTCAGTACCTCACAACTAGCTCCCTCAGTACCTCAGATAGTGCTCGCTCAATACTTCAGAAAGTTCTCCCTCAGTACCTCAGAAAGTGCTTCCTCAATACCTCAGAAAGTGCTTCCTCAATACCTCAGATAGAGCTCCCTCAATACTTCAGAAAGTGCTTCCTCAATATCTCAGAAAGTGCTTTCTCAATACCTCAGAAAGTGCTCCATCAGTACCTCAGATAGTGTTCCCTCAATACCTCACAAAGTGCTCCCTCAATACCTAAGAAAGTGCTTCCTCAAAACCTCAGATAATGGTCTCTCAATACCTCAGAAAGTGCTCCCTCAATACTTCAGAAAGTGTTCCCGCAGTACCTCAGATATTTCTCCCTCAGTACCTCAGAAAGTGCTCCCTCAGTACCTCAGATAGTGCTTCCTCAGTACCTCAGAAGGTGCTCCCCCAATACCTCAGATAGTGCTTCCTCAGTACCTCAGAAATTGCTCCCTCAATACCTCAGGTAGTTCTCCCTCAATACCTCGAAAGTGCTCGCTCAATACCTCAGAAAGTGCTCCCTCAGTACCTCAGAAAGTGCTTCCTCAATACCTCAGAAAGTGCTTCCTCAATACCTCAGAAAGTGCTTTTTCAATACCTCAGAAAGTGCTCCTTCAGTACCTCAGGTAGTGTTCCCTCAATACCTCAGAAAGTGCTCCCTCAATACCTCAGAAAGTGCTTCCTCAATACCTCAGATAATGGTCTCATAATACCTCAGAAAGTGCTCCCACAATACTTCAGAAAGTGGTCCCCCAGTACCTCAGATATTTCTCCCTCAGTACCTCAGAAAGTGTTCCCTCAGTACCTCAGATAGTGATTCCTCAGTACCTCAGAATGTGCTCCCTCAATACTTCAGATAGTGCTTCATCAGTACCTCAGAAAGTGCTCCCTCAATACCTCAGGTAGTTCTCCCTCAATACCACGAAAGTGCTCCCTCAATACCTCAGAGAGTGTTCCATCAGTACCTCAGAAAGTGCTCCCTCAATACCTCAGAAAGGGCTCCATTAATACCTCAGATAGATCTCCATCAGTACCTCTGATAGTGCTTCCTCAGTACGTCAGATAGTGCTCCCTCAATACCTCAGAAAGTGTCCCCTCAGTACCTCAGAAAGTGCTAACTCAATACCTCAGAAGGTGCTCCATCAATACCTCAGAGAGTGCTCCCTCAATACCTCCGATAGTGCTCCCTCAATACCTCAGAAAGTGCTTCCTCAATACCTCAGAAAGTGCTCCCTCAGTTCCTCAGAAAGTGCTCCACTCAGTAACTCAGAAAGTGCTTCCTCAATACCTCAGAAAGTGCTCCCTCAGTACCTCAGAAAGTGCTCCCTCAGTACCTCAGAAAGTGCTCACTCAGTACCTCAGAAAGTGCTACCTCAATACCTCAGAAAGTGCTTCCTGAATACCTCAGAAAGTGCTCCCTCAGTACCTCAGATAGTGCTCGCTCTATATCTCAGAAAGTGCTCCTTTAATACCTCAGAAAGTGCTTCCTCAATACCTCAGATAGTGCTCCCTCAATACCTCAGAACTTGCTCCCTCAGTACCTCAGATTGTTCTCCCTCAGTAACTCAGAAAGTGCTTCCTCAATACCTTAGAAAGTGCTCCCTCAATACTTCAGAAAGTGGTCCCTCAGTACCTCAGATAGTTCTCCCTCAGTACCTCAGATAGTACAAGCTCAGAACCTCAGATAGTGCTCCCTCTGTACCTCAGAAAGTGCTCCCTCAACACCTCAGAAACTGCTCCCTCAGTACCTCAGACAGTTCTCCCTCAGTACCTCAGATAGTTTCACTCAGTACCTCAGAAAGTGCTCCCTAAATACCTCAGAAAGTGCTCCCTCAGTACCTCAGATAGTTCTCCCTCAGTACCTCAGATAGTTCTCCCTCAGTACCTCAGAGAGTGCTCCCTCAGTACCTCAGATAGTTCTCCCTCAGTACCTCAGAGAGTGCTTCCTCAATACCTCAGAACATGTTCCCTCAGTACCTCAGATAGTGCTCCCTCAATACCGCAGAAACTGCTCCCTCAGTATCTCAGAAAGTGCTTCCTCAATACCTCAGAATGTGCTCCATCAATACCAAAGATAGTTCTCCCTCAGTACCTCAGATAGTGCTCCCTCAATACCTCAGACAGTGCTCCCTCAATAACTCATAAAGTGCTTCCTCAATACAAAGATTGTGTTCCCTCAATACTTCAGAAAATGCTTCCTCAATACCTCAGAAAGTGATCCCTCAGTACATCAGATAGTGCTCCCTCAATAACTCAGAAAGTGCTCCATCAATACCTCAGATAGTTCTCCCTCAGTACCTCAGATAGTTCTCCCTCAGTACCTCACAACTAGCTCCCTCAGTACCTCAGATAGTGCTCGCTCAATACTTCAGAAAGTTCTCCCTCAGTACCTCAGAAAGTGCTTCCTCAATACCTCAGAAAGTGCTTCCTCAATACCTCAGATAGTGCTCCCTCAATACTTCAGAAAGTGCTTCCTCAATATCTCAGAAAGTGCTTTCTCAATACCTCAGAAAGTGCTCCATCAGTACCTCAGATAGTGTTCCCTCAATACCTCACAAAGTGCTCCCTCAATACCTCAGAAAGTGCTTCCTCAAAACCTCAGATAATGGTCTCTCAATACCTCAGAAAGTGCTCCCTCAATACTTCAGAAAGTGTTCCCGCAGTACCTCAGATATTTCTCCCTCAGTACCTCAGAAAGTGCTCCCTCAGTACCTCAGATAGTGCTTCCTCAGTACCTCAGAAGGTGCTCCCCCAATACCTCAGATAGTGCTTCCTCAGTACCTCAGAAATTGCTCCCTCAATACCTCAGGTAGTTCTCCCTCAATACCTCGAAAGTGCTCGCTCAATACCTCAGAAAGTGCTCCCTCAGTACCTCAGAAAGTGCTTCCTCAATACCTCAGAAAGTGCTTCCTCAATACCTCAGAAAGTGCTTTTTCAATACCTCAGAAAGTGCTCCTTCAGTACCTCAGGTAGTGTTCCCTCAATACCTCAGAAAGTGCTCCCTCAATACCTCAGAAAGTGCTTCCTCAATACCTCAGATAATGGTCTCATAATACCTCAGAAAGTGCTCCCTCAATACTTCAGAAAGTGGTCCCCCAGTACCTCAGATATTTCTCCCTCAGTACCTCAGAAAGTGTTCCCTCAGTACCTCAGATAGTGATTCCTCAGTACCTCAGAATGTGCTCCCTCAATACTTCAGATAGTGCTTCATCAGTACCTCAGAAAGTGCTCCCTCAATACCTCAGGTAGTTCTCCCTCAATACCACGAAAGTGCTCCCTCAATACCTCAGAGAGTGTTCCATCAGTACCTCAGAAAGTGCTCCCTCAATACCTCAGAAAGGGCTCCATTAATACCTCAGATAGATCTCCATCAGTACCTCTGATAGTGCTTCCTCAGTACGTCAGATAGTGCTCCCTCAATACCTCAGAAAGTGTCCCCTCAGTACCTCAGAAAGTGCTAACTCAATACCTCAGAAGGTGCTCCATCAATACCTCAGGTAGTTCTCCCTCAATACCACGAAAGTGCTCCCTCAATACCTCAGAGAGTGTTCCATCAGTACCTCAGAAAGTGCTCCCTCAATACCTCAGAAAGGGCTCCATTAATACCTCAGATAGATCTCCATCAGTACCTCTGATAGTGCTTCCTCAGTACGTCAGATAGTGCTCCCTCAATACCTCAGAAAGTGTCCCCTCAGTACCTCAGAAAGTGCTTCATCAGTACCTCAGAAAGTGCTCCCTCAATACCTCAGGTAGTTCTCCCTCAATACCACGAAAGTGCTCCCTCAATACCTCAGAGAGTGTTCCATCAGTACCTCAGAAAGTGCTCCCTCAATACCTCAGAAAGGGCTCCATTAATACCTCAGATAGATCTCCATCAGTACCTCTGATAGTGCTTCCTCAGTACGTCAGATAGTGCTCCCTCAATACCTCAGAAAGTGCTCCCCCATTACTTCAGAAAGTGCTCCCTCAATACATCAGAAAGTCCTTCCTTAATACCTCAAAAAGTGCTCCCTCAGTACCACAGATAGTGCTCCCTCAATACCTCAGGTAGTGCTCCCTCAATACCTCAGAAAGTGCTTCCTCAATATCTCAGAAAGTGCTCCCTCAGTACCTCAGATAGTGCTCCCTCAATACCTCAGAAAGTGCTCCCTCAATACCTCAGAATGTGCTCCCTCAGTACCTCAGAAATTGCTTCTTCAATACCTCAGATTTGCTCCATCAATACCACAGATAGTTCTACCTCAGTACCTCAGAGAGTGCTTCCTCAATACCTCAGAAAGTGCTCCCTCAGTACCTCTGAAAGTGCGCACTCAGTACCTCAGAACATGCTTCCTCAAAACCTCAGAAAGTGCTCCCTCTGTACATCAGAAAGTGCTCCCTCAATACCTCAGAAAGTTCTCCCTCAATACCTCAGAAAGTGCTTCTTCAATACCTCAGAAAGTGCTTCCTCAATACCTAGAAAGTGCTCCCTCAGTGCCTCAGAAAGTGCTCCCTCAATACCTCAGAAAGTCCTTCCTCAATACCTCAGAAAGTGCTCCCTCAGTACCTCAGATAGTGTTCCCTCAATACCTCAGAAAGTGCACCCTAAATACCTCAGATAGTGCTCCCTCAGTACCTCAGATAGTGCTCCCTCAATACCTCAGAAAGTGCTACCACTGTACCTCAGAAAGTGCTCCCTCAGTACCTCAGATAGTGCTCGCTCAATACCTCAGAAACTGCTCCATCAAAACCTCAGATAGTTCTCCCTCAGTACCTCAGATAGTTCTCACTCAGTACCTCAGAAAGTGCTCCCTGAGTATCTCAGAATTTGCTCCCTCAATACCTCAGATAGTGCTCCCTTAATACCTCAGAAAGTGCTCCCTCAGTACCTCAGAGACTGCTTCCTGAATACGTCAGATCTGTTCCCTCAGTTCCTCAGATAGTGCTCCCTCAATACCTCAGAATGTGCTCCCTCAGTACATCAGAAATTGCTTCTTCAATACCTCAGATTTGCTCCATCAATACCACAGATCGTTCTCCCTCAGTACTCAGAGAGTGCTTCCTCCATACGTCAGAAAGTGCTCCCTCAGTACCTCAGGAAGTGCTCGCTCAATACCTCAGAAAGTGCTTCCTCAATACCTCAGAAAGTGCTCCCTCAGTACATCAGAAAGTGCTCCCTCAATACCTCAGAAAGTGCTTCCTCAATACCTCAGAAAGTGCTTCCTCAATACCTCAGAGAGTGCTCCCTCTGTACCTCAGAAAGTGCTCCCTCAATACCTCAGAATGGGCTCCCTCAGTACATCAGAAATTGCTTCTTCAATACCTCAGATTTGCTCCGTCAATACCACAGATACTTCTAGCTCAGTACCTCAGAGAGTGCTTCCTCAATACCTCAAAAGGTGCTCCCTCTGTACCTCAGAAAGTGCTTCCTCAATACCTCAGAAAGTGCTTCTTCAATACCTCAGAAAGTGCTTCCTCAATACCTAGAAAGTGCTCCCTCAGTACCTCAGAAAGTGCTCCCTCAATACCTCAGAAAGTCCTTCTTCAATACCTCAGAAAGTCCTCCCTCAGTACCTCAGATAGTGCTCCCTCTATACCTCAGAAAGTGCTCCCTTAATACCTCAGATAGTGCTCCCTCTATACCTCAGAAAGTGCTCCCTTAATACCTCAGATAGTGCTCCCTCAGTACCTAAGATACTGCTCCCTCAATACCTCAGAAAGTGCTACCTCTGTACCTCAGAAAGTGCTCCCTCAGTACCTCAGATAGTGGTCGCTCAATACCTCAGAAACTGCTCCATCAAAACCTTAGATAGTTCTCCCTCAGTACCTCAGATAGTGCTCCCTCAATACCTCAGAACGTGCTCAATCAGTACCTCAGATAGTTCTCCCTCAATACCTCAGAGACTGCTTCCTGAATACCTCAGATCTGTTCACTCAGTTCCTCAGATAGTGCTCCCTCAATACCTCAGAATGTGCTCCCTCAGTATATCAGAAATTGCTTCTTCAATACCTCAGATTTGCTCCATCAATACCACAGATCGTTCTCCCTCAGTACTCAGAGAGTGCTTCATCCATACGTCAGAAAGTGCTCCCTCAGTACCTCAGAAAGTGCTCGCTCCATACCTCAGAAAGTGCTTCCTCAATACCTCAGAAAGTGCTCCCTCAGTACATCAGAAAGTGCTCCCTCAATACCTCAGAAAGTGCTTCCTCAATACCTCAGAAAGTGCTTCCTCAATACCTCATAGAGTGCTCCCTCTGTACCTCAGAAAGTGCTCCCTCAATACCTCAGAATGTGCTCCCTCAGTACATCAGAAATTGCTTCTTCAATACCTCAGATTTGCTCCGTCAATACCACAGATAGTTCTAGCTCAGTACTTCAGAGAGTGCTTCCTCAATACCTCAAAAAGTGCTCCCTCAGCACATCAGAAAGTGGGCCCTCAGTACCTCAGAAAGTGCTTCCTCAATACCTCAGAACGTTCTCCCTCAGTACATCAGAAAGTGCTCCCTCAATACCTCAGAAAGTGCTTCCTCTATACCTAGAAAGTGCTCCCTCAGTACCTCAGAAAGTGCTCGCTCAATACATCAGAAAGTCCTTCTTTAATACCTCAAAAAGTGCTCCCTCAGTACCACAGATAGTGCTCCCTCAATACCTCAGATAGTGCTCCATCAATACCTCATAAAGTGCTTCCTCAATACCTCTGAAAGTGCTCCCTCAGTACCTCAGATAGTGCTCCCTCAATACCTCAGAAAGTGCTCCCTCAATACCTCAGAAAGTGCTCCCTCAGTACCTCAGAAATTGCTTCTTCAATACCACAGATTTGCTCCATCAATACCACAGATAGTTCTACCACTGTACCTCAGAGAGTGCTTCCTCAATACCTCAGAAAGTGCTCCCTCAGTACATCAGAAAGTGCTCCCTCAATACCTCAGAAAGTGCTTCCTCAATAGTTCAGAAAGTACTTCTTCAATACGTCAGAAAGTGCTTCCTCAATACCTAGACAGTGCTCCCTCAGTAGCTCAGAAAGTGCTCCCTCAATACCTCAGAAAGTCCTTCCTCAATACCTCAGAAAGTGCTCTCTCAGTACCTCAGATAGTGCTCCCTCTATACCTCAGAAAGTGCTCCCTTAATACCTCAGAATGTGCTCCCTCAGTACCTCAGATACTGCTCCCTCAATACCTCAGAAAGTGCTACCTCTGTACCTCAGAAAGTGCTCCCTCAGTACCTCAGATAGTGCTCGCTCAATTCCTCAGAAACTGCTCCATCAAAACCTCAGATCATTCTCCCTCAGTACCTCAGATAGTGCTCCGTCAATACCTCAGAACGTGCTCAATCAGTACCTCAGATAGTTCTCCCTCAATACCTCAGATAGTGCTCCCGCAGTACCCCAAAACGTGCTCCCTCAATACCTCAGAAAGTGCACGCTCATTACCTCAGATAGCACTCGCTCAGAACATCAGATAGTGATTCCTCAGTACATCAGAAAGTGCTCCCTCAATACCTCAGAAACTGCTCCCTCAGTACCTCAGATATTTGCTCCCTTAGTACCTCAGATAGTTCTCACTCAGTACCTCAGAAAGTGCTCTCTGAGTACCTCAAAATTTGCTCCCTCAATACCTCAGGTAGTGCTCCCTTAATACCTCAGAAAGTGCTCTCTCAGTACCTCAGAGAGTTCTCCCTCAGTACCTCAGAATGTGCTCCCTCAGTACATCAGAAATTGCTTCTTCAATATCTCAGATTTGCTCCATCAATACCACAGATCGTTCTCCCTCAGTACTCAGAGAGTGCTTCATCCATACGTCAGAAAGTGCTCCCTCAGTACCTCAGAAAGTGCTCGCTCCATACCTCAGAAAGTGCTTCCTCAATACCTCAGAAAGTGCTCCCTCAGTACATCAGAAATTGCTTCTTCAATACCTCAGATTTGCTCCATCAATACCACAGATCGTTCTCCCTCAGTACTCAGAGAGTGCTTCATCCATACGTCAGAAAGTGCTCCCTCAGTACCTCAGAAAGTGCTCGCTCCATACCTCAGAAAGTGCTTCCTCAATACCTCAGAAAGTGCTCCCTCAGTACATCAGAAAGTGCTCCCTCAATACCTCAGAAATTGCTCCCTCTGTACCTCAGATAGTGCTCCCTCAATACCTCAGAAATTGCTCCATCAATACCTCAGATAGTACTCGCTCAGGTCCTCAGATCGAGCTTCCTCAGTACCTCCGAAAGTTTTCCCTCAATACCTCAGATAATTCTCCCTCAATGCCTCAGATAGTGCTCCCACAATACCTCAGATAGTTCTCCCTCAATACCTCAGATAGTTCACCCTCAGTACCGCAGAAAGTGCTCCCTCAGTACCTCAGATAGTTCTCCCTCAGTACCTCAGAAAGTGTTTCCTCAATACGTCAGAAAGTTCTACCTCAATACCTCAGATAGTTCTCCTTCAATACCTCTGAAAGTGCTCCCTCAATACCTCAGATAATTCTCCCTCTATGCCTCAGATAGTACTCCCACAATACCTCAGAAAGTGCTCGCTCAGTACCTCAGATAGCACTCGCTCAGAACATCAGATAGTGATTCCTCAGAACATCAGAAAGTGCTCCTTCAATACCTCAGAAACTGCTCCCTCAGTACCTCAGACATTTTCTCCCTCAGTACCTCAGATAGTTCTCACTCAGTACCTCAGAAAGTGTTCCCTGAGTACCTCAGAATTTGCTCCCTCAATACCTCAGGTAGTGCTCCCTTAATACCTCAGAAAGTGCTCCCTCAGTACCTCAGATAGTTCTCCCTCAGTACCTCAGAGACTGCTTCCTGAATACCTCAGATCTGTTCCCTCAGTTCCTCAGATAGTGCTCCCTCAATACCTCAGAATGTGCTCCCTCAATACATCAGAAATTGCTTCTTCAATACCTCAGATTTGCTCCATCAATACCACAGATCTTTCTCCCTCAGTACTCAGAGAGTGCTTCATCCATACGTCAGAAAGTGCTCCCTCAGTACCTCAGAAAGTGCTCGCTCCATACCTCAGAAAGTGCTTCCTCAATACCTCAGAAAGTGCTCCCTCAGTACATCAGAAAGTGCTCCCTCAATACCTCAGAAAGTGCTTCCTCAATACCTCAGAAAGTGCTTCCTCAATACCTCAGAGAGTGCTCCCTCTGTACCTCAGAAAGTGCTCCCTCAATACCTCAGAATGTGCTCCCTCAGTACATCAGAAATTGCTTCTTCAATACCTCAGATTTGCTCCGTCAATACCACAGATAGTTCTAGCTCAGTACTTCAGAGAGTGCTTCCTCAATACCTCAAAAAGTGCTCCCTCAGCACATCAGAAAGTGGGCCCTCAGTACCTCAGAAAGTGCTTCCTCAATACCTCAGAAAGACCTCCCTCAGTACATCAGAAAGTGCTCCCTCAATACCTCAGATAGTGCTTCCTCTATACCGAGAAAGTGCTCCCTCAGTACCTCAGAAAGTGCTCGCTCAATACATCAGAAAGTCCTTCCTTAATCCTCAAAAAGTGCTCCCTCAGTACCACAGATAGTGCTCCCTCAATACCTCAGATAGTGCTCCCTCAATACCTCAGAAAGTGCTTCCTCAATACCTCTGAAAGTGCTCCCTCAGTACCTCAGATAGTGCTCCCTCAATACCTCAGAAAGTGCTCACTCAATACCTCAGAAAGTGCTCCCTCAGTACCTCAGAAATTGCTTCTTCAATACCACAGATTTGCTCCATCAATACCACAGATAGTTCTACCACTGTACCTCAGAGAGTGCTTCCTCAATACCTCAGAAAGTGCTCCCTCAGTACCTCAGAAAGTGCGCTCTCAGTACCTCAGAACGTGCTTCCTCAATACCTCAGAAAGTGCTCCCTCAGTACATCAGAAAGTGCTCCCTCAATACCTCAGAAAGTGCTTCCTCAATACGTCAGAAAGTACTTCTTCAATACCTCAGAAAGTGCTTCCTCAATACCTAGACAGTGCTCCCTCAGTACCTCAGAAAGTGCTCCCTCAATACCTCAGAAAGTCCTTCCTCAATACCTCAGAAAGTGCTCTCTCAGTACCTCAGATAGTGCTCCCTCTATACCTCAGAAAGTGCTCCCTTAATACCTCAGATAGTGCTCCCTCAGTACCTCAGATACTGCTCCCTCAATACCTCAGAAAGTGCTACCTCTGTACCTCAGAAAGTTCTCCCTCAGTACCTCAGATAGTGCTCGCTCAATTCCTCAGAAACTGCTCCATCAAAACCTCAGATAGTTCTCCCTCAGTACCTCAGATAGTGATCCGTCAATACCTCAGAACGTGCTCAATCAGTACCTCAGATAGTTCTCCCTCAATACCTCAGATAGTGCTCCCGCAGTACCTCAGAACGTGCTCCCTCAATACCTCAGAAACTGCTCGCTCATTACCTCAGATAGCTCTCGCTCAGAACATCAGATAGTGATTCCTCAGTACATCAGAAAGTGCTCCCTCAATACCTCAGAAACTGCTCCCTCAGTACCTCAGATATTTTCTCCCTCAGTACCTCAGATAGTTCTCACTCAGTACCTCAGAAAATGCTCCCTGAGTACCTCAGAATTTGCTCCCTCAATACCTCAGATAGTGCTCCCTTAATACCTCAGAAAGTGCTCTCTCAGTACCTCAGAGAGTTCTCCCTCAGTACCTCAGATAGTTCTCCCTCAGTACCTCAGAGACTGCTTCCTGAATACGTCAGATCTGTTCCCTCATTTCCTCACATAGTGCTCCCTCAATACCTCAGAATGTGCTCCCTCAGTACATCAGAGAGTGCTTCCACAATACCTCAGAAAGAGCTCCCTCATTACCTCAGATAGTTCTCCCACAATACCTCAGAAAGTGCTCCATCAATACCTCAGATAGTTCACCCTCAGTACCTCAGAGTGTGCTTCCTCAATACCTCAGAAAGTGCTCCCTCTGTACCTCAGATAGTGCTCCCTCAATACCTCAGAAATTGCTCCATCAATACCTCAGATAGTACTCGCTCAGGTCCTCAGATCGAGCTTCATCAGTACCTCCGAAAATTCTCCCTCAATACCTCAGATAGTTCTCCCTCAATGCCTCAGATAGTGCTCCCACAATGCCTCAGATAGTTCTCCCTCAATACCTCAGATAGTTCTCCCTCAGTACCGCAGAAAGTGCTCCCTCAGTACCTCAGATAGTTCTCCCTCAATACCTCAGAAAGTGCTTCCTCTCAATACCTCAGATAGTTCTCCTTCAATACCTCTGAAAGTGCTCCCTCAATCCCTCAGATAATTCTCCCTCTATGCCTCAGATAGTACTCCCACAATACCTCAGGAAGTGCTCCCTCAATACCTCAGATAGTTCTCCCTCAATACCTCTGAAAGTGCTCCCTCAATACCTCAGGTAATTCTCCCTCAATGCCTCAGATAGTTCTCCCTCAATGCCTCAGATAGTGCTCCCACAATGCCTCAGATAGTTCTCCCTCAATACCTCAGATAGTTCTCCCTCAGTACCGCAGAAAGTGCTCCCTCAGTACCTCAGATAGTTCTCCCTCAATACCTCAGAAAGTGCTTCCTCTCAATACCTCAGATAGTTCTCCTTCAATACCTCTGAAAGTGCTCCCTCAATACCTCAGATAATTCTCCCTCTATGCCTCAGATAGTACTCCCACAATACCTCAGGAAGTGCTCCCTCAATACCTCAGATAGTTCTCCCTCAATACCTCTGAAAGTGCTCCCTCAATACCTCAGGTAATTCTCCCTCAATGCCTCAGATAGTGCTCGCACAATACCTCAAATACTTCTCCCTCAATACCTCAGATAGTTCTCCCTCAGTACCTCAGAAACTGCTCCCTCAGTACCTCAGAAAGTGCTCCCTTAGTACCTCAGATAGTACTCGCTCAGAACCTCAGCTAGTGCTTCCTCAGTACGTTAGAACGTGCTCGCTCAATACATCATAAACTGCTCCCTCAGTACCTCAGATAGTTCTCCCTCAGTACCTCAGATAGTTCTCAAAAAGTTCCTCAGAAAGTGCTCCCTCAATACCTCAGAAAGTCCTCCCTCAGTACCTCAGATATTGCTCCCTCAATACCTCAGATAGTGCTCCCTTACGACCTCAGAAATTGCTCCCTCAGTACCTCAGATAGTTCTCCCTCAGTACCTCAGAGAGTGCTTCCTCAATACCTCAGAACTTGTTCCCTCAGTACCTCAGATAGTGCTCCCTCAATACCTCAGAAAATGGTCCCTCAGTATCTCAGAAAGTTCTTCCTCAATACCTCAGAATGTGCTCCATCAATACCAAAGATAGTTCTCCCTCAGTACCTCAGATAGTGCTCCCTCAATACCTCATAAAGTGCTCCCTCAATAACTCATAAAGTGCTTCCTCAATACAACAGATTGTGTTCCCTCAATACTTCAGAAAATGCTTCCTCAATACCTCAGAAAGTGCTACCTCAGTACCTCAGATACTGCTCCCTCAATACCTCAGAAAGTGCTACCTCTAGACCTCAGAAAGTGCTCCCTCAGTACCTCAAATAGTGCTCGCTCAATTCCTCAGAAACTGCTCCATCAAAACCTCAGATAGTTCTCCCTCAGTACCTCAGATAGTGCTCCGTCAATACCTCAGAACGTGCTCAATCAGTACCTCAGATAGTTCTCCCTCAATACCTCAGATAGTGCTCCCGCAGTACCTCAGAACCTGCTCCCACAATACCTCAGAAAGTGCTCGCTCAGTACCTCAGATAGCACTCGCTCAGAACATCAGATAGTGATTCCTCAGTACATCAGAAAGTGCTCCCTCAATACCTCAGAAACTGCTCCCTTCGTTCCTCAGATATTTTCTCCCTCAGTACCTCAGATAGTTCTCACTCAGTACCTCAGAAAGTGCTCCCTGAGTACCTCAGAATTTGCTCCCTCAATACCTCAGATAGTGCTCCCTTAATACCTCAGAAAATGCTCTCTCAGTACCTCAGAGAGTTCTCCCTCAGTACCTCAGATAGTTCTCCCTCAGTACCTCAGAGACTGCTTCCTGAATACCTCAGATCTGTTCCCTCAGTTCCTCAGATAGTGCTCCCTCAATACCTCCGAATGTGCTCCCTCAGTACATCAGAAATTGCTTCTTCAATACCTCAGATTTCCTCCATCAATACCACAGATTGTTCTCCCTCAGTGCCTCAGAGAGTGCTTCCTCAATACCTCAGAAAGTGCTCCCTCATTACCTCAGAAAGTGCTCGCTCAATACCTCAGAAAGTGCTTCCTCAATACCTCAGAAAGTGCTCCCTCAGTACATCAGAAAGTGCTCCCGCAATACCTCAGAAAGTGCTTCCTCAGTACCTCAGAAAGTGCTTCCTCAATACCTCAGAGAGTGCTCCCTCTGTACCTCAGAAAGTGCTCCCTCAATACCTCAGAATGTGCTCCCTCAGTACATCAGAAATTGCTTCTTCAATACCTCAGATTTGCTCCATCAATACCACAGATATTTCACCCTCAGTACCTCAGAGAGTGCTTCCTCAAAAACTCAAGAAGTGCTCCCTCAGTACCTCAGATGGTTCCCCCTCAGTACCTCAGAGACTGCTTCCTGAATACGTCAGATCTGTTCCCTCAGTTCCTCAGATAGTGCTCCCTCAATACCTCAGAATGTGCTCCCTCAGTACATCAGAAATTGCTTCTTCAATACCTCAGATTTGGTCCATCAATACGACAGATCGTTCTCCCTCAGTACTCAGAGAGTGCTTCCTCAATACCTCAGAAAAAGCTCCCTCAGTACCTCAGGAAGTGCTCCCTCAATACCTCAGAATGTGCTCCCTCAGTACATCAGAAATTGCTTCTTCAATACCTCAGATTTGCTCCATCAATGCCACAGATAGTTCACCCTCAGTACCTCAGAGAGTGCTTCCTCAATAACTCAAAAAGTGCTCCCTCAGTACATCAGAAAGTGGGCCCTCAGTACCTCAGAAAGTGTTTCCTCAATACCTCAGAAAGTTCTCCCTCAGTACATCAGAAAGTGCTCCCTCAATACCTCAGAAAGTGCTTCCTCAATACCTCAGAAAGTGCACCCTCAGTACCTCAGATAGTGCTCCCTCAATACCTCAGAAAGTGCTCCCTCAATACCACATAAAGTGCTTCCTCAATTCATCAGATTGTGCTTCCTCAATTCATCAGATTGTGCTTCCTCAATACCTCAGAAAGTGCTCCCTCATTACCTCAGATAGTGCTCCCACAATACCTCAGAAAGTGCTTCCACAATACCTCAGAAAGTGCTCCCTCATTACCTCAGATAGTGCTCCCACAATACCTCAGAAAGTGCCCCATCAATACCTCAGATAGTTCACCCTCAGCACCTCAGAGTGTGCTTCCTCAATACCTCAGAAAGTGCTACCTCAATACCTCAGAAAGTGCTCCCTCTGTACCTCAGATAGTGCTCCCTCAATACCTCAGAAAGTGCTCCCTCAATACCACATAATGTGCTTCCTCAATTCATCAGATTGTGCTTCCTCAATTCATCAGATTGTGCTTCCTCAATACCTCAGAAAGTGATCCCTCATTACCTCAGATAGTGGTCCCACAATACCTCAGAAAGTGCTTCCACAATACCTCAGAAAGAGTTCCCTCATTACCTCAGAAAGTGCTTCCTCAATACCTCAGAAAGTGCTTCCTCTGTACCTCAGATAGTGCTCCCTCAATACCTCAGAAATTGCTCCATCAATACCTCAGATAGTACTCGCTCAGATCCTCAGATCGAGCTTCCTCAGTACCTCCGAAAGTTCTCCCTCAATACCTCAGATAGTTCTCCCTCAATGCCTCAGATAGTGCTCCCACAATACCTCAGATAGTTCTCCCTCAATACCTCAGATAGTTCTCCCTCAGTACCTCAGAAAGTGCTTCCTCAATACCTCAGAATGTTCTCCCTCGATACCTCAGATAGTTCTCCTTCAATACCTCTGAAAGTGCTCCCTCAATACCTCAGATAATTCTCCCTCTATGCCACAGATAGTACTCCCACAATACCTCAGGAAGTGCTCCCTCAATACCTCAGATAGTTCTCCCTCAATACCTCTGAAAGTGCTCCCTCAATACCTCAGGTAATTCTCCCTCAATGCCTCAGATAGTGCTCCCACGTTACCTCAAATACTTCTCCCTCAATACCTCAGATAGTTCTCCCTCAGTACCTCAGAAGGTGCACCCTCAATACCTCAGAAAGTGCTCCCTTAGTACCTCAGATAGTACTCACTCAGAACCTCAGCTAGTGCTTCCTCAATACGTCAGAACGTGCTCCCTCAGTACCTCAGAAACTGCTCCCTCAGTACCTCAGATAGTTCTCCCTCAGTACCTCAGATAGTTCTCACTCAGTTCCTCAGAAAGTGCTCCCTCAATACCTCAGAAAGTCCTCCCTCAGTACCTCAGATATTGCTCCCTCAATGCCTCAGATAGTGCTCCCTTACTACCTCAGAAATTGCTCCCTCAGTACCTCAGACAGTTCTCCCTCAGTACCTCAGAGAGTGCTTCCACAATACCTCAGAACTATTTCCCTCAGTACCTCAGATAGTGCTCCCTCAATACCGCAGAAAATGCTCCCTCAGTATCTCAGAAAGTGCTTCCACAATACCTCAGAATGTGCTCCATCAATACCAAAGATAGTTCTCCCTCATTACCTCAGATAGTGCTCCCACAATACCTCAGAAAGTGCTCCATCAATACCTCAGATAGTTCACCCTCGGTACCTCAGAGTGTGCTTCCTCAATACCTCAGAAAGTGCTTCCTCAATACCTCAGAAAGTGCTCCCTCTGTACCTCAGATAGTGCTCCCTCAATACCTGAGAAATTGCTCCATCAATACCTCAGATAGTACTCGCTCAAGTCCTCAGATCGTGCTTCCTCAGTACCTCCGAAAGTTCTCCCTCAATACCTCAGATAGTTCTCCCTCAATGCCTCAGATAGTGCTCCCACAATACCTCAGATAGTTCTCCCTCAATACCTCAGATAGTTCTCCCTCAGTACCGCAGAAAGTGCTCCCTCAGTACCTCAGATAGTTCTCCCTCAGTACCTCAGAAAGTGCTTCCTCAATACCTCAGAAAGTTCTCCCTCAATACCTCAGATAGTTCTCCCTCAATGCCTCAGATAGTGCTCCCACAATACCTCAGATAGTTCTCCCTCAATACCTCAGATAGTTCTCCCTCAGTACCGTAGAAAGTGCTCCCTCTGTACCTCAGATAGTTCTCCCTCAGTACCTCAGAAAGTGCTTCCTCAATACCTCAGAAAGTTCTCCCTCAATACCTCAGATAGTTCTCCTTCAATACCTCTGAAAGTGCTCCCTCAATACCTCAGAAAGTCCTCCCTCAGTACCTCAGATATTGCTCCCTCAATACCTCAGATAGTGCTCCCTTACTACCTCAGAAATTGCTCCCTCAGTACCTCAGATAGTTCTCCCTCAGTACCTCAGAGAGTGCTTCCTCAATACCTCAGAACATGTTCCCTCAGTACCTCAGATAGTGCTCCCTCAATACCGCAGAAACTGCTCCCTCAGTATCTCAGAAAGTGCTTCCTCAATACCTCAGAATGTGCTCCATCAATACCAAAGATAGTTCTCCCTCAGTACCTCAGATAGTGCTCCCTCAATACCTCAGACAGTGCTCCCTCAATAACTCATAAAGTGCTTCCTCAATACAAAGATTGTGTTCCCTCAATACTTCAGAAAATGCTTCCTCAATACCTCAGAAAGTGATCCCTCAGTACCTCAGATAGTGCTCCCTCAATCACTCAGAAAGTGCTCCATCAATACCTCAGATAGTTCTCCCTCAGTACCTCAGATAGTTCTCCCTCAGTACCTCACAACTAGCTCCCTCAGTACCTCAGATAGTGCTCGCTCAATACTTCAGAAAGTTCTCCCTCAGTACCTCAGAAAGTGCTTCCTCAATACCTCAGAAAGTGCTTCCTCAATACCTCAGATAGTGCTCCCTCAATACCTCAGAAAGTGCTTCCTCAATATCTCAGAAAGTGCTTTCTCAATACCTCAGAAAGTGCTCCATCAGTACCTCAGATAGTGTTCCCTCAATACCTCACAAAGTGCTCCCTCAATACCTCAGAAAGTGCTTCCTCAAAACCTCAGATAATGGTCTCTCAATACCTCAGAAAGTGCTCCCTCAATACTTCAGAAAGTGTTCCCGCAGTACCTCAGATATTTCTCCCTCAGTACCTCAGAAAGTGCTCCCTCAGTACCTCAGATAGTGCTTCCTCAGTACCTCAGAAAGTGCTTCCTCAATACCTCAGAAAGTTCTCCCTCAATACCTCAGATAGTTCTCCCTCAATGCCTCAGATAGTGCTCCCACAATACCTCAGATAGTTCTCCCTCAATACCTCAGATAGTTCTCCCTCAGTACCGCAGAAAGTGCTCCCTCTGTACCTCAGATAGTTCTCCCTCAGTACCTCAGAAAGTGCTTCCTCAATACCTCAGAAGGTTCTCCCTCAATACCTCAGATAGTTCTCCTTCAATACCTCTGAAAGTGCTCCCTCAATACCTCAGAAAGTCCTCCCTCAGTACCTCAGATATTGCTCCCTCAATACCTCAGATAGTGCTCCCTTACTACCTCAGAAATTGCTCCCTCAGTACCTCAGATAGTTCTCCCTCAGTACCTCAGAGAGTGCTTCCTCAATACCTCAGAACATGTTCCCTCAGTACCTCAGATAGTGCTCCCTCAATACCGCAGAAACTGCTCCCTCAGTATCTCAGAAAGTGCTTCCTCAATACCTCAGAATGTGCTCCATCAATACCAAAGATAGTTCTCCCTCAGTACCTCAGATAGTGCTCCCTCAATACCTCAGACAGTGCTCCCTCAATAACTCATAAAGTGCTTCCTCAATACAAAGATTGTGTTCCCTCAATACTTCAGAAAATGCTTCCTCAATACCTCAGAAAGTGATCCCTCAGTACCTCAGATAGTGCTCCCTCAATAACTCAGAAAGTGCTCCATCAATACCTCAGATAGTTCTCCCTCAGTACCTCAGATAGTTCTCCCTCAGTACCTCACAACTAGCTCCCTCAGTACCTCAGATAGTGCTCGCTCAATACTTCAGAAAGTTCTCCCTCAGTACCTCAGAAAGTGCTTCCTCAATACCTCAGAAAGTGCTTCCTCAATACCTCAGATAGAGCTCCCTCAATACTTCAGAAAGTGCTTCCTCAATATCTCAGAAAGTGCTTTCTCAATACCTCAGAAAGTGCTCCATCAGTACCTCAGATAGTGTTCCCTCAATACCTCACAAAGTGCTCCCTCAATACCTAAGAAAGTGCTTCCTCAAAACCTCAGATAATGGTCTCTCAATACCTCAGAAAGTGCTCCCTCAATACTTCAGAAAGTGTTCCCGCAGTACCTCAGATATTTCTCCCTCAGTACCTCAGAAAGTGCTCCCTCAGTACCTCAGATAGTGCTTCCTCAGTACCTCAGAAGGTGCTCCCCCAATACCTCAGATAGTGCTTCCTCAGTACCTCAGAAATTGCTCCCTCAATACCTCAGGTAGTTCTCCCTCAATACCTCGAAAGTGCTCGCTCAATACCTCAGAAAGTGCTCCCTCAGTACCTCAGAAAGTGCTTCCTCAATACCTCAGAAAGTGCTTCCTCAATACCTCAGAAAGTGCTTTTTCAATACCTCAGAAAGTGCTCCTTCAGTACCTCAGGTAGTGTTCCCTCAATACCTCAGAAAGTGCTCCCTCAATACCTCAGAAAGTGCTTCCTCAATACCTCAGATAATGGTCTCATAATACCTCAGAAAGTGCTCCCTCAATACTTCAGAAAGTGGTCCCCCAGTACCTCAGATATTTCTCCCTCAGTACCTCAGAAAGTGTTCCCTCAGTACCTCAGATAGTGATTCCTCAGTACCTCAGAATGTGCTCCCTCAATACTTCAGATAGTGCTTCATCAGTACCTCAGAAAGTGCTCCCTCAATACCTCAGGTAGTTCTCCCTCAATACCACGAAAGTGCTCTCTCAATACCTCAGAGAGTGTTCCATCAGTACCTCAGAAAGTGCTCCCTCAATACCTCAGAAAGGGCTCCATTAATACCTCAGATAGATCTCCATCAGTACCTCTGATAGTGCTTCCTCAGTACGTCAGATAGTGCTCCCTCAATACCTCAGAAAGTGTCCCCTCAGTACCTCAGAAAGTGCTAACTCAATACCTCAGAAGGTGCTCCATCAATACCTCAGAGAGTGCTCCCTCAATACCTCCGATAGTGCTCCCTCAATACCTCAGAAAGTGCTTCCTCAATACCTCAGAAAGTGCTCCCTCAGTTCCTCAGAAAGTGCTCCACTCAGTAACTCAGAAAGTGCTTCCTCAATACCTCAGAAAGTGCTCCCTCAGTACCTCAGAAAGTGCTCCCTCAGTACCTCAGAAAGTGCTCACTCAGTACCTCAGAAAGTGCTACCTCAATACCTCAGAAAGTGCTTCCTGAATACCTCAGAAAGTGCTCCCTCAGTACCTCAGATAGTGCTCGCTCTATATCTCAGAAAGTGCTCCTTTAATACCTCAGAAAGTGCTTCCTCAATACCTCAGATAGTGCTCCCTCAATACCTCAGAACTTGCTCCCTCAGTACCTCAGATTGTTCTCCCTCAGTAACTCAGAAAGTGCTTCCTCAATACCTTAGAAAGTGCTCCCTCAATACTTCAGAAAGTGGTCCCTCAGTACCTCAGATAGTTCTCCCTCAGTACCTCAGATAGTACAAGCTCAGAACCTCAGATAGTGCTCCCTCTGTACCTCAGAAAGTGCTCCCTCAACACCTCAGAAACTGCTCCCTCAGTACCTCAGACAGTTCTCCCTCAGTACCTCAGATAGTTTCACTCAGTACCTCAGAAAGTGCTCCCTAAATACCTCAGAAAGTGCTCCCTCAGTACCTCAGATAGTTCTCCCTCAGTACCTCAGATAGTTCTCCCTCAGTACCTCAGAGAGTGCTCCCTCAGTACCTCAGATAGTTCTCCCTCAGTACCTCAGAGAGTGCTTCCTCAATACCTCAGAACATGTTCCCTCAGTACCTCAGATAGTGCTCCCTCAATACCGCAGAAACTGCTCCCTCAGTATCTCAGAAAGTGCTTCCTCAATACCTCAGAATGTGCTCCATCAATACCAAAGATAGTTCTCCCTCAGTACCTCAGATAGTGCTCCCTCAATACCTCAGACAGTGCTCCCTCAATAACTCATAAAGTGCTTCCTCAATACAAAGATTGTGTTCCCTCAATACTTCAGAAAATGCTTCCTCAATACCTCAGAAAGTGATCCCTCAGTACATCAGATAGTGCTCCCTCAATAACTCAGAAAGTGCTCCATCAATACCTCAGATAGTTCTCCCTCAGTACCTCAGATAGTTCTCCCTCAGTACCTCACAACTAGCTCCCTCAGTACCTCAGATAGTGCTCGCTCAATACTTCAGAAAGTTCTCCCTCAGTACCTCAGAAAGTGCTTCCTCAATACCTCAGAAAGTGCTTCCTCAATACCTCAGATAGTGCTCCCTCAATACTTCAGAAAGTGCTTCCTCAATATCTCAGAAAGTGCTTTCTCAATACCTCAGAAAGTGCTCCATCAGTACCTCAGATAGTGTTCCCTCAATACCTCACAAGGTGCTCCCTCAATACCTCAGAAAGTGCTTCCTCAAAACCTCAGATAATGGTCTCTCAATACCTCAGAAAGTGCTCCCTCAATACTTCAGAAAGTGTTCCCGCAGTACCTCAGATATTTCTCCCTCAGTACCTCAGAAAGTGCTCCCTCAGTACCTCAGATAGTGCTTCCTCAGTACCTCAGAAGGTGCTCCCCCAATACCTCAGATAGTGCTTCCTCAGTACCTCAGAAATTGCTCCCTCAATACCTCAGGTAGTTCTCCCTCAATACCTCGAAAGTGCTCGCTCAATACCTCAGAAAGTGCTCCCTCAGTACCTCAGAAAGTGCTTCCTCAATACCTCAGAAAGTGCTTCCTCAATACCTCAGAAAGTGCTTTTTCAATACCTCAGAAAGTGCTCCTTCAGTACCTCAGGTAGTGTTCCCTCAATACCTCAGAAAGTGCTCCCTCAATACCTCAGAAAGTGCTTCCTCAATACCTCAGATAATGGTCTCATAATACCTCAGAAAGTGCTCCCTCAATACTTCAGAAAGTGGTCCCCCAGTACCTCAGATATTTCTCCCTCAGTACCTCAGAAAGTGTTCCCTCAGTACCTCAGATAGTGATTCCTCAGTACCTCAGAATGTGCTCCCTCAATACTTCAGATAGTGCTTCATCAGTACCTCAGAAAGTGCTCCCTCAATACCTCAGGTAGTTCTCCCTCAATACCACGAAAGTGCTCCCTCAATACCTCAGAGAGTGTTCCATCAGTACCTCAGAAAGTGCTCCCTCAATACCTCAGAAAGGGCTCCATTAATACCTCAGATAGATCTCCATCAGTACCTCTGATAGTGCTTCCTCAGTACGTCAGATAGTGCTCCCTCAATACCTCAGAAAGTGTCCCCTCAGTACCTCAGAAAGTGCTAACTCAATACCTCAGAAGGTGCTCCATCAATACCTCAGAGAGTGCTCCCTCAATACCTCCGATAGTGCTCCCTCAATACCTCAGAAAGTGCTTCCTCAATACCTCAGAAAGTGCTCCCTCAGTTCCTCAGAAAGTGCTCCACTCAGTAACTCAGAAAGTGCTTCCTCAATACCTCAGAAAGTGCTCCCTCAGTACCTCAGAAAGTGCTCCCTCAGTACCTCAGAAAGTGCTCACTCAGTACCTCAGAAAGTGCTACCTCAATACCTCAGAAAGTGCTTCCTGAATACCTCAGAAAGTGCTCCCTCAGTACCTCAGATAGTGCTCGCTCTATATCTCAGAAAGTGCTCCTTTAATACCTCAGAAAGTGCTTCCTCAATACCTCAGATAGTGCTCCCTCAATACCTCAGAACTTGCTCCCTCAGTACCTCAGATTGTTCTCCCTCAGTAACTCAGAAAGTGCTTCCTCAATACCTTAGAAAGTGCTCCCTCAATACTTCAGAAAGTGGTCCCTCAGTACCTCAGATAGTTCTCCCTCAGTACCTCAGATAGTACAAGCTCAGAACCTCAGATAGTGCTCCCTCTGTACCTCAGAAAGTGCTCCCTCAACACCTCAGAAACTGCTCCCTCAGTACCTCAGACAGTTCTCCCTCAGTACCTCAGATAGTTCTCACTCAGTACCTCAGAAAGTGCTCCCTCAATACCTCAGAAAGTGCTTCCTCAATACCTCAGATAATGGTCTCATAATACCTCAGAAAGTGCTCCCTCAATACTTCAGAAAGTGGTCCCCCAGTACCTCAGATATTTCTCCCTCAGTACCTCAGAAAGTGTTCCCTCAGTACCTCAGATAGTGATTCCTCAGTACCTCAGAATGTGCTCCCTCAATACTTCAGATAGTGCTTCATCAGTACCTCAGAAAGTGCTCCCTCAATACCTCAGGTAGTTCTCCCTCAATACCACGAAAGTGCTCCCTCAATACCTCAGAGAGTGTTCCATCAGTACCTCAGAAAGTGCTCCCTCAATACCTCAGAAAGGGCTCCATTAATACCTCAGATAGATCTCCATCAGTACCTCTGATAGTGCTTCCTCAGTACGTCAGATAGTGCTCCCTCAATACCTCAGAAGTGTCCCCTCAGTACCTCAGAAAGTGCTAACTCAATACCTCAGAAGGTGTTCCATCAATACCTCAGAGAGTGCTCCCTCAATACCTCCGATAGTGCTCCCTCAATACCTCAGAAAGTGCTTCCTCAATACCTCAGAAAGTGCTCCCTCAGTTCCTCAGAAAGTGCTCCACTCAGTAACTCAGAAAGTGCTTCCTCAATACCTCAGAAAGTGCTCCCTCAGTACCTCAGAAAGTGCTCCCTCAGTACCTCAGAAAGTGCTCACTCAGTACCTCAGAAAGTGCTACCTCAATACCTCAGAAAGTGCTTCCTGAATACCTCAGAAAGTGCTCCCTCAGTACCTCAGATAGTGCTCGCTCTATATCTCAGAAAGTGCTCCTTTAATACCTCAGAAAGTGCTTCCTCAATACCTCAGATAGTGCTCCCTCAATACCTCAGAACTTGCTCCCTCAGTACCTCAGATTGTTCTCCCTCAGTAACTCAGAAAGTGCTTCTTCAGTACCTTAGAAAGTGCTCCCTCAATACTTCAGAAAGTGGTCCCTCAGTACCTCAGATAATTCTCCCTCAGTACCTCAGATAGTACAAGCTCAGAACCTCAGATAGTGCTCCCTCTGTACCTCAGAAAGTGCTCCCTCAACACCTCAGAAACTGCTCCCTCAGTACCTCAGACAGTTCTCCCTCAGTACCTCAGATAGTTCTCACTCAGTACCTCAGAAAGTGCTCCCTAACTACCTCAGAAAGTGCTCCCTCAGTACCTCAGATAGTTCTCCCTCAGTACCTCAGATAGTTCTCCCTCAGTACCTCAGAGAGTGCTCCCTCTTTACCTCAGAAAGTGCTCCCTCAGTACCTCAGAAAGTGCTTCGTCAATACCTCAGAAAGTGCTCCATCAATACCACAGATAGTTCTCCCTCAGTACCTCAGAGAGTGCTTCCTCAATACCTCAGAAAGTGCTCCCTCATTTCTTCAGATAGTGCACCGTCAATACCTCAGGAAGTGCTCCCTTAGTACCTCAGAAAGTGCTCCCTCAGTACCTCAGAAAGTGCTCCCTCAATCCCTCAGAAAGTTGCTCCTCAATACCTGAGAAAGTGCTTCCTCAATACCTCAGAAAGTGCTCCCTCAGTACCTCAGATAGTGCTCCCTCAGTACCTCAGATAGTGCTCCCTCAATACCTGAGAAAGTGCTCCATCAATACCTCAGATAGTTCACCCTCAGTACCTCAGAGTGTGCTTCCTCAATACTTCAGAAAGTGCTCCCTCAGTACTTCAGATAGTGCTCCCTTAATACCTCAGAAATTGCTACATCAATACCTCAGATAGTACTCGCTCAGGATCTCAGATAGTGCTTCCTCAGTACCTCCGAACGTTCTCCTTCAGTACCTCAGATAGTTCTCCATCAGTACCTCAGAAAGTGCTCCCTCAGTACCTCAGATAGTGCTCCCTCAATGCCTCAGATAGTGCTCCCTCAATACCGCAGATAGTTTTCCCTCAGTACCACAAAAAGTGCTTCCTCGATACCTCAGAAAGTGCTCCATCAATACCTCAGATAGTTCTCCCTCAGTACCTCAGATAGTTCTCCTTCAATACCTCAGAAAGTGCTTCCTCAATACCGAAGAAAGTGCTCCCTCAATACCGAAGAAAGTGCTCCCTCAGTACCTCAGAAAGTGCTCCCTCAAAATCTCAGAAAGTGCTCCCTCAATACCGAAGAATTCATCACTTTGTTGTGTTTAACCCCCAAAGCCCCTTAGACAGTAGCTCCACAAAACATTCACATCCTCAACTCTTCAGGGCTCAGCACAGCTCCCCCCTCAGACTGTGTTCAAACCCCTTCAGACTGTAAGGACCCACATCCACCCCTGTCCAAGATTGGAGCCCAGGTCCCCAGAACATGACTTGTCTCTCTGGATGAATTTTAGAATTCCTACAGTGTAGAAGCAAGCCATTCTGTCCATTGGCTCCACACTGACTGTCTGAACAGCATCGCACCCAGACTCACATCCTCTACTCTATCCCTGTAATGCTGCATTTCCCATGGCATCTTTGGGCGGTGGGAGGAAACTGGAGCATCCGGAGGGAACCCGCACAGATACAGAGAGAATGTGTAAACTCCACACAGACAGTCACCGGGAGTTAGAATCAAACCACTGAGGCACCGTGCTGTCCTCTCTCCTTGGATGCCATCTCCTCTAACCTTTTACTAAGCAGTCTCCCATGTGAAACCTTCTCATCTGTCTCCTTGGTCATCCCTTCAAAAGCTCTATCAAGTTGGACACATCATTTCCACAAACAAAGCCCAGCTGACCATCCCTAATCAATTCTTGCTTTTCCAAATACATGTAAGTTGTCTCTCAGAATGCCCTCCAACAGCTTACCCACCACTGCCATCAGGCTCACAGCTCCATAGTTCAATGGCTGTTCCTTGCAGCCTTACTTCAATAATGGCCCATCATTAATCACCCTCCAATCTTCAGGCACCTCACCCGTTGTCACTGATCGGTCCATCTGACAAGGCCATCTCCATCCTTCTGTAACCTAAGGCTATCCTCCTCAGTATTTATCACCCCACCAATACCCATATCATTCATGAACCCAATGATTAACCATCCACCATTCAAATCTAAATCTTTTCTATCAACCACATCAGCAAGACCCCAACAGTGAGACATGAGCAGACAGAGATTTCTAACTGGGCCATCACTGTCTGCTTCCTGCCACTCAGCATTCTGCACCAAATTCCTTGGATCTTGAGTTTTTATGTTCACTATCAGTTTCCAGTATGGGTCCTGATAAAAGCCTTACTGACCTCCAAGGAGACGACAGGAAAGCATTGCCCTTATTTACACAGCTGGTCACCTCCTTAAAAAGTGCACTCCCATTGGTCAGACCTGCCCTCCCCTTAACACAACCATTCTGACTGTTCATCATGAACTCCAGTCTCTGTAAATGCTGATTAATTCTATCTCCCAAAATTGCTTCCAACAGACGTCCCACCCACGATATTAGCCTGACTGGCCTGGAGCTGCCTGGTATATCCCATGTTCCTACTTGAATAACAGGACCACATGGTCAGTCCGACGGCACCTCTCCTGTGGCCAGAGGGGATTTGAAAATGTTTGCAAGTGTCCCTGCTACTTCCTCCATCACCTCATTCGGTAAACGGAGATACATTTCCACTGTCTTTGGAGATTTATTGAGCTGAAAGAAGGCCAGACCACTCAGAACCACCTCTCTCCCTATATATGCCAATACATTTAATTGTATCGCAGAGCATCTCCACGATTTCATACCGTCCCTGTCCCAATGAGCATTGACACAATGCATCCATTCACTGTAGCCTCTGGGTCCATGCACAAATTCTCACTGTGTTCCACAACCGAATCTTTCTCTCATTATCAATTCACCCTTAATGTCACTGTAAAGTCCTGTCAGATTTTTATTTCCTCTCTTAGCACTCCTCGCTCCCAGACAAATAGCCTGCAATACGATTTGGAGGAGTGTGGGATGTCATTCTGGATGTGGATTAGCATTGGGAAGCTCAGAAATAAGGAACACATGACTGGGCTGAGTGTGGGGCAGTGGGATTCATTTGGGATCAGCAGACGGAAGCTGAGGAATAAACCTCAGCCCTGTCGGCTGCAAAGGGACTTGGATATGATGCAGAGCTGGGCTGAGGAGTGGCAGATGGAGTTCTACCCTGCCAAGTGTGAGGTTGTCCATTTTGGAAAGACAAATAAGAATGCGGAATACAGGCCTTTTCTAGTTGGAATGGCGAAGGATGAGGGGTGACTTGATAGAGGTTTATAAGATGATCAGAGGAATGGATAGAGTACACAGTCAGAAACTTTTTCCCCAGGTACAACAGAGTGTTACAAGGGGACATCAATTTAAAGTGAAGGGTGGAAGGTATGGGGGAGATGTCAGGGGTGGGTTCTTTACCCAGAGAGTGGTGGGGGCATGGAATGCGCTGCCTGTGGGAGTGGTAGAGTCAGAATCTTTGGTGACCTTTAAGCGGCAATTGGATAGGTACATGGATGGGTGCTTAAGCGAGGACAAATGTTCGGCACAACATCGTGGGCCGAAGGGCCTGTTCTGTGCTGTATTGTTCTATGTTCTATGTTCTATATCCTCTGACAGTGCAACGCTCCCTCAGTACTGACCCTCTGACAGTGCAGCATTCCCTCAGTACTGACCCTCTGACAGTGCAGCTCTCCCTCAGCACTGACCCTCTGACAGTGCAGCGCTCCCTCAGTACTGACCCTCTGACAGTGCAGCGCTCCCTCAGTACTGACCCTCTGACAGTGCAGCGCTCCCTCAGTACTGACCCTCTGACAATGCAGCTCTCCCTCAGCACTGCTCCTTTGACCCTGCAGCACACTCTCAGAAATGACGCTCTGACACAACAGCTTTCCCTCAGTACTGACCCTCTAACTCTGCAGCACTCTCTTTGTCCTGACATTTCCACAGTGCAGCATTCCCTCAGTACTGACACTCATACAGTGTGGCATCCCCTCAGTACTGATCCTCCGATAATGTGGCACTCCCTCAATACAGATGCTCTTACAGTGCAGCACTCCCTCGGTACTGACCCTCCGATAACGTGGCATTTTCTCAGTACCAACCCTCCGGCAGAGCAGAACTCCCTCAGTACTGACAATCTGACAGTGCGGCACAGCCTCATTCCTGCACTTCTGATAGTCCAGCAATTCCTCAGTACTGACCCTTTGGCAGTGCAGCACTCCCTCAGTACTGACCATCTGACTGTGCAGCTCTCCCTCAGTACTGACCCTCTGACAGTACAGCTCTCCCTCAGTACTGACCCTCTGGCAGTGCAGCACTCCCTCAGTACTGACCCTCTGACAGTGCAGCACTCCCTCAGTACTGACCCTCTGAAACAACACTCCCTCAGAACTAACACACTGACCGTGTAGCTCTCCCTCAGTAATGACCCTTTGAGTGTGCATCACTCTCTCAGTACTGACCCCCTGGCAATGCAGCAATCACTCAGTACAGACTATCCGACAGATAGTATGGAACTCCCTCAGTACTGACCCCTCACAGCGTGGTGATCCCTCACTACTCATCCCCTCAGAGTGCGTTGCTCCCTCAGTTCTAACCCTTTCACAGTGCAGCGCTCCCGCAGTAGTAACCCTCTCACAGTGCGACACTCTGACAGCATGGTGATCCATTCGTACTGACCCTCAGAGAGTGCGCACTTTATCATTACTGACCTTCTCCCTGCACAGCAATCCCTCCATCCTGACGTTCTGACAATGCAGCACTCCCTCCACACTGACCCTCTGACAATGCAGCACTCCCTCCACACTGATCCTCTGACAATGCTGCACACCCTCCACTCTGACCCTCTGACAATGCTTCTCTACCTCCACACTGACCCTCTGACAATGCTGTACTCCCTCCACACTGACCCTCTGACAATGCTGCACTCCCTCCACACTGACCCTCTGACAATGCTTCACTACCTCCACTCTGACCCTCTGACAATGCTTCACTACCTCCACACTGACCCTCTGACAATGCTGAACTCCCTCCACACTGACCCTCTGACAATGCTGTACTCCCTCCACACTGACCCTCTGACAATGCTGCACTCCCTCCACACTGACCCTCTGACAATGCTGCACTCCCTCCACACTGATCCTCTGACAATGCAGCCCTACGTCCATACTGACCCTCTGACAATGCGGCACTCCCTCCACTCTGACCCTCTGACAATGCAGCACTCCGACCACACTGACCCTCTGACAATGGAGCACTACCTCCACACTGACCCTCTGACAATGCTGCACTCCCTCCACACTGACCCTCTGACAATGCTGTACTCTCTCCACACTGATCCTCTGACAATGCTGCACTCCCTCCACTCTGACCCTCTGACAATGCTGTACTCCCTCCACACTGACCCTCTGACAATGCTGCACTACCTCCACACTGACCCTCTGACAATGCTGCACTCCCTCCACTCTGACCCTCTGACAATGCAGCACTACCTCCACACTGACCCTCTGACAATGCTGCACTCCCTCCACACTGACCCTCTGACAATGCTGCACTCCCTCCACACTGATGCTCTGACAATGCTGTACTCCCTCCACACTGACCCTCTGACAATGCAGCACTACCTCCACACTGACACTCTGACAATGCTGTACTCCCTCCACACTGACCCTCTGACAATGCTGCACTCCCTCCATCCTGACGTTCTGACAATGCAGCATTCCCTCCACACTGACCCTCTGACAATGTTGCACTCTCTTCACACTGACCCTCTGACAATGCTGCACTCCCTCCATCCTGACGTTCTGACAATGCAGCATTCCCTCCACACTGACACTCTGACAATGCTTCACTCCCTCCACACTGATCCTCTGACAATGCTGCACTCCCTCCACACTGACCCTCTGACAATGCTTCACTCCCTCCACACTGACCCTCTGACAATGCTGCACTCCCTCCATCCTGACGTTCTGACAATGCAGCATTCCCTCCACACTGACCCTCTGACAATGCTTCACTCCCTCCACACTGATCCTCTGACAATGCTGCACTCCCTCCACACTGACCCTCTGACAATGCAGCACTACCTCCACACTGACCCTCTGACAATGCTGCACTCCCTCCACACTGATCCTCTGACAATGCTGTACTCCCTCCACACTGACCCTCTGACAATGCAGCACTACCTCCACACTGACCCTCTGACAATGTTGTACTCCCTCCACACTGACCCTCTGACAATGCTGCACTCCCTCCATCCTGACGTTCTGACAATGCTGCATTCCTCCACACTGACCCTCTGACAATGATTCACTACCTCCACACTGACCCTCTGACAATGCTGTACTCCCTCCACACTGACCCTCTGACAATGCAGCACTCCCTCCACACTGACCCTCTGACAATGCAGCACTACCTCCACACTGACCCTCTGACAATGCTTCACTCCCTCCACACTGATCCTCTGACAATGCTGCACTCCCTCCACACTGACCCTCTGACAATGCTGTACTCCCTCCACACTGACCCTCGGTCAATTCTGCACTCCCTCCACACTGAACTTCTGACAATGCTTCACTACCTCCACACTGACCATCTGACAATGCTGCACCCTCTCCACACTGACCCTCTGACAATGCTGCACTCCCTCCACACTGACCCTCTGACAATGCAGTACTCCCTCCACACTGACCCTCTGACAATGCAGCCCTACCTCCACACTGACCCTCTGACAATGCTGCACTCCCTCCACACTGATACTCTGACAATGCTTCACTCCCTCCACACTGATCCTCTGACAATGCTTCACTCCCTCCACACTGACCCTCTGACAATGCAGCACTACCTCCACACTGACCCTCTGACAATGCTGCACTCCCTCCAAACTGACCCTCTGACAATGCAGCATTCCCTCCACACTGACCGTCTGACAATGCTGCACTCCCTCCATCCTGACGTTCTGACAATGCAGCATTCCCTGCACACTGATACTCTGACAATGATTCACTCCCTCCACACTGACCCTCTGACAATGCAGCACTCCCTCCACACTGATACTCTCACAATGCTGTACTCCCACCACACTGACCCTCTGACAATGCAGCACTACCTGCACACTGACCCTCTGACAATGCTGCACTCCCTCCATCCTGACGTTCTGACAATGCAGCATTCCCTCCACACTGACCCTCTGACAATGCTGCACTCTCTTCACACTGACCCTCTGACAATGCTGCACTCCCTCCATCCTGACGTTCTGACAATGCAGCATTCCCTCCACACTGACCCTCTGACAATGCTTCACTCCCTCCACACTGACCCTCTGACAATGCAGCACTCCCTCCACACTGATACTCTCACAATGCTGTACTCCCACCACACTGACCCTCTGACAATGCAGCACTACCTGCACACTGACCCTCTGACAATGCAGCACTCACTCCATCCTGACGTTCTGACAATGCAGCATTCCCTGCACACTGATACTCTGACAATGATTCACTCCCTCCACACTGATCCTCTGACAATGCTGCACTCCCTCCACCGTGACCCTCTGACAATGCTGCACTCCCTCCATACTGACCCTCTGACAATGCTTCACAGCTCCACTCTGACTCTCTGACAATGCTTCACTACCTCCACACTGACCCTCTGACAATGCTGTACTCCCTCCACACTGACCCTCTGACAATGCTTCACTCCCTCCACACTGACCCTCTGACAATGCTGCACTCTCTCTATACTAATCCTCTGACAATGCAGCCCTACCTCCATACTGACCCTCTGACAATGTGGCACTCCCTCCAGTCTGACCATCTGACAATGCAGCACTACCTCCACACTGACCCTCTGACAATGCTGCTCTCCCTCCACACTGACCCTCTGACAATGCTGTACTCCCTCCACACTGACCCTCTGACAATGCTGTACTCCCTCCACACTGACCCTCTGACAATGCTGTACTCCCTCCACACTGAACCTCTGAAAATGCTTCACTACCTCCACACTGACCCTCTGACAATGCTGCACTCCCTCCACACTGTCCCTCTGACAATGCAGCACTACCTCCACACTGACCCTCTGACAATGCTGCAATCCCTCCACACTGACCCTCTGACAATGCTTCACTCCCTCCACACTGATCCTCTGACAATGCTGCACTCCCTCCACACTGACCCTCTGACAATGCTGCAATCCCTCCACACTGACCCTCTGACAATGCTGCACTCCCTCCACACTGATACTCTGACAATGCTTCACTCCCTCCACACTGATCCTCTGACATTGCTGTACTCCCTCCACACTGACCCTCTGACAATGCAGCACTACCTCCACACTGACCCTCTGACAATGCTGTACTCCCTTCACACTGACCCTCTGACAATGCTGCACTCCTTCCATCCTGACGTTCTGACAATGCAGCATTCCCTCCACACTGACCCTCTGACAATGCTGCACTCTCTTCACACTGACCCTCTGACAATGCTGCACTCCCTCCATCCTGACGTTCTGACAATGCAGCATTCCCTCCACACTGACACTCTGACAATGCTTCACTCCCTCCACACTGACCCTCTGACAATGCTGCACTCCCTCCATCCTGACGTTCTGACATTGCAGCATTCCCTCCACACTGACCCTCTGACAATGCTTCACTCCCTCCACACTGACCATCTGACAATGCTGCACTCCCTCCATCCTGACGTTCTGACAATGCAGCATTCCCTCCACACTGACCCTCTGACAATGCTGCACTCTCTTCACACTGACCCTCTGACAATGCTGCACTCACTCCACTCTGACCCTCTGACAATGCAGCACTACCTCCACACTGACCCTCTGACAATGCTGTACTCCCTCCACACTGACCCTCTGACAATGCAGCACTACCTCCACACTTTCCCTCTGTTAATGCTGCACTCCCTCCACTCTGACCCTCTGACAATGCTGCAATCCCTCCACACTGACCCTCTGACAATGCTGCACTCCCTCCACACTGATACTCTGACAATGCTTCACTCCCTCCACACTGATCCTCTGACAATGCTGTACTCCCTCCACACTGACCCTCTGACAATGCTGCACTCCCTCCATCCTGTCGTTCTGACAATGCAGCATTCCCTCCACACTGACCCTCTGACAATGCTGCACTCTCTTCACACTGACCGTCTGACAATGCTGCTCTCCCTCCATCCTGACTTTCTGACAATGCAGCATTCCCTCCACACTGACCCTCTGACAATGCTTCACTCCCTCCACACTGACCCTCTGACAATGCTGCACTCCCTCCATCCTGACGTTCTGACAATGCAGCATTCCCTCCAGACTGACCCTCTGACAATGTTTCACTCCCTCCACACTGATCCTCTGACAATGCTGCAATCCCTCCACACTGATCCTCTGACAATGCTGCACTCCCTCCACACTGATACTCTGACAATGCCTCACTCCCTCCACACTGATCCTCTGACAATGCTGCACTCCCTCCACACTGATCCTCTGACAATGCTGCACTCTCTTCACACTGACCCTCTGACAATGCTTCACTACCTCCACACTGACCCTCTGACAATGCTTCACTCCCTCCACACTGACCCTCTGACAATGCTGCACTCCCTCCATCCTGACGTTCTCACAATGCAGCATTCCCTCCACACTGACCCTCTGACAATGCTTCACTCCCTCCACACTGATCCTCTGACAATGCTGCACTCCCTCCACACTGACCCTCTGACAATGCTGCACTCCCTCCACACTGACCCTCTGACAATGCAGCACTACCTCCACACTGACCCTCTGACAATGCTGTACTCCCTCCACACTGACCCTCTGACAATGCTGCACTCCCTCCATACTGACCCTCTGACAATGCAGCACTACCTCCACACTGACCCTCTGACAATGCTGTACTCCCTCCACACTGACCCTCTGACAATGCTGCACTCCCTCCACACTGACCCTCTGACAATGCTGCACTCCCTCCATCCTGACGTTCTGACAATGCAGCATTCCCTCCACACTGACACTCTGACAATGCTTCACTCCCTCCACACTGACCCTCTGACAATGCTGCACTCCCTCCATCCTGACATTTTGACAATGCAGCATTCCCTCCACACTGACCCTCTGACAATGCTGCACTCCCTCCACACTGACCCTCTGACAATGCTGCACTCCCTCCACACTGACCCTCTGACAATGCTGCACTCCCTCCACACTGACCCTCTGACAATGCTGCACTACCTCCACACTTAACCTCTGACAATGCTGCGCTCCCTCCACACTGACCCTATGACAATGCTGCAATCCTCCACACTGACCCTCTGACAATGCTGCACTCCCTCCACACTGATCCTCTGACAATGCTGTACTCCCTCCACACTGACCCTCTGACAATGCAGCACTACCTCCACACTGACCCTCTGACAATGCTGTACTCCCTCCACACTGATACTCTGACAATGCTGCACTCCCTCCACACTGACCCTCTGACAATGCTGCACTCCCTCCACCCTGACGTTCTGACAATGCAGCATTCCCTCCACACTGACCCTCTGACAATGCTGCACTCTCTTCACACTGACCCTCTGACAATGCTGCACTCCCTCCATCCTGACGTTCTCACAATGCAGCATTCCCTCCACACTGACCCTCTGACAATGCTTCACTCCCTCCACACTGATCCTCTGACAATGCTGCACTCCCTCCACACTGACCCTCTGACAATGCTTCACTCCCTCCACACTGACCCTCTGACAATGCCGCACTACCTCCACACTGACCCTCTGACAATGCTGCACTCCCTCCACACTGACCCTCTGACAATGCAGCACTACCTCCACACTGACCCTCTGACAATGCTGCACTCCCTCCACACTGACCCTCTGACAATGCTGCACTCCCTCCACACTGACCCTCTGACAATGCAGCACTACCTCCACACTGACCCTCTGACAATGCTGCACTCTCTCTATACTAATCCTCTGAAAATGCTGCACTCCCTCCACACTGACCCTCTGACAATGCAGCACTACCTCCACACTGACCCTCTGACAATGCTGCACTCCCTCCGTACTGACCCTCTGATAATGCTGCACTCCCTCCACACTGACCCTCTGACAATGCAGCACTCCCTCCACACTGATACTCTGACAATGCTGCACTCCCTCCACACTGACCCTCTGACAATGCTGCACTCTCTCCACACTGACCCTCTGACAATGCTGCACTCCCTCCACACTGATACTCTGACAATGCAGCACTCCCTCCACACTGACCCTCTGACAATGCTGCACTCCCTCCTCACTGACCCTCTGACAATGCGGCACTCTCTCCACACTGACCCTCTGACAATGCTGCACTCCCTCCATCCTGACGTTCTGACAATGCTGCACTCCCTCCACACTGACCTTCTGACAATGCTGCACTCCCTCCACACTGACCCTCTGACAATGCTGCACTCCCTCCACACTGACCCTCTGACAATGCTGCACTCCCTCCACACTGACCTTCTGACAATGCTGCACTCCCTCCACACTGACCCTCTGACAATGCAGCACTACCTCCACACTGACCCTCTGACAATGCTGCACTCTCTCTTTACTAATCCTCTGACAATGCTGCACTACCTCCACACTGACCCTCTGACAATGCTGCACTCTCTCTATACTAATCCTCTCACAATGCTGCACTCCCTCCACACTGACCCTCTGACAATGCTGCACTCTCTCTATACTAATCCTCTGACAATGCTGCACTCCATCCACACTGACCCTCTGACAATGCTGCACTCTCTCTATACTAATCCTCTGACAATGCTGCACTCCCTCCACACTGATCCTCTGATAGTGATGCGCTCCCTCAGTACTGACTCTCTGGCAGAGTGGATGTGGCCCTATACTGACACTCCGACAGTGTGGCCGAATCTCAGGACAAATCCTCTGACAGTACAACAATCCATCACAACTGACACTCTGACAGTACAGCACTGCCTCAGTACTGACTCATTGACAGTGTAGCACTCCCTCAGTACGGACCCATTGACAGTGTATCACTCCCTCAGTACTGACCCTCTGCCTCGGTCCTGCACGTCTGACCGTCCAGCAGTGCCTCAGTACTGTCTATCTGACAGTGCAGCATTCTCTCTGTACTAACCCACTGTCAGTGCTGCACTCTCTCTGTACTAACCCTCTGACAGTGCAGCACTCCCTCAGTACTGACCCTCTGACAGTGCAGCACTCCCTCAGTACTGATCCTCTGACAGTGCAGCACTCCCTCAGTACTGACCATCTGACTGTGCAGCTCTCCCTCAGTACTGACACTCTGACAGTACAGCTCTCCCTCAGTACTGACCCTCTGGCAGTGCAGCACTCCCTCAGTACTGACCCTCTGACAGTGCAGCACTCCCTCAGTACTGACCCTCTGAAACAACACTCCCTCAGAACTAACACACTGACTGTGTAGCTCTCCCTCAGTAATGACCCTTTGAGTGTGCATCACTCTCTCAGTACTGACCCCCTGGCAATGCAGCAATCACTCAGTACAGACTGTCCGACAGATAGCATGGCACTCCCTCAGTACTGACCCCTCACAGCGTGGTGATCCCTCACTACTCATCCCCTCAGAGTGCGTTGCTCCCTCAGTTCTTACCCTTTCATAGTGCAGCGCTCCCTCAGTAGTAACCCTCTCACAGTGCGACACTCTGACAGCATGGTGATCCATTAGTACTGACCCTCAGAGAGTGCGCACTTTATCATTACTGACCTTCTCCCTGCACAGCAATCCCTCCATCCTGACGTTCTGACAATGCAGCACTCCCTCCACACTGACCCTCTGACAATGCAGCACTCCCTCCACACTGATCCTCTGACAATGCTGTACTCCCTCCACACTGATACTCTGACAATGCAGCACTACCTGTACACTGACCCTCTGATAATGCTGCACTCCCTCCATCCTGACGTTCTGACAATGCAGCATTCCCTGCACACTGATACTCTGACAATGCAGCACTCCCTCCACACTGATCCTCTGACAATGCAGCACTCCCTCCACACTGACCCTCTGACAATGCTTCACTCCCTCCACACTGATCCTCTGACAATGCTGCATTCCTCCACACTGACCCTCTGACAATGCTTCACTACCTCCACACTGACCCTCTGACAATGCTGCACCCCCTCCACTCTGACCCTCTGACAATGCTGTACTCCCTCCACACTGACCCTCTGACAATGCTTCACGACCTCCACACTGACCCTCTGACAATGCAGCAGTACCTCCACTCTGACCCTCTGACAATGCTGCACTCCCTCCACACTGACCCTCTGACAATGCTGCACTCCCTCCACACTGATCCTCTGAGAATGCTGCACTCCCTCCACACTGATACTCTGACAATGCTTCACTCCCTCCACACTGATCCTCTGACAATGCTGTCCTCCCTCCACACTGACCGTCTGACAATGCAGCACTACCTCCACACTGACCCTCTGACAATGCTGTACTCCCTTCACACTGACCCTCTGACAATGCTGCACTCCCTCCATCCTGACGTTCTGACAATGCAGCATTCCCTCCACACTGACCCTCTGACAATGCTGCACTCTCTTCACACTGACCCTCTGACAATGCTGTACTCCCTCCATCCTGACATTCTGACAATGCAGCATTCCCTCCACACTGACCCTCTGACAATGCTTCCCTCCCTCCACACTGACCCTCTGACAATGCTGCACTCCCTCCATCCTGACGTTCTGACAATGCAGCATTCCCTCCACACTGACCCTCTGACAATGCTTCACTCACTCCACACTGACCCTCTGACAATGCTGCACTCCCTCCATCCTGACGTTCTGACAATGCAGCATTCCCTCCACACTGACCCTCTGACAATGCTTCCCTCCCTTCACACTGACCCTCTGACAATGCTGCACTCCCTACATCCTGACGTTCTGACAATGCAGCATTCCCTCCACACTGACCCTCTGACAATGCTTCACTCCCTCCACACTGACCCTCAGACAATGCTGTACTCTCTTCACACTGAACCTCTGACAATGCTGCACTCCCTCCACACTGACCCTCTGACAATGCTTCACTCCCTCCACACTGATCCTCTGACAATGGTGAACTCCCTCCACACTGACCCGCTGACAATGAAGCACTACCTCCACACTGACCCTCTGACAATGCTGTACTCCCTCCACACTGACCCTCTGACAATGCTGCACTCCCTCCACCCTGACGTTCTGACAATGCAGCATTCCCTCCACACTGACCCTCTGACAATGCTGCACTCTCTTCACACTGACCCTCTGACAATGCTGCACTCCCTCGATCCTGACGTTCTGACAATGCAGCATTCCCTCCACACTGACCCTCTGACAATGCTTCACTCCCTCCACACTGATCCTCTGACAATGCTGCACTCCCTCCACACTGACCCTCTGACACTGCTTCACTCCCTCCACACTGATCCTCTGACAATGCTGCACTCCCTCCACACTGACCCTCTGACAATGCTGCAATCCCTCCACACTGACCCTCTGACAATGCAGCACTACCTCCACACTGACCCTCTGACAATGCTGCACTCTCTCTATACTAATCCTCTGACAATGCTGCACTCCCTCCACACTGACCCTCTGACAATGCACCACTACCTCCACTTTGACACTCTGACAATGCTGCACTCCCTCCGTACTGACCCTCTGATAATGCTGCCCTCCCTCCACACTGACCCTCTGACAATGCTGCCCTCCCTCCACACTGACCCTCTGACAATGCAGCACTCCCTCCACACTGATACTCTGACAATGCTGCACTCCCTCCACACTGACCCTCTGACAATGCTGCACTCCCTCCACACTGACCCTCTGACAATGCTGCACTCCCTCCACACTGACCCTCTGACAATGCTGTACACCCTCTACACTGACCCTCTGACAATGCTGCACTCCCTCCACACTGATACTCTGACAATGCTGCACTCCCTCCACACTGATACTCTGACAATGCTGCACTCGCTCCACACTGACCCTCTGACAATGCTGCACTTCCTCCACACTGACCCTCTGACAATGCTGCACTCCCTCCACACTGACCCTCTGACAATGCTGCACTCCCTCCTTCCTGACGTTCTGACAATGCTGCACTCCCTCCACACTGACCTTCTGACAATGCTGCACTTCCTCCACACTGACCCTCTGACAATGCTGCACTCCCTCCTTCCTGACGTTCTGACAATGCTGCACTCCCTCCACACTGACCTTCTGACAATGCTGCACTCCCTCCGTACTGACCCTCTGACAATGCAGCACTCCCTCGACACTGATACTCTGACAATGCTGCACTCCCTCCACACTGACCCTCTGACAATGCTGCACTCCCTCCACACTGACCCTCTGACAATGCTGCACTCCATCCACACTGACCCTCTGACAATGCTGCACTCCCTCCACACTGACCCTCTGACAATGCTGTACACCCTCCACACTGACCCTCTGACAATGCTGCAATCCCTCCACACTGATACTCTGACAATGCTGCACTCCCTCCACACTGATACTCTGACAATGCTGCACTCCCTCCACACTGACCCTGACAATGCTGCACTCCCTCCACACTGACCCTCTGACAATGCTGCACTCCCTCCACACTGACCCTCTGACAATGCTGCACTCCCTCCTTCCTGACGTTCTGACAATGCTGCACTCCCTCCACACTGACCTTCTGACAATGCTGCACTTCCTCCACACTGACCCTCTGACAATGCTGCACTCCCTCCACACTGACCCTCTGACAATGCTGCACTCCCTCCACACTGACCTTCTGACAATGCTGCACTCCCTCCACACTGACCCTCTGAAAATGCAGCACTACCTCCACACTGACCCTCTGACAATGCTGCACTCTCTCTATACTAATCCTCTGACAATGCAGCACTCCCTCCACACTGACCCTCTGACAATGCGGCACTCTCTCTATACTAATCCTCTGACAATGCTGCACTCCCTCCACACTGACCCTCTGACAATGCTGCACTCTCTCTATACTAATCCTCTGACAATGCTGCACTCCCTCCACACTGACCCTCTGACAATGCTGCACTCTCTCTTTACTAATCCTCTGACAATGCTGCATTCCCTCCACACTGACCCTCTGACAATGCAGCACTCCCTCCACACAGATCCTCTGACAATGCTGTACTCCCTCCACACTGACCCTCTGACAATGCAGCACTCCTTCCACACAGATCCTCTGACAATGCTGTACTCCCTCCACACTGACCCTCTGACAATGCAGCACTACCTGCACACTGACCCTCTGACAATGCTGCACTCCCTCCATCCTGACGTTCTGACAATGCAGCATTCCCTGCACACTGATACTCTGACAATGATTCACTCACTCCACACTGATCCTCTGACAATGCTGCACTCCCTCCACACTGACCCTCTGACAATGCTTCACTACCTCCACACTGATCCTCTGACAATGCTGCACTCCCTCCATACTGACCCTCTGACAATGCTTCACTACCTTCACTCTGACCCTCTGACAATGCTTCACTACCTCCACACTGACCCTCTGACAATGCTGTACTCCCTCCACACTGACCCACCGACAATGCTGCACTCCCTCCACACTGACCCTCTGACAATGCTGCACTCTCTCTATATTAATCCTCTGACAATGCAGCCCTACCTCTATAATGACCCTCTGACAATGCGGCACTCCCTCCACTCTGACAATGCAGCACTACCTCCACACTGACCCACTGACAATGCTGCACTCCCTCCACACTGACCCTCTGACAATGCTGTACTCCCTCCACACAGATCCTCTGACAATGCTGCACTCCCTCCACTCTGACCCTCTGACAATGCTGTACTCCCTCCACACTGACCCTCTGACAATGCTTCACTACCTTCACACTGACCCTCTGACAATGCTGCACTCACTCCACTCTGACCCCCTGACAATGCAGCACTACCTCCACACTGACCCTCTGACAATGCTGCACTCCTCCACACTGACCCTCTGACAATGCTGCACTCCCTCCACACTGACCCTCTGACAATGCTGCACTCCCTCCGTACTGAATCTCTGACAATGCAGGACTCCCTCCACACTGATAGTCTGACAATGCTGCACTCCCTCCACACTGACCCTCTGACAATGCTGCACTCCCTCCACACTGACCCTCTGACAATGCTGCACTCCCTCCACACTGACCCTCTGACAATGCTGCACTCCCTCCGTACTGAATCTCTGACAATGCAGGACTCCCTCCACACTGATAGTCTGACAATGCTGCACTCCCTCCACACTGACCCTCTGACAATGCTGCACTCCCTCCACACTGACCCTCTGACAATGCTGTACACCCTCCACACTGACCCTCTGACAATGCTGCAATCCCTCCACACTGATACTCTCACAATGCTGCACTCCCTCCACACTGATACCCTGACAATGCTGCACTCCCTCCACACTGACCCTCTGACAATGCTGCACTACCTCCACACTGACCCTCTGACAATGCTGCACTCCCTCCACACGGACCCTCTGACAATGCTGCACTCCCTCCTTCCTGACGTTCTGACAATGCTGCACTCCCCCACACTGACCTTCTGACAATGCTGCACTAACTCCACACTGACCCTCTGACAATGCTGCACTCCCTCCACACTGACCCTCTGACAATGCTGCACTCCCTCCACACTGACCTTCTGACAATGCTGCACTCCCTCCACACTGACCCTCTGACAATGCAGCACTACCTCCACACTGACCCTCTGACAATGCTGCACTCTCTCTATACTAATCCTCTGACAATGCAGCACTAACTCCACACTGACCCTCTGACAATGCTGCACTCTCTCTATACTAATCCTCTGACAATGCAGCACTCGCTCCACACTGACCCTCTGACAATGCTGCACTCCCTCCACACTGACCCTCTGACAATGCAGCACTACCTCCACACTGACCCTCTGACAATGCTGCACTCCCTCCACACTGACCCTCTGACAATGCTGCACTCCCTCCACACTGACCCTCTGACAATGCAGCACTACCTCCACACTGACCCTCTGACAATGCTGCACTCTCTCTATACTAATCCTCTGAAAATGCTGCACTCCCTCCACACTGACCCTCTGACAATGCAGCACTACCTCCACACTGACCCTCTGACAATGCTGCACTCCCTCCGTACTGACCCTCTGATAATGCTGCACTCCCTCCACACTGACCCTCTGACAATGCAGCACTCCCTCCACACTGATACTCTGACAATGCTGCACTCCCTCCACACTGACCCTCTGACAATGCTGCACTCTCTCCACACTGACCCTCTGACAATGCTGCACTCCCTCCACACTGATACTCTGACAATGCAGCACTCCCTCCACACTGACCCTCTGACAATGCTGCACTCCCTCCTCACTGACCCTCTGACAATGCGGCACTCTCTCCACACTGACCCTCTGACAATGCTGCACTCCCTCCATCCTGACGTTCTGACAATGCTGCACTCCCTCCACACTGACCTTCTGACAATGCTGCACTCCCTCCACACTGACCCTCTGACAATGCTGCACTCCCTCCACACTGACCCTCTGACAATGCTGCACTCCCTCCACACTGACCTTCTGACAATGCTGCACTCCCTCCACACTGACCCTCTGACAATGCAGCACTACCTCCACACTGACCCTCTGACAATGCTGCACTCTCTCTTTACTAATCCTCTGACAATGCTGCACTACCTCCACACTGACCCTCTGACAATGCTGCACTCTCTCTATACTAATCCTCTCACAATGCTGCACTCCCTCCACACTGACCCTCTGACAATGCTGCACTCTCTCTATACTAATCCTCTGACAATGCTGCACTCCATCCACACTGACCCTCTGACAATGCTGCACTCTCTCTATACTAATCCTCTGACAATGCTGCACTCCCTCCACACTGATCCTCTGATAGTGATGCGCTCCCTCAGTACTGACTCTCTGGCAGAGTGGATGTGGCCCTATACTGACACTCCGACAGTGTGGCCGAATCTCAGGACAAATCCTCTGACAGTACAACAATCCATCACAACTGACACTCTGACAGTACAGCACTGCCTCAGTACTGACTCATTGACAGTGTAGCACTCCCTCAGTACGGACCCATTGACAGTGTATCACTCCCTCAGTACTGACCCTCTGCCTCGGTCCTGCACGTCTGACCGTCCAGCAGTGCCTCAGTACTGTCTATCTGACAGTGCAGCATTCTCTCTGTACTAACCCACTGTCAGTGCTGCACTCTCTCTGTACTAACCCTCTGACAGTGCAGCACTCCCTCAGTACTGACCCTCTGACAGTGCAGCACTCCCTCAGTACTGATCCTCTGACAGTGCAGCACTCCCTCAGTACTGACCATCTGACTGTGCAGCTCTCCCTCAGTACTGACACTCTGACAGTACAGCTCTCCCTCAGTACTGACCCTCTGGCAGTGCAGCACTCCCTCAGTACTGACCCTCTGACAGTGCAGCACTCCCTCAGTACTGACCCTCTGAAACAACACTCCCTCAGAACTAACACACTGACTGTGTAGCTCTCCCTCAGTAATGACCCTTTGAGTGTGCATCACTCTCTCAGTACTGACCCCCTGGCAATGCAGCAATCACTCAGTACAGACTGTCCGACAGATAGCATGGCACTCCCTCAGTACTGACCCCTCACAGCGTGGTGATCCCTCACTACTCATCCCCTCAGAGTGCGTTGCTCCCTCAGTTCTTACCCTTTCATAGTGCAGCGCTCCCTCAGTAGTAACCCTCTCACAGTGCGACACTCTGACAGCATGGTGATCCATTAGTACTGACCCTCAGAGAGTGCGCACTTTATCATTACTGACCTTCTCCCTGCACAGCAATCCCTCCATCCTGACGTTCTGACAATGCAGCACTCCCTCCACACTGACCCTCTGACAATGCAGCACTCCCTCCACACTGATCCTCTGACAATGCTGTACTCCCTCCACACTGATACTCTGACAATGCAGCACTACCTGTACACTGACCCTCTGATAATGCTGCACTCCCTCCATCCTGACGTTCTGACAATGCAGCATTCCCTGCACACTGATACTCTGACAATGCAGCACTCCCTCCACACTGATCCTCTGACAATGCAGCACTCCCTCCACACTGACCCTCTGACAATGCTTCACTCCCTCCACACTGATCCTCTGACAATGCTGCATTCCTCCACACTGACCCTCTGACAATGCTTCACTACCTCCACACTGACCCTCTGACAATGCTGCACCCCCTCCACTCTGACCCTCTGACAATGCTGTACTCCCTCCACACTGACCCTCTGACAATGCTTCACGACCTCCACACTGACCCTCTGACAATGCAGCAGTACCTCCACTCTGACCCTCTGACAATGCTGCACTCCCTCCACACTGACCCTCTGACAATGCTGCACTCCCTCCACACTGATCCTCTGAGAATGCTGCACTCCCTCCACACTGATACTCTGACAATGCTTCACTCCCTCCACACTGATCCTCTGACAATGCTGTCCTCCCTCCACACTGACCGTCTGACAATGCAGCACTACCTCCACACTGACCCTCTGACAATGCTGTACTCCCTTCACACTGACCCTCTGACAATGCTGCACTCCCTCCATCCTGACGTTCTGACAATGCAGCATTCCCTCCACACTGACCCTCTGACAATGCTGCACTCTCTTCACACTGACCCTCTGACAATGCTGTACTCCCTCCATCCTGACATTCTGACAATGCAGCATTCCCTCCACACTGACCCTCTGACAATGCTTCCCTCCCTCCACACTGACCCTCTGACAATGCTGCACTCCCTCCATCCTGACGTTCTGACAATGCAGCATTCCCTCCACACTGACCCTCTGACAATGCTTCACTCACTCCACACTGACCCTCTGACAATGCTGCACTCCCTCCATCCTGACGTTCTGACAATGCAGCATTCCCTCCACACTGACCCTCTGACAATGCTTCCCTCCCTTCACACTGACCCTCTGACAATGCTGCACTCCCTACATCCTGACGTTCTGACAATGCAGCATTCCCTCCACACTGACCCTCTGACAATGCTTCACTCCCTCCACACTGACCCTCAGACAATGCTGTACTCTCTTCACACTGAACCTCTGACAATGCTGCACTCCCTCCACACTGACCCTCTGACAATGCTTCACTCCCTCCACACTGATCCTCTGACAATGGTGAACTCCCTCCACACTGACCCGCTGACAATGAAGCACTACCTCCACACTGACCCTCTGACAATGCTGTACTCCCTCCACACTGACCCTCTGACAATGCTGCACTCCCTCCACCCTGACGTTCTGACAATGCAGCATTCCCTCCACACTGACCCTCTGACAATGCTGCACTCTCTTCACACTGACCCTCTGACAATGCTGCACTCCCTCGATCCTGACGTTCTGACAATGCAGCATTCCCTCCACACTGACCCTCTGACAATGCTTCACTCCCTCCACACTGATCCTCTGACAATGCTGCACTCCCTCCACACTGACCCTCTGACACTGCTTCACTCCCTCCACACTGATCCTCTGACAATGCTGCACTCCCTCCACACTGACCCTCTGACAATGCTGCAATCCCTCCACACTGACCCTCTGACAATGCAGCACTACCTCCACACTGACCCTCTGACAATGCTGCACTCTCTCTATACTAATCCTCTGACAATGCTGCACTCCCTCCACACTGACCCTCTGACAATGCACCACTACCTCCACTTTGACACTCTGACAATGCTGCACTCCCTCCGTACTGACCCTCTGATAATGCTGCCCTCCCTCCACACTGACCCTCTGACAATGCAGCACTCCCTCCACACTGATACTCTGACAATGCTGCACTCCCTCCACACTGACCCTCTGACAATGCTGCACTCCCTCCACACTGACCCTCTGACAATGCTGCACTCCCTCCACACTGACCCTCTGACAATGCTGTACACCCTCTACACTGACCCTCTGACAATGCTGCACTCCCTCCACACTGATACTCTGACAATGCTGCACTCCCTCCACACTGATACTCTGACAATGCTGCACTCGCTCCACACTGACCCTCTGACAATGCTGCACTTCCTCCACACTGACCCTCTGACAATGCTGCACTCCCTCCACACTGACCCTCTGACAATGCTGCACTCCCTCCTTCCTGACGTTCTGACAATGCTGCACTCCCTCCACACTGACCTTCTGACAATGCTGCACTTCCTCCACACTGACCCTCTGACAATGCTGCACTCCCTCCTTCCTGACGTTCTGACAATGCTGCACTCCCTCCACACTGACCTTCTGACAATGCTGCACTCCCTCCGTACTGACCCTCTGACAATGCAGCACTCCCTCGACACTGATACTCTGACAATGCTGCACTCCCTCCACACTGACCCTCTGACAATGCTGCACTCCCTCCACACTGACCCTCTGACAATGCTGCACTCCATCCACACTGACCCTCTGACAATGCTGCACTCCCTCCACACTGACCCTCTGACAATGCTGTACACCCTCCACACTGACCCTCTGACAATGCTGCAATCCCTCCACACTGATACTCTGACAATGCTGCACTCCCTCCACACTGATACTCTGACAATGCTGCACTCCCTCCACACTGACCCTGACAATGCTGCACTCCCTCCACACTGACCCTCTGACAATGCTGCACTCCCTCCACACTGACCCTCTGACAATGCTGCACTCCCTCCTTCCTGACGTTCTGACAATGCTGCACTCCCTCCACACTGACCTTCTGACAATGCTGCACTTCCTCCACACTGACCCTCTGACAATGCTGCACTCCCTCCACACTGACCCTCTGACAATGCTGCACTCCCTCCACACTGACCTTCTGACAATGCTGCACTCCCTCCACACTGACCCTCTGAAAATGCAGCACTACCTCCACACTGACCCTCTGACAATGCTGCACTCTCTCTATACTAATCCTCTGACAATGCAGCACTCCCTCCACACTGACCCTCTGACAATGCGGCACTCTCTCTATACTAATCCTCTGACAATGCTGCACTCCCTCCACACTGACCCTCTGACAATGCTGCACTCTCTCTATACTAATCCTCTGACAATGCTGCACTCCCTCCACACTGACCCTCTGACAATGCTGCACTCTCTCTTTACTAATCCTCTGACAATGCTGCATTCCCTCCACACTGACCCTCTGACAATGCAGCACTCCCTCCACACAGATCCTCTGACAATGCTGTACTCCCTCCACACTGACCCTCTGACAATGCAGCACTCCTTCCACACAGATCCTCTGACAATGCTGTACTCCCTCCACACTGACCCTCTGACAATGCAGCACTACCTGCACACTGACCCTCTGACAATGCTGCACTCCCTCCATCCTGACGTTCTGACAATGCAGCATTCCCTGCACACTGATACTCTGACAATGATTCACTCACTCCACACTGATCCTCTGACAATGCTGCACTCCCTCCACACTGACCCTCTGACAATGCTTCACTACCTCCACACTGATCCTCTGACAATGCTGCACTCCCTCCATACTGACCCTCTGACAATGCTTCACTACCTTCACTCTGACCCTCTGACAATGCTTCACTACCTCCACACTGACCCTCTGACAATGCTGTACTCCCTCCACACTGACCCACCGACAATGCTGCACTCCCTCCACACTGACCCTCTGACAATGCTGCACTCTCTCTATATTAATCCTCTGACAATGCAGCCCTACCTCTATAATGACCCTCTGACAATGCGGCACTCCCTCCACTCTGACAATGCAGCACTACCTCCACACTGACCCACTGACAATGCTGCACTCCCTCCACACTGACCCTCTGACAATGCTGTACTCCCTCCACACAGATCCTCTGACAATGCTGCACTCCCTCCACTCTGACCCTCTGACAATGCTGTACTCCCTCCACACTGACCCTCTGACAATGCTTCACTACCTTCACACTGACCCTCTGACAATGCTGCACTCACTCCACTCTGACCCCCTGACAATGCAGCACTACCTCCACACTGACCCTCTGACAATGCTGCACTCCTCCACACTGACCCTCTGACAATGCTGCACTCCCTCCACACTGACCCTCTGACAATGCTGCACTCCCTCCGTACTGAATCTCTGACAATGCAGGACTCCCTCCACACTGATAGTCTGACAATGCTGCACTCCCTCCACACTGACCCTCTGACAATGCTGCACTCCCTCCACACTGACCCTCTGACAATGCTGTACTCCCTCCACACTGACCCTCTGACAATGCTGCACTCCCTCCACACTGACCCTCTGACAATGCTGTACACCCTCCACACTGACCCTCTGACAATGCTGCAATCCCTCCACACTGATACTCTCACAATGCTGCACTCCCTCCACACTGATACCCTGACAATGCTGCACTCCCTCCACACTGACCCTCTGACAATGCTGCACTACCTCCACACTGACCCTCTGACAATGCTGCACTCCCTCCACACGGACCCTCTGACAATGCTGCACTCCCTCCTTCCTGACGTTCTGACAATGCTGCACTCCCCCACACTGACCTTCTGACAATGCTGCACTAACTCCACACTGACCCTCTGACAATGCTGCACTCCCTCCACACTGACCCTCTGACAATGCTGCACTCCCTCCACACTGACCTTCTGACAATGCTGCACTCCCTCCACACTGACCCTCTGACAATGCAGCACTACCTCCACACTGACCCTCTGACAATGCTGCACTCTCTCTATACTAATCCTCTGACAATGCAGCACTAACTCCACACTGACCCTCTGACAATGCTGCACTCTCTCTATACTAATCCTCTGACAATGCAGCACTCGCTCCACACTGACCCTCTGACAATGCTGCACTCCCTCCACACTGACCCTCTGACAATGCTGCACGCCCTCCACACTGATACTCTGACAATGCTGCACTCCCTTCACACTGACCCTCTGACAATGCTGCACTCCCTCCACACTGACCCTCTGACAATGCTGCACTCTCTCTATACTAATCCTCTGACAATGCTGCACTCCCTCCACACTGACCCTCTGACAATGCTGCACTCTCTCTATACTAATCCTCTGACAATGCTGCATTCCCTCCACACTGAAACTCTGACAATGCAGCACTCCCTCCACACTGACCCTCTGACAATGCGGCACTCTCTCTATACTAATCCTCTGACAATGCTGCACTCCCTCCACACTGACCCTCTGACAATGCTGCACTCTCTCTATACTAATCCTCTGACAATGCTGCACTCCCTCCACACTGACCCTCTGACAATGCTGCACTCTCTCTATACTAATCCTCTGACAATGCTGCATTCCCTCCACACTGACCCTCTGACAATGCAGCACTCCCTCCACACAGATCCTCTGACAATGCTGTACTCCCTCCACACTGACCCTCTGACAATGCAGCACTCCTTCCACACAGATCCTCTGACAATGCTGTACTCCCTCCACACTGACCCTCTGACAATGCAGCACTACCTGCACACTGACCCTCTGACAATGCTGCACTCCCTCCATCCTGACGTTCTGACAATGCAGCATTCCCTGCAGACTGATACTCTGACAATGATTCACTCACTCCACACTGATCCTCTGACAATGCTGCACTCCCTCCACACTGACCCTCTGACAATGCTTCACTACCTCCACACTGATCCTCTGACAATGCTGCACTCCCTCCATACTGACCCTCTGACAATGCTTCACTACCTTCACTCTGACCCTCTGACAATGCTTCACTACCTCCACACTGACCCTCTGACAATGCTGTACTCCCTCCACACTGACCCACCGACAATGCTGCACTCCCTCCACACTGACCCTCTGACAATGCTGCACTCTCTCTATATTAATCCTCTGACAATGCAGCCCTACCTCTATAATGACCCTCTGACAATGCGGCACTCCCTCCACTCTGACCCTCTGACAATGCAGCACTACCTCCACACTGACCCACTGACAATGCTGCACTCCCTCCACACTGACCCTCTGACAATGCTGTACTCCCTCCACACAGATCCTCTGACAATGCTGCACTCCCTCCACTCTGACCCTCTGACAATGCTGTACTCCCTCCACACTGACCCTCTGAAAATGCTTCACTACCTTCACACTGACCCTCTGACAATGCTGCACTCACTCCACTCTGACCCTCTGACAATGCAGCACTACCTCCACACTGACCCTCTGACAATGCTGCACTCCTCCACACTGACCCTCTGACAATGCTGCACTCCCTCCACACTGACCCTCTGACAATGCTGCACTCCCTCCGTACTGAATCTCTGACAATGCAGGACTCCCTCCACACTGATAGTCTGACAATGCTGCACTCCCTCCACACTGACCCTCTGACAATGCTGCACTCCCTCCACACTGACCCTCTGACAATGCTGTACTCCCTCCACACTGACCCTCTGACAATGCTGCACTCCCTCCACACTGACCCTCTGACAATGCTGTACACCCTCCACACTGACCCTCTGACAATGCTGCAATCCCTCCACACTGATACTCTCACAATGCTGCACTCCCTCCACACTGATACCCTGACAATGCTGCACTCCCTCCACACTGACCCTCTGACAATGCTGCACTACCTCCACACTGACCCTCTGACAATGCTGCACTCCCTCCACACGGACCCTCTGACAATGCTGCACTCCCTCCTTCCTGACGTTCTGACAATGCTGCACTCCCCCACACTGACCTTCTGACAATGCTGCACTAACTCCACACTGACCCTCTGACAATGCTGCACTCCCTCCACACTGACCCTCTGACAATGCTGCACTCCCTCCACACTGACCTTCTGACAATGCTGCACTCCCTCCACACTGACCCTCTGACAATGCAGCACTACCTCCACACTGACCCTCTGACAATGCTGCACTCTCTCGATACTAATCCTCTGACAATGCAGCACTCCCTCCACACTGACCCTCTGACAATGCTGCACTCTCTCTCTACTAATCCTCTGACAATGCTGCACTCCCTTCACACTGACCCTCTGACAATGCTGCACTCCCTCCACACTGACCCTCTGACAATGCTGCACTCTCTCTATACTAATCCTCTGACAATGCTGCACTCCCTCCACACTGACCCTCTGACAATGCTGCACTTTCTCTATACTAATCCTCTGACAATGCTGCATTCCCTCCACACTGAAACTCTGACAATGCAGCACTCCCTCCACACAGATCCTCTGACAATGCTGTACTCCCTCCACACTGACCCTCTGACAATGCAGCACTCCCTCCACACAGATACTCTGACAATGCTGCACTCCCTCCATCCTGACGTTCTGACAATGCAGCATTCCCTGCACACTGATACTCTGACAATGATTCACTCCCTCCACACTGATCCTCTGACAATGCTGCACTCCGTCCACACTGACCCTCTGACAATGCTTCACTCCCTCCACACTGATCCTCTGACAATGCTGCACTCCCTCCATACTGACCCTCTGACAATGCTTCACTACCTCCACTCTGACCCTCTGACAATGCTTCACTACCTCCACACTGACCCTCTGCCAATGCTGTACTCCCTCCACACTGACCCTCTGACAATGCTGCACTACCTCCACACTGACCCTCTGACAATGCTGCACTCTCTCTATATTAATCCTCTGACAATGCAGCTCTACCTCCATAATGCCCTCTGACAATGCGGCACTCCCTCCAATCTGACCCTCTGACAATGCTGTACTCCCTCCACACTGATCCTCTGACAATGCTGCACTCCCTCCACTCTGACCCTCTGACAATGCTGTACTCCCTCCACACTGACCCTCTGACAATGCTTCACTACCTCCACACTGACCCTCTGACAATGCTGCACTCCCTCCACTCTGACCCTCTGACAATGCTGCACTCCCTCCACACTGATACTCTGACAATGCTGCACTCACTCCACTCTTACCCTCTGAAAATGCAGCACTACCTCCACACTGACCCTCTGACAATGCTGCACTCCTCCACACTGACCCTCTGACAATGCTGCACTCCCTCCACACTGAACCTCTGACAATGCAGCATTACCTCCACACTGACCCTCTGACAATGCTGCACTCCCTCCACACTGACCCTCTGACAATGCTGCAATCCCTCCACACTGACCCTCTGACAATGCAGCACTACCTCCACACTGACCCTCTGACAATGCTGCACTCTCTCTATACTAATCCTCTGACAATGCTGCACTCCCTCCACACTGACCCTCTGACAATGCAGCACGACCTCCACACTGACCCTCTGACAATGCTGCACTCCCTCTGTACTGTCCCTCTGACAATGCTGCACTCCCTCCACACTGACCCTCTGACAATGCAGCACTCCCTCCACACTGATACTCTGACAATGCTGCACTCCCTCCACACTGACCCTCTGACAATGCAGCACTCCCTCCACACTGACCCTCTGACAATGCTGCACTCCCTCCACACTGACCCTCTGACAATGCTGCACTCCCTCCACACTGACCCTCTGACAATGCTGCACTCCCTCCACACTGACCCTCTGACAATGCTGCACTCCCTCCACACTGACCCTCTGACAATGCTGCACTCCGTCCACACAGACCCTCTGACAATGCTGCACTCCCTCCACACTGACCCTCTGACAATGCTGCACTCCCTCCACACTGACCCTCTGACAATGCTGGACTCCCTCCACACTGACCCTCTGACAATGCTGCACTCCCTCCTTCCTGACGTTCTGACAATGCTGCACTCCCTCCACACTGACCCTCTGACAATGCTGCAATCCCTCCACACTGACCCTCTGACAATGCAGCACTACCTCCACACTGACCCTCTGACAATGCTGCACTCCCTCCGTACTGACCCTCTGACAATGCTGCACTCCCTCCACACTGACCCTCTGACAATGCAGCACTCCCTCCACACTGATACTCTGACAATGCTGCACTCCCTCCACTCTGACCCTCTGACAATGCTGCACTCCCTACACACTGACCCTCTGACAATGCTGCACTACCTCCACACTGACCCTCTGACAATGCTGCACTCCCTCCACACTGACCCTCTGACAATGCTGTACACCCTCCACACTAACCCTCTGACAATGCTGCACTCCCTCCACACTGATACTCTGACATTGCTGCACTCCCTCCACACTGATACTCTGACAATGCTGCACTCCCTCCACACTGACCCTCTGACAATGCTGCACTCCCTCCACACTGACCCTCTGACAATGCTGTACTCCCTCCACACTGACCCTCTGACAATGCTGCACTCCCTCCTTCCTGACGTTCTGACAATGCTGCACTCCCTCCACACTGACCCTCTGACAATGCTGCACTCCCTCCACACTGACCCTCTGACAATGCTGCACTCCCTCCTTCCTGACGTTCTGACAATGCTGCACTCCCTCCGTACTGACCCTCTGACAATGCAGCACTCCCTCCACACTGATACTCTGACAATGCTGCACTCACTCCACACTGACCCTCTGACAATGCTGCACCCTCTCCACACTGACCCTCTGACAATGCTGCACTCCCTCCACACTGACCCTCTGACAATGCTGTACACCCTCCACACTGACCCTCTGACAATGCTGCAATCCCTCCACACTGATACTCTGACAATGCTGCACTCCCTCCACACTGATACCCTGACAATGCAGCACTCCCTCCACACTGACCCTCTGACAATGCTGCACTCCCTCCACACTGACCCTCTGACAATGCTGCACTCCCTCCACACTGACCCTCTGACAATGCTGCACTCCCTCCTTCCTGACGTTCTGACAATGCTGCACTCCCTCCACACTGACCTTCTGACAATGCTGCACTTCCTCCACACTGACCCTCTGACAATGCTGCACTCCCTCCACACTGACCCTCTGACAATGCTTCACTCCCTCCACACTGATCCTCTGACAATGCTGCACTCCCTCCATACTGACCCTCTGACAATGCTTCACTCCCTCCACACTGATCCTCTGACAATGCTGCACTCCCTCCATACTGACCCTCTGACAATGCTTCACTACCTCCACTCTGACCCTCTGACAATGCTTCACTACCTCCACACTGACCCTCTGACAATGCTGTACTCCCTCCACACGGACCCTCTGACAATGCTGCACTCCCTCCACACTGACCCTCTGACAATGCTGCACTCACTCTATATTAATCCTCTGACAATGCAGCCCTACCTCCATAATGACCCTCTGACAATGCGGCACTCCCTCCACTCTGACCCTCTGACAATGCAGCACTACCTCCACACTGACCCTCTGACAATGCTGCACTCCCTCCACACTGACCCTCTGACAATGCTGTACTCCCTCCACACTGATCCTCTGACAATGCTGCACTCCCTCCACTCTGACCCTCTGACAATGCTGCACTCCCTCCACACTGACCCCCTGACAATGCTTCACTACCTCCACACTGACCCTCTGACAATGCTGCACTCACTCCACTCTGACCCTCTGACAATGCAGCACTACCTCCACACTGACCCTCTGACAATGCTGCACTCCTCCACACTGAGCCTCTGACAATGCTGCACTCCCTCCACACTGAACCTCTGACAATGCAGCACTACCTCCACACTGACCCTCTGACAATGCTGCACTCCCTCCACACTGACCCTCTGACAATGCTGCACACCCTCCACACTGACCCTCTGACAATGCTGCACTCCCTCCACACTGACCCTCTGACAATGCTGCACACCCTCCACACTGACCCTCTGACAATGCTGCAATCCCTCCACACTGACCCTCTGACAATGCAGCACTACCTCCACACTGACCCTCTGACAATGCTGCACTCTCTCTATACTAATCCTCTGACAATGCTGCACTCCCTCCACACTGACCCCCTGACAATGCTGCAATCCCTCCACACTGACCCTCTGACAATGCAGCACTACCTCCACACTGACCCTCTGACAATGCTGCACTCTCTCTATACTAATCCTCTGACAATGCTGCACTCCCTCCACACTGACCCTCTGACAATGCAGCACTACCTGCACACTGACCCTCTGACAATGCTGCACTCCCTCCACACTGACCCTTTGACAATGCTGCACTACCTCCACACTGACCCTCTGACAATGCTGCACTCCCTCCACACTGACCCTCTGACAATGCTGTACACCCTCCACACTGACCCTCTGATAATGCTGCACTCCCTCCACACTGATACTCTGACAATGCTGCACTCCCTCCACACTGATACTCTGACAATGCTGCACTCCCTCCACACTGACCCTCTGACAATGCTGCACTCCCTCCACACTGACCCTCTGACAATGCTGCACTCCCTCCACACTGACCCTCTGACAATGCTGCACTCCCTCCTTCCTGACGTTCTGACAATGCTGCACTCCCTCCACACTGACCCTCTGACAATGCTGCACTCCCTCCGTGCTGACCCTCTGACAATGCTGCACTCCCTCCACACTGACCCTCTTACAATGCAGCACTCCCTCCACACTGATACTCTGACAATGCTGCACTCCCTCCACACTGACCCTCTGACAATGCTGCACTCCCTCCACACTGACCCTAATACAATGCTGCACTCCCTCCACACTGACCCTCTGACAATGCTGCACTCCCTCCACACTGACCCTCTGACAATGCTGCACTCCCTCCACACTGACCCTCTGACAATGCTGCACTCCCTCCACACTGACCCTCTGACAATGCTGCACTCCGTCCACACTGACCCTCTTACAATGCTGCACTCCCTCCACACTGACCCTCTGACAATGCTGCACTCCCTCCACACTGACCCTCTGACAATGCTGGACTCCCTCCACACTGACCCTCTGACAATGCTGCACTCCCTCCTTCCTGACTTTCTGACAATGCTGCACTCCCTCCACACTGACCCTCTGACAATGCTGCACTCCCTCCGTGCTGACCCTCTGACAATGCTGCACTCCCTCCACACTGACCCTCTTACAATGCAGCACTCCCTCCACACTGATACTCTGACAATGCTGCACTCCCTCCACACTGACCCTCTGACAATGCTGCACTCCCTCCACACTGACCCTCTGACAATGCAGCACTACCTCCACACTGACCATCTGACAATGCTGCACTCTCTCTATACTAATCCTCTGACAATGCTGCACTCCCTCCACACTGACCCTCTGACAATGCAGCACTACCTCCACACTGACCCTCTGACAATGCTGCACTCCCTCCGTACTGACCCTCTGACAATGCTGCACTCCCTCCACACTGACCCTCTGACAATGCAGCACTCCCTCCACACTGATACTCTGACAATGCTGCACTCCCTCCACACTGACCCTCTGACAATGCTGCACTCCCTCCACACTGACCCTCTGACAATGCTGCACTACCTCCACACTGACCCTCTGACAATGCTGCACTCCCTCCACACTGACCCTCTGACAATGCTGTACACCCTCCACACTGACCCTCTGACAATGCTGCACTCCATCCACACTGATACTCTGACAATGCTGCACTCCCTCCACACTGATACTCTGACAATGCTGCACTCCCTCCACACTGACCCTCTGACAATGCTGCACTCCCTCCACACTGACCCTCTGACAATGCTGCACTCCCTCCACACTGACCCTCTGACAATGCTGCACTCCCTCCTTCCTGACCTTCTGACAATGCTGCACTCCCTCCACACTGACCCTCTGACAATGCTGCACTCCCTCCTTCCTGACGTTCTGAGAATGCTGCACTCCCTCCACTCTGACCTTCTGACAATGCTGCACTCCCTCCGTACTGACCCTCTGACAATGCAGCACTCCCTCCACACTGACCCTCTGACAATGCTGCACTCCCTCCGTACTGACCCTCTGACAATGCTGCACTCCCTCCACACTGATACTCTGACAATGCTGCACTCCCTCCACACTGACACTCTGACAATGCTGCACCCCCTCCACACTGACCCTCTGACAATGCTGCACTCCCTCCACACTGACCCTCTGACAATGCTGCACTCCCTCCACACTGACCCTCTGACAATGCTGCACCCCCTCCACACTGACCCTCTGACAATGCTGCAATCCCTCCACACTGATACTCTGACAATGCTGCACTCCCTCCACACTGATACCCTGATAATGCAGCACTCCCTCCACACTGACCCTCTGACAATGCTGCACTCCCTCCTTCCTGACGTTCTGACAATGCTGCACTCCCTCCACACTGACCTTCTGACAATGCTGCACTTCCTCCACACTGACCCTCTGACAATGCTGCACGCCCTCCACACTGACCCTCTGACAATGCTGCACTCCCTCCACACTGACCCTCTGACAATGCTGCAATCCCTCCACACTGACCTTCTGACAATGCTGCACTCCCTCCACACTGACCCTCTGACAATGCAGCACTACCTCCACACTGACCCTATGACAATGCTGCACTCTCTCTATACTAATCCTCTGACAATGCTGCACTCCCTCCACACTGACCCTCTGACAATGCTGCAATCCCTCCACACTGACCCTCTGACAATGCTGCACTCTCTCTATACTAATCCTCTGACAATGCTGCACTCCCTCCACACTGACCCTCTGACAATGCTGCACTCCCTCCACACTGACCCTCTGACAATGCTGTACTCCCTCTACACTGACCCTCTGACAATGCAGCACTCCTTCCACACAGATCCTCTGACAATGTTGTACTTCCTCCACACTGACCCTCTGACAATGCAGCACTACCTGCACACTGACCCTCTGACAATGCTGCACTCCCTCCATCCTGACGTTCTGACAATGCAGCATTCCCTGCACACTGATACTCTGACAATGATTCACTCCCTCCACACTGATCCTCTGACAATGCAGCACTCCCTCCACACTGACCCTCTGACAATGCTTCACTCCCTCCACACTGATCCTCTGACAATGCTGCACTCCCTCCATACTGACCCTCTGACAATGCTTCACTACCTCCACTCTGACCCTCTGACAATGCTTCACTACCGCCACACTGACCCTCTGACAATGCTGTACTCCCTCCACACGGACCCTCTGACAATGCTGCACTCCCTCCACACTGACCCTCTGACAATGCTGCACTCTCTCTATATTAATCCTCTGACAATGCAGCCCTACCTCCATAATGACCCTCTGACAATGCGGCACTCCCTCCACTCTGACCCTCTGACAATGCAGGACTATCTCCACACTGACACTCTGACAATGCTGCACTCCCTCCACACTGACCCTCTGACAATGCTGTACTCCCTCCACACTGATCCTCTGACAATGCTGCACTCCCTCCACTCTGACCCTCTGACAATGCTGTACTCCCTCCACACTGACCCTCTGACAATGCTTCACTACCTCCACACTGACCCTCTGACAATGCTGCACTCACTCCACTCTGACCCTCTGACAATGCAGCACTACCTCCACACTGACCCTCTGACAATGCTGCACTCCTCCACACTGACCCTCTGACAATGCTGCACTCCCTCCACACTGAACCTCTGACAATGCAGCACTACCTCCACACTGACCCTCTGACAATGCTGCACTCCCTCCACACTGACCCTCTGACAATGCTGCAATCCCTCCACACTGACACTCTGACAATGCAGCACTACCTCCGCACTGACCCTCTGACAATGCTGCACTCTCTCTATACTAATCCTCTGACAATGCTGCACTCCCTCCACACTGACCCTCTGACAATGCTGCAATCCCTCCACACTGACCCTCTGACAATGCAGCACTACCTCCACACTGACCCTCTGACAATGCTGCACTCTCTCTATACTAATCCTCTGACAATGCTGCACTCCCTCCACACTGACCCTCTGACAATGCAGCACTACCTCCACACTGACCCTCTGACAATGCTGCACTCCCTCCGTGCTGACCCTCTGACAATGCTGCACTCCCTCCACACTGACCCTCTTACAATGCAGCACTCCCTCCACACTGATACTCTGACAATGCTGCACTCCCTCCACACTGACCCTCTGACAATGCTGCACTCCCTCCACACTGACCCTCTGACAATGCTGCACTCCCTCCACACTGACCCTCTGACAATGCTGCACTCCCTCCACACTGACCCTCTGACAATGCTGCACTCCCTCCACACTGACCCTCTGACAATGCTGCACTCCCTCCACACTGACCCTCTGACAATGCTGCACTCCGTCCACACTGACCCTCTGACAATGCTGCACTCCCTCCACACTGACCCTCTGACAATGCTGCACTCCCTCCACACTGACCCTCTGACAATGATGGACTCCCTCCACACTGACCCTCTGACAATGCTGCACTCCCTCCTTCCTGACGTTCTGACAATGCTGCACTCCCTCCACACTGACCCTCTGACAATGCTGCAATCCCTCCACACTGACCCTCTGACAATGCTGCACTACCTCCACACTGACCCTCTGACAATGCTGCACTCTCTCTATACTAATCCTCTGACAATGCTGCACTCCCTCCACACTGACCCTCTGACAATGCTGCACTCCCTCCCTCCTGACGTTCTGACAATGCTGCACTCCCTCCACACTGACCCTCTGACAATGCTGCAATCCCTCCACACTGACCCTCTGACAATGCTGCACTACCTCCACACTGACCCTCTGACAATGCTGCACTCTCTCTATACTAATCCTCTGACAATGCTGCACTCCCTCCACACTGACCCTCTGACAATGCAGCACTACCTCCACACTGACCCTCTGAAAATGCTGCACTCCCTCCGTACTGACCCTCTGACAATGCTGCACTCCCTCCACACTGACCCTCTGACAATGCAGCACTCCCTCCACACTGATACTCTGACAATGCTGCACTCCCTCCACACTGACCCTCTGACAATGCTGCACTCCCTCCACACTGACCCTCTGACAATGCTGCACTACCTCCACACTGACCCTCTGACAATGCTGCACTCCCTCCACACTGACCCTCTGACAATGCTGTACACCCTCCACACTGACCCTCTGACAATGCTGCACTCCCTCCACACTGATACTCTGACAATGCTGCACTCCCTCCACACTGATACTCTGACAATGCTGCACTCCCTCCACACTGACCCTCTGACAATGCTGCACTCCCTCCACACTGACCCTCTGACAATGCTGCACTCCCTCCACACTGACCCTCTGACAATGCTGCACTCCCTCCTTCCTGACGTTCTGACAATGCTGCACTCCCTCCACACTGACCCTCTGACAATGCTGCACTCCCTCCTTCCTGACGTTCTGAGAATGCTGCACTCCCTCCACACTGACCTTCTGACAATGCTGCACTGCCTCCGTACTGACCCTCTGACAATGCTGCACTCCCTCCACACTGATACTCTGACAATGCTGCACTCCCTCCACACTGACCCTCTGACAATGCTGCACCCCCTCCACACTGACCCTCTGACAATGCTGCACTCCCTCCACACTGACCCTCTGACAATGCTGCACTCCCTCCACACTGACCCTCTGACAATGCTGTACACCCTCCACACTGACCCTCTGACAATGCTGCAATCCCTCCACACTGATACTCTGACAATGCTGCACTCCCTCCACACTGATACCCTGACAATGCTGCACTCCCTCCACACTGACCCTCTGACAATGCTGCACTCCCTCCACACTGACCCTCTGACAATGCTGCACTCCCTCCACACTGACCCTCTGACAATGCTGCACTCCCTCCACACTGACCTTCTGACAATGCTGCACTCCCTCCACACTGACCCTCTGACAATGCAGCACTACCTCCACACTGACCCTCTGACAATGCTGCACTCCCTCCACACTGACCTTCTGACAATGCTGCACTCCCTCCACACTGACCCTCTGACAATGCAGCACTACCTCCACACTGACCCTATGACAATGCTGCACTCTCTCTATACTAATCCTCTGACAATGCAGCACTCCCTCCACACTGACCCTCTGACAATGCTGCACTCTCTCTATACTAATCCTCTGACAATGCTGCACTCCCTCCACACTGACCCTCTGACAATGCTGCACTCCCTCCACACTGACCCTCTGACAATGCTGCACTCTCTCTATACTAATCCTCTGACAATGCTGCACTCCCTCCACACTGACCCTCTGACAATGCTGCACTCCCTCCACACTGACCCTCTGACAATGCTGTACTCCCTCCACACTGAAACTCTGACAATGCAGCACTCCCTCCACACAGATCCTCTGACAATGCTGTACTCCCTCCACACTGACCCTCTGACAATGCAGCACTCCCTCCACACAGATACTCTGACAATGCTGTACTCCCTCCACACTGACCCTCTGACAATGCAGCACTACCTGCACACTGACCCTCTGACAATGCTGCACTCCCTCCATCCTGACGTTCTGACAATGCAGCATTCCCTGCACACTGATACTCTGACAATGATTCACTCCCTCCACACTGATCCTCTGACAATGCAGCACTCCCTCCACACTGACCCTCTGACAATGCTTCACTCCCTCCACACTGATCCTCTGACAATGCTGCACTCCCTCCATACTGACCTTCTGACAATGCTTCACTACCTCCACTCTGACCCTCTGACAATGCTTCACTACCTCCACACTGACCCTCTGACAATGCTGTACTCCCTCCACACGGACCCTCTGACAATGCTGCACTCCCTCCACATTGACCCTCTGACAATGCTGCACTCTCTCTATATTAATCCTCTGACAATGCAGCCCTACCTCCATAATGACCCTCTGACAATGCGGCACTCCCTCCACTCTGACCCTCTGACAATGCAGCACTACCTCCACACTGACCCTCTGACAATGCTGCACTCCCTCCACACTGACCCTCTGACAATGCTGTACTCCCTCCACACTGATCCTCTGACAATGCTGCACTCCCTCCACTCTGACCCTCTGACAATGCTGCACTCCCTCCACACTGACCCTCTGACAATGCTTCACTACCTCCACACTGACCCTCTGACAATGCTGCACTCACTCCACTCTGACCCTCTGACAATGCAGCACTACCTCCACACTGACCCTCTGACAATGCTGCAGTCCTCCACACTGAACCTCTGACAATGCAGCACTACCTCCACACTGACCCTCTGAAAATGCTGCACTCGCTCCACACTGACCCTCTGACAATGCTGCAATCCCTCCACACTGACCCTCTGACAATGCAGCACTACCTCCACACTGAACCTCTGACAATGCAGCACTACCTCCACACTGACCCTCTGAAAATGCTGCACTCCCTCCACACTGACCCTCTGACAATGCTGCAATCCCTCCACACTGATCCTCTGACAATGCTGCACTCCCTCCACACTGACCCTCTGAAAATGCTGCAATCCCTCCACACTGACCCTCTGACAATGCAGCACTACCTCCACACTGACCCTCTGACAATGCTGCACTCTCTCTATACTATTCCTCTGACAATGCTGCACTCCCTCCACACTGACCCTCTGACAATGCAGCACTACCTCCACACTGACCCTCTGACAATGCTGCACTCCCTCCGTGCTGACCCTCTGACAATGCTGCACTCCCTCCACACTGACCCTCTTACAATGCAGCACTCCCTCCACACTGATACTCTGACAATGCTGCACTCCCTCCACACTGACCCTCTGACAATGCTGCACTCCCTCCACACTGACCCTCTGAGAATGCTGCACTCCCTCCACACTGACCCTCTGACAATGCTGTACACCCTCCACACTGACCCTCTGACAATGCTGCACTCCCTCCACACTGATACTCTGACAATGCTGCACTCCCTCCACACTGATACTCTGACAATGCTGCACTCCCTCCACACTGACCCTCTGACAATGCTGCACTCCCTCCACACTGACCCTCTGACAATGCTGCACTCCCTCCACACTGACCCTTTGACAATGCTGCACTCCCTCCACACTGACCCTCTGACAATGCTGCACTCCCTCCTTCCTGACGTTCTGACAATGCTGCACTCCCTCCACACTGACCCTCTGACAATGCTGCACTCACTCCTTCCTGACATTCTGACAATGCTGCACTCCCTCCACACTGACCTTCTGACAACGCTGCACTTCCTCCACACTGACCCTCTGACAATGCTGCACTCCCTCCACACTGACCCTCTGACAATGCTACACTCCCTCCACACTGACCCTCTGACAATGCTGCACTCTCTCTATACTAATCCTCTGACAATGCTGCACTCTCTCCACACTGATCCTCTGACAATGCTGCACTCGCTCCATACTGACCCTCTGACAATGCTTCACTACCTCCACTCTGACCCTCTGACAATGCTTCCCTACCTCCACACTGACCCTCTGACAATGCTGTACTCCCTCCACACTGACCCTCTGACAATGCTGCACTCCCTCCACACTGACCCTCTGACAATGCTGCACTCTCTCTATATTAATCCTCTGACAATGCAGCCCTACCTCCATAATGACCCTCTGACAATGCGGCACTCCCTCCACTCTGACCCTCTGACAATGCAGCACTACCTCCACACTGACCCTCTGACAATGCTGCACTCCCTCCACACTGACCCTCTGACAATGCTTCACTACCTCCACACTGACCCTCTGACAATGCTGCACTCCCTCCACACTGACCCTCTGACAATGCTGCACTCACTCCACTCTGACCCTCTGACAATGCAGCACTCCCTCCACACTGAACCTCTGACAATGCTGCACTCCTCCACTCTGACCCTCTGACAATGCAGCACTACCTCCACACTGACCCTCTGACAATGCTGCACTCCCTCCACTCTGACCCTCTGACAATGCTTCACTACCTCCACACTGACCCTCTGACAATGCTGCAATCCCTCCACACTGACCCTCTGACAATGCAGCACTACCTCCACACTGACCCTCTGACAATGCTGCACTCTCTCTGTACTAATCCTCTGACAATGCTGCACTCCCTCCACACTGACCCTCTGACAATGCTGCAATCCCTCCACACTGACCCTCTGACAATGCAGCACTACCACCACACTGACCCTCTGACAATGCTGCACTCTCTCTATACTAATCCTCTGAAAAATGCTGCACTCCCTCCACACTGACCCTCTGACAATGCAGCACTACCTCCACACTGACCCTCTGACAATGCTGCACTCCCTCCGTACTGACCCTCTGACAATGCTGCACTCCCTCCACACTGACCCTCTGACAATGCAGCACTCCCTCCACACTGATACTCTGACAATGCTGCACTCCCTCCACACTGACCCTCTGACAATGCTGCACTCCCTCCACACTGACCCTCTGACAATGCTGCACTCCCTCCACACTGAACCTCTGACAATGCTGCACTCCCTCCACACTGACCCTCTGACAATGCTGTACACCCTCCACACTGACCCTCTGACAATGCTGCACTCCCTCCACACTGATACTCTGACAATGCTGCACTCCCTCCACACTGACCCTCTGACAATGCTGCACTCCCTCCACACTGACCCTCTGACAATGCTGCACTCCCTCCACACTGACCCTCTGACAATGCTGCAGTCCCTCCACACTGACCCTCTGACAATGCTGCACTCCCTCCACACTGACCCTCTGACAATGCTGCACTCCCTCCTTCCTGACGTTCTGACAATGCTGCACTCCCTCCACACTGACCTTCTGACAACGCTGCACTCCCTCCACACTGACCCTCTGACAATGCTGCACTCCCTCCACACTGACCCTCTGACAATGCTACACTCCCTCCACACTGACCCTCTGACAATGCAGCACTACCTCCACACTGACCCTCTGACAATGCTGCACTCTCTCTATACTAATCCTCTGACAATGCTGCACTCCCTCCACACTGATCCTCTGACAATGCTGCACTCCCTCCACACTGACCCTCTGACAATGAAGCACTACCTCCACACTGACCCTCTGACCATGCTGCACTCTCTCTATACTAATCCTCTGACAATGCTGCACTACCTCCACACTGACCCACTGACAATGCTGCACTCTCTCTATACTAATCCTCTGACAATGCTGCACTGCCTCCACACTGACCCTCTGACAATGCTGCACTCTCTCTATACTTATCCTCTGACAATGCTGCACTCCCTCCACACTGACCCTCTGACAATGCTGCACTCTCTCTATACTAATCCTCTGACAATGCTGCATTCCCTCCACACTGACCCTCGGACAATGCAGCACTCCCTCCACACAGATCCTCTGACAATGCTGTACTCCCTCCACACTGACCCTCGGACAATGCAGCACTCCCTCCACACAGATCCTCTGACAATGCTGTACTCCCTCCACACTGACCCTCTGACAATGCTGCACTCCCTCCTTCCTGACGTTCTGACAATGCTGCACTCCCTCCACACTGACCCTCTGACAATGCTTCACTACCTCCACACTGACCCTCTGACAATGCTGCACTCTCTCTATACTAATCCTCTGACAATGCTGCACTCCCTCCTTCCTGACGTTCTGACAATGCTGCAATCCCTCCACACTGACCCTCTGACAATGCTGCACTACCTCCACACTGACCCTCTGACAATGCTGTACACCCTCCACACTGACCCTCTGACAATGCTGCACTCCCTCCACACTGATACTCTGACAATGCTGCACTCCCTCCACACTGATACTCTGACAATGCTGCACTCCCTCCACACTGACCCTCTGACAATGCTGCACTCCCTCCACACTGACCCTCTGACAATGCTGCACTCCCTCCACACTGACCCTCTGACAATGCTGCACTCCCTCCTTCCTGACGTTCTGACAATGCTGCACTCCCTCCACACTGACCCTCTGACAATGCTGCACTCCCTCCTTCCTGACGTTCTGAGAATGCTGCACTCCCTCCACACTGACCTTCTGACAATGCTGCACTCCCTCCGTACTGACCCTCTGACAATGCAGCACTCCCTCCACACTGATACTCTGACAATGCTGCACTCCCTCCACACTGACCCTCTGACAATGCTGCACCCCCTCCACACTGACCCTCTGACAATGCTGCACTCCCTCCACACTGAACCTCTGACAATGCTGCACTCCCTCCACACTGACCCTCTGACAATGCTGTACACCCTCCACACTGACCCTCTGACAATGCTGCACTCCCTCCACACTGATACTCTGACAATGCTGCACTCCCTCCACACTGATACTCTGACAATGCTGCACTCCCTCCACACTGACCCTCTGACAATGCTGCACTCCCTCCACACTGACCCTCTGACAATGCTGCACTCCCTCCACACTGACCCTCTGACAATGCTGCAGTCCCTCCACACTGACCCTCTGACAATGCTGCACTCCCTCCACACTGACCCTCTGACAATGCTGCACTCCCTCCTTCCTGACGTTCTGACAATGCTGCACTCCCTCCACACTGACCTTCTGACAACGCTGCACTCCCTCCACACTGACCCTCTGACAATGCTGCACTCCCTCCTTCCTGACGTTCTGACAATGCTGCACTCCCTCCACACTGACCTTCTGACAACGCTGCACTCCCTCCACACTGACCCTCTGACAATGCTGCACTCCCTCCACACTGACCCTCTGACAATGCTGCACTCCCTCCTTCCTGACGTTCTGACAATGCTGCACTCCCTCCACACTGACCTTCTGACAACGCTGCACTCCCTCCACACTGACCCTCTGACAATGCTGCACTCCCTCCACACTGACCCTCTGACAATGCTGCACTACCTCCACACTGACCCTCTGACAATGCTGCACTCTCTCTATACTAATCCTCTGACAATGCTGCACTTCCTCCACACTGACCCTCTGACAATGCTGCACTCTCTCTATACTAATCCTCTGACAATGCTGCACTCCCTCCACACTGATCCTCTGACAATGCTGCACTCCCTCCACACTGACCCTCTGACAATGAAGCACTACCTCCACACTGACCCTCTGACAATGCTGCACTCTCTCTATACTAATCCTCTGACAATGCTGCACTACCTCCACACTGACCCACTGACAATGCTGCACTCTCTCTATACTAATCCTCTGACAATGCTGCACTCCCTCCACACTGACCCTCTGACAATGCTGCACTCTCTCTATACTTATCCTCTGACAATGCTGCACTCCCTCCACACTGACCCTCTGACAATGCTGCACTGTCTCTATACTAATCCTCTGACAATGCTGCATTCCCTCCACACTGACCCTCGGACAATGCAGCACTCCCTCCACACAGATCCTCTGACAATGCTGTACTCCCTCCACACTGACCCTCGGACAATGCAGCACTCCCTCCACACAGATCCTCTGACAATGCTGTACTCCCTCCACACTGACCCTCTGACAATGCTGCACTCCCTCCTTCCTGACGTTCTGACAATGCTGCACTCCCTCCACACTGACCCTCTGACAATGCTTCACTACCTCCACACTGACCCTCTGACAATGCTGCACTCTCTCTATACTAATCCTCTGACAATGCTGCACTCCCTCCTTCCTGACGTTCTGACAATGCTGCAATCCCTCCACACTGACCCTCTGACAATGCTGCACTACCTCCACACTGACCCTCTGACAATGCTGCACTCTCTCTATACTAATCCTCTGACAATGCTGCACTCCCTCCACACTGACCCTCTGACAATGCAGCACTACCTCCACACTGACCCTCTGACAATGCTGCACTCCCTCCGTACTGACCCTCTGACAATGCTGCACTCCCTCCACACTGACCCTCTGACAATGCAGCACTCCCTCCACACTGATACTCTGACAATGCTGCACTCCCTCCACACTGACCCTCTGACAATGCTGCACTCCCTCCACACTGACCCTCTGACAATGCTGCACTACCTCCACACTGACCCTCTGACAATGCTGCACTCCCTCCACACTGACCCTCTGACAATGCTGTACACCCTCCACACTGACCCTCTGACAATGCTGCACTCCCTCCACACTGATACTCTGACAATGCTGCACTCCCTCCACACTGATACTCTGACAATGCTGCACTCCCTCCACACTGACCCTCTGACAATGCTGCACTCCCTCCACACTGACCCTCTGACAATGCTGCACTCCCTCCACACTGACCCTCTGACAATGCTGCACTCCCTCCTTCCTGACGTTCTGACAATGCTGCACTCCCTCCACACTGACCTTCTGACAATGCTGCACTCCCTCCGTACTGACCCTCTGACAATGCAGCACTCCCTCCACACTGATACTCTGACAATGCTGCACTCCCTCCACACTGACCCTCTGACAATGCTGCACCCCCTCCACACTGACCCTCTGACAATGCTGCACTCCCTCCACACTGACCCTCTGACAATGCTGCACTCCCTCCACACTGACCCTCTGACAATGCTGCAATCCCTCCACACTGATACTCTGACAATGCTGCACTCCCTCCACACTGATACCCTGACAATGCAGCACTCCCTCCACACTGACCCTCTGACAATGCTGCACTCCCTCCACACTGATACCCTGACAATGCTGTACTCCCTCCACACTGAAACTCTGACAATGCAGCAATCCCTCCACACAGATCCTCTGACAATGCTGTACTCCCCCCACACTGACCCTCTGACAATGCAGCACTCCCTCCACACAGATACTCTGACAATGCTGTACTCCCTCCACACTGACCCTCTGACAATGCAGCACTACCTGCACACTGACCCTCTGACAATGCTGCACTCCCTCCATCCTGACGTTCTGACAATGCAGCATTCCCTGCACACTGATACTCTGACAATGATTCACTCCCTCCACACTGATCCTCTGACAATGCAGCACTCCCTCCACACTGACCCTCTGACAATGCTTCACTCCCTCCACACTGATCCTCTGACAATGCTGCACTCCCTCCATACTGACCCTCTGACAATGCTTCACTACCTCCACTCTGACCCTCTGACAATGCTTCACTACCTCCACACTGACCCTCTGACAATGCTGTACTCCCTCCACACGGACCCTCTGACAATGCTGCACTCCCTCCACATTGACCCTCTGACAATGCTGCACTCTCTCTATATTAATCCTCTGACAATGCAGCCCTACCTCCATAATGACCCTCTGACAATGCGGCACTCCCTCCACTCTGACCCTCTGACAATGCAGCACTACCTCCACACTGACCCTCTGACAATGCTGCACTCCCTCCACACTGACCCTCTGACAATGCTGTACTCCCTCCACACTGATCCTCTGACAATGCTGCACTCCCTCCACTCTGACCCTCTGACAATGCTGCACTCCCTCCACACTGACCCTCTGACAATGCTTCACTACCTCCACACTGACCCTCTGACAATGCTGCACTCCCTCCACACTGAACCTCTGACAATGCAGCACTACCTCCACACTGACCCTCTGACAATGCTGCACTCCCTCCACACTGACCCTCTGACAATGCTGCAATCCCTCCACACTGACCCTCTGACAATGCAGCACTACCTCCACACTGACCCTCTGACAATGCTGCACTCTCTCTATACTAATCCTCTGACAATGCTGCACTCCCTCCACACTGACCCTCTGACAATGCTGCAATCCCTCCACACTGACCCTCTGACAATGCAGCACTACCTCCACACTGACCCTCTGACAATGCTGCACTCTCTCTATACTATTCCTCTGACAATGCTGCACTCCCTCCACACTGACCCTCTGACAATGCAGCACTACCTCCACACTGACCCTCTGACAATGCTGCACTCCCTCCGTGCTGACCCTCTGACAATGCTGCACTCCCTCCACACTGACCCTCTTACAATGCAGCACTCCCTCCACACTGATACTCTGACAATGCTGCACTCCCTCCACACTGACCCTCTGACAATGCTGCACTCCCTCCACACTGACCCTCTGACAATGCTGCACTCCCTCCACACTGACCCTCTGACAATGCTGTACACCCTCCACACTGACCCTCTGACAATGCTGCACTCCCTCCACACTGATACTCTGACAATGCTGCACTCCCTCCACACTGATACTCTGACAATGCTGCACTCCCTCCACACTGACCCTCTGACAATGCTGCACTCCCTCCACACTGACCCTCTGACAATGCTGCACTCCCTCCACACTGACCCTTTGACAATGCTGCACTCCCTCCACACTGACCCTCTGACAATGCTGCACTCCCTCCACACTGACCCTCTGACAATGCTGCACTCCCTCCACACTGACCCTCTGACAATGCTGCACTCCCTCCTTCCTGACATTCTGACAATGCTGCACTCCCTCCACACTGACCTTCTGACAACGCTGCACTTCCTCCACACTGACCCTCTGACAATGCTGCAGTCCCTCCACACTGACCCTCTGACAATGCTACACTCCCTCCACACTGACCCTCTGACAATGCTGCACTCTCTCTATACTAATCCTCTGACAATGCTGCACTCCCTCCACACTGATCCTCTGACAATGCTGCACTCCCTCCATACTGACCCTCTGACAATGCTTCACTACCTCCACTCTGACCCTCTGACAATGCTTCCCTACCTCCACACTGACCCTCTGACAATGCTGTACTCCCTCCACACTGACCCTCTGACAATGCTGCACTCCCTCCACACTGACCCTCTGACAATGCTGCACTCTCTCTATATTAATCCTCTGACAATGCAGCCCTACCTCCATAATGACCCTCTGACAATGCGGCACTCCCTCCACTCTGACCCTCTGACAATGCAGCACTACCTCCACACTGACCCTCTGACAATGCTGCACTCCCTCCACACTGACCCTCTGACAATGCTTCACTACCTCCACACTGACCCTCTGACAATGCTGCACTCACTCCACTCTGACCCTCTGACAATGCAGCACTACCTCCACACTGACCCTCTGACAATGCTGCACTCCTCCACACTGACCCTCTGACAATGCTGCACTCCCTCCACACTGAACCTCTGACAATACAGCACTACCTCCACACTGACCCTCTGACAATGCTGCACTCCCTCCACTCTGACCCTCTGACAATGCTGTACTCCCTCCACACTGACCCTCTGACAATGCTGTACTCCCTCCACACGGACCCTCTGACAATGCTGCACTCCCTCCACATTGACCCTCTGACAATGCTGCACTCTCTCTATATTAATCCTCTGACAATGCAGCCCTACCTCCATAATGACCCTCTGACAATGCGGCACTCCCTCCACTCTGACCCTCTGACAATGCAGCACTACCTCCACACTGACCCTCTGACAATGCTGCACTCCCTCCACACTGACCCTCTGACAATGCTGTACTCCCTCCACACTGATCCTCTGACAATGCTGCACTCCCTCCACTCTGACCCTCTGACAATGCTGCACTCCCTCCACACTGACCCTCTGACAATGCTTCACTACCTCCACACTGACCCTCTGACAATGCTGCACTCACTCCACTCTGACCCTCTGACAATGCAGCACTACCTCCACACTGACCCTCTGACAATGCTGCAGTCCTCCACACTGACCCTCTGACAATGCTGCACTCCCTCCACACTGAACCTCTGACAATGCAGCACTACCTCCACACTGACCCTCTGACAATGCTGCACTCCCTCCACACTGACCCTCTGACAATGCTGCAATCCCTCCACACTGACCCTCTGACAATGCAGCACTACCTCCACACTGACCCTCTGACAATGCTGCACTCTCTCTATACTAATCCTCTGACAATGCTGCACTCCCTCCACACTGACCCTCTGACAATGCAGCACTACCTCCACACTGACCCTCTGACAATGCTGCACTCCCTCCGTGCTGACCCTCTGACAATGCTGCACTCCCTCCACACTGACCCTCTTACAATGCTGCACTCCCTCCGTGCTGACCCTCTGACAATGCAGCACTCCCTCCACACTGATACTCTGACAATGCTGCACTCCCTCCACACTGACCCTCTGACAATGCTGCACTCCCTCCACACTGACCCTCTGACAATGCTGCACTCCCTCCACACTGACCCTCTGACAATGCTGTACTCCCTCCACACTGACCCTCTGACAATGCAGCACTACCTGCACACTGACCCTCTGACAATGCTGCACTCCCTCCATCCTGACGTTCTGACAATGCAGCATTCCCTGCACACTGATACTCTGACAATGATTCACTCCCTCCACACTGATCCTCTGACAATGCAGCACTCCCTCCACACTGACCCTCTGACAATGCTTCACTCCCTCCACACTGATCCTCTGACAATGCTGCACTCCCTCCATACTGACCCTCTGACAATGCTTCACTACCTCCACTCTGACCCTCTGACAATGCTTCACTACCTCCACACTGACCCTCTGACAATGCTGTACTCCCTCCACACGGACCCTCTGACAATGCTGCACTCCCTCCACATTGACCCTCTGACAATGCTGCACTCTCTCTATATTAATCCTCTGACAATGCAGCCCTACCTCCATAATGACCCTCTGACAATGCGGCACTCCCTCCACTCTGACCCTCTGACAATGCAGCACTACCTCCACACTGACCCTCTGACAATGCTGCACTCCCTCCACACTGACCCTCTGACAATGCTGTACTCCCTCCACACTGATCCTCTGACAATGCTGCACTCCCTCCACTCTGACCCTCTGACAATGCTGCACTCCCTCCACACTGACCCTCTGACAATGCTTCACTACCTCCACACTGACCCTCTGACAATGCTGCACTCCCTCCACACTGAACCTCTGACAATGCAGCACTACCTCCACACTGACCCTCTGACAATGCTGCACTCCCTCCACACTGACCCTCTGACAATGCTGCAATCCCTCCACACTGACCCTCTGACAATGCAGCACTACCTCCACACTGACCCTCTGACAATGCTGCACTCTCTCTATACTAATCCTCTGACAATGCTGCACTCCCTCCACACTGACCCTCTGACAATGCTGCAATCCCTCCACACTGACCCTCTGACAATGCAGCACTACCTCCACACTGACCCTCTGACAATGCTGCACTCTCTCTATACTATTCCTCTGACAATGCTGCACTCCCTCCACACTGACCCTCTGACAATGCAGCACTACCTCCACACTGACCCTCTGACAATGCTGCACTCCCTCCGTGCTGACCCTCTGACAATGCTGCACTCCCTCCACACTGACCCTCTTACAATGCAGCACTCCCTCCACACTGATACTCTGACAATGCTGCACTCCCTCCACACTGACCCTCTGACAATGCTGCACTCCCTCCACACTGACCCTCTGACAATGCTGCACTCCCTCCACACTGACCCTCTGACAATGCTGTACACCCTCCACACTGACCCTCTGACAATGCTGCACTCCCTCCACACTGATACTCTGACAATGCTGCACTCCCTCCACACTGATACTCTGACAATGCTGCACTCCCTCCACACTGACCCTCTGACAATGCTGCACTCCCTCCACACTGACCCTCTGACAATGCTGCACTCCCTCCACACTGACCCTTTGACAATGCTGCACTCCCTCCACACTGACCCTCTGACAATGCTGCACTCCCTCCACACTGACCCTCTGACAATGCTGCACTCCCTCCACACTGACCCTCTGACAATGCTGCACTCCCTCCTTCCTGACATTCTGACAATGCTGCACTCCCTCCACACTGACCTTCTGACAACGCTGCACTTCCTCCACACTGACCCTCTGACAATGCTGCAGTCCCTCCACACTGACCCTCTGACAATGCTACACTCCCTCCACACTGACCCTCTGACAATGCTGCACTCTCTCTATACTAATCCTCTGACAATGCTGCACTCCCTCCACACTGATCCTCTGACAATGCTGCACTCCCTCCATACTGACCCTCTGACAATGCTTCACTACCTCCACTCTGACCCTCTGACAATGCTTCCCTACCTCCACACTGACCCTCTGACAATGCTGTACTCCCTCCACACTGACCCTCTGACAATGCTGCACTCCCTCCACACTGACCCTCTGACAATGCTGCACTCTCTCTATATTAATCCTCTGACAATGCAGCCCTACCTCCATAATGACCCTCTGACAATGCGGCACTCCCTCCACTCTGACCCTCTGACAATGCAGCACTACCTCCACACTGACCCTCTGACAATGCTGCACTCCCTCCACACTGACCCTCTGACAATGCTTCACTACCTCCACACTGACCCTCTGACAATGCTGCACTCACTCCACTCTGACCCTCTGACAATGCAGCACTACCTCCACACTGACCCTCTGACAATGCTGCACTCCTCCACACTGACCCTCTGACAATGCTGCACTCCCTCCACACTGAACCTCTGACAATACAGCACTACCTCCACACTGACCCTCTGACAATGCTGCACTCCCTCCACTCTGACCCTCTGACAATGCTGTACTCCCTCCACACTGACCCTCTGACAATGCTGTACTCCCTCCACACGGACCCTCTGACAATGCTTCACTCCCTCCACATTGACCCTCTGACAATGCTGCACTCTCTCTATATTAATCCTCTGACAATGCAGCCCTACCTCCATAATGACCCTCTGACAATGCGGCACTCCCTCCACTCTGACCCTCTGACAATGCAGCACTACCTCCACACTGACCCTCTGACAATGCTGCACTCCCTCCACACTGACCCTCTGACAATGCTGTACTCCCTCCACACTGATCCTCTGACAATGCTGCACTCCCTCCACTCTGACCCTCTGACAATGCTGCACTCCCTCCACACTGACCCTCTGACAATGCTTCACTACCTCCACACTGACCCTCTGACAATGCTGCACTCACTCCACTCTGACCCTCTGACAATGCAGCACTACCTCCACACTGACCCTCTGACAATGCTGCAGTCCTCCACACTGACCCTCTGACAATGCTGCACTCCCTCCACACTGAACCTCTGACAATGCAGCACTACCTCCACACTGACCCTCTGACAATGCTGCACTCCCTCCACACTGACCCTCTGACAATGCTGCAATCCCTCCACACTGACCCTCTGACAATGCAGCACTACCTCCACACTGACCCTCTGACAATGCTGCACTCTCTCTATACTAATCCTCTGACAATGCTGCACTCCCTCCACACTGACCCTCTGACAATGCAGCACTACCTCCACACTGACCCTCTGACAATGCTGCACTCCCTCCGTGCTGACCCTCTGACAATGCTGCACTCCCTCCACACTGACCCTCTTACAATGCTGCACTCCCTCCGTGCTGACCCTCTGACAATGCAGCACTCCCTCCACACTGATACTCTGACAATGCTGCACTCTCTCCACACTGACCCTCTGACAATGCAGCACTACCTCCACACTGACCCTCTGACAATGCTGCACTCCCTCCGTGCTGACCCTCTGACAATGCAGCACTCCCTCCACACTGATACTCTGACAATGCTGCACTCCCTCCACACTGACCCTCTGACAATGCTGCACTCCCTCCACACTGACCCTCTGACAATGCTGCACTCCCTCCACACTGACCCTCTGACAATGCTGTACACACTCCACACTGACCCTCTGACAATGCTGCACTCCCTCCACACTGATACTCTGACAATGCTGCACTCCCTCCACACTGATACTCTGACAATGCTGCACTCCCTCCACACTGACCCTCTGACAATGCTGCACTCCCTCCACACTGACCCTCTGACAATGCTGCACTCCCTCCACACTGACCCTTTGACAATGCTGCACTCCCTCCACACTGACCCTCTGACAATGCTGCACTCCCTCCACACTGACCCTCTGACAATGCTGCACTCCCTCCACACTGACCCTCTGACAATGCTGCACTCCCTCCTTCCTGACATTCTGACAATGCTGCACTCCCTCCACACTGACCTTCTGACAACGCTGCACTTCCTCCACACTGACCCTCTGACAATGCTGCACTCCCTCCACACTGACCCTCTGACAATGCTACACTCCCTCCACACTGACCCTCTGACAATGCTGCACTCTCTCTATACTAATCCTCTGACAATGCTGCACTCCCTCCACACTGATCCTCTGACAATGCTGCACTCCCTCCATACTGACCCTCTGACAATGCTTCACTACCTCCACTCTGACCCTCTGACAATGCTTCCCTACCTCCACACTGACCCTCTGACAATGCTGTACTCCCTCCACACAGACCCTCTGACAATGCTGCACTCCCTCCACACTGACCCTCTGACAATGCTGCACTCTCTCTATATTAATCCTCTGACAATGCAGCCCTACCTCCATAATGACCCTCTGACAATGCGGCACTCCCTCCACTCTGACCCTCTGACAATGCAGCACTACCTCCACACTGACCCTCTGACAATGCTGCACTCCCTCCACACTGACCCTCTGACAATGCTTCACTACCTCCACACTGACCCTCTGACAATGCTGCACTCACTCCACTCTGACCCTCTGACAATGCAGCACTACCTCCACACTGACCCTCTGACAATGCTGCACTCCTCCACACTGACCCTCTGACAATGCTGCACTCCCTCCACACTGAACCTCTGACAATACAGCACTACCTCCACACTGACCCTCTGACAATGCTGCACTCCCTCCACTCTGACCCTCTGACAATGCTGTACTCCCTCCACACTGACCCTCTGACAATGCTGCACTCTCTCTGTACTAATCCTCTGACAATGCTGCACTCCCTCCACACTACCCTCTGACAATGCTGCAATCCCTCCACACTGACCCTCTGACAATGCAGCACTACCACCACACTGACCCTCTGACAATGCTGCACTCTCTCTATACTAATCCTCTGAAAAATGCTGCACTCCCTCCACACTGACCCTCTGACAATGCAGCACTACCTCCACACTGACCCTCTGACAATGCTGCACTCCCTCCGTACTGACCCTCTGACAATGCTGCACTCCCTCCACACTGACCCTCTGACAATGCAGCACTCCCTCCACACTGATACTCTGACAATGCTGCACTCCCTCCACACTATCCCTCTGACAATGCTGCACTCCCTCCACACTGACCCTCTGACAATGCTGCACTCCCTCCACACTGAACCTCTGACAATGCTGCACTCCCTCCACACTGACCCTCTGACAATGCTGTACACCCTCCACACTGACCCTCTGACAATGCTGCACTCCCTCCACACTGATACTCTGACAATGCTGCACTCCCTCCACACTGATACTCTGACAATGCTGCACTCCCTCCACACTGACCATCTGACAATGCTGCACTCCCTCCACACTGACCCTCTGACAATGCTGCACTCCCTCCACACTGACCCTCTGACAATGCTGCACTCCCTCCACACTGACCCTCTGACAATGCTGCAGTCCCTCCACACTGACCCTCTGACAATGCTGCACTCCCTCCACACTGACCCTCTGCCAATGCTGCACTCCCTCCTTCCTGACGTTCTGACAATGCTGCACTCCCTCCACACTGACCTTCTGACAACGCTGCACTCCCTCCACACTGACCCTCTGACAATGCTGCACTCCCTCCACACTGACCCTCTGACAATGCTACACTCCCTCCACACTGACCCTCTGACAATGCTGCACTCTCTCTATACTAATCCTCTGACAATGCTGCACTACCTCCACACTGACCCTCTGACAATGCTGCACTCTCTCTATACTAATCCTCTGACAATGCGGCACTCCCTCCACACTGATCCTCTGACAATGCTGCACTCCCTCCACACTGACCCTCTGACAATGAAGCACTACCTCCACACTGACCCTCTGACAATGCTGCACTCTGTCTATACTAATCCTCTGACAATGCTGCACTACCTCCACACTGACCCTCTGACAATGCTGCACTCTCTCTATACTAATCCTCTGACAATGCTGCACTCCCTCCACACTGACCCTCTGACAATGCTGCACTCTCTCTATACTTATCCTCTGACAATGCTGCACTCCCTCCACACTGACCCTCTGACAATGCTGCACTCTCTCTATACTAATCCTCTGACAATGCTGCATTCCCTCCACACTGACCCTCGGACAATGCAGCACTCCCTCCACACAGATCCTCTGACAATGCTGTACTCCCTCCACACTGACCCTCTGACAATGCAGCACTCCCTCCACACAGATACTCTGACAATGCTGTACTTCCTCCACACTGACCCTCTGACAATGCAGCACTACCTGCACACTGACCCTCTGACAATGCTGCACTCCCTCCATCCTGACGTACTGACAATGCAGCATTCCCTGCACACTGATACTCTGACAATGATTCACTCCCTCCACACTAATCCTCTGACAATGCTGCACTCCCTCCACACTGACCCCCTGACAATGCTTCACTCCCTCCACACTGATCCTCTGACAATGCTGCACTCCCTCCACACTGACCCTCTGACAATGCTTCACTACCTCCACTCTGACCCTCTGACAATGCTTCACTACCTCCACACTGACTCTCTGACAATGCAGAATTCCTCCCACACTGACCCTCTGACAATGCTGCACTCCCTCCACACTGACCCTCTGACAATGCAGCACTACCTCCACACTGACCCTCTGACAATGTGGCACTCCCTCCACTCTGACCCTCTGACAATGCTGCACTCTCTCTATATTAATCCTCTGACAATGCAGCCCTACCTCCATAATGACCCTCTGACAATGCGGCACTCCCTCCACTCTGACCCTCTGACAATGCAGCACTACCTCCACACTGACCCTCTGACAATGCTGCACTCCCTCCACACTGACCCTCTGACAATGCTGTACTCCCTCCACACTGATCCTCTGACAATGCTTCACTACCTCCACACTGACCCTCTGACAATGCTGCACTCACTCCACTCTGACCCTCTGACAATGCTTCACTACCTCCACACTGACCCTCTGACAATGCTGCACTCACTCCACTCTGACCCTCTGACAATGCAGCACTACCTCCACACTGACCCTCTGACAATGCTGCACTCCTCAACACTGACCCTCTGACAATGCTGCAATCCCTCCACACTGACCCTCTGACAATGCTGCTCTCCCTCCACACTGATACTCTGACAATGCTTCACTCCCTCCACACTGATCCTCTGACAATGCTGTACTCCCTCCACACTGACCCTCTGACAATGCAGCACTACCTCCACACTGACCCTCTGACAATGCTGTACTCCCTTCACACTGACCCTCTGACAATGCTGCACTCCCTCCATCCTGACGTTCTGACAATGCAGCATTCCCTCCACACTGACCCTCTGACAATGCTGCACTCTCTTCACACTGACCCTCTGACAATGCTGCACTCCCTCCATCCTGACGTTCTGACAATGCAGCATTCCCTCCACACTGACCCTCTGACAATGCTTCACTCCCTCCACACTGACCCTCTGACAATGGTGTACTCCCTCCACACTGACCCTCTGACAATGCAGCACTACCTCCACACTGACCCTCTGACAATGCAGCACTCCCTCCACACTGACCCTCTGACAATGCTGCACTCCCTCCACACTGACCCTCTGACAATGCTGCACTCCCTCCACACTGACCCTCTTACAATGCTGCACTCACTCCGCACTGACCCTCTGACAATGCTGCACTCCCTCCACACTGATACTCTGACAATGCAGCACTCCCTCCACACTGACCCTCTTACAATGCTGCACTCCCTCCTCACTGACCCTCTGACAATGCTTCACTACCTCCACACTGACCCTCTGACAATGCTGCACTCGCTCCTTCCTGACGTTCTGACAATTCTGCACTCTCTCCACACTGACCCTCTGACAATGCAGCACTACCTCCACACTGACCCTCTGACAAGCAGCACTCCCTCCACTCTGATACTCTGACAATGCTGCACTCCCTCCACACTGACCCTCTGACAATGCTCCACTCCCTCCACACTGACCCTCTGACAATGCTGCGCTCCCTCCACACTGACCCTCTGACAATGCTGCACTCCCTCCACACTGATACTCTGACAATGCAGCACTCCCTCCACACTGACCCTCTTACAATGCTGCACTCCCTCCTCACTGACCCTCTGACAATGCTGCACTTCCTCCACACTGACCCTCTGACAATGCTGCACTCCCTCCACACTGACCCACTGACAATGCTGCACTCCCTCCACACTGACCTTCTGACAATGCTGCACTCCCTCCACACTGACCCTCTGACAATGCAGCACTACCTCCACACTGACCCTTTGACAATGCCGCACTCTCTCTATACTAATCCTCTGACAATGCTGCACTACCTCCACACTGACCCTCTGACAATGCTGCACTCTCTCTATACTAATCCTCTGACAATGCTGCACTCCCTCCACACTGACCCTCTGACAATGCTGCACTCTCTCTATACTAATCCTCTGACAATGCTGCACTCCCTCCACACTGACCCTCTGACAATGCTGCATTCTCTCTATACTAATCCTCTGACATAGCTGCATTCCCTCCACACTGATCCTCTGACAATGCTTCAATCCCTCCACACTGACCCTCTGACAATGCAGCACTCCCTCCATACACATCCTCTGACAATGCTGTATTCCCTCCACACTGACCCTCTGACAATGCAGCACTACCTGCACACTGACCCTCTGACAATGCTGCACTCCCTCCATCCTGACGTTCTGACAATGCAGCATTCCCTGCACACTGATACTCTGACAATGATTCACTCCCTCCACACTGATCCTCTGACAATGCTGCACTCCCTCCACACTGACCCTCTGACAATGCTTCACTCCCTCCACACTGATCCTCTGACAATGCTGCACTCGCTCCACACTGACCCTCTGACAATGCTCCACTACCTCCACTCTGACCCTCTGACAATGCTTCACTACCTCCACACTGACCCTCTGACAATGCTGTACTCCCTCCACACTACCCCTCTGACAATGCTGCACTCCCTCCACACTGACCCTCTGACAATGCTGCACTCTCTCTGGATTAATCCTCTGACAATGCAGCCCTACCTCCATAATGACCCTCTGACAATGCTGCACTCCCTCCACACTGACCCTCTGACAATGCTGCACTCCCTCCACACTGACCCTCTTACAATGCTGCACTCACTCCGCACTGACCCTCTGACAATGCTGCACTCCCTCCACACTGATACTCTGACAATGCAGCACTCCCTCCACACTGACCCTCTTACAATGCTGCACTCCCTCCTCACTGACCCTCTGACAATGCTTCACTACCTCCACACTGACCCTCTGACAATGCTGCACTCGCTCCTTCCTGACGTTCTGACAATTCTGCACTCTCTCCACACTGACCCTCTGACAATGCAGCACTACCTCCACACTGACCCTCTGACAATGCAGCACTCCCTCCACACTGATACTCTGACAATGCTGCACTCCCTCCACACTGACCCTCTGACAATGCTGCACTCCCTCCACACTGACCCTCTGACAATGCTGCGCTCCCTCCACACTGACCCTCTGACAATGCTGCACTCCCTCCACACTGATACTCTGACAATGCAGCACTCCCTCCACACTGACCCTCTTAGAATGCTGCACTCCCTCCTCACTGACCCTCTGACAATGCTGCACTTCCTCCACACTGACCCTCTGACAATGCTGCACTCCCTCCACACTGACCCTCTGACAATGCTGCACTCCCTCCACACTGACCTTCTGACAATGCTGCACTCCCTCCACACTGACCCTCTGACAATGCAGCACTACCTCCACACTGACCCTTTGACAATGCTGCACTCTCTCTATACTAATCCTCTGACAATGCTGCACTACCTCCACACTGACCCTCTGACAATGCTGCACTCTCTCTATACTAATCCTCTGACAATGCTGCACTCCCTCCACACTGACCCTCTGACAATGCTGCACTCTCTCTATACTAATCCTCTGACAATGCTGCACTCCCTCCACACTGACCCTTTGACAATGCTGCATTCTCTCTATACTAATCCTCTGACATAGCTGCATTCCCTCCACACTGATCCTCTGACAATGCTTCAATCCCTCCACACTGACCCTCTGACAATGCAGCACTCCCTCCATACACATCCTCTGACAATGATGTATTCCCTCCACACTGACCCTCTGACAATGCAGCACTACCTGCACACTGACCCTCTGACAATGCTGCACTCCCTCCATCCTGACGTTCTGACAATGCAGCATTCCCTGCACACTGATACTCTGACAATGATTCACTCCCTCCACACTGACCCTCTGACAATGCTGCACTCCCTCCACACTGACCCTCTGACAATGCTTCACTCCCTCCACACTGATCCTCTGACAATGCTGCACTCGCTCCACACTGACCCTCTGACAATGCTCCACTACCTCCACACTGACCCTCTGACAATGCTCCACTCCCTCCACACTGACCCTCTGACAATGCTGTACTCCCTCCACACTACCCCTCTGACAATGCTGCACTCCCTCCACACTGACCCTCTGACAATGCTGCACTCTCTCTAGATTAATCCTCTGACAATGCAGCCCTACCTCCATAATGACCCTCTGACAATGCTGCACTCCCTCCACACTGACCCTCTGACAATGCTGCACTCCCTCCACACTGACCCTCTTACAATGCTGCACTCACTCCGCACTGACCCTCTGACAATGCTGCACTCCCTCCACACTGATACTCTGACAATGCAGCACTCCCTCCACACTGACCCTCTTACAATGCTGCACTCCCTCCTCACTGACCCTCTGACAATGCTTCACTACCTCCACACTGACCCTCTGACAATGCTGCACTCGCTCCTTCCTGACGTTCTGACAATTCTGCACTCTCTCCACACTGACCCTCTGACAATGCAGCACTACCTCCACACTGACCCTCTGACAATGCAGCACTCCCTCCACACTGATACTCTGACAATGCTGCACTCCCTCCACACTGACCCTCTGACAATGCTGCACTCCCTCCACACTGACCCTCTGACAATGCTGCGCTCCCTCCACACTGACCCTCTGACAATGCTGCACTCCCTCCACACTGATACTCTGACAATGCAGCACTCCCTCCACACTGACCCTCTTACAATGCTGCACTCCCTCCTCACTGACCCTCTGACAATGCTGCACTTCCTCCACACTGACCCTCTGACAATGCTGCACTCCCTCCACACTGACCCTCTGACAATGCTGCACTCCCTCCACACTGACCTTCTGACAATGCTGCACTCCCTCCACACTGACCCTCTGACAATGCAGCACTACCTCCACACTGACCCTTTGACAATGCTGCACTCTCTCTATACTAATCCTCTGACAATGCTGCACTACCTCCACACTGACCCTCTGACAATGCTGCACTCTCTCTATACTAATCCTCTGACAATGCTGCACTCCCTCCACACTGACCCTCTGACAATGCTGCACTCTCTCTATACTAATTCTCTGACAATGCTGCACTCCCTCCACACTGACCCTCTGACAATGCTGCATTCCCTCTATACTAATCCTCTGACATAGCTGCATTCCCTCCACACTGATCCTCTGACAATGCTGTATTCCCTCCACACTGACCCTCTGACAATGCAGCACTACCTGCACACTGACCCTCTGACAATGCTGCACTCCCTCCATCCTGACGTTCTGACAATGCAGCATTCCCTGCACACTGATACTCTGACAATGATTCACTCCCTCCACACTGATCCTCTGACAATGCTGCACTCCCTCCACACTGACCCTCTGACAATGCTTCACTCCCTCCACACTGATCCTCTGACAATGCTGCACTCGCTCCACACTGACCCTCTGACAATGCTCCACTACCTCCACTCTGACCCTCTGACAATGCTTCACTACCTCCACACTGACCCTCTGACAATGCTGTACTCCCTCCACACTACCCCTCTGACAATGCTGCACTCCCTCCACACTGACCCTCTGACAATGCTGCACTCTCACTAGATTAATCCTCTGACAATGCAGCCCTACCTCCATAATGACCCTCTGACAATGCGGCATTCCCTCCATTCTGACCCTCTGACAATGCAGCACTACCTCCACACTGACCCTCTGACAATGCTGCACTCCCTCCACACTGACCCTCTGACAATGCTGTACTCCCTCCACACTGATCCACTGACAATGCTGCACTCCCTCCACTCTGACCCTCTGACAATGCTGTACTCCCTCCACACTGACCCTCTGACAATGCTTCACTACCTCCACACTGATACTCTGACAATGCTGCACTCACTCCACTCTGATCCTCTGACAATGCAGCACTACCTCCACACTGACCCTCTGACAATGCTGCACTCCCTCCACACTGACCCTCTGACAATTCTGCAATCCCCCCACACTGACCCTCTGAAAATGCTGCACTACTCCACACTGATACTCTGACATTTCTTCACTCCCTCCACACTGATCCTCTGACAATGCTGTACTCCCCCCACACTGACCCTCTGACAATGCAGCACTACCTCCACACTGACCCTCTGACAATGCTGTACTCCCTTCACACTGACCCTCTTACAATGCTGCACTCCCTCCATCCTGACGTTCTGTCAATGCAGCATTCCCTCCACACTGACCCTCTGACAATGCTGCACTCTCTTCACACTGACCCTCTGACAATGCTGCACTCCCTCCATCCTGACGTTCTGACAATGCAGCATTCCCTCCACACTGACCCTCTGACAATGCTTCACTCCCTCCACACTGATCCTCGGACAATGCAGCACTACCTCCACACTGACCCTCTGACAATGCTGCACTCTCTCCACACTGACCATCTGACAATGCTGCAATCCCTCCACACTGACCCTCTGACAATGCTGCCCTCCCTCCACACTGATACTCTGACAATGCTTCATTCCCTCCACACTGATCCTCTGACAATGGTGTACTCCCTCCACACTGACCCTCTGACAATGCAGCACTACCTCCACACTGACCCTCTGACAATGCTGTACTCCCTCCACACTGACCCTCTGACAATGCTGCACTCCCTCCACACTGACCCTCTGACAATGCTGCCCTCCCTCCACACTGATACTCTGACAATGCTTCATTCCCTCCACACTGATCCTCTGACAATGGTGTACTCCCTCCACACTGACCCTCTGACAATGCAGCACTACCTCCACACTGACCCTCTGACAATGCTGTACTCCCTCCACACTGACCCTCTGACAATGCAGCACTACCTCCACACTGACCCTCTGACAATGCTGTACTCCCTCCACCCTGACGATCTGACAATGCAGCATTCCCTCCACACTGACCCTCTGACAATGCTGCACTCTCTTCACACTGACCCTCTGACAATGCTGCACTCCCTCCATCCTGACGTTCTGACAATGCAGCATTCCCTCCACACTGACCCTCTGACAATGCTTCACTCCCTCCACACTGACCCTCTGACAATGCTGCACTCCCTCCATCCTGACGTTCTGACAATGCAGCATTCCCTCCACACTGACCCTCTGACAATGCTTCACTCCCTCCACACTGATCCTCTGACAATGCTGCACTCCCTCCACACTGACTCTCTGACACTCCTTCACTCCCTCCACACTGATCCTCTGACAATGCTGCACTACCTCCACACTGACACTCTGACAATGCTGCACTCTCTTCACACTGACCCTCTGACAATGCTGCACTCCCTCCATCCTGACGTTCTGACAATGCAGCATTCCCTCCACACTGACCCTCTGACAATGCTTCACTCCCTCCACACTGACCCTCTGACAATGCTGCACTCCCTCCACACTGACCCTCTGACAATGGTGTACTCCCTCCACACTGACCCTCTGACAATGCAGCACTCCCTCCACACTGACCCTCTGACAATGCTGCACTACCTCCACACTGACCCTCTGACAATGCTGCACTCCCTCCACACTGACCCTCTGACAATGCTGCACTCCCTCCACACTGACCCTATGACAATGCTGCAATCCCTCCACACTGACCCTCTGACAATGCAGCACTACCTCCACACTGACCCTCTGACAATGCTGCACTCTCTCTATACTAATCCTCTGACAATGCTGCTCTCCCTCCACACTGACCCTCTGACAATGCAGCACTACCTCCACACTGACCCTTCGACAATGCTGCACTCCCTCCGTACTGACCCTCTGACAATGCTGCACTCCCTCCACACTGACCCTCTGACATTCCAGCACTCCCTCCACACTGATACTCTGACAATGCTGCACTCTCTCCACACTGACCCTCTGACAATGCTGCACTCCCTCCATACTGACCCTCTGACAATGCTTCACTACCTCCACTCTGACCCTCTGACAATGCTTCACTACCTCCACACTGACCCTCTGACAATGCTGTACTCCCTCCACACTAACCCTCTGACAATGCTGCACTCCCTCCACACTGACCCTCTGACAATGCTGCACTCTCTCTATATTAATCCTCTGACAATGCAGCCCTACCTCCATAATGACCCTCTGACAATGCGGCACTCCCTCCACTCTGACCCTCTGACAATGCAGCACTACCTCCACACTGACCCTCTGACAATGCTGCACTCCCTCCACACTGACCCTCTGACAATGCTGTTCTCCCTCCACACTGATCCTCTGACAATGCTGCACTCCCTCCACTCTGACCCTCTGACAATGCTGTACTCCCTCCACACTGACCCTCTGACAATGCTTTACTACCTCCACACTGACCCTCTGACAATGCTGCACTCCCTCCACACTGACCCTCTGACAATGCTGCGCTCCCTCCACACTGACCCTCTGACAATGCTGCAATCCCTCCACACTGACCCTCTGACAATGCAGCACTACCTCCACACTGACCCTCTGACAATGCTGCACTCTCTCTATACTAATCCTCTGACAATGCTGCACTCCCTCCACACTGACCCTCTGACAATGCAGCATTACCTCCACACTGACCCTCTGACAATGCTGCACTCCCTCCGTACTGACCCTCTGACAATGCTGCACTCCCTCCACACTGACCCTCTGACAATGCAGCACTCCCTCCACACTGACCGTCTGACAATGCTGTACACCCTCCACACTGACCCTCTGACAATGCTGCACTCCCTCCACACTGAACCTCTGACAATGCTGCACTCCCTCCACACTGACCCTCTGACAATGCAGCACTACCTCCACACTGACCCTCTGACAATGCTGCACTACCTCCACACTGACCCTCTGACAATGCTGCACTCCCTCCACACTGACCCTCTGACAATGCTGCACTCCCTCCACACTGATACTCTGACAATGCTGCACGCCCTCCACACTGACCCTCTGACAATGCTGCACTCCCTCCACACTGACCCTCTGACAATGCCGCACTCCCTCCACACTGACCCTCTGACAATGCTGCACTCCCTCCACACTGACCGTCTGACAATGCTGTACACCCTCCACACTGACCCTCTGACAATGCTGCACTCCCTCCACACTGATACTCTGACAATGCTGCACTCACTCCACTCTGACCCTCTGACAATGCAGCACTACCTCCACACTGACCCTCTGACAATGCTGCACTCCCTCCACACTGAACCTCTGACAATGCAGCACTACCTCCACACTGACCCTCTGACAATGCTGCGCTCCCTCCACACTGACCCTCTGACAATGCTGCAATCCCTCCACACTGACCCTCTGACAATGCAGCACTACCTCCACACTGACCCTCTGACAATGCTGCACTCTCTCTATACTAATCCTCTGACAATGCTGCACTCCCTCCACACTGACCCTCTGACAATGCAGCACTACCTCCACACTGACCCTCTGACAATGCTGCACTCAATCCGTACTGACCCTCTGACAATGCTGCACTCCCTCCACACTGACCCTCTGACAATGCAGCACTCCCTCCACACTGATACTCTGACAATGCTGCACTCCCTCCACACTGACCCTCTGACAATGCTGCACTCCCTCCACACTGACCCTCTGACAATGCTGCACTCCCTGCACACTGACCCTCTGACAATGCTGCATTCCCTCCACACTGACCCTCTGACAATGCTGTACACCCTCCACACTGACCCTCTGACAATGCTGCACTCCCTCCACACTGATACTCTGACAATGCTGCACTCCCTCCACACTGATACTCTGACAATGCTGCACTCCCTCCACACTGACCCTCTGACAATGCTGCACTCCCTCCACACTGACCCTCTGACAATGCTGCACTCCCTCCACACTGACCCTTTGACAATGCTGCACTCCCTCCACACTGACCCTCTGACAATGCTGCACTCCCTCCACACTGACCCTCTGACAATGCTGCACTCCCTCCACACTGACCCTCTGACAATGCTGCACTCCCTCCTTCCTGACGTTCTGACAATGCTGCACTCCCTCCACACTGACCTTCTGACAACGCTGCACTTCCTCCACACTGACCCTCTGACAATGCTGCACTCCCTCCACACTGACCCTCTGACAATGCTACACTCCCTCCACACTGACCCTCTGACAATGCTGCACTCTCTCTATACTAATCCTCTGACAATGCTGCACTACCTCCACACTGACCCTCTGACAATGCTGCACTCTCTCTATACTAATCCTCTGACAATGCTGCACTCCCTCCACACTGATCCTCTGACAATGCTGCACTCCCTCCACACTGACCCTCTGACAATGCAGCACTACCTCCACACTGACCCTCTGACAATGCTGCACTCTCTCTATACTAATCCTCGGACAATGCTGCACTACCTCCACACTGACCCTCTGACAATGCTGCACTCTCTCTATACTAATCCTCTGACAATGCTGCACTCCCTCCACACTGACCCTCTGACAATGCTGCGCTCTCTCTATACTAATCCTCTGACAATGCTGCACTCCCTCCACACTGACCCTCTGACAATGCTGCACTCTCTCTATACGAATCCTCTGACAATGCTGCATTCCCTCCACACTGACCCTCTGACAATGCAGCACTCCCTCCACACAGATCCTCTGACAATGCTGTACTCCCTCCACACTGACCCTCTGACAATGCAGCACTCCCTCCACACAGATCCTCTGACAATGCTGTACTCCCTCCACACTGACCCTCTGACAATGCAGCACTACCTGCACACTGACACTCTGACAGTGCTGCACTCCCTCCAACCTGACGTTCTGACAATGCAGCATTCCCTGCACACTGATACTCTGACAATGATTCACTCCCTCCACACTGATCCTCTGACAATGCTGCACTCACTCCACACTGACCCTCTGACAATGCTTCACTCCCTCCACACTGATCCTCTGACAATGCTGCACTCCCTCCATACTGACCCTCTGACAATGCTTCACTCCCTCCACTCTGACCCTCTGACAATGCTTCACTACCTCCACACTGACCCTCTGACCATGCTGTACTCCCTCCACACTGACCCTCTGACAATGCTGCACTCCCTCCACACTGACCCTCTGACAATGCTGCACTCTCTCTATATTAATCCTCTGACAATGCAGCCCTACCTCCATAATGACCCTCTGACAATGCGGCACTCCCTCCACTCTGACCCTCTGACAATGCAGCACTACCTCCACACTGACCCTCTGACAATGCTGCACTCCCTCCACACTGACCCTCTGACAATGCTGTACTCCCTCCACACTGATCCTCTGACAATGCTGCACTCCCTCCACTCTGACCCTCTGACAATGCTGTACTCCCTCCACACTGACCCTCTGACAATGCTTCACTACCTCCACACTGACCCTATGACAATGCTGCACTCACTCCACTCTGACCCTCTGACAATGCAGCACTACCTCCACACTGACCCTCTGACAATGCTGCACTCCTCCACACTGACTCTCTGACAATGCTGCACTCCCTCCACACTGAACCTCTGACAATGCAGCACTACCTCCACACTGACCCTCTGACAATGCTGCACTCCCTCCACACTGACCCTCTGACAATGCTGCACTCTCTCTATACTAATCCTCTGACAATGCTGCACTCCCTCCACACTGACCCTCTGACAATGCTGCAATCCCTCCACACTGACCCTCTGACAATGCAGCACGACCTCCACACTGTCCCTCTGACAATGCTGCACTCTCTCTATACTAATCCTCTGACAATGCTGCACTCCCTCCACACTGACCCTCTGACAATGCAGCACTACCTCCACACTGACCCTCTGACAATGCTGCACTCCCTCCGTACTGACCCTCTGACAATGCTGCACTCCCTCCACACTGACCCTCTGACAATGCAGCACTCCCTCCACACTGATACTCTGACAAAGCTGCACTCCCTCCACACTGACCCTCTGACAATGCTGCACTCCCTCCACACTGACCCTCTGACAATGCTGCACTCCCTCCACACTGACCCTCTGACAATGCTGCACTCCCTCCACACTGACCCTCTGACAATGCTGTACACCCTCCACACTGACCCTCTGACAATGCTGCACTCCCTCCACACTGATACTCTGACAATGCTGCACTCCCTCCACACTGATCCACTGACAATGCTGCACTCCCTCCACTCTGACCCTCTGACAATGCTGTACTCCCTCCACACTGACCCTCTGACAATGCTTCACTACCTCCACACTGACCCTCTGACAATGCTGCACTCACTCCACTCTGATCCTCTGACAATGCAGCACTACCTCCACACTGACCCTCTGACAATGCTGCACTCCCTCCACACTGACCCTCTGACAATTCTGCAATCCCCCCACACTGACCCTCTGAAAATGCTGCACTACTCCACACTGATACTCTGACATTTCTTCACTCCCTCCACACTGATCCTCTGACAATGCTGTACTCCCCCCACACTGACCCTCTGACAATGCAGCACTACCTCCACACTGACCCTCTGACAATGCTGTACTCCCTTCACACTGACCCTCTTACAATGCTGCACTCCCTCCATCCTGACGTTCTGTCAATGCAGCATTCCATCCACACTGACCCTCTGACAATGCTGCACTCTCTTCACACTGACCCTCTGACAATGCTGCACTCCCTCCATCCTGACGTTCTGACAATGCAGCATTCCCTCCACACTGACCCTCTGACAATGCTTCACTCCCTCCACACTGATCCTCGGACAATGCAGCACTACCTCCACACTGACCCTCTGACAATGCTGCACTCTCTCCACACTGACCCTCTGACAATGCTGCAATCCCTCCACACTGACCCTCTGACAATGCTGCCCTCCCTCCACACTGATACTCTGACAATGCTTCATTCCCTCCACACTGATCCTCTGACAATGGTGTACTCCCTCCACACTGACCCTCTGACAATGCAGCACTACCTCCACACTGACCCTCTGACAATGCTGTACTCCCTCCACACTGACCCTCTGACAATGCTGCACTCCCTCCACACTGACCCTCTGACAATGCTGCCCTCCCTCCACACTGATACTCTGACAATGCTTCATTCCCTCCACACTGATCCTCTGACAATGGTGTACTCCCTCCACACTGACCCTCTGACAATGCAGCACTACCTCCACACTGACCCTCTGACAATGCTGTACTCCCTCCACACTGACCCTCTGACAATGCAGCACTACCTCCACACTGACCCTCTGACAATGCTGTACTCCCTCCACCCTGACGATCTGACAATGCAGCATTCCCTCCACACTGACCCTCTGACAATGCTGCACTCTCTTCACACTGACCCTCTGACAATGCTGCACTCCCTCCATCCTGACGTTCTGACAATGCAGCATTCCCTCCACACTGACCCTCTGACAATGCTTCACTCCCTCCACACTGACCCTCTGACAATGCTGCACTCCCTCCATCCTGACGTTCTGACAATGCAGCATTCCCTCCACACTGACCCTCTGACAATGCTTCACTCCCTCCACACTGATCCTCTGACAATGCTGCACTCCCTCCACACTGACTCTCTGACACTCCTTCACTCCCTCCACACTGATCCTCTGACAATGCTGCACTACCTCCACACTGACACTCTGACAATGCTGCACTCTCTTCACACTGACCCTCTGACAATGCTGCACTCCCTCCATCCTGACGTTCTGACAATGCAGCATTCCCTCCACACTGACCCTCTGACAATGCTTCACTCCCTCCACACTGACCCTCTGACAATGCTGCACTCCCTCCACACTGACCCTCTGACAATGGTGTACTCCCTCCACACTGACCCTCTGACAATGCAGCACTCCCTCCACACTGACCCTCTGACAATGCTGCACTACCTCCACACTGACCCTCTGACAATGCTGCACTCCCTCCACACTGACCCTCTGACAATGCTGCACTCCCTCCACACTGACCCTATGACAATGCTGCAATCCCTCCACACTGACCCTCTGACAATGCAGCACTACCTCCACACTGACCCTCTGACAATGCTGCACTCTCTCTATACTAATCCTCTGACAATGCTGCTCTCCCTCGACACTGACCCTCTGACAATGCAGCACTACCTCCACACTGACCCTTCGACAATGCTGCACTCCCTCCGTACTGACCCTCTGACAATGCTGCACTCCCTCCACACTGACCCTCTGACATTCCAGCACTCCCTCCACACTGATACTCTGACAATGCTGCACTCTCTCCACACTGACCCTCTGACAATGCTGCACTCCCTCCATACTGACCCTCTGACAATGCTTCACTACCTCCACTCTGACCCTCTGACAATGCTTCACTACCTCCACACTGACCCTCTGACAATGCTGCACTCCCTCCACACTGACCCTCTGACAATGCTGCACTCTCTCTATATTAATCCTCTGACAATGCAGCCCTACCTCCATAATGACCCTCTGACAATGCGGCACTCCCTCCACTCTGACCCTCTGACAATGCAGCACTACCTCCACACTGACCCTCTGACAATGCTGCACTCCCTCCACACTGACCCTCTGACAATGCTGTACTCCCTCCACACTGATCCTCTGACAATGCTGCACTCCCTCCACTCTGACCCTCTGACAATGCTGTACTCCCTCCACACTGACCCTCTGACAATGCTTTACTACCTCCACACTGACCCTCTGACAATGCTGCACTCCCTCCACACTGACCCTCTGACAATGCTGCGCTCCCTCCACACTGACCCTCTGACAATGCTGCAATCCCTCCACACTGACCCTCTGACAATGCAGCACTACCTCCACACTGACCCTCTGACAATGCTGCACTCTCTCTATACTAATCCTCTGACAATGCTGCACTCCCTCCACACTGACCCTCTGACAATGCAGCACTACCTCCACACTGACCCTCTGACAATGCTGCACTCCCTCCGTACTGACCCTCTGACAATGCTGCACTCCCTCCACACTGACCCTCTGACAATGCAGCACTCCCTCCACACTGACCGTCTGACAATGCTGTACGCCCTCCACACTGACCCTCTGACAATGCTGCACTCCCTCCACACTGAACCTCTGACAATGCTGCACTCCCTCCACACTGACCCTCTGACAATGCTGCAATCCCTCCACACTGACCCTCTGACAATGCAGCACTCCCTCCACACTGACCGTCTGACAATGCTGTACACCCTCCACACTGACCCTCTGACAATGCTGCACTCCCTCCACACTGAACCTCTGACAATGCTGCACTCCCTCCACACTGACCCTCTGACAATGCTGCAATCCCTCCACACTGACCCTCTGACAATGCAGCACTCCCTCCACACTGACCCTCTGACAATGCTGCACGCCCTCCACACTGACCCTCTGACAATGCTGCACTCCCTCCACACTGACCCTCTGACAATGCTGCACTCCCTCCACACTGACCCTCTGACAATGCTGCACTCCCTCCACACTGACCGTCTGACAATGCTGTACACCCTCCACACTGACCCTCTGACAATGCTGCACTCCCTCCACACTGATACTCTGACAATGCTGCACTCACTCCACTCTGACCCTCTGACAATGCAGCACTACCTCCACACTGACCCTCTGACAATGCTGCACTCCCTCCACACTGAACCTCTGACAATGCAGCACTACCTCCACACTGACCCTCTGACAATGCTGCGCTCCCTCCACACTGACCCTCTGACAATGCTGCAATCCCTCCACACTGACCCTCTGACAATGCAGCACTACCTCCACACTGACCCTCTGACAATGCTGCACTCTCTCTATACTAATCCTCTGACAATGCTGCACTCCCTCCACACTGACCCTCTGACAATGCAGCATTACCTCCACACTGACCCTCTGACAATGCTGCACTCAATCCGTACTGACCCTCTGACAATGCTGCACTCCCTCCACACTGACCCTCTGACAATGCTGTACACCCTCCACACTGACCCTCTGACAATGCTGCACTCCCTCCACACTGATACTCTGACAATGCTGCACTCCCTCCACACTGACCCTCTGACAATGCTGCATTCCCTCCACACTGACCCTCTGACAATGCTGTACACCCTCCACACTGACCCTCTGACAATGCTGCACTCCCTCCACACTGATACTCTGACAATGCTGCACTCCCTCCACACTGATACTCTGACAATGCTGCACTCCCTCCACACTGACCCTCTGACAATGCTGCACTCCCTCCACACTGACCCTCTGACAATGCTGCACTCCCTCCACACTGACCCTTTGACAATGCTGCACTCCCTCCACACTGACCCTCTGACAATGCTGCACTCCCTCCACACTGACCCTCTGACAATGCTGCACTCCCTCCACACTGACCCTCTGACAATGCTGCACTCCCTCCTTCCTGACGTTCTGACAATGCTGCACTCCCTCCACACTGACCTTCTGACAACGCTGCACTTCCTCCACACTGACCCTCTGACAATGCTGCACTCCCTCCACACTGACCCTCTGACAATGCTACACTCCCTCCACACTGACCCTCTGACAATGCTGCACTCTCTCTATACTAATCCTCTGACAATGCTGCACTACCTCCACACTGACCCTCTGACAATGCTGCACTCTCTCTATACTAATCCTCTGACAATGCTGCACTCCCTCCACACTGATCCTCTGACAATGCTGCACTCCCTCCACACTGACCCTCTGACAATGCAGCACTACCTCCACACTGACCCTCTGACAATGCTGCACTCTCTCTATACTAATCCTCGGACAATGCTGCACTACCTCCACACTGACCCTCTGACAATGCTGCACTCTCTCTATACTAATCCTCTGACAATGCTGCACTCCCTCCACACTGACCCTCTGACAATGCTGCGCTCTCTCTATACTAATCCTCTGACAATGCTGCACTCCCTCCACACTGACCCTCTGACAATGCTGCACTCTCTCTATACGAATCCTCTGACAATGCTGCATTCCCTCCACACTGACCCTCTGACAATGCAGCACTCCCTCCACACAGATCCTCTGACAATGCTGTACTCCCTCCACACTGACCCTCTGACAATGCAGCACTCCCTCCACACAGATCCTCTGACAATGCTGTACTCCCTCCACACTGACCCTCTGACAATGCAGCACTACCTGCACACTGACACTCTGACAGTGCTGCACTCCCTCCAACCTGACGTTCTGACAATGCAGCATTCCCTGCACACTGATACTCTGACAATGATTCACTCCCTCCACACTGATCCTCTGACAATGCTGCACTCACTCCACACTGACCCTCTGACAATGCTTCACTCCCTCCACACTGATCCTCTGACAATGCTGCACTCCCTCCATACTGACCCTCTGACAATGCTTCACTCCCTCCACTCTGACCCTCTGACAATGCTTCACTACCTCCACACTGACCCTCTGACCATGCTGTACTCCCTCCACACTGACCCTCTGACAATGCTGCACTCCCTCCACACTGACCCTCTGACAATGCTGCACTCTCTCTATATTAATCCTCTGACAATGCAGCCCTACCTCCATAATGACCCTCTGACAATGCGGCACTCCCTCCACTCTGACCCTCTGACAATGCAGCACTACCTCCACACTGACCCTCTGACAATGCTGCACTCCCTCCACACTGACCCTCTGACAATGCTGTACTCCCTCCACACTGATCCTCTGACAATGCTGCACTCCCTCCACTCTGACCCTCTGACAATGCTGTACTCCCTCCACACTGACCCTCTGACAATGCTTCACTACCTCCACACTGACCCTATGACAATGCTGCACTCACTCCACTCTGACCCTCTGACAATGCAGCACTACCTCCACACTGACCCTCTGACAATGCTGCACTCCTCCACACTGACTCTCTGACAATGCTGCACTCCCTCCACACTGAACCTCTGACAATGCAGCACTACCTCCACACTGACCCTCTGACAATGCTGCACTCCCTCCACACTGACCCTCTGACAATGCTGCACTCTCTCTATACTAATCCTCTGACAATGCTGCACTCCCTCCACACTGACCCTCTGACAATGCTGCAATCCCTCCACACTGACCCTCTGACAATGCAGCACTACCTCCACACTGTCCCTCTGACAATGCTGCACTCTCTCTATACTAATCCTCTGACAATGCTGCACTCCCTCCACACTGACCCTCTGACAATGCAGCACTACCTCCACACTGACCCTCTGACAATGCTGCACTCCCTCCGTACTGACCCTCTGACAATGCTGCACTCCCTCCACACTGACCCTCTGACAATGCAGCACTCCCTCCACACTGATACTCTGACAATGCTGCACTCCCTCCACACTGACCCTCTGACAATGCTGCACTCCCTCCACACTGACCCTCTGACAATGCTGCACTCCCTCCACACTGACCCTCTGACAATGCTGCACTCCCTCCACACTGACCCTCTGACAATGCTGTACACCCTCCACACTGACCCTCTGACAATGCTGCACTCCCTCCACACTGATACTCTGACAATGCTGCACTCCCTCCACACTGACCCTCTGACAATGCTGCACTCCCTCCACACTGACCCTCTGACAATGCTGCACTCCCTCCACACTGACCCTCTGACAATGCTGCACTCCCTCCACACTGACCCTCTGACAATGCTGCACTCCCTCCACACTGACCCTCTGACAATGCTGCACTCCCTCCTTCCTGACGTTCTGACAATGCTGCACTCCCTCCACACTGACCTTCTGACAACGCTGCACTTCCTCCACACTGACCCTCTGACAATGCTGCACTCCCTCCACACTGACCCTCTGACAATGCTACACTCCCTCCACACTGACCCACTGACAATGCTGCACTCTCTCTATACTAATCCTCTGACAATGCTGCACTACCTCCACACTGACCCTCTGACAATGCAGCACTACCTGCACACTGACACTCTGACAGTGCTGCACTCCCTCCAACCTGACGTTCTGACAATGCAGCATTCCCTGCACACTGATACTCTGACAATGATTCACTCCCTCCACACTGATCCTCTGACAATGCTGCACTCACTCCACACTGACCCTCTGACAATGCTTCACTCCCTCCACACTGATCCTCTGACAATGCTGCACTCCCTCCATACTGACCCTCTGACAATGCTTCACTACCTCCACTCTGACCCTCTGACAATGCTTCACTACCTCCACACTGACCCTCTGACCATGCTGTACTCCCTCCACACTGACCCTCTGACAATGCTGCACTCCCTCCACACTGACCCTCTGACAATGCTGCACTCTCTCTATATTAATCCTCTGACAATGCAGCCCTACCTCCATAATGACCCTCTGACAATGCGGCACTCCCTCCACTCTGACCCTCTGACAATGCAGCACTACCTCCACACTGACCCTCTGACAATGCTGCACTCCCTCCACACTGACCCTCTGACAATGCTGTACTCCCTCCACACTGATCCTCTGACAATGCTGCACTCCCTCCACTCTGACCCTCTGACAATGCTGTACTCCCTCCACACTGACCCTCTGACAATGCTTCACTACCTCCACACTGACCCTCTGACAATGCTGCACTCACTCCACTCTGACCCTCTGACAATGCAGCACTACCTCCACACTGACCCTCTGACAATGCTGCACTCCTCCACACTGACTCTCTGACAATGCTGCACTCCCTCCACACTGAACCTCTGACAATGCAGCACTACCTCCACACTGACCCTCTGACAATGCTGCACTCCCTCCACACTGACCCTCTTACAATGCTGCACTCTCTCTATACTAATCCTCTGACAATGCTGCACTCCCTCCACACTGACCCTCTGACAATGCTGCAATCCCTCCACACTGACCCTCTGACAATGCAGCACTACCTCCACACTGACCCTCTGACAATCCTGCACTCTCTCTATACTAATCCTCTGACAATGCTGCACTCCCTCCACACTGACCCTCTGACAATGCAGCACTACCTCCACACTGACCCTCTGACAATGCTGCACTCCCTCCGTACTGACCCTCTGACAATGCTGCACTCCCTCCACACTGACCCTCTGACAATGCAGCACTCCCTCCACACTGATACTCTGACAATGCTGCACTCCCTCCACACTGACCCTCTGACAATGCTGCACTCCCTCCACACTGACCCTCTGACAATGCTGCACTCCCTCCACACTGACCCTCTGACAATGCTGCACTCCCTCCACACTGACCCTCTGACAATGCTGTACACCCTCCACACTGACCCTCTGACAATGCTGCACTCCCTCCACACTGATACTCTGACAATGCTGCACTCCCTCCACACTGACCCTCTGACAATGCTGCACTCCCTCCACACTGACCCTCTGACAATGCTGCACTCCCTCCACACTGACCCTCTGACAATGCTGCACTCCCTCCACACTGACCCTCTGACAATGCTGCACTCCCTCCACACTGACCCTCTGACAATGCTGCACTCCCTCCTTCCTGACGTTCTGACAATGCTGCACTCCCTCCACACTGACCTTCTGACAACGCTGCACTTCCTCCACACTGACCCTCTGACAATGCTGCACTCCCTCCACACTGACCCTCTGACAATGCTACACTCCCTCCACACTGACCCACTGACAATGCTGCACTCTCTCTATACTAATCCTCTGACAATGCTGCACTACCTCCACACTGACCCTCTGACAATGCTGCACTCTCTCTACACTGATCCTCTGACAATGCAGCACGACCTCCACACTGACCCTCTGACAATGCTGCACTCTCTCTATACTAATCCTCTGACAATACTGCACTACCTCCACACTGACCCTCTGACAATGCTGCACTCTCTCTATACTAATCCTCTGACAATGCTGCACTCCCTCCACACTGATCCTCTGACAATGCTGCACTCTCTCTATACTAATCCTCTGACAATGCTGCATTCCCTCCACACTGACCCTCTGACAATGCAGCACTCCCTCCACACAGATCCTCTGACAATGCTGTACTCCCTCCACACTGACCCTCTGACAATGCAGCACTCCCTCCACACAGATACTCTGACAATGCTGTACTCCCTCCACACTGACCCTCTGACAATGCAGCACTACCTGCACACTGACCCTCTGACAATGCTGCACTCCCTCCATCCTGACGTTCTGACAATGCAGCATTCCCTGCACACTGATACTATGACAATGATTCACTCCCTCCACACTGATCCTCTGACAATGCTGCACTCCCTCCACACTGACCCTCTGACAATGCTTCACTCCCTCCACACTGATCCTCTGACAATGCTGCACTCCCTCCACACTGACCCTCTGACAATGCTTCACTACCTCCACACTGATCCTCTGACAATGCTGTACTCCCTCCACACTGACCCTCTGACAATGCTGCACTCCCTCCACACTGACCCTCTGACAATGCAGCACTACCTCCACACTGACCCTCTGACAATGCGGCACTCCCTCCACTCTGACCCTCTGACAATGCTGCACTCTCTCTATATTAATCCTCTGACAATGCAGCCCTACCTCCATAATGACCCTCTGACAATGCGGCACTCCCTCCACTCTGACCCTCTGACAATGCAGCACTACCTCCACACTGACCCTCTGACAATGCTGCACTCCCTCCACACTGACCCTCTGACAATGCTGTACTCCCTCCACACTGATCCTCTGACAATGCTGCTCTCCCTCCACTCTGACCCTTTGACAATGCTGTACTCCCTCCACACTGACCCTCTGACAATGCTTCACTACCTCCACACTGACCCTCTGACAATGCTGTACTCGCTCCACACTGACCCTCTGACAATGCAGCACTACCTCCACACTGACCCTCTGACAATGCTGTACTCCCTTCACACTGACCCTCTGACAATGCTGCTCTCCCTCCATCCTGACGTTCTGACAATGCAGCATTCCCTCCACACTGACCCTCTGACAATGCTGCACTCTCTTCACACTGACCCTCTGACAATGCTGCACTCCCTCCATCCTGACGTTCTGACAATGCAGCATTCCCTCCACACTGACCCTCTGACAATGCTTCACTCCCTCCACACTGACCCTCTGACAATGGTGTACTCCCTCCACACTGACCCTCTGACAATGCAGCACTACCTCCACACTGACCCTCTGACAATGCAGCACTCCCTCCACACTGATACTCTGACAATGCTGCACTCCCTCCACACTGACCCTCTGATAATGCTGCACTCCCTCCACACTGACCCTCTTACAATGCTGCACTCACTCCGCACTGACCCTCTGACAATGCTGCACTCCCTCCACACTGATACTCTGACAATGCTGCACTCCCTCCGTACTGACCCTCTGACAATGCTGCACTCCCTCCACACTGACCCTCTGACAATGCAGCACTCCCTCCACACTGATACTCTGACAATGCTGCACTCCCTCCACACTGACCCTCTGACAATGCTGCACTCCCTCCACACTGACCCTCTGACAATGCTGCACTCCCTCCACACTGACCCTCTGACAATGCTGCACTCCCTCCACACTGACCCTCTGACAATGCTGTACACCCTCCACACTGACCCTCTGACAATGCTGCACTCCCTCCACACTGATACTCTGACAATGCTGCACTCCCTCCACACTGACCCTCTGACAATGCTGCACTCCCTCCACACTGACCCTCTGACAATGCTGCACTCCCTCCACACTGACCCTCTGACAATGCTGCACTCCCTCCACACTGACCCTCTGACAATGCTGCACTCCCTCCACACTGACCCTCTGACAATGCTGCACTCCCTCCTTCCTGACGTTCTGACAATGCTGCACTCCCTCCACACTGACCTTCTGACAACGCTGCACTTCCTCCACACTGACCCTCTGACAATGCTGCACTCCCTCCACACTGACCCTCTGACAATGCTACACTCCCTCCACACTGACCCACTGACAATGCTGCACTCTCTCTATACTAATCCTCTGACAATGCTGCACTACCTCCACACTGACCCTCTGACAATGCAGCACTACCTGCACACTGACACTCTGACAGTGCTGCACTCCCTCCAACCTGACGTTCTGACAATGCAGCATTCCCTGCACACTGATACTCTGACAATGATTCAATCCCTCCACACTGATCCTCTGACAATGCTGCACTCACTCCACACTGACCCTCTGACAATGCTTCACTCCCTCCACACTGATCCTCTGACAATGCTGCACTCCCTCCATACTGACCCTCTGACAATGCTTCACTACCTCCACTCTGACCCTCTGACAATGCTTCACTACCTCCACACTGACCCTCTGACCATGCTGTACTCCCTCCACACTGACCCTCTGACAATGCTGCACTCCCTCCACACTGACCCTCTGACAATGCTGCACTCTCTCTATATTAATCCTCTGACAATGCAGCCCTACCTCCATAATGACCCTCTGACAATGCGGCACTCCCTCCACTCTGACCCTCTGACAATGCAGCACTACCTCCACACTGACCCTCTGACAATGCTGCACTCCCTCCACACTGACCCTCTGACAATGCTGTACTCCCTCCACACTGATCCTCTGACAATGCTGCACTCCCTCCACTCTGACCCTCTGACAATGCTGTACTCCCTCCACACTGACCCTCTGACAATGCTTCACTACCTCCACACTGACCCTCTGACAATGCTGCACTCACTCCACTCTGACCCTCTGACAATGCAGCACTACCTCCACACTGACCCTCTGACAATGCTGCACTCCTCCACACTGACTCTCTGACAATGCTGCACTCCCTCCACACTGAACCTCTGACAATGCAGCACTACCTCCACACTGACCCTCTGACAATGCTGCACTCCCTCCACACTGACCCTCTTACAATGCTGCACTCTCTCTATACTAATCCTCTGACAATGCTGCACTCCCTCCACACTGACCCTCTGACAATGCTGCAATCCCTCCACACTGACCCTCTGACAATGCAGCACTACCTCCACACTGACCCTCTGACAATGCTGCACTCTCTCTATACTAATCCTCTGACAATGCTGCACTCCCTCCACACTGACCCTCTGACAATGCAGCACTACCTCCACACTGATCCTCTGACAATGCTGCACTCCCTCCGTACTGACCCTCTGACAATGCTGCACTCCCTCCACACTGACCCTCTGACAATGCAGCACTCCCTCCACACTGATACTCTGACAATGCTGCACTCCCTCCACACTGACCCCCTGACAATGCTGCACTCCCTCCACACTGACCCTCTGACAATGCTGCACTCCCTCCACACTGACCCTCTGACAATGCTGCACTCCCTCCACACTGACCCTCTGACAATGCTGTACACCCTCCACACTGACCCTCTGACAATGCTGCACTCCCTCCACACTGATACTCTGACAATGCTGCACTCCCTCCACACTGACCCTCTGACAATGCTGCACTCCCTCCACACTGACCCTCTGACAATGCTGCACTCCCTCCACACTGACCCTCTGACAATGCTGCACTCCCTCCACACTGACCCTCTGACAATGCTGCACTCCCTCCACACTGACCCTCTGACAATGCTGCACTCCCTCCTTCCTGACGTTCTGACAATGCTGCACTCCCTCCACACTGACCTTCTGACAACGCTGCACTTCCTCCACACTGACCCTCTGACAATGCTGCACTCCCTCCACACTGACCCTCTGACAATGCTACACTCCCTCCACACTGACCCACTGACAATGCTGCACTCTCTCTATACTAATCCTCTGACAATGCTGCACTACCTCCACACTGACCCTCTGACAATGCTGCACTCTCTCTACACTGATCCTCTGACAATGCAGCACTACCTCCACACTGACCCTCTGACAATGCTGCACTCTCTCTATACTAATCCTCTGACAATGCTGCACTCCCTCCACACTGATCCTCTGACAATGCTGCACTCTCTCTATACTAATCCTCTGACAATGCTGCATTCCCTCCACACTGACCCTCTGACAATGCAGCACTCCCTCCACACAGATCCTCTGACAATGCTGTACTCCCTCCACACTGACCCTCTGACAATGCAGCACTCCCTCCACACAGATACTCTGACAATGCTGTACTCCCTCCACACTGACCCTCTGACAATGCAGCACTACCTGCACACTGACCCTCTGACAATGCTGCACTCCCTCCATCCTGACGTTCTGACAATGCAGCATTCCCTGCACACTGATACTATGACAATGATTCACTCCCTCCACACTGATCCTCTGACAATGCTGCACTCCCTCCACACTGACCCTCTGACAATGCTTCACTCCCTCCACACTGATCCTCTGACAATGCTGCACTCCCTCCACACTGACCCTCTGACAATGCTTCACTACCTCCACACTGATCCTCTGACAATGCTGTACTCCCTCCACACTGACCCTCTGACAATGCTGCACTCCCTCCACACTGACCCTCTGACAATGCAGCACTACCTCCACACTGACCCTCTGACAATGCGGCACTCCCTCCACTCTGACCCTCTGACAATGCTGCACTCTCTCTATATTAATCCTCTGACAATGCAGCCCTACCTCCATAATGACCCTCTGACAATGCGGCACTCCCTCCACTCTGACCCTCTGACAATGCAGCACTACCTCCACACTGACCCTCTGACAATGCTGCACTCCCTCCACACTGACCCTCTGACAATGCTGTACTCCCTCCACACTGATCCTCTGACAATGCTGCTCTCCCTCCACTCTGACCCTTTGACAATGCTGTACTCCCTCCACACTGACCCTCTGACAATGCTTCACTACCTCCACACTGACCCTCTGACAATGCTGTACTCGCTCCACACTGACCCTCTGACAATGCAGCACTACCTCCACACTGACCCTCTGACAATGCTGTACTCCCTTCACACTGACCCTCTGACAATGCTGCTCTCCCTCCATCCTGACGTTCTGACAATGCAGCATTCCCTCCACACTGACCCTCTGACAATGCTGCACTCTCTTCACACTGACCCTCTGACAATGCTGCACTCCCTCCATCCTGACGTTCTGACAATGCAGCATTCCCTCCACACTGACCCTCTGACAATGCTTCACTCCCTCCACACTGACCCTCTGACAATGGTGTACTCCCTCCACACTGACCCTCTGACAATGCAGCACTACCTCCACACTGACCCTCTGACAATGCAGCACTCCCTCCACACTGATACTCTGACAATGCTGCACTCCCTCCACACTGACCCTCTGATAATGCTGCACTCCCTCCACACTGACCCTCTTACAATGCTGCACTCACTCCGCACTGACCCTCTGACAATGCTGCACTCCCTCCACACTGATACTCTGACAATGCAGCACTCCCTCCACACTGACCCTCTTACAATGCTGCACTCCCTCCTCACTGACCCTCTGACAATGCAGCACTGCCTCCACACTGACCCTCTGACAATGCTGCACTCCCTCCTTCCTGACGTTCTGACAATTCTGCACTCCCTCCACACTGACCCTCTGACAATGCAGCACTACCTCCACACTGACCCTCTGACAATGCAGCACTCCCTCCACACTGATACTCTGACAATGCTGCACTCCCTCCACACTGACCCTCTGACAATGCTGCACTCCCTCCACACTGACCCTCTGACAATGCTGCACTCCCTCCACACTGACCCTCTGACAATGCTGCACTCCCTCCACACTGATACTCTGACAATGCAGCACTCCCTCCACACTGACCCTCTTACAATGCTGCACTCCCTCCTCACTGACCCTCTGACAATGCTGCACTTCCTCCACACTGACCCTCTGACAATGCTGCACTCCCTCCACACTGACCCTCTGACAATGCTGCACTCCCTCCACACTGACCTTCTGACAATGCTGCACTCCCTCCACACTGACCCTCTGACAATGCAGCACTACCTCCACACTGACCCTTTGACAATGCTGCACTCTCTCTATACTAATCCTCTGACAATGCTGCACTACCTCCACACTGACCCTCTGACAATGCTGCACTCTCTCTATACTAATCCTCTGACAATGCTGCACTCCCTCCACACTGACCCTCTGACAATGCTGCACTCTCTCTATACTAATCCTCTGACAATGCTGCACTCCCTCCACACTGACCCTCTGACAATGCTGCATTCTCTCTATACTAATCCTCTGACATAGCTGCATTCCCTCCACACTGATCCTCTGACAATGCTTCACTCCCTCCACACTGACCCTCTGACAATGCAGCACTCCCTCCACACAGATCCTCTGACAATGCTGTATTCCCTCCACACTGACCCTCTGACAATGCAGCACTACCTGCACACTGACCCTCTGACAATGCTGCACTCCCTCCATCCTGACGTTCTGACAATGCAGCATTCCCTGCACACTGATACTCTGACAATGATTCACTCCCTCCACACTGATCCTCTGACAATGCTGCACTCCCTCCACACTGACCCTCTGACAATGCTTCACTCCCTCCACACTGACCCTCTGACAATGCTGCACTCGCTCCACACTGACCCTCTGACAATGCTTCACTACCTCCACTCTGACCCTCTGACAATGCTTCACTACTTCCACACTGACCCTCTGACAATGCTGTACTCCCTCCACACTAACACTCTGACAATGCTGCACTCCCTCCACACTGACCCTCTGACAATGCTGCACTCTCTCTATATTAATCCTCTGACAATGCAGCCCTACCTCCATAATGACCCTCTGACAATGCGGCACTCCCTCCACTCTGACCCTCTGACAATGCAGCACTACGTCCACACTGACCCTCTGACAATGCTGCACTCCCTCCACACTGACCCTCTGACAATTCTGTACTCCCTCCACACTGATCCACTGACAATGCTGCACTCCCTCCACTCTGACCCTCTGACAATGCTGTACTCCCTCCACACTGACCCTCTGACAATGCTGCACTCACTCCACTCTGATCCTCTGACAATGCAGCACTACCTCCACACTGACCCTCTGACAATGCTGAAATCCCTCCACACTGACCCTCTGACAATGCTGCACTCCCTCCACACTGATCCTCTGACAATGCAGCACTACCTCCACACTGACCCTCTGACAATGCTGCACTCTCTTCACACTGACCCTCTGACAATGCTGCACTCCCTCCATCCTGACGTTCTGACAATGCAGCATTCCCTCCACACTGACCCTCTGACAATGCTTCACTCCCTCCACACTGACCCTCTGACAATGCTGCACTCCCTCCATCCTGACGTTCAAACAATGCAGCATTCCCTCCACACTGACCCTCTGACAAGGCTTCACTCCCTCCACACTGATCCTCTGACAATGCTGCACTCCCTCCACACTGACTCTCTGACACTGCTTCACTCCCTCCACACTGATCCTCTGACAATGCTGCACTACCTCCACACTGACCCTCTGACAATGCTGCACTCCCTCCACACTGACCCTCTGACAATGCTGCACTCCCTGCACACTGACCCTCTGACAATGCTGCACTCCCATCACACTGACCCTCTGACAATGCAGCACGACCTCCACACTGACCCTCTGACAATGCTGCACTCCCTCCACACTGACCCTCTGACAATGCTGCACTCTCTTCACACTGACCCTCTGACAATGCTGCACTCCCTCCATCCTGACGTTCTGAAAATGCAGCATTCCCTCCACACTGACCCTCTGACAATGCTTCAATCCCTCCACACTGAACCTCTGACAATGCTGCACTCCCTCCATCCTGACGTTCTGACAATGCAGCATCCCCTCCACACTGACCCTCTGACAATGCTTCACTCCATCCACACTGATCCTCTGACAATGCTGCACTACCTCCACACTGACCCTATGACAATGCTGCACTCCCTCCACACTGACCCTCTGACAATGCAGCACTACCTCCACACTGACCCTCTGACAATGCAGCACTCCCTCAGTACTGACCCTCTGAGAGTGCAGCACTCCCTCAGTACTGACCATCTGACAGTGCAGCACTCCCTCGGTACTGACCGTCTGAGAGTGCAGCACTCCCTCAGTACTGACCCTCTGACATTGCAGCACCCGCTCGGTACTGACCCTCTGACAGTGCAGCACTCCCTCAGTACTGACCCTCTGACAGTGCAGCACTCCCTCAGCACTGACCCTCTGACAGTGCAGCACTCCCTCAGTACTGACCCTCTGACAGTGCAGCACTCCCTCAGCACTGACCCTCTGACAGTGCAGCACTCACTCAGCACTGACCCTCTGACAGTGTAGCTCTCCCTCAGTACTCACCATCTGACAGTGCAGCACTCCCTCAGTACTGACCCTCTGACAGTGCAGCACTCACTCAGTACTGACCCTCTGGCAGTGCAGCACTCCATCAGTACTGACCCTCTGACAGTGCAGCACTCCCTCAGTACTGACCCTCTGACAGTGCAGCACTCCCTCAGTACTGACCCTCTGACAGTGCAGCACTCCCTCAGCAAAGACCCTCTGACAGTGCAGCACTCGCTCAGTACTGACTGTCTCGCAGTGCGGCACTCCCTCAGTACTGACCATCTGACAGTGCAGCTCTCCCACAGTACTGACCCTCGGACAGTGCAGCACTCCCTCAGTACTGACCCTCTGGCAGTGCAGCATTCCCTCAGTACAGACCCTCTGACAGTGCAGCACTCCCTCAGTACTGACCCTCTGACAGTGCAGCACTCCCTCAGTACTGACCCTCTGACAGTGCAGCTCTCCCTCAGTACTGACTCTCTGACAGTACAGCTCTCCCTCAGTACTGACTCTCTGGCAGTGCAGCACTCCCTCAGTACTGACCCTCTGACAGTGCAGCACTCCCTCAGTACTGACCCACGGACAGTGCAGCACTCCCTCAGTACTGACCCTCGGACAGTGCAGCACTCCCTCAGTACTGACCCTCTGACAGTGCAGCTTTCCCTCAGTACTGACCCTCTGGCAGTACATCACTCCCTCAGTACTGACCCTCTGACAGTGCTGCATTCCCTCAGTACAGACCCTCTGACAGTGCAGCACTCCCTCAGTACTGACCCTCGGACAGTGCAGCAATCCCTCAGTACTGACCCTCTGACAGTGCAGCACTCCCTCAGTGCTGACCCTCTGACAGTACAGCACTCCCTCAGTACTGACCATCTGACAGTACAGCACTCCCTCAGTACTGACCCTCTGACAGTGCAGCATTCCCTCAGTACTGACCATCTGACAGTACAGCACTCCCTCAGTACTGATCCTCTGACAGTGCAGCTCTCCCTCAGTTCTGACCCTCTGACAGTGCAGCACTCTCTCAGTACTGACCCTCTGACATTGCAGCACTCCCTCAGTACTGACCATCTGACAGTGCAGCACTCCCTCAGTACTGACACTCTGACAGTGCAGCACTCCCTCAGGACTGTCACTCTGACTGTGCAGCACTCCCTCAGTACTGACCCTCTGACAGTGCAGCTTTCCCTCAGTACTGACCCTCTGACAGTGCAGCACTCCCTCAGTACTGACCCTCTGACAGTGCAGCACTCCCTCAGTACTGACCCGCTGACAGTGCAGCACTCCCTCAGTACTGACCATCTGACTGTGCATCTCTCCCTCAGTACTGACCGTCTGACAGTACAGCTCTCCCTCAGTACTGACCCTCTGGCAGTACATCACTCCCTCAGTACTGACCCTCTGACAGTGCTGCATTCCCTCAGTACAGACCCTCTGACAGTGCAGCACTCCCTCAGTACTGACCCTCGGACAGTGCAGCAATCCCTCAGTACTGACCCTCTGACAGTGCAGCACTCCCTCAGTGCTGACCCTCTGACAGTACAGCACTCCCTCAGTACTGCCCATCTGACAGTACAGCACTCCCTCAGTACTGACCCTCTGGCAGTGCAGCATTCCCTCATTACTGACCCTCTGACAGTGCAGCCCTCCCTCAGTACTGACCCTCTGACAGTACAGCTGTCCCTCATTACTGATCCTCTGACAGTGCAGCACTCCCTCAGTACTGTCCCTCTGACTGTGCAGCATTCCCTCAGTACTGACCATCTGACATTACAGCACTCCCTCAGTTCTGACCCTCTGACAGTGCAGCTCTCCCTCAGTACTGACCATCTGACAGTGCAGCACTCTCTCAGTACTGACCCTCTGACAGTACAGCACTCCCTCAGTACTGACCATCTGACAGTGCAGCACTCCATCCACACTGACCCTCTGGCAATGCTGCACTCCCTCCACACTGACCCTCTGACAATGCTGCACTCCCTCCACACTGATCCTCTGACAATGCTGCACTCCCTCCACACTGACCCTCTGACAATGCAGCACACCCTCCATACTGACCCTCTGACAATGCAGCACTCCCTCCACACTGATTCTCTGACAATGCAGCACTCCCTCCACACTGATTCTCTGACAATGCAGCACTCCCTCCACACTGATTCTCTGACAATGCTGCACTCCCTCCACACTGATCCTCTGACAATGCTGCACTCCCTCCACACTGACCCTCTGGCAATGCTGCACTCCCTCCACACTGACCCTCTGACAATGCTGCACTCCCTCCACACTGATCCTCTGACAATGCTGCACTCCCTCCACACTGACCCTCAGACAATGCAGCACTCCCTCCACACTGACCCTCTGACAATGCTGCACTCCCTCCACACTGATCCTCTGACAATGCTGTACTCCCTCCACACTGACCCTCTGACAATGCAGCACTACCTCCACACTGACCCTCTGTCAATGCTGTACTCCCTCCACACTGACCCTCTGACAATGCAGCACTACCTCCACACTGACCCTCTGTCAATGCTGTACTCCCTCCACACTGACCCTCTGACAATGCTGCACTCCCTCCATCCTAACGTTCTGACAATGCAGCACTCCATCCACAGTGACCCTCTGGCAATGCTGCACTCCCTCCACACTGACCCTCAGACAATGCTGCACTCCCTCCACACTGACCCTCTGACAATGCAGCACACCCTCCATACTGACCCTCTGACAATGCTGCACTCCCTCCACACTGACCCTCTGACAATGCTGCACTCTCTTCACACTGACCCTCTGACAATGCAGCACTACCTCCATACTTACCCTCTGACAATGCAGCACTCCCTCCACACTGACCCTCTGACAATGCTGCACTCTCTTCACACTGACCCTCTGACAATGCAGCATTCCCTCCACACTGACCCTCTAACAATGCTGCACTCCCTCCACACTGACCCTCTGACAATGCAGCACTCCATCCACACTGACCCTCTGGCAATGCTGCACTCCCTCCACACTGACCCTCTGACAATGCTGCACTCCCTCCACACTGATCCTCTGACAATGCTGCACTCCCTCCACACTGACCCTCTGACAATGCAGCACACCCTCCATACTGACCCTCTGACAATGCAGCACTCCCTCCACACTGATTCTCTGACAATGCAGCACTCCCTCCACACTGACCCTCTGACAATGCAGCACTCCCTCCACACTGACCCTCTGACAATGCTGCATTCCCACCACACTGACCCTCTGACAATGCTGCACTCCCTCCACACTGAAACTCTGACAATGCAGCACTCCCTCCACATTGACCCTCTGACACTGCTGCACTCCCTCCTCACTGACCCTCTGACAATGCTGCACTCCCTCCACACTGACCGTCTGACAATGCTGCACTCCCTCCACACTGACCCTCTCACAATGGAGCACTACCTCCACACTGACCCTCTGACAATGCTGCACTCTCTCTATACTAATCCTCTGACAGTGCAGCACTCCCTCAGTACTGACCATCTGACTGTGCAGCTCTCCCTCAGTACTGACCCTCTGACAGTGCAGCACTCCCTCTGTGCTGACCCTCTGAAACAACACTCCCTCAGAACTGACACGCTGACTGTGTAGCTCTCCCTCAGTAATGACCCTTTGAGTGTGCATCACTCTCTCAGTACTGACCCCCTGGCAATGCAGCAATCACTCAGTACAGACTGTCCGACAGATAGCATGGATCTCCCTCAGTACTGACCCCTCACAGCGTGGTGATCCCTCACTACCCATCCCCTCAGAGTGCGTTGCTCCCTCAGTTCTAACCCTTTCACAGTGCAGCGCTCCCTCAGTACTAACCCTCTCACAGTGCGACACTCTGACAGCATGGTGATCCATTAGTACTGACCGTCAGAGAGTGCGAACTTTATCATTACTGACCTTCTCCCTGCACAGCAATCCCTCCATCCTGACGTTCTGACAATGCAGCACTCCCTCCACACTGATCCTCTGACAATGCTGTACTCCCTCCACACTGATCCTCTGACAATGCAGCACTACCTGCACACTGACCCTCTGACAATGCTGCACTCCCTCCATCCTGACGTTCTGACAATGCAGCATTCCCTGCACACTGATACTCTGACAATTCTTCACTCCCTCCACACTGATCCTCTGACAATGCTGCATTCCTCCACACTGACCCTCTGACAATGCTTCACTACCACCACACTGACCCACTGACAATGCTGTACTCCCTCCACACTGACCCTCTGACAATGCTGCACTACCTCCACACTGACCCTCTGACAATGCTGCACTCTCTCCACACTGACCCTCTGACAATGCTGCACTCCCTCCACACTGACCCTCTGACAATGCTGCACTCCCTCCACTCTGACCCTCTGACAATGCTGCACTCCCTCCACACTGATACTCTGACAATGCTTCACTCCCTCCACACTGACCCTCTGACAATGCTGTACTCCCTCCACACTGACCCTCTGACAATGCTGCACTCCCTCCATCCTGACGTTCTCACAATGCAGCATTCCCTCCACACTGACCCTCTGACAATGCTGCACTCTCTTCACACTGATCCACTGACAATGCTGTACTCCCTCCACACTGATCCTCTGACAATGCAGCACTACCTGCACACTGACCCTCTGACAATGCTGCACTCCCTCCATCCTGACGTTCTGACAATGCAGCATTCCCTCCACACTGACCCTCTGACAATGCTTCACTCCCTCCACACTGACCCTCTGACAATGCTGCACTCCCTCCATCCTGACGTTCTGACAATGCTGCAATCCCTCCACACTGACCCTCTGACAATGCTGCACTCCCTCCACACAGACCCTCTGACAATGCAGCACTACCTCCACACTGACCCTCTGACAATGCTGCACTCCCTCCACACTGACCCTCTGACAATGCTGCACTCCCTCCACACTGACCCTCTGACAATGCAGCACTCCCTCAGTACTGATCCCCTGACAGTGCAGCACTCCCTCAGTACTGATCCTCTAACAGTGCAGCACTCCCTCAGTACTGACCCTCTGACAGTGCAGCACTCCCTCAGTACTGATCCCCTGACAGTGCAGCACTCCCTCAGTACTGATCCTCTAACAGTGCAGCACTCCCTCAGTACTGACCCTCTGACAGTGCAGCACTCCCTCAGCACTGACCCTCTTACAGTGCAACTCTCCCTCAGTACTCACCATCTCACAGTACAGCACTCCGTCAGTACTGACCCTCTGACAGTACAGCACTCCCTCAGTACTGACCCTCTGGCAGTGCAGCACTCCCTCAGTACTGACCCTCTGACAGTGCAGCACTCCCTCAGTACTGACCCTCTGACAGTGCAGCACTCCCTCAGTACTGACCCTCTGACAGTGCAGCACTCCCTCAGCAATGACCCTCTGACAGTGCAGCACTCCCTCAGTACTGACCCTCTGGCAGTGCGGGACTCCCTCAGTACTGACCATCTGACAGTGCAGCTCTCCCTCAGTACTGACTCTCTGACAGTGCTGCACTCCCTCAGTACTGACCCTCGGACAGTTCAGCACTCCCTCAGTACTGACCCTCTGGCTGTGCAGCATTCCCCAATACTGACCCTCTGACAGTGCAGCACTCCCTCAGTACTGACCCTCTGACAGTGCAGCACTACCTCAGTACTGACCCTCTGACAATACAGCTTTCCCTCAGTACTGACCCTCTGACAGTGCAGCATTCCCTCAGTACTGACCCTCTGACAGTGCAGCTCTCCCTCAGTACTGACCCTCTGACAGTACAGCTCTCCCTCAGTACTGACCCTCTGGCAGTGCAGCACTCCCTCAGTACTGACCCTCTGACAGTGCAGCACTCCCTCAGTACTGACCCTCGGACAGTGCAGCACTCCCTCAGTACTGACCCTCGGACAGTGCAGCACTCCCTCAGTACTGACCCTCTGACAGTGCAGCACTCCCTCAGTACTGACCCTCTGACAGTGCAGCATTCCCTCAGTACTGACACTCTGACAGTGCAGCTCTCCCTCAGTACTGACCCTCTGACAGTGCAGCACGCTATCAGTACTGACCCTCTGACAGTGCAGCACTCCCTCAGTACTGACCATCTGACAGTACAGCACTCCCTCAGTACTGACCCTCTGACAGTGCAGCTCTCCCTCAGTACTGACCCTCTGACAGTGCAGCGCGCTATCAGTACTGACCGTATGACAGTGCAACACTCCCTCAGTACTGACCATCTGACAGTGCAGCACTCCCTCAGTACTGACCCTCTGACAGTGCAGCTTTCCCTCAGTACTGACCCTCTGACAGTGCAGCACTCCCTCAGTACTGACCCTCTGACAGTGCAGCACTCCCTCAGTACTGACCCGCTGGCAGTGCAGCACTCCCTCAGTACTGACCCTCTGACAGTGCAGCACTCCCTCAGTACTGACCCTCGGACAGTGCAGCATTCGCTCAGTACTGACCATCTGACTGTACAGCTCTCCCTCAGTACTGACCCTCTGGCAGTGCAGCATTCCCTCAGTACTGACCATCTGACAGTGCAGCACTCCCTCAATACAGACCCTCTGACAGTGCAGCACTCGCTCAGTACTGACCCTCGGACAGTGCAGCACTCCCTCAGTACTGACCCTCTGACAGTGCAGCATTCCCTCAGTACTGACCATCTGACAGTACAGCTCTCCCTCAGTACTGACACTCTGGCAGTGCAGCATTCCCTCAGTACTGACCCTCTAACAGTGCAGCTCTCCCTCAGTACTGGCCCTCTGACAGTGCAGCACGCTATCAGTACTGACCATCTGACAGTACAGCACTCCCTCAGTACTGACCCTCTGACAGTGCAGCTCTCCCTCAGTACTGACCATCTGACTGTACAGCTCTCCCTCAGTACTGACCCTCTGGCAGTGCAGCATTCCCTCAGTACTGACCATCTGACAGTGCAGCACTCCCTCAATACAGACCCTCTGACAGTGCAGCACTCGCTCAGTACTGACGCTCGGACAGTGCAGCACTCCCTCAGTACTGACCCTCTGACAGTGCAGCATTCCCTCAGTACTGACCATCTGACAGTACAGCTCTCCCTCAGTACTGACACTCTGGCAGTGCAGCATTCCCTCAGTACTGACCCTCTAACAGTGCAGCTCTCCCTCAGTACTGGCCCTCTGACAGTGCAGCACGCTATCAGTACTGACCATCTGACAGTACAGCACTCCCTCAGTACTGACCCTCTGACAGTGCAGCTCTCCCTCAGTACTGACCATGTGACAGTGCAGCACTCCCTCAGTACTGACAATCTGACAGTGCAGCACTCCCTCATTACTGACACTCTGACAGTGCAGCACTCCCTCAGTACTGACCCTCTGGCAGTGCAGCATTTCTCAGTACTGACCCTCTGACGTGCAGCACTCCCTCAGTACTGACCCTCAGACAGTGCTGCATTCCATCAGTACTGACCATCTGACAGTGCAGGAATCCCTCAGTACTGACCCTCTGACAGTGCAGCTCTCCCTCAGTACTGACCCTCTGACAGTGCAGCACTCCCTCAGTACTGACCATCTGACAGTGCAGCACTCCCTCAGTACTGACCCTCTGACAGTGCAGCACTCCCTCAGCAATGACCATCTGACAGTGCAGCACTCCCTCAGTACTGACCCTCTGGCAGTGCGGGACTCCCTCAGTACTGACCATCTGACAGTGCAGCTCTCCCTCAGTACTGACCCTCTGACAGTGCTGCACTCCCTCAGTACTGACCCTCGGACAGTTCTGCACTCCCTCAGTACTGACCCTCTGGCTGTGCAGCATTCCCAAATACTGACCCTCTGACAGTGCAGCACTACCTCAGTACTGACCCTCTGACAATACAGCTTTCCCTCAGTACTGACCCTCTGACAGTGCAGCATTCCCTCAGTACTGACCCTCTGACAGTGCAGCTCTCCCTCAGTACTGACCCTCTGACAGTACAGCTCTCCCTCAGTACTGACCCTCTGGCAGTGCAGCACTCCCTCAGTACTGACCCTCTGACAGTGCAGCACTCCCTCAGTACTGACCCTCGGACAGTGCAGCACTCCCTCAGTACTGACCCTCGGACAGTGCAGCACTCCCTCAGTACTGACCCTCTGACAGTGCAGCACTCCCTCAGTACTGACCCTCTGACAGTGCAGCATTCCCTCAGTACTGACACTCTGACAGTGCAGCTCTCCCTCAGTACTGACCCTCTGACAGTGCAGCACGCTATCAGTACTGACCCTCTGACAGTGCAGCACTCCCTCAGTACTGACCATCTGACAGTACAGCACTCCCTCAGTACTGACCCTCTGACAGTGCAGCTCTCCCTCAGTACTGACCCTCTGACAGTGCAGCGCGCTATCAGTACTGACCGTATGACAGTGCAACACTCCCTCAGTACTGACCATCTGACAGTGCAGCACTCCCTCAGTACTGACCCTCTGACAGTGCAGCTTTCCCTCAGTACTGACCCTCTGACAGTGCAGCACTCCCTCAGTACTGACCCTCTGACAGTGCAGCACTCCCTCAGTACTGACCCGCTGGCAGTGCAGCACTCCCTCAGTACTGACCCTCTGACAGTGCAGCACTCCCTCAGTACTGACCCTCGGACAGTGCAGCATTCGCTCAGTACTGACCATCTGACTGTACAGCTCTCCCTCAGTACTGACCCTCTGGCAGTGCAGCATTCCCTCAGTACTGACCATCTGACAGTGCAGCACTCCCTCAATACAGACCCTCTGACAGTGCAGCACTCGCTCAGTACTGACCCTCGGACAGTGCAGCACTCCCTCAGTACTGACCCTCTGACAGTGCAGCATTCCCTCAGTACTGACCATCTGACAGTACAGCTCTCCCTCAGTACTGACACTCTGGCAGTGCAGCATTCCCTCAGTACTGACCCTCTAACAGTGCAGCTCTCCCTCAGTACTGGCCCTCTGACAGTGCAGCACGCTATCAGTACTGACCATCTGACAGTACAGCACTCCCTCAGTACTGACCCTCTGACAGTGCAGCTCTCCCTCAGTACTGACCATCTGACTGTACAGCTCTCCCTCAGTACTGACCCTCTGGCAGTGCAGCATTCCCTCAGTACTGACCATCTGACAGTGCAGCACTCCCTCAATACAGACCCTCTGACAGTGCAGCACTCGCTCAGTACTGACGCTCGGACAGTGCAGCACTCCCTCAGTACTGACCCTCTGACAGTGCAGCATTCCCTCAGTACTGACCATCTGACAGTACAGCTCTCCCTCAGTACTGACACTCTGGCAGTGCAGCATTCCCTCAGTACTGACCCTCTAACAGTGCAGCTCTCCCTCAGTACTGGCCCTCTGACAGTGCAGCACGCTATCAGTACTGACCATCTGACAGTACAGCACTCCCTCAGTACTGACCCTCTGACAGTGCAGCTCTCCCTCAGCACTGACCATGTGACAGTGCAGCACTCCCTCAGTACTGACAATCTGACAGTGCAGCACTCCCTCATTACTGACACTCTGACAGTGCAGCACTCCCTCAGTACTGACCCTCTGGCAGTGCAGCATTTCTCAGTACTGACCCTCTGACGTGCAGCACTCCCTCAGTACTGACCCTCAGACAGTGCTGCATTCCATCAGTACTGACCATCTGACAGTGCAGGAATCCCTCAGTACTGACCCTCTGACAGTGCAGCTCTCCCTCAGTACTGACCCTCTGACAGTGCAGCACTCCCTCAGTACTGACCATCTGACAGTGCAGCACTCCCTCAGTACTGACCCTCTGACAGTGCAGCACTCCCTCAGCAATGACCATCTGACAGTGCAGCACTCCCTCAGTACTGACCCTCTGGCAGTGCGGGACTCCCTCAGTACTGACCATCTGACAGTGCAGCTCTCCCTCAGTACTGACCCTCTGACAGTGCTGCACTCCCTCAGTACTGACCCTCGGACAGTTCTGCACTCCCTCAGTACTGACCCTCTGGCTGTGCAGCATTCCCCAATACTGACCCTCTGACAGTGCAGCACTCCCTCAGTACTGACCCTCTGACAGTACAGCTCTCCCTCAGTACTGACCCTCTGACAGTGCAGCATTCCCTCAGTACTGACCCTCTGACAGTGCAGCTCTCCCTCAATACTGACCTTCTGACAGTACAGCTCTCCCTCAGTACTGACCCTCTGGCAGTGCAGCACTCCCTCAGTACTGACCGTCTGACAGTGCTGCACTGCCTCAATACTGACCCTCGGACAGTGCAGTACTCCCTCAGTACTGACCCTCTGACAGTGCCGCACTCCGTCAGTACTGACCCTCTGACAGTGCAGCATTCCCTCAGTACTGACCATCTGACAGTACAGCACTCCCTCAGTACTGACCCTCTGACAGTGCAGCTCTCCCTCAGTACTGACCCTCTGACAGTGCAGCGCGCTATCAGTACTGACCCTCTGACAGTGCAGCACTCCCTCAGTACTGACCATCTGACAGTACAGCACTCCCTCAGTACTGACCCTCTGACAGTGCAGCTCTCCCTCAGTACTGACCTTCTGACAGTGCAGCGCGCTATCAGTACTGACCGTATGATAGTGCAACACTCCCTCAGTACTGACCATCTGACAGTGCAGCACTCCCTCAGTCCTGACCCTCTGACAGTGAAGCTTTCCCTCAGTACTGACCCTCTGACAGTGCAGCACTCCCTCAGTACTGACCCTCTGACAGTGCAGCTTTCCCTCAGTACTGACCCTCTGACAGTGCAGCACTCCCTCAGTACTGACCCGCTGGCAGTGCAGCACTCCCTCAGTACTGACCCTCTGACAGTGCAGCACTCCTTCAGTACTGACCCTCGGACAGTGCAGCATTCGCTCAGTACTGACCATCTGACAGTACAGCTCTCCCTCAGTACTGACCCTCTGGCAGTGCAGCATTCCCTCAGTACTGACCATCTGACAGTGCAGCACTCCCTCAATACAGACCCTCTGACAGTGCAGCACTCCCTCAGTACTGACCCTCGGACAGTGCAGCACTCCCTCAGTACTGACCCTCTGACAGTGCAGCACTCCCTCAGTACTGACCCTCTGACAGTGCAGCATTCCCTCAGTACTGACCATCTGACAGTACAGCTCTCCCTCAGTACTGACCCTCTGGCAGTGCAGCATTCCCTCAGTACTGACCCTCTAACAGTGCAGCTCTCCCTCAGTACTGAGCCTCTGACAGTGCAGCACGCTATCAGTACTGACCATCTGACAGTACAGCACTCACTCAGTACTGACCCTCTGACAGTGCAGCTCTCCCTCAGTACTGACCATGTGACAGTGCAGCACTCCCTCAGTACTGACCATCTGACAGTGCAGCACTCCCTCATTACTGACACTCTGACAGTGCAGCACTCCCTCAGTACTGACCCTCTGGCAGTGCAGCATTTCTCAGTACTGACCCTCTGACAGTGCAGCACTCCCTCAGTACTGACCCTCTGACAGTGCTGCATTCCATCAGTACTGACCATCTGACAGTGCAGGACTCCCTCAGTACTGACCCTCTGACAGTGCAGCTCTCCCTCAGTACTGACCCTCTGCCAGTGCAGCACTCCCTCAGTACTGACCATCTGACAGTGCAGCACTCCCTCAGTACTGACCCTCTGACAGTGCAGCACTCTCTCAGTACTGACCCTCTGACAGTGCAGCACTCCCTCAGTACTGACCATCTGACAGTGCAGCACTCTCTCTGTACTGACCCTCTGACAGTGCAGCACTCCCTCAGTACTGACCCTCTGACAGTGCAGCCTTCCCTCAGTACTGACCCGCTGACAGTGCAGCACTCCCTCAGTACTGTCCATCTGACTGTGCAGCTCTCCCTCAGTACTGACCCTCTGACAGTACAGCTCTCCCTCAGTACTGACCCTCTGACAGTGCAGCACTCCCACTGTACTGACCATCTGACAGTGCAGCACTCCCTCAGTACTGACCCTCTGACAGTGCAGCACTCCCTCAGTTCTGACCCGCTGACAGTGCAGCACTCGCTCAGTGCTGACCATCTGACTGTGCAGCACTCCCTCAGTACTGACCTCTGACAGTACAGCTCTCCCTCAGTACTGACCCTCTGGCAGTGCAGCTCTCCCTCAGTACTGACCCTATGACAGTGCAGCACTCCCTCAGTACTGACCCTCGGACAGTGCAGCACTCCCTCAGTACTGAACCTCTGACAGTGCAGCACTCCCTCAGTACTGACCCTCTGACAGTGCAGCATTGCCTCAGTACTGACCATCTGACAGTACAGCACTCCCTCAGTAGTGACCCTCTGACAGTGCAGCTCTCCCTCAGTACTGACACTCTGACAGTGCAGCACTCCCGCAGTACTGACCCTCGGACAGCGCAGCACTCCCTCAGTACTGACCTTCTGGCAGGGCAGCATTCCCTCAGTACTGACCCTCTGACAGTGCAGCACTCCCTCAGTACTGACCCTCTGGCAGTGCAGCATTCCCTCAGTACTGACCCTCTGACAGTACAGCTCTCCCTCAGTACTGACCCTCTGACAGTGCAGCATTCCCTCAGTACTGACCCTCTGACAGTGCAGCTCTCCCTCAGTACTGACCCTCTGACAGTAGAGCTCTCCCTCAGTACTGACCCTCTGACAGTGCAGCACGCCCTCAGTACTGACCCTCTGACAGTGCAGCACTCCCTCAGTACTGACCCTCGGAGAGTGCAGCACTCCCTCAGTACTGACCCTCTGACAGTGCAGCACTACCTCAGTATTGACCATGTGACAGTGCAGCACTCCCTCAGTACTGACCATCTGACAGTACAGCTCTCCCTCAGTACTGACCCTCTGACAGTGCAGCACGCTATCAGTACTGGCCCTCTGACAGTGCAGCACTCCCTCAGTACTGACCATCTGACAGTGCAGCACTCCCTCAGTACTGACCCTCTGACAGTGCAGCACTCCCTCAGTAATGACCCTCTGACAGTGCAGCACTCTCTCAGTACTGACCCTCTGACAGTGCAGCACTCCCTCAGTACTGACCCTCTGATAGTGCAGCACTCCCTCAGTACTGACCCACTGGCAGTGCAGCACTCCCTCAGTACTGACCCTCTGATAGTGCAGCACTCCCTCAGTACTGACCCTCTGACAGTGCTGCATTCCATCAGTACTGACCATCTGACAGTGCAGGACTCCCTCAGTACTGACCCTCTGACAGTGCAGCTCTCCCTCAGTACTGACCCTCTGACAGTGCAGCACTCCCTCAGTACTGACCATCTGACAGTGCAGCACTCCCTCAGTACTGACCCTCTGACAGTGCAGCACTCTCTCAGTACTGACCCTCTGACAGTGCAGCACTCCCTCAGTACTGACCATCTGACAGTGCAGCACTCTCTCTGTACTGACCCTCTGACAGTGCAGCACTCCCTCAGTACTGACCCTCTGACAGTGCAGCCTTCCCTCAGTACTGACCCGCTGACAGTGCAGCACTCCCTCAGTACTGTACATCTGACTGTGCAGCTCTCCCTCAGTACTGACCCTCTGACAGTACAGCTCTCCCTCAGTACTGACCCTCTGACAGTGCAGCACTCCCACAGTACTGACCATCTGACAGTGCAGCACTCCCTCAGTACTGACCCTCTGACAGTGCAGCACTCCCTCAGTTCTGACCCGCTGACAGTGCAGCACTCGCTCAGTACTGACCATCTGACTGTGCAGCACTCCCTCAGTACTGACCACTGACAGTACAGCTCTCCCTCAGTACTGACCCTCTGGCAGTGCAGCTCTCCCTCAGTACTGACCCTATGACAGTGCAGCACTCCCTCAGTAATGACCCTCGGACAGTGCAGCACTCCCTCAGTACTGAACCTCTGACAGTGCAGCACTCCCTCAGTACTGACCCTCTGACAGTGCAGCATTGCCTCAGTACTGACCATCTGACAGTACAGCACTCCCTCAGTAGTGACCCTCTGACAGTGCAGCTCTCCCTCAGTACTGACACTCTGACAGTGCAGCACTCCCGCAGTACTGACCCTCGGACAGCGCAGCACTCCCTCAGTACTGACCTTCTGGCAGGGCAGCATTCCCTCAGTACTGACCCTCTGACAGTGCAGCACTCCCTCAGTACTGACCCTCTGGCAGTGCAGCATTCCCTCAGTACTGACCCTCTGACAGTACAGCTCTCCCTCAGTACTGACCCTCTGACAGTGCAGCATTCCCTCAGTACTGACCCTCTGACAGTGCAGCTCTCCCTCAGTACTGACCCTCTGACAGTAGAGCTCTTCCTCAGTACTGACCCTCTGACAGTGCAGCACGCCCTCAGTACTGACCCTCTGACAGTGCAGCACTCCCTCAGTACTGACCCTCGGAGAGTGCAGCACTCCCTCAGTACTGACCCTCTGACAGTGCAGCACTCCCTCAGTATTGACCATGTGACAGTGCAGCACTCCCTCAGTACTGACCATCTGACAGTACAGCTCTCCCTCAGTACTGACCCTCTGACAGTGCAGCACGCTATCAGTACTGGCCCTCTGACAGTGCAGCACTCCCTCAGTACTGACCATCTGACAGTGCAGCACTCCCTCAGTACTGACCCTCTGACAGTGCAGCACTCCCTCAGTAATGACCCTCTGACAGTGCAGCACTCTCTCAGTACTGACCCTCTGACAGTGCAGCACTCCCTCAGTACTGACCCTCTGATAGTGCAGCACTCCCTCAGTACTGACCCGCTGGCAGTGCAGCACTCCCTCAGTACTGACCCTCTGACAGTGCAGCACTCCCTCAGTACTGACCCTCGGACAGTGCAGCATTCGCTCAGTACTGACCATCTGACAGTACAGCTCTCCCTCAGTACTGACCCTCTGGCAGTGCAGCATTCCCTCAGTACTGACCATCTGACAGTGCAGCACTCCCTCAATACAGACCCTCTGACAGTGCAGCACGTATCAGTACTGACCATCTGACAGTACAGCACTCCCTCAGTACTGACCCTCTGACAGTGCAGCTCTCCCTCAATACTGACCATGTGACAGTGCAGCACTCCCTCAGTACTGACCATCTGACAGTGCAGCACTCCCTCATTACTGACACTCTGACAGTGCAGCACTCCCTCAGTACTGACCCTCTGGCAGTGCAGCATTTCTCAGTACTGACCCTCTGACAGTGCAGCACTCCCTCAGTACTGACCCTCAGACAGTGCTGCATTCCATCAGTACTGACCATCTGACAGTGCAGGACTCCCTCAGTACTGACCCTCTGACAGTGCAGCTCTCCCTCAGTACTGACCCTCTGACAGTGCAGCACTCCCTCAGTACTGACCATCTGACAGTGCAGCACTCCCTCAGTACTGACCCTCTGACAGTGCAGCACTCCCTCAGCAATGACCCTCTGACAGTGCAGCACTCCCTCAGTACTGACCCTCTGGCAGTGCGGGACTCCCTCAGTACTGACCATCTGACAGTGCAGCTCTCCCTCAGTACTGACCCTCTGACAGTGCTGCACTCCCTCAGTACTGACCCTCGGACAGTTCAGCACTCCCTCAGTACTGACCCTCTGGCTGTGCAGCATTCCCCAATACTGACCCTCTGACAGTGCAGCACTCCCTCAGTACTGACCCTCTGACAGTGCAGCACTGCCTCAGTACTGACCCTCTGACAGTACAGCTCTCCCTCAGTACTGACCCTCTGACAGTGCAGCATTCCCTCAGTACTGACCCTCTGACAGTGCAGCTCTCCCTCAATACTGACCATCTGACAGTACAGCTCTCCCTCAGTACTGACCCTCTGACAGTGCAGCACTCCCTCAGTACTGACCCTCTGATAGTGCAGCACTCCCTCAGTACTGACCCGCTGGCAGTGCAGCACTCCCTCAGTACTGACCCTCTGACAGTGCAGCACTCCCTCAGTACTGACCCTCGGACAGTGCAGCATTCGCTCAGTACTGACCATCTGACAGTACAGCTCTCCCTCAGTACTGACCCTCTGGCAGTGCAGCATTCCCTCAGTACTGACCATCTGACAGTGCAGCACTCCCTCAATACAGACCCTCTGACAGTGCAGCACGCTATCAGTACTGACCATCTGACAGTACAGCACTCCCTCAGTACTGACCCTCTGACAGTGCAGCTCTCCCTCAGTACTGACCCTCTGACAGTGCAGCACTGCCTCAGTACTGACCCTCTGACAGTACAGCTCTCCCTCAGTACTGACCCTCTGACAGTGCAGCATTCCCTCAGTACTGACCCTCTGACAGTGCAGCTCTCCCTCAATACTGACCTTCTGACAGTACAGCTCTCCCTCAGTACTGACCCTCTGGCAGTGCAGCACTCCCTCAGTACTGACCGTCTGACAGTGCAGCACTCCCTCAGTACTGACCCTCGGACAGTGCAGCACTGCCTCAGTACTGACCCTCGGACAGTGCAGCACTCCCTCAGTACTGACCCTCTGACAGTGCAGTACTCCCTCAGTACTGACCCTCTGACAGTGCAGCATTCCCTCAGTACTGACCATCTGACAGTACCGCACTCCCTCAGTACTGACCCTCTGACAGTACAGCTCTCCCTCAGTACTGACCCTCTGACAGTGCAGCGCGCTATCAGTACTGACCCTCTGACAGTGCAGCACTCCCTCAGTACTGACCATCTGACAGTACAGCACTCCCTCAGTACTGACCCTCTGACAGTGCAGCTCTCCCTCAGTACTGACCCTCTGACAGTGCAGCGCGCTATCAGTACTGACCGTATGATAGTGCAACACTCCCTCAGTACTGACCATCTGACAGTGCAGCACTCCCTCAGTACTGACCCACTGACAGTGCAGCTTTCCCTCAGTACTGACCCTCTGACAGTGCAGCGCTCCCTCAGTACTGACCCTCTGACAGTGCAGCTTTCCCTCAGTACTGACCCTCTGACAGTGCAGCACTCCCTCAGTACTGACCCTCTGACAGTGCAGCACTCCCTCAGTACTGACACGCTGGCAGTGCAGCACTCCCTCAGTACTGACCCTCTGACAGTGCAGCACTCCTTCAGTACTGACCCTCGGACAGTGCAGCATTCGCTCAGTACTGACCATCTGACAGTACAGCTCTCCCTCAGTACTGACCCTCTGGCAGTGCAGCATTCCCTCAGTACTGACCATCTGACAGTGCAGCACTCCCTCAATACAGACCCTCTGACAGTGCAGCACTCCCTCAGTACTGACCCTCGGACAGTGCAGCACTCCCTCAGTACTGACCCTCTGACAGTGCAGCACTCCCTCAGTACTGACTCTCCGACAGTGCAGCATTCCCTCAGTACTGACCATCTGACAGTACAGCTCTCCCTCAGTACTGACCCTCTGGCAGTGCAGCATTCCCTCAGTACTGACCCTCTAACAGTGCAGCTCTCCCTCAGTACTGAGCCTCTGACAGTGCAGCACGCTATCAGTACTGACCATCCGACAGTACAGCACTCCCTCAGTTCTGACCCTCTGACAGTGCAGCTCTCCCTCAGTACTGACCATGTGACAGTGCAGCACTCCCTCAGTACTGACCATCTGACAGTGCAGCACTCCCTCATTACTGACACTCTGACAGTGCAGCACTCCCTCAGTACTTACCATCTGGCAGTGCAGCATTTCTCAGTACTGACCCTCTGACAGTGCAGCACTCCCTCAGTACTGACCCTCTAACAGTGCTGCATTCCATCAGTACTGACCATCTGACAGTGCAGGACTCCCTCAGTACTGACCCTCTGACAGTGCAGCTCTCCCTCAGTACTGACCCTCTGACAGTGCAGCACTCCCTCAGTACTGACCATCTGACATTGCAGCACTCCCTCAGTACTGACCCTCTGACAGTGCAGCACTCTCTCAGTACTGACCCTCTGACAGTGCAGCACTCCCTCAGTACTGACCATCTGACAGTGCAGCACTCTCTCTGTACTGACCCTCTGACAGTGCAGCACTCCCTCAGTACTGACCCTCTGACAGTGCAGCCTTCCCTCAGTACTGACCCGCTGACAGTGCAGCACTCCCTCAGTACTGACCATCTGACTGTGCAGCTCTCCCTCAGTACTGACCCTCTGACAGTACAGCTCTCCCTCAGTACTGACCCTCTGACAGTGCAGCACTCCCACAGTACTGACCATCTGACAGAGCAGCACTCCCTCAGTACTGACCCTCTGACAGTGCAGCACTCCCTCAGTTCTGACCCGCTGACAGTGCAGCACTCACTCAGTACTGACCGTCTGACTGTGCAGCACTCCCTCAGTACTGACCTCTGACAGTACAGCTCTCCCTCAGTACTGACCCTCTGGCAGTGCAGCACTCCCTCAGTACTGACCCTATGACAGTGCAGCACTCCCTCAGTACTGACCCTCGGACAGTGCAGCACTCCCTCAGTACTGAACCTCTGACAGTGCAGCACTCCCTCAGTACTGACCCTCTGACAGTGCAGCATTGCCTCAGTACTGACCATCTGACAGTACAGCACTCCCTCAGTAGTGACCCTCTGACAGTGCAGCTCTCCCTCAGTACTGACCCTCTGACAGTGCTGCACTCCCGCAGTACTGACCATCGGACAGCGCAGCACTCCCTCAGTACTGACCCTCTGGCAGTGCAGCATTCCCTCAGTACTGACCCTCTGACAGTGCAGCACTCCCTCAGTACTGACCCTCTGGCAGTGCAGCATTCCCTCAGTACTGACCCTCTGACAGTACAGCTCTCCCTCAGTACTGACCCTCTGACAGTGCAGCATTCCCTCAGTACTGACCCTCTGACAGTGCAGCTCTCCCTCAGTACTGACCCTCTGACAGTACAGCTCTCCCTCAGTACTGACCCTCTGACAGTGCAGCATTCCCTCAGTACTGACCCTCTGACAGTGCAGCACTCCCTCAGTACTGACCCTCGGGCAGTGCAGCATTCGCTCAGTACTGACCATCTGACAGTACAGCTCTCCCTCAGTACTGACCCTCTGGCAGTGCAGCATTCCCTCAGTACTGACCATCTGACAGTGCAGCACTCCCTCAATACAGACCCTCTGACAGTGCAGCACGTATCAGTACTGACCATCTGACAGTACAGCACTCCCTCATTACTGACCCTCTGACAGTGCAGCTCTCCCTCAGTACTGACCATGTGACAGTGCAGCACTCCCTCAGTACTGACCATCTGACAGTGCAGCACTCCCTCATTACTGACACTCTGACAGTGCAGCACTCCCTCAGTACTGACCCTCTGGCAGTGCAGCATTTCTCAGTACTGACCCTCTGACAGTGCAGCACTCCCTCAGTACTGACCCTCAGACAGTGCTGCATTCCATCAGTACTGACCATCTGACAGTGCAGGACTCCCTCAGTACTGACCCTCTGACAGTGCAGCACTCCCTCAGTACTGACAATCTGACAGTGCAGCACTCCCTCAGTACTGACCCTCTGACAGTGCAGCACTCCCTCAGCAATGACCCTCTGACAGGGCAGCACTCCCTCAGTACTGACCCTCTGGCAGTGCGGGACTCCCTCAGTACTGACCATCTGACAGTGCAGCTCTCCCTCAGTACTGACCCTCTGACAGTGCTGCACTCCCTCAGTACTGACCCTCGGACAGTTCAGCACTCCCTCAGTACTGACCCTCTGGCTGTGCAGCATTCCCCAATACTGACCCTCTGACAGTGCAGCACTCCCTCAGTACTGACCCTCTGACAGTGCAGCACTGCCTCAGTACTGACCCTCTGACAGTACAGCTCTCCCTCAGTACTGACCCTCTGACAGTGCAGCATTCCCTCAGTACTGACCCTCTGACAGTGCAGCTCTCCCTCAATACTGACCATCTGACAGTACAGCTCTCCCTCAGTACTGACCCTCTGACAGTGCAGCACTCCCTCAGTACTGACCCTCTGATAGTGCAGCACTCCCTCAGTACTGACCCGCTGGCAGTGCAGCACTCCCTCAGTACTGACCCTCTGACAGTGCAGCACTCCCTCAGTACTGACCCTCGGACAGTGCAGCATTCGCTCAGTACTGACCATCTGACAGTACAGCTCTCCCTCAGTACTGACCCTCTGGCAGTGCAGCATTCCCTCAGTACTGACCATCTGACAGTGCAGCACTCCCTCAATACAGACCCTCTGACAGTGCAGCACGCTATCAGTACTGACCATCTGACAGTACAGCACTCCCTCAGTACTGACCCTCTGACAGTGCAGCTCTCCCTCAGTACTGACCCTCTGACAGTGCAGCACTGCCTCAGTACTGACCCTCTGACAGTACAGCTCTCCCTCAGTACTGACCCTCTGACAGTGCAGCATTCCCTCAGTACTGACCCTCTGACAGTGCAGCTCTCCCTCAATACTGACCTTCTGACAGTACAGCTCTCCCTCAGTACTGACCCTCTGGCAGTGCAGCACTCCCTCAGTACTGACCGTCTGACAGTGCAGCACTCCCTCAGTACTGACCCTCGGACAGTGCAGCACAGCCTCAGTACTGACCCTCGGACAGTGCAGCACTCCCTCAGTACTGACCCTCTGACAGTGCAGTACTCCCTCAGTACTGACCCTCTGACAGTGCAGCATTCCCTCAGTACTGACCATCTGACAGTACCGCACTCCCTCAGTACTGACCCTCTGACAGTACAGCTCTCCCTCAGTACTGACCCTCTGACAGTGCAGCGCGCTATCAGTACTGACCCTCTGACAGTGCAGCAATCCCTCAGTACTGACCATCTGACAGTACAGCACTCCCTCAGTACTGACCCTCTGACAGTGCAGCTCTCCCTCAGTACTGACCCTCTGACAGTGCAGCGCGCTGTCAGTACTGACCGTATGATAGTGCAACACTCCCTCAGTACTGACCATCTGACAGTGCAGCACTCCCTCAGTACTGACCCACTGACAGTGCAGCTTTCCCTCAGTACTGACCCTCTGACAGTGCAGCGCTCCCTCAGTACTGACCCTCTGACAGTGCAGCTTTCCCTCAGTACTGACCCTCTGACAGTGCAGCACTCCCTCAGTACTGACCCTCTGACAGTGCAGCACTCCCTCAGTACTGACCCGCTGGCAGTGCAGCACTCCCTCAGTACTGACCCTCTGACAGTGCAGCACTCCCTCAGTACTGACCCTCGGACAGTGCAGCATTCGCTCAGTACTGACCATCTGACAGTACAGCTCTCCCTCAGTACTGACCCTCTGGCAGTGCAGCATTCCCTCAGTACTGACCATCTGACAGTGCAGCACTGCCTCAATACAGACCCTCTGACAGTGCAGCACTCCCTCAGTACTGACCCTCGGACAGTGCAGCACTCCCTCAGTACTGACCCTCTGACAGTGCAGCACTCCCTCAGTATTGACCCTCTGACAGTGCAGCATTCCCTCAGTACTGACCATCTGACAGTACAGCTCTCCCTCAGTACTGACCCTCTGGCAGTGCAGCATTCCCTCAGTACTGACCCTCTAACAGTGCAGCTCTCCCTCAGTACTGAGCCTCTGACAGTGCAGCACGCTATCAGTACTGACCATGCGACAGTACAGCACTCCCTCAGTACTGACCCTCTGACAGTGCAGCTCTCCCTCAGTACTGACCATGTGACAGTGCAGCACTCCCTCAGTACTGACCATCTGACAGTGCAGCACTCCCTCATTACTGACACTCTGACAGTGCAGCACTCCCTCAGTACTGACCCTCTGGCAGTGCAGCATTTCTCAGTACTGACCCTCTGACAGTGCAGCACTCCCTCAGTACTGACCCTCTGACAGTGCTGCATTCCATCAGTACTGACCATCTGACAGTGCAGGACTCCCTCAGTACTGACCCTCTGACAGTGCAGCTCTCCCTCAGTACTGACCCTCTGACAGTGCAGCACTCCCTCAGTACTGACCATCTGACATTGCAGCACTCCCTCAGTACTGACCCTCTGACAGTGAAGCACTCTCTCAGTACTGATCCTCTGACAGTGCAGCACTCCCTCAGTACTGACCATCTGACAGTGCAGCACTCTCTCTGTACTGACCCTCTGACAGTGCAGCACTCCCTCAGTCCTGACCCTCTGACAGTGCAGCCTTCCCTCAGTACTGACCCGCTGACAGTGCAGCACTCCCTCAGTACTGACCATCTGACTGTGCAGCTCTCCCTCAGTACTGACCCTCTGACAGTACAGCTCTCCCTCAGTACTGACCCTCTGACAGTGCAGCACTCCCACAGTACTGACCATCTGACAGTGCAGCACTCCCTCAGTACTGACCCTCTGACAGTGCAGCACTCCCTCAGTTCTGACCCGCTGACAGTGCAGCACTCGCTCAGTACTGACCGTCTGACTGTGCAGCACTCCCTTAGTACTGACCTCTGACAGTACAGCTCTCCCTCAGTACTGACCCTCTGGCAGTGCAGCACTCCCTCAGTACTGACCCTATGACAGTGCAGCACTCCCTCAGTACTGACCCTCGGACAGTGCAGCACTCCCTCAGTACTGAACCTCTGACAGTGCAGCACTCCCTCAGTACTGACCCTCTGACAGTGCAGCATTGCCTCAGTACTGACCATCTGACAGTACAGCACTCCCTCAGTAGTGACCCTCTGACAGTGCAGCTCTCCCTCAGTACTGACCCTCTGACAGTGCTGCACTCCCGCAGTACTGACCCTCGGACAGCGCAGCACTCCCTCAGTACTGACCCTCTGGCAGTGCAGCATTCCCTCAGTACTGACCCTCTGACAGTGCAGCACTCCCTCAGTACTGACCCTCTGGCAGTGCAGCATTCCCTCAGTACTGACCCTCTGACAGTACAGCTCTCCCTCAGTACTGACCCTCTGACAGTGCAGCATTCCCTCAGTAATGACCCTCTGACAGTGCAGCTCTCCCTCAGTACTGACCCTCTGACAGTACAGCTCTCCCTCAGTACTGACCCTCTGACAGTGCAGCACGCCCTCAGTACTGACCCTCGGACAGTGCAGCACTCCCTCAGTACTGACCCTCGGAGAGTGCAGCACTCCCTCAGTACTGACCCTCTGACAGTGCAGCACTCCCTCAGTACTGACCATGTGACAGTGCAGCACTCCCTCAGTACTGACCATCTGACAGTACAGCACTCCCTCAGTACTGACCCTCTGACAGTGCAGCTCTCCCTCAGTACAGACCCTCTGACAGTGCAGCACGCTATCAGTACTGACCCTCTGACAGTGCAGCACTCCCTCAGTACTGACCATCTGACAGTGCAGCACTCCCTCAGTACTGACACTCTGACAGTGCAGCACTCCCTCAGTAATGACCCTCTGACAGTGCAGCACTCTCTCAGTACTGACCCTCTGACAGTGCAGCACTCCCTCAGTACTGACCATCTGACTGTGCAGCACTCTCTCAGTACTGTCCCTCTGACAGTGCAGCACTCCCTCAGTACTGACCCTCTGACAGTGCAGCTTTCCCTCAGTACTGACCCTCTGACAGTGCAGCACTCCCTCAGTACTGACCCTCTGACAGTGCAGCACTCCCTCAGTACTGACCCGTTGGCAGTGCAGCACTCCCTCAGTACTGTCCCTCGTCAGTGCAGCACTCCCTCAATACAGACCCTCTGACAGTGCAGCACTCCCTCAGTACTGACCCTCGGACAGTGCAGCACTCCCTCAGTACCGACCCTCAGACAGTGCAGCACTCCCTCAATACAGACCCTCTGACAGTGCAGCACTCCCTCAGTACTGACCCTCGGGCAGTGCAGCACTCCCTCAGTACTGACCCTCAGACACTGCAGCACTCCCTCAGTACTGACCCTCTGACAGTACACCTCTCCCTCAGTACTGACCCTCTGGCAGTGCAGCATTCCCTCAGTACTGACCCTCTGACAGTGCAGCACTCCCTCAATACTGACCCACTGACAGTGCAGCATTCCCTCAGTACTGACCATCTGACAGTACAGCACTGCCTTAGTACTGACCCTCTGACAGTGCAGCTCTACCTCAGTACTGACCATGTGACAGTGCAGCACTCCCTCAGTACTGACCATCTGACAGTGCAGCTCTCCCTCAGTACTGACCCTCTGACAGTGCTGCACTCCCGCAGTACTGACCCTCGGACAGCGCAGCACTCCCTCAGTACTGACCCTCTGGCAGTGCAGCATTCCCTCAGTACTGACCCTCTGACAGTGCAGCACTCCCTCAGTACTGACCCTCTGGCAGTGCAGCATTCCCTCAGTACTGACCCTCTGACAGTACAGCTCTCCCTCAGTACTGACCCTCTGACAGTGCAGCATTCCCTCAGTAATGACCCTCTGACAGTGCAGCTCTCCCTCAGTACTGACCCTCTGACAGTACAGCTCTCCCTCAGTACTGACCCTCTGACAGTGCAGCACGCCCTCAGTACTGACCCTCGGACAGTGCAGCACTCCCTCAGTACTGACCCTCGGAGAGTGCAGCACTCCCTCAGTACTGACCCTCTGACAGTGCAGCACTCCCTCAGTACTGACCATGTGACAGTGCAGCACTCCCTCAGTACTGACCATCTGACAGTACAGCACTCCCTCAGTACTGACCCTCTGACAGTGCAGCTCTCCCTCAGTACAGACCCTCTGACAGTGCAGCACGCTATCAGTACTGACCCTCTGACAGTGCAGCACTCCCTCAGTACTGACCATCTGACAGTGCAGCACTCCCTCAGTACTGACACTCTGACAGTGCAGCACTCCCTCAGTAATGACCCTCTGACAGTGCAGCACTCTCTCAGTACTGACCCTCTGACAGTGCAGCACTCCCTCAGTACTGACCATCTGACTGTGCAGCACTCTCTCAGTACTGTCCCTCTGACAGTGCAGCACTCCCTCAGTACTGACCCTCTGACAGTGCAGCTTCCCCTCAGTACTGACCCTCTGACAGTGCAGCACTCCCTCAGTACTGACCCTCTGACAGTGCAGCACTCCCTCAGTACTGACCCGTTGGCAGTGCAGCACTCCCTCAGTACTGTCCCTCGTCAGTGCAGCACTCCCTCAATACAGACCCTCTGACAGTGCAGCACTCCCTCAGTACTGACCCTCGGACAGTGCAGCACTGCCTCAGTACCGACCCTCAGACAGTGCAGCACTCCCTCAATACAGACCCTCTGACAGTGCAGCACTCCCTCAGTACTGACCCTCGGGCAGTGCAGCACTCCCTCAGTACTGACCCTCAGACAGTGCAGCACTCCCTCAGTACTGACCCTCTGACAGTACACCTCTCCCTCAGTACTGACCCTCTGGCAGTGCAGCATTCCCTCAGTACTGACCCTCTGACAGTGCAGCACTCCCTCAATACTGACCCACTGACAGTGCAGCATTCCCTCAGTACTGACCATCTGACAGTACAGCACTGCCTCAGTACTGACCCTCTGACAGTGCAGCTCTACCTCAGTACTGACCATGTGACAGTGCAGCACTCCCTCAGTACTGACCATCTGACAGTGCAGCACTCCCTCAGTACTGCCACTCTGACAGTTCAGCACTCCCTCAGTACTAACCCTCTGGCAGTGCTGCTTTCCCTCAGTACTGACCCTCTGACAGTGAAGCATTCCCTCAGTACTGACCCTCTGACAGTGCAGCATTCCCTCAGTACTGACCATCTGACAGTGCAGGACTCCCTCAGTACTGACCCTCTGACAGTGCAGCTCTCCCTCAGTACTGACCCTCTGACAGTGCAGCACTCCCTCAGTACTGACCATTTTACAGTGAAGCACTCCCTCAGTACTGACCCTCTGACAGTGCAGCACTCTCTCAGTACTGAACCTCTGACAGTGCAGCACTCCCTCAGTACTGACCATCTGACAGAGCAGCACTCTCTCCGTACTGACCCTCTGACAGTGCAGCACTCCCTCAGTACTGACCCTCTGACAGTGCAGCCTTCCCTCAGTACTGACCCGCTGACAGTGCAGCACTCCCTCAGTACTGACCATCTGACTGTGCAGCTCTCCCTCAGTACTGACCCTCTGACAGTGCAGCACTCCCTCAGGACTGACCATCTGACTGTGCAGCACTCCCTCAGTACTGACCTCTGACAGCACAGCTCTCCCTCAGTACTGACCCTCTGGCAGTGCAGCACTCCCTCAGTACTGACCCTCTGACAGTGCAGCACTCCCTCAGTACTGACCCTCTGACAGTGCAGCACTCCCTCAGGACTGACCCTCGGACAGTGCAGCATTCCCTCAGTACTGACCCTCTGGCAGTGCAGCGCTCGCTCAGGACTGACCCTCGGACAGTGCAGCACTCCCTCAGTACTGACCCTCGGACAGTGGAGCACTCCCTCAGTACTGACCCTCTGACAGTGCAGCACTCCCTCAGTACTGACCCTCTGACAGTGCAGCATTCCCTCAGTACTGACCATCTGACAGTACAGCACTCCTTCAGTACTGACCCTCTGACAGTGCAGCTCTCCCCCAGTACTGACCCTCTGACAGTGCAGCACGCTATCAGTACTGACCCTCTGACAGTGCAGCACTCCCTCAGTACTGACCATCTGACAGTGCAGCACTCCCTCAGTACTGACACTCTGACAGTGCAGCACTCCCTCAGTAATGACCCTCTGACACTGCAGCACTCTCTCAGTACTGACCCTCTGACAGTGCAGCACTCCCTCAGTACTGATCATCTGACAGTGCAGCACTCTCTCAGTACTGTCCCTCTGAAAGTGCAGTACTCCCTCAGTACTGACCATCTGACAGTGCAGCTTTCCCTCAGTCCTGACCCTCTGACAGTGCAGCATTCCCTCAGTACTGACCATCTGACAGTACAGCACTCCTTCAGTACTGACCCTCTGACAGTGCAGCTCTCCCCCAGTACTGACCCTCTGACAGTGCAGCACGCTATCAGTACTGACCCTCTGACAGAGCAGCACTCCCTCAGTACTGACCCGCTGGCAGTGCAGCACTCCCTCAGTACTGACACTCTGACAGTGCAGCAAAACCCTCAATACAGACTCTCTGACAGTGCAGCACTCCCTAAGTACTGACCCTCGGACAGTGCAGCACTCCCTCAGTACTGACCCTCTGACAGTGCAGCATTCCCTCAGTACTGACCATCTGACAGTACAGCTCTCCCTCAGTACTGACCCTCTGGCAGTGCAGCATTCCCTCAGTACTGACCCTCTGACAGTGCAGTACTCCCTCAATACTGACCCTCTGACAGTGCAGCATTCCCTCAGTACTGACCATCTGACAGTACAGCAATTCCTCAGTACTGACCCTCTGACAGTGCAGCTCTCCCTCAGTACTGACCATGTGACAGTGTGAAGAAGGGCCTGTGCCCGAAACGTCGAATCTCCTGTTCCCTGGATGCTGCCTGACCTGCTGTGCTGTTCCAGCAATAAAGTTTCAACTCAAATGTGACAGTGCAGCACTCCCTCAGTACTGACACTCTGACGGTGCAGCACTCCCTCAGTACTGACCCTCTGGCAGTGCAGCATTCCCTCAGTACTGACACTCTGACAGTGCAGCATTCCCCCAGTACTGACCATCTGACAGTGCAGGACTCCCTCAGTACTGACCCTCTGACAGTGCAGCTCTCCCTCAGTACTGACCCTCTGACAGTGCAGCACTCCCTCAGTACTGACCATCTGACAGTGCAGCACTCCCTCAGTACTGACCCTCTGACAGTGCAGCACTCCCTCAGTACTGACCCTCTGACAGTGCAGCACTCTCTCAGTACTGACCCTTCGACAGTGCAGCACTCCCTCAGTACTGACCATCTGACAGTGCAGCACTCTCTCTGTACTGCCCCTCTGACAGTGCAGCACTCCCTAAGTACTGACCCTCTGACAGTGCAGCCTTCCCTCAGTACTGACCCGCTGACAGTGCAGCAATCCCTCAGTACTGACCATCTGACTGTGCAGCTCTCCCTCAGTACTGACCCTCTGACAGTGCAGCACTCCCTCAGTACTGACCCTCTGACAGTGCAGCATTCCCTCAGTACTGACCATCTGACAGTACAGCACTCCTTCAGTACTGACCCTCTGACAGTGCAGCTCTCCCCCAGTACTGACCCTCTGACAGTGCAGCACGCTATCAGTACTGACCCTCTGACAGTGCAGCACTCCCTCAGTACTGACCATCTGACAGTGCAGCACTCCCTCAGTACTGACACTCTGACAGTGCAGCACTCTCTCAGTACTGTCCCTCTGACAGTGCAGCACTCCCTCAGTACTGACCCTCTGACAGTGCAGCTTTCCCTCAGTACTGACCCTCTGACAGTGCAGCACTCCCTCAGTACTGACCCTCTGACAGTGCAGCACTCCCTCAGTACTGACCCGTTGGCAGTGCAGCACTCCCTCAGTACTGTCCCTCGGACAGTGCAGCACTCCCTCAATACAGACCCTCTGACAGTGCAGCACTCCCTCAGTACTGACCCTCGGACAGTGCAGCACTCCCTCAGTACCGACCCTCAGACAGTGCAGCACTCCCTCAATACAGACCCTCTGACAGTGCAGCACTCCCTCAGTACTGACACTCGGACAGTGCAGCACTCCCTCAGTACTGACCCTCAGACAGTGCAGCACTCCCTCAGTACTGACCCTCTGACAGTACACCTCTCCCTCAGTACTGACCCTCTGGCAGTGCAGCATTCCCTCAGTACTGACCCTCTGACAGTGCAGCACTCCCTCAATACTGACCCTCTGACAGTGCAGCATTCCCTCAGTACTGACCATCTGACAGTACAGCACTCCCTCAGTACTGACCCTCTGACAGTGCAGCTCTCCCTCAGTACTGACCATGTGACAGTGCAGCACTCCCTCAGTACTGACCATCTGACAGTGCAGCACTCCCTCAGTACTGCCACTCTGACAGTTCAGCACTCCCTCAGTACTAACCCTCTGGCAGTGCTGCTTTCCCTCAGTACTGACCCTCTGACAGTGCAGCATTCCCTCAGTACTGACCCTCTGACAGTGCAGCATTCCCTCAGTACTGACCATCTGACAGTGCAGGACTCCCTCAGTACTGACCCTCTGACAGTGCAGCTCTCCCTCAGTACTGACCCTCTGACAGTACAGCTCTCCCTCAGTACTGACCCTCTGACAGTGCAGCACGCCCTCAGTACTGACCATTTGACAGTGCAGCACTCCCTCAGTACTGACCCTCTGACAGTGCAGCACTCTCTCAGTACTGACCCTCTGACAGTGCAGCACTCCCTCAGTACTGACCATCTGACAGAGCAGCACTCTCTCCGTACTGACCCTCTGACAGTGCAGCACTCCCTCAGTACTGACCCTCTGACAGTGCAGCCTTCCCTCAGTACTGACCCGCTGACAGTGCAGCACTCCCTCAGTACTGACCATCTGACTGTGCAGCTCTCCCTCAGTACTGACCCTCTGACAGTGCAGCACTCCCTCAGGACTGACCATCTGACTGTGCAGCACTCCCTCAGTCCTGACCTCTGACAGTACAGCTCTCCCCCAGTACTGACCCTCTGGCAGTGCAGCACTCCCTCAGTACTGACCCTCTGACAGTGCAGCACTCCCTCAGTACTGACCCTCTGACAGTGCAGCACTCCCTCAGTACTGACCCTCGGACAGTGCAGCATTCCCTCAGTACTGACCCTCTGGCAGTGCAGCACTCGCTCTGGACTGACCCTCGGACAGAGCAGCACTCCCTCAGTACTGACCCTCGGACAGTGGAGCACTCCCTCAGTACTGACCCTCTGACAGTGCAGCACTCCCTCAGTACTGACCCTCTGACAGTGCAGCATTCCCTCAGTACTGACCATCTGACAGTACAGCACTCCTTCAGTACTGACCCTCTGACAGTGCAGCTCTCCCCCAGTACTGACCCTCTGACAGTGCAGCACGCTATCAGTACTGACCCTCTGACAGTGCAGCGCTCCCTCAGTACTGACCATCTGACAGTGCAGCACTCCCTCAGTACTGACACTCTGACAGTGCAGCACTCCCTCAGTAATGACCCTCTGACACTGCAGCACTCTCTCAGTACTGACCCTCTGACAGTGCAGCACTCCCTCAGTACTGATCATCTGACAGTGCAGCACTCTCTCAGTACTGTCCCTCTGAAAGTGCAGTACTTCCTCAGTACTGACCATCTGACAGTGCAGCTTTCCCTCAGTCCTGACCCTCTGACAGTGCAGCATTCCCTCATTACTGACCATCTGACAGTATAGCACTCCTTCAGTCCTGACCCTCTGACAGTGCAGCACTCCCTCAGTACTGACCATCTGACTGTGCAGCTCTCCCTCAGTACTGACCCTCTGACAGTGCAGCACTCCCTCAGGACTGACCATCTGACTGTGCAGCACTCCCTCAGTACTGACCTCTGACAGTACAGCTCTCCCTCAGTACTGACCCTCTGGCAGTGCAGCACTCCCTCAGTACTGACCCTCTGACAGTGCAGCACTCCCTCAGTACTGACCCTCTGACAGAGCAGCACTCCCTCAGTACTGACCCTCGGACAGTGCAGCATTCCCTCAGTACTGACCCTCTGGCAGTGCAGCACTCGCTCAGGATTGACCCTCGGACAGTGCAGCACTCCCTCAGTACTGACCCTCGGACAGTGGAGCACTCCCTCAGTACTGACCCTCTGACAGTGCAGCACTCCCTCAGTACTGACCCTCTGACAGTGCAGCATTCCCTCAGTACTGACCATCTGACAGTAAAGCACTCCTTCAGTACTGACCCTCTGACAGTGCAGCTCTCCCCCAGTACTGACCCTCTGACAGTGCAGCACGCTATCAGTACTGACCCTCTGACAGTGCAGCACTCCCTCAGTACTGACCATCTGACAGTGCAGCACTCCCTCAGTACTGACACTCAGACAGTGCAGCACTCCCTCAGTAATGACCCTCTGACACTGCAGCACTCTCTCAGGACTGACCCTCTGACAGTGCAGCACTCCCTCAGTACTGATCATCTGACAGTGCAGCACTCTCTCAGTACTGTCCCTCTGAAAGTGCAGTACTCCCTCAGTACTGACCATCTGACAGTGCAGCTTTCCCTCAGTCCTGACCCTCTGACAGTGCAGCATTCCCTCAGTACTGACCATCTGACAGTACAGCACTCCTTCAGTACTGACCCTCTGACAGTGCAGCTCTCCCCCAGTACTGACCCTCTGACAGTGCAGCACGCTATCAGTACTGACCCTCTGACAGAGCAGCACTCCCTCAGTACTGACCCGCTGGCAGTGCAGCACTCCCTCAGTACTGACCCTCTGACAGTGCAGCAAAGCCCTCAATACAGACCCTCTGACAGTGCAGCACTCCCTAAGTACTGACCCTCTGACAGTGCAGCACTCCCTCAGTACTGACCCTCTGACAGTGCAGCATTCCCTCAGTACTGACCATCTGACAGTACAGCTCTCCCTCAGTACTGACCCTCTGGCAGTGCAGCATTCCCTCAGTACTGACCCTCTGACAGTGCAGTACTCCCTCAGTACTGACCCTCTGGCAGTGCAGCATTCCCTCAGTACTGACCATCTGACAGTACAGCACTTCCTCAGTACTGACCCTCTGACAGTGCAGCTCTCCCTCAGTACTGACCATGTGACAGTGCAGCACTCCCTCAGTACTGACACTCTGTCGGTGCAGCACTCCCTCAGTACTGACCCTCTGGCAGTGCAGCATTCCCTCAGTACTGACACTCTGACAGTGCAGCATTCCCCCAGTACTGACCATCTGACAGTGCAGGACTCCCTCAGTACTGACCCTCTGACAGTGCAGCTCTCCCTCAGTACTGACCCTCTGACAGTGCAGCACTCCCTCAGTACTGACCATCTGACAGTGCAGCACTCCCTCAGTACTGACCCTCTGACAGTGCAGCACTCACTCAGTACTGACCCTCTGACAGTGCAGCACTCTCTCAGTACTGACCCTTTGACAGTGCAGCACTCCCTCAGCACTGACCATCTGACAGTGCAGCACTCTCTCTGTACTGCCCCTCTGACAGTGCAGCACTCCCTAAGTACTGACCCTCTGACAGTGCAGCCTTCCCTCAGTACTGACACGCTGACAGTGCAGCACTCCCTCAGTACTGACCATCTGACTGTGCAGCTCTCCCTCAGTACTGACCCTCTGACAGTGCAGCACTCCCTCAGTACTGACCCTCTGACAGTGCAGCATTCCCTCAGTACTGACCATCTGACAGTACAGCACTCCTTCAGTACTGACCCACTGACAGTGCAGCTCTCCCCCAGTACTGACCCTCTGACAGTGCAGCACGCTATCAGTACTGACCCTCTGACAGTGCAGCACTCCCTCAGTACTGACCATCTGACAGTGCAGCACTCCCTCAGTACTGACACTCTGACAGTGCAGCACTCTCTCAGTACTGTCCCTCTGACAGTGCAGCACTCCCTCAGTACTGACCCTCTGACAGTGCAGCTTTCCCTCAGTACTGACCCTCTGACAGTGCAGCACTCCCTCAGTACTGACCCTCTGACAGTGCAGCACTCCCTCAGTACTGACCCGTTGGCAGTGCAGCACTCCCTCAGTACTGTCCCTCGGACAGTGCAGCACTCCCTCAATACAGACCCTCTGACAGTGCAGCACTCCCTCAGTACTGACCCTCGGACAGTGCAGCACTCCCTCAGTACCGACCCTCAGACAGTGCAGCACTCCCTCAATACAGACCCTCTGACAGTGCAGCACTCCCTCAGTACTGACCCTCGGACAGTGCAGCACTCCCTCAGTACTGACCCTCAGACAGTGCAGCACTCCCTCAGTACTGACCCTCTGACAGTACACCTCTCCCTCAGTACTGACCCTCTGGCAGTGCAGCATTCCCTCAGTACTGACCCTCTGACAGTGCAGCACTCCCTCAATACTGACCCTCTGACAGTGCAGCACTCCCTAAGTACTGACCCGCGGACAGTGCAGCACTCCCTCAGTACTGACCCTCTGACAGTGCAGCATTCCCTCAGTACTGACCATCTGACAGTACAGCTCTCCCTCAGTACTGACCCTCTGGCAGTGCAGCATTCCCTCAGTACTGACCCTCTGACAGTGCAGTACTCCCTCAATACTGACCCTCTGACAGTGCAGCATTCCCTCAGTACTGACCATCTGACAGTACAGCACTTCCTCAGTACTGACCCTCTGACAGTGCAGCTCTCCCTCAGTACTGACCATGTGACAGTGCAGCACTCCCTCAGTACTGACACTCTGACGGTGCAGCACTCCCTCAGTACTGACCCTCTGGCAGTGCAGCATTCCCTCAGTACTGACACTCTGACAGTGCAGCATTCCCCCAGTACTGACCATCTGACAGTGCAGGACTCCCTCAGTACTGACCCTCTGACAGTGCAGCTCTCCCTCAGTACTGACCCTCTGACAGTGCAGCACTCCCTCAGTACTGACCATCTGACAGTGCAGCACTCCCTCAGTACTGACCCTCTGACAGTGCAGCACTCCCTCAGTACTGACCCTCTGACAGTGCAGCACTCTCTCAGTACTGACCCTTTGACAGTGCAGCACTCCCTCAGTACTGACCATCTGACAGTGCAGCAGTCTCTCTGTACTGCCCCTCTGACAGTGCAGCACTCCCTAAGTACTGACCCTCTGACAGTGCAGCCTTCCCTCAGTACTGACCCGCTGACAGTGCAGCACTCCCTCAGTACTGACCATCTGACTGTGCAGCTCTCCCTCAGTACTGACCCTCTGAGAGTGCAGCACTCCCTCAGTACTGACCCTCTGACAGTGCAGCATTCCCTCAGTACTGACCATCTGACAGTACAGCACTCCTTCAGTACTGACCCTCTGACAGTGCAGCTCTCCCCCAGTACTGACCCTCTGACAGTGCAGCACGCTATCAGTACTGACCCTCTGACAGTGCAGCACTCCCTCAGTACTGATCATCTGACAGTGCAGCACTCCCTCAGTACTGACACTCTGACAGTGCAGCACACTCTCAGTACTGTCCCTCTGACAGTGCAGCACTCCCTCAGTACTGACTCTCTGACAGTGCAGCTTTCCCTCAGTACTGACCCTATGACAGTGCAGCACTCCCTCAGTACTGACCCTCTGACAGGGCAGCACTCCCTCAGTACTGACCCGTTGGCAGTGCAGCACTCCCTCAGTACTGTCCCTCGGACAGTGCAGCACTCCCTCAATACAGACCCTCTGACAGTGCAGCACTCCCTCAGTACTGACCCTCGGACAGTGCAGCACTCCCTCAGTAAAGACCCTCAGACAGTGCAGCACTCCCTCAATACAGACCCTCTGACAGTGCAGCACTCCCTCAGTACTGACCCTCGGACAGTGCAGCACTCCCTCAGTACTGACCCTCAGACAGTGCAGCACTCCCTCAGTACTGACCCTCTGACAGTACACCTCTCCCTCAGTACAGACCCTCTGGCAGTGCAGCATTCCCTCAGTACTGACCCTCTGACAGTGCAGCACTCCCTCAATACTGACCCTCTGACAGTGCAGCATTCCCTCAGTACTGACCATCTGACAGTACAGCACTCCCTCAGTACTGACCCTCTGACAGTGCAGCTCTCCCTCAGTACTGACCATGTGACAGTGCAGCACTCCCTCAGTACTGACCATCTGACAGTGCAGCACTCCCTCAGTACTGCCACTCTGACAGTTCAGCACTCCCTCAGTACTAACCCTCTGGCAGTGCTGCTTTCCCTCAGTACTGACCCTCTGACAGTGCAGCATTCCCTCAGTACTGACCCTCTGACAGTGCAGCATTCCCTCAGTACTGACCATCTGACAGTGCAGGACTCCCTCAGTACTGACCCTCTGACAGTGCAGCTCTCCCTCAGTACTGACCCTCTGACAGTGCAGCACTCCCTCAGTACTGACCATTTGACAGTGCAGCACTCCCTCAGTACTGACCCTCTGACAGTGCAGCACTCTCTCAGTACTCACCCTCTGACAGTGCAGCACTCCCTCAGTACTGACCATCTGACAGAGCAGCACTCTCTCCGTAACTGACCCTCTGACAGTGCAGCACTCCCTCAGTACTGACCCTCTGACAGTGCAGCCTTCCCTCAGTACTGACCCGCTGACAGTGCAGCACTCACTCAGTACTGACCATCTGACTGTGCAGCTCTCCCTCAGTACTGACCCTCTGACAGTGCAGCACTCCCTCAGGACTGACCATCTGACTGTGCAGCACTCCCTCAGTACTGACCTCTGACAGTACAGCTCTCTCTCAGTACTGACCCTCTGGCAGTGCAGCACTCCCTCAGTACTGACCCTCTGACAGTGCAGCACTCCCTCAGTACTGACCCGTTGGCAGTGCAGCACTCCCTCAGTACTGTCCCTCGGACAGTGCAGCACTCCCTCAATACAGACCCTCTGACAGTGCAGCAAACCCTCAGTACTGACCCTCGGACAGTGCAGCACTCCCTCAGTACCGACCCTCAGACAGTGCAGCACTCCCTCAATACAGACCCTCTGACAGTGCAGCACTCCCTCAGTACTGACCCTCGGACAGTGCAGCACTCCCTCAGTACTGACCCTCAGACAGTGCAGCACTCCCTCAGTACTGACCCTCTGACAGTACACCTCTCCCTCAGTACTGACCCTCTGACATTGCAGCAATCCCTCAGTACTGAACGTCTGGCAGTGCAGCATTCCCTCAGTACTGACCCTCTGACAGTGCAGCACTCCCTCAGCACTGACACTCTGACAGTGCAGCACTCCCTCAGTACTGACCCTCTGACAGTGCAGCACACCCTCTGCACTGACCCTCTGACAGTGCAGCACTCCCTCAGCACTGACACCCTGACAGTGCAGCTCTCCCTCAGTACTGACCACCTGTCAGTGCAGAACTCCCTCAGTACTGACCCTCTGACAGTGCAGCACTCCCTCAGTACTGACCCTCTGGCAGTGCAGCACTCCCTCAGTACTGGCCCTCTGACAGTGCAGCACTCCCTCAGTACTGACCCGCTGACAGTGCAGCACTCCCTCAGTACTGACCCTCGGACAGTGCAGCCTTCCCTCAGCACTGACCCTCTGACAGTGCAGCACTCCCTCAGTACTGACCCTCTGGCAGTGCGGCACTCCCCCAGTACTGACCATCTGACAGTGCAGCTCTCCCTCAGTACTGACACTCTGACAGTGCTGCACTCCCTCAGTACTGACCCTCGGACAGTGCAGCTCTCCCTCAGTACTGACCCTCTGGCAGTGCAGCATTCCCTCAGTACTGACCCTCTGACAGTGCAGCACTCCCTCAGTACTGACACTCTGACAGTGCAGCACTACCTCAGTACTGATCCTCTGACAGTACAGCTCTCCCTCAGTACTGACCCTCTGACAGTGCAGCACCCGCTCGGTACTGACCCTCTGACAGTGCAGCTCTCCCTCTGTACTGACCCTCTGACAGTCTAGCTCTCCCTCAGCACTTACCCTCTGACAGTGCAGCACTCCCTCAGTACTGACCCTCTGACAGTGCAGCACTCCCTCAGCACTTACCCTCTGACAGTGCTGCACCTGCTCGGTACTGACCCTCTGACAGTGCAGCTCTCCCTCAGTACTGACCCTCTGACAGTGCAGCTCTCCCTCAGCTCTTACCCTCTGACAGTACAACTCTCCCTCAGTACTGACCATCTGGCAGTGCAGCATTCCCTCAGTACTGACCCTCTGACAGTGCAGCACTCCCTCAGTACTGACCCTCGGACAGAGCAGCACTCCCTCAGTACTGACCCTCTGACAGTGCAGCACTCCCTCAGTACTGACCCTCTGACAGTGCAGCATTGCCTCAGTACTGACCATCTGACAGTACAGCACTCTCTCAGTACTGACCCTCTGACAGTGCAGCTCTCCCTCAGTACTGACCCTGTGACAGTGCTGCACTCCCTCAGTACTGACCCTCTGACAGTGCAGCACTCCCTCAGTACTGACCCTCTGGCAGTGCAGCATTCCCTCAGTACTGACCCTCTGACAGTGCAGCACTCCCTCAGTACTGACCCTCTGACAGTGCAGCACTACCTCAGTACTGACCCTCTGACAGTACAGCTCTCCATCAGTACTGACCCTCTGACAGTGCAGCATTCCCTCAGAACTGACCCTCTGACAGTGCAGCTCTCCCTCAGTACTGACCCTCTGACAGTACAGCTCTCCCTCAGTACTGACCATCTGGCAGTGCAGCACTCCCTCAGTACTGACCCTCTGACAGTTCAGCAGTCCCTCAGGACTGACCCTCGGACAGTGCAGCACTCCCTCAGTACTGACCCTCGGACAGTGGAGCACTCCCTCAGTACTGACCCTCTGACAGTGCAGCACTCACTCAGTACTGACCCTCTGACAGTGCAGCATTCCCTCAGTACTGACCATCTGACAGTACAGCACTCCTTCAGTACTGACCATCTGACAGTGCAGCTCTCCCCCAGTACTGACCCTCTGACAGTGCAGCACGCTATCAGTACTGACCCTCTGACAGTGCAGCTCTCCCTCAGTACTGACCATCTGACAGTGCAGCACTCCCTCAGTACTGACACTCTGACAGTGCAGCACTCCCTCAGTAATGACCCTCTGACACTGCAGCACTCTCTCAGTACTGACCCTCTGACAGTGCAGCACTCCCTCAGTACTGATCATCTGACAGTGCAGCACTCTCTCAGTACTGACCCTCGGACAGTGCAGCACTCCCTCAGTACTGACCCTCTGACAGTGCAGCATTCCCTCAGTACTGACCATCTGACAGTACAGCTCTCCCTCAGTACTGACCCTCTGGCAGTGCAGCATTCCCTCAGTATTGACACTCTGACAGTGCAGCACTCCCTCAGTACTGACCCTCTGGCAGTGCAGCATTCCCTCAGTACTGACCCTCTGACAGTGCAGCATTCCCCCAGTACTGACCATCTGACAGTGCAGGACTCCCTCAGTACTGACCCTCTGACAGTGCAGCTCTCCCTCAGTACTGACCCTCTGACAGTGCAGCACTCCCTCAGTACTGACCATCTGACAGTGCAGCACTCCCACAGTACTGACACTCTGACAGTGCAGCACTCCCTCAGTACTGACCCTCTGACAGTGCAGCACTCTCTCAGTACTGACCCTTTGACAGTGCAGCACTCCCTCAGTACTGACCATCTGACAGTGCAGCACTCTCTCTGTACTGCCCCTCTGACAGTGCAGCACTCCCTCAGTACTGACCCTCTGACAGTGCAGCCTTCCCTCAGTACTGACCCGCTGACAGTGCAGCACTCCCTCAGTCCTGACCATCTGACTGTGCAGCTCTCCCTCAGTACTGACCCTCTGACAGTACAGCTCTCCCTCAGTACTGACCCTCTGGCAGTGCAGCACTCCCTCAGTACAGACCCTCTGACAGTGCAGCACTCCCTCAGCAATGACCCTCTGACAGTGCAGCACTCCCTCAGTACTGACCCGCTGACAGTGCAGCACTCCCTCAGTACTGACCATCTGACTGTGCAGCACTCCCTCAGTACTGACCTCTGACAGTAAAGCTCTCCCTCAGTACTGACCCTCTGGCAGTGCAGCACACCCTCAGTACTGACCCTCTGACAGTGCAGCACTCCCTCAGTACTGACCCTCGGACAGTGCAGCACGCCCTCAGTACTGACACTCTGACAGTGCAGCACTCCCTCAGTACTGACCCTCTGACAGTGCAGCATTGCCTCAGTACTGACCATCTGACAGTACAGCACTCCCTCAGTACTGACCCTCTGACAGTGCAGCTCTCCCTCAGTACTGACCCTCTGACAGTGCAGCACTCTCTCAGTACTGACCCTCTGACAATGCAGCACTACCTCCATACTGACCGTCTGACAGTGCAGCTCTCCCTAAGTACTGAACTTCTGACAGTGCAGTACTCCCTCAGTACTGACCCTCTGACAGTGCAGCTCTCCCTCACTACTGACCCTCTGATAGTGCAGCACTCCGTCAGAACTGAACCTCTGTCAGAGCTGCACTCTCTCAGTACTGACCCTCTCACAGTGCAGCACTCCCTCAGTACTGACCATCTGACAGTGCAGCACTCTCTCTATACTAATCCTCTGACAATGCTGCACTCCCTCCACACTGATACTCTGACAATGCAGCACCCCTCCACACTGACCCTCTGAGAATTCTGTACTCCCTCCACACTGACCCTCTGACAATGCTGCACTCCCTCCACACTGACCCTCTGACAATGCTGCACTCCCTCCACACTGATCCTCTGACAATGCTGCACTCCCTCCACACTGATCCTCTGACAATGCTGCACTCCCTCCACAATGACCCTCTGACAATGCAGCACTACCTCCACACTGACCCTCTGACAATGCTGCACGCTCTCTATACTAATCCTCTGACAATGCTGCACTCCCTCCACTCTGACCCTCTGACAATGCTGCACTCTCTCTATACTAATCCTCTGACAATGCTGCACTCCCTGCACACTGACCCTCTGACAATGCTGCACTCCCTCCACACTGACCCTCTGACAATGCTGCACTCTCTCTATACTAATCCTCTGACAATGCTGCACTCCCTCCACACTGATCCTCTGATAGTGATGCGCTCCCTCAGTACTGACTCTCTGGCAGAGTGGAGGTGGCCCTATACTGACGATCCGACAATGTGGCCCAATTTCAGGACAAATCCTCTGACAGTCCAACACTCCATCACAACTGACACTCTGACAGTACAGCACTGCCTCAGTACTGACTCATTGACAGTGTAGCACTCCCTCAGTACGGACCCATTGACAGTGTATCACTCCCTCAGTACTGACCCTCTGCCTCGGTCCTGCACGTCTGACCGTCCAGCAGTGCCTCAGTACTGTATATCTGACAGTGTAGCAGTCTCTCTGTACTAACCCTCTGTCAGTGCTGCACACTCTCTGTACTAACCCTCTGACAGTGCAGCACTCCCTCAGTACTGATCCTTGACAGTGCAGCACTCCCTCAGTACTGATCCTCTCACAGTGCAGCACTCCCTCAGTACTGACCCTCTGACAGTGCAGCTCTCCCTCAGTACTGACCCTCTGACAGTGCAGCACCCGCTCTTACTGACCCTCTGACAGTGCAGCACCCCCTCAGTAACGACCCTCTGACAGTGCAGCTCTCCCTCAGTACTGACCCGCTGACAGTGCAGCACTCCCTCATCACTGACCCTCTGACAGTGCAGCACTCCCTCAGTACTGATCCTCTAACAGTGCAGAGCTCCCTCAGTACCGGCCCTCTGACAGTGCAGCACCCGCTCGGTACTGACCCACTGACAGTGCAGCACTCCCTCAGTACTGACCCTCGGACAGTGCAGCCTTCCCTCAGCACTGACCCTCTGACAGTGCAGCACTCCCTCAGTACTGACACTCTGGCAGTGCGGCACTCCCCCAGTACTGACCATCTGACAGTGCAGCTCTCCCTCAGTACTGACCCTCTGACAGTGCTGCACTCCCTCAGTACTGACCCTCAGAGAGTGCAGCCTTCCCTCAGCACTGACCCTCTGACAGTGCAGCACTCCCTCAGTACTGACACTCTGGCAGTGCGGCACTCCCCCAGTACTGACAATCTGACAGTGCAGCTCTCCCTCAGTAACGACCCTCTGACAGTGCTGCTCTCCCTCAGTACTGACCCTCTGACAGTGCAGCACTCACTCAGCACTGACCGTCTAACAGTGCAGCACTCCCTCAGTACTGACCCTCTGACAGTGCAGCACTCACTCAGCACTGACCCTCTGACAGTGCAGCACTCCCTCAGCACTGACCCTCTGACAGTGCAGCTCTCCCTCATTTCTGACCATCTGACAGTGCCGGACTCCCTCAGTACTGACCCTCTGACAGTGCAGCAATCCCACAGTACTGACCCTCTGGCAGTGCAGCATTCCCTCAGTACTGACCCTCTGACAGTGCAGCACTCCCTCAGCACTGACCCTCTGACAGTGCAGCACTCCCTCAGTACTGACCCTCTGACAGTGCAGCACTCCCTCAGCACTGACCCTCTGACAGTGCAGCACTCCCTCAGCACTGACACTCTGACAGTGCAGCTCTCCCTCAGTACTGACCACCTGTCAGTGCAGCACTCCCTCAGTACTGACCCTCTGACAGTGCAGCACTCCCTCAGTACTGACCCTCTGGCAGTGCAGCACTCCCTCAGTACTGACCCTCTGACATTGCAGCACTCCCTCAGTACTGACCCGCTGACAGTGCAGCACTCCCTCAGTACTGACCCTCGGACAGTGCAGCCTTCCCTCAGCACTGACCCTCTGACAGTGCAGCACTCCCTCAGTACTGACACTCTGGCAGTGCGGCACTCCCCCAGTACTGACCATCTGACAGTGCAGCTCTCCCTCAGTACTGACCCTCTGACAGTGCTGCACTCCCTCAGTACTGACCCTCGGACAGTGCAGCTCTCCCTCAGTACTGACCCTCTGGCAGTGCAGCATTCCCTCAGTACTGACCCTCTGACAGTGCAGCACTCCCTCAGTACTGACCCTCTGACAGTGCAGCACTACCTCAGTACTGATCCTCTGACAGTACAGCTCTCCCTCAGTACTGACCCTCTGACAGTGCAGCACCCGCTCGGTACGGACCCTCTGACAGTGCAGCTCTCCCTCAGTACTGACCCTCTGACAGTCTAGCTCTCCCTCAGCACTTACCCTCTGACAGTGCAGCACTCCCTCAGTACTGACCCTCTGACAGTGCAGCACTCCCTCAGCACTTACCCTCTGACAGTGCTGCACCCGCTCGGTACTGTCCCTCTGACAGTGCAGCTCTCCCTCAGTACTGACCCTCTGACAGTGCAGCTCTCCCTCAGCACTTACCCTCTGACAGTACAGCTCTCCCTCAGTACTGACCCTCTGGCAGTGCAGCACTCCCTCAGTACTGACCCTCTGACAGTGCAGCACTCCCTCAGTACTGACCCTCTGACAGTGCAGCACTCCCTCAGTACTGACCCTCTGACAGTGCAGCATTGCCTCAGTACTGACCATCTGACAGTACAGCACTCTCTCAGTACTGACCCTCTGACAGTGCAGCTCTCCCTCAGTACTGACCCTCTGACAGTGCTGCACTCCCTCAGTACTGACCCTCTGACAGTGCAGCATTGCCTCAGTACTGACCATCTGACAGTACAGCACTCTCTCAGTACTGACCCTCTGACAGTGCAGCTCTCCCTCAGTACTGACCCTCTGACAGTGCTGCACTCCCTCAGTACTGACCCTCTCACAGTGCGGCACTCCCTCAGTACTGACCCTCTGGCAGTGCAGCATTCCCTCAGTACTTACCCTCTGACAGTGCAGCACTCCCTCAGTACTGACCCTCTGACAGTGCAGCACTACCTCAGTACTGACCCTCTGACAGTACAGCTCTCCATTAGTACTGACCCTCTGACAGTGCAGCATTCCCTCAGAACTGACCCTCTGACAGTGCAGCTCTCCCTCAGTACTGACCATCTGGCAGTGCAGCACTCCCTCAGTACTGACCCTCTGACAGTGCAGCACTCCCTCAGGACTGACCCTCGGACAGTGCAGCACTCCCTCAGTACTGACCCTCGGACAGTGGAGCACTCCCTCAGTACTGACCCTCTGACAGTGCAGCACTCCCTCAGTACTGACCCTCTGACAGTGCAGCATTCCCTCAGTACTGACCATCTGACAGTACAGCACTCCTTCAGTACTGACCCTCTGACAGTGCAGCTCTCCCCCAGTACTGACCCTCTGACAGTGCAGCACGCTATCAGTACTGACCCTCTGACAGTGCAGCACTCCCTCAGTACTGACCATCTGACAGTGCAGCACTCCCTGAGTACTGAAACTCTGACAGTGCTGCACTCCCTCAGTAATTACCCTCTGACACTGCAGCACTCTCTCAGTACTGACCCTCTGACTGTGCAGCACTCCCTCAGTACTGACCCTCTGACTGTGCAGCACTCCCTCAGTACTGATCATCTGAAAGTGCAGCACTCCCTCAGTACTGACCCTCTGACAGTGCAGCACTCCCTCAGGACTGACCCTCGGACAGTGCAGCACTCCCTCAGTACTGACCCTCGGACAGTGGAGCACTCCCTCAGTACTGACCCTCTGACAGTGCAGCACTCCCTCAGTACTGACCCTCTGACAGTGCAGCATTCCCTCAGTACTGACCATCTGACAGTACAGCACTCCTTCAGTACTGACCCTCTGACAGTGCAGCTCTCCCCCAGTACTGACCCTCTGACAGTGCAGCACGCTATCAGTACTGACCCTCTGACAGTGCAGCACTCCCTCAGTACTGACCATCTGACAGTGCAGCACTCCCTGAGTACTGACACTCTGACAGTGCTGCACTCCCTCAGTAATTACCCTCTGACACTGCAGCACTCTCTCAGTACTGACCCTCTGACTGTGCAGCACTCCCTCAGTACTGATCATCTGACAGTGCAGCACTCCCTCAGTACTGTCCCTCTGAAAGTGCAGTACTCCCTCAGTACTGAACCTCTGACAGTGCAGCTTTCCCTCAGTACTGACCCTCTGACAGTGCAGCATTCCCTCAGTACTGACCATCTGACAGTACATCACTCCTTCAGTACTGACCCTCTGACAGTGCAGCTCTCCCCCAGTACTGACCCTCTGACAGTGCAGCACGCTATCAGTACTGACCCTCTGACAGTGCAGCACTCCCTCAGTACTGACCCGCTGACAGTGCAGCACTCCCTCAGTACTGACCCTCTGACAGTGCAGCACTCCCTCAGTACTGACCATCGGACAGTGCAGCACTCCCTCAGTACTGACCCTCTGACAGTGCAGCATTCCCTCAGTACTGACCATCTGACAGTACAGCTCTCCCTCAGTACAGACCCTCTGGCAGTGCAGCAATCCCTCAGTACTGACCCTCTGACAGTGCAGCACTCCCTCAATACTGACCCTCTGACAGTGCAGCATTCCCTCAGTACTGACCCTCTGACAGTGCAGCTCTCCCTCAGTACTGACCCTCTGACAGTGCAGCACTCCCTCAGTACTGACCATCTGACAGTGCAGCACTCCCACAGTACTGACACTCTGACAGTGCAGCACTCCCTCAGTACTGACCCTCTGGCAGTGCAGCATTCCCTCAGTACTGACACTCTGACAGTGCATCTCTCCCTCAGTACTGACCCTCTGACAGTGCAGCACTCCCTCAGTACTGACCATCTGACAGTGCAGCACTCCCACAGTACTGACACTCTGACAGTGCAGCACTCCCTCAGTACTGACCCTCTGACAGTGCAGCACTCTCTCAGTACTGACCCTTTGACAGTGCAGCACTCCCTCAGTACTGACCATCTGACAGTGCAGCACTCTCTCTGTACTGCCCCTCTGACAGTGCAGCACTCCCTCAGTACTGACCCTCTGACAGTGCAGCCTTCCCTCAGTACTGACCCGCTGACAGTGCAGCACTCCCTCAGTACTGACCATCTGACTGTGCAGCTCTCCCTCAGTACTGACCCTCTGACAGTACAGCTCTCCCTCAGTACTGACCCTCTGGCAGTGCAGCACTCCTTCAGTACTGACCCTCTGACAGTGCAGCACTCCCTCAGCACTGACCCTCTGACAGTGCAGCACTCCCTCATTACTGACCCGCTGACAGTGCAGCACTCCCTCAGTACTGACCATCTGACTGTGCAGCACTCCCTCAGTACTGACCTCTGACAGTAAAGCTCTCCCTCAGTACTGACCCTCTGGCAGTGCAGCACACCCTCAGTACTGACCCTCTGACAGTGCAGCACTCCCTCAGTACTCAACCTCGGACAGTGCAGCACGCCCTCAGTACTGACACTCTGACAGTGCAGCACTCCCTCAGTACTGACCCTCTGACAGTGCAGCATTGCCTCAGTACTGACCATCTGACAGTACAGCACTCCCTCAGTACTGACCCTCTGACAGTGCAGCTCTCCCTCAGTACTGACCCTCTGACAGTGCAGCACTCTCTCAGTACTGACTCTCTGACAATGCAGCACTACCTCCATACTGACCGTCTGACAGTGCAGCTCTCCCTAAGTACTGAACTTCTGACAGTGCAGTACTCCCTCAGTACTGACCCTCTGACAGTGCAGCTCTCCCTCACTACTGACCCTCTGATAGTGCAGCACTCCGTCAGAACTGAACCTCTGTCAGAGCTGCACTCTCTCAGTACTGACCCTCTCACAGTGCAGCACTCCCTCAGTACTGACTCTCTGACAGTGCAACACTCTCTCTATACTAATCCTCTGACAATGCTGCACTCCCTCCACACTGATACTCTGACAATGCAGCACCCCTCCACACTGACCCTCTGAGAATGCTGTACTCCCTCCACACTGACCCTCTGACAATGCAGCACCCCTCCACACTGACCCTCTGAGAATGCTGCACTCCCTCCACACTGACCCTCTGACAATGCTGCACTCCCTCCACACTGATCCTCTGACAATGCTGCACTCCCTCCACACTGACCCTCTGACAATGCTGCACTCCCTCCACACTGACCCTTTGACAATGCAGCACTACCTCCACACTGACCCTCTGACAATGCTGCACGCTCTCTATACTAATCCTCTGACAATGCTGCACTCCCTCCACTCTGACCCTCTGACAATGCTGCACTCTCTCTATACTAATCGTCTGACAATGCTGCACTCCCTGCACACTGACCCTCTGACAATGCTGCACTCCCTCCACACTGACCCTCTGACAATGCTGCACTCTCTCTATACTAATCCTCTGACAATGCTGCACTCCCTCCACACTGATCCTCTGATAGTGATGCGCTCCCTCAGTACTGACTCTCTGGCAGAGTGGAGGTGGCCCTATACTGACCCTCCGACAATGTGGCCCAATCTCAGGACAAATCCTCTGACAGTCCAACACTCCATCACAACTGACACTCTGACAGTACAGCACTGCCTCAGTACTGACTCATTGACAGTGCAGCACTCCCTCAGCACTGACCCTCTGACAGTGCAGCTCTCCCTCATTTCTGACCATCTGACAGTGCCGGACTCCCTCAGTACTGACCCTCTGACAGTGCAGCAAACCCTCAGTACTGACCCTCTGGCAGTGCAGCATTCCCTCAGTACTGACCCTCTGACAGTGCAGCACTCCCTCAGCACTGACCCTCTGACAGTGCAGCACTCCCTCAGTACTGACCATCTGACAGTGCAGCACTCCCTCAGCACTGACCCTCTGACAGTGCAGCACTCCCTCAGCATTGACACTCTGACAGTGCAGCTCTCCCTCAGTACTGACCACCTGTCAGTGCAGCACTCCCTCAGTACTGACCCTCTGACAGTGCAGCACTCCCTCAGTACTGACCCGCTGACAGTGCAGCACTCCCTCAGTACTGACCCTCGGACAGTGCAGCCTTCCCTCAGCACTGACCCTCTGACAGTGCAGCACTCCCTCAGTACTGACCCTCTGGCAGTGCGGCACTCCCCCAGTACTGACCATCTGACAGTGCAGCTCTCCCTCAGTACTGACCCTCTGACAGTGCTGCACTCCCTCAGTACTGACCCTCGGACAGTGCAGCTCTCCCTCAGTACTCACCCTCTGACAGTGCAGCCTTCCCTCAGTACTGACCCTCTGACAGTGCAGCACTCCCTCAGTACTGACCCTCTGACAGTGCAGCACTACCTCAGTACTGATCCTCTGACAGTACAGCTCTCCCTCAGTACTGACCCTCTGACAGTGCAGCACCCGCTCGGTACTGACCCTCTGACAGTGCAGCTCTCCCTCAGTACTGACCCTCTGACAGTCTAGCTCTCCGTCAGCACTTACCCTCTGACAGTGCAGCACTCCCTCAGTACTGACCCTCTGACAGTGCAGCACTCTCTCAGCACTTACCCTCTGACAGTGCTGCACCCGCTCGGTACTGACCCTCTGACAGTGCAGCTCTCCCTCAGTACTGACCCTCTGACAGTGCAGCTCTACCTCAGCACTTACCCTCTGACAGTACAGCTCTCCCTCAGTACTGACCCTCTGGCAGTGCAGCACTCCCTCAGTACTGACCCTCTGACAGTGCAGCACTCCCTCAGTACTGACCCTCGGACAGTGCAGCACTCCCTCAGTACTGACCCTCTGACAGTGCAGCACTCCCTCAGTACTGACCCTCTGACAGTGCAGCATTGCCTCAGTACTGACCATCTGACAGTACAGCACTCTCTCAGTACTGACCCTCTGACAGTACAGCTCTCCCTCAGTACTGACCCTCTGACAGTGCTGCACTCCCTCAGTACTGACCCTCTGACAGTGCAGCACTCCCTCAGTACTGACCCTCTGGCAGTGCAGCATTCCCTCAGTACTGACCCTCTGACAGTGCAGCACTCCCTCAGTACTGACCCTCTGACAGTGCAGCACTACCTCAGTACTGACCCTCTGACAGTACAGCTCTCCATCAGTACTGACCCTCTGACAGTGCAGCATTCCCTCAGAACTGACCCTCTGACAGTGCAGCTCTCCCTCAGTACTGACCCTCTGACAGTACAGCTCTCCCTCAGTCCTGACCATCTGGCAGTGCTGCGCTCCCTCAGTACTGACCCTCTGACAGTGCAGCACTCCCTCAGGACTGACCCTCGGACAGTGCAGCACTCCCTCAGTACTGACCCTCGGACAGTGGAGCACTCCCTCAGTACTGACCCTCTGACAGTGCAGCACTCCCTCAGTACTGACCCTCTGACAGTGCAGCATTCCCTCAGTACTGACCATCTGACAGTACAGCACTCCTTCAGTACTGACCCTCTGACAGTGCAGCTCTCCCCCAGTACTGACCCTCTGACAGTGCAGCACGCTATCAGTACTGACCCTCTGACAGTGCAGCACTCCCTCAGTACTGACCATCTGACAGTGCAGCACTCCCTCAGTACTGACACTCTGACAGTGCTGCACTCCCTCAGTAATGACCCTCTGACACTGCAGCACTCTCTCAGTAGTGACCCTCTGACAGTGCAGCACTCCCTCAGTACTGATCATCTGACAGTGCAGCACTCTCTCAGTACTGTCCCTCTGAAAGTGCAGTACCCTCTCAGTACTGACCCTCTGACAGTGCAGCTTTCCCTCAGTACTGACCCTCTGACAGTGCAGCTTTCCCTCAGTACTGACCATCTGACAGTACAGCACTCCTTCAGTACTGACCCTCTGACAGTGCAGCTCTCCCCCAGTACTGACCCTCTGACATTGCAGCACGCTATCAGTACTGACCCTCTGACAGTGCAGCACTCCCTCAGTACTGACCCGCTGACAGTGCAGCAATCCCTCAGTACTGACCCTCATACAGTGCAGCAAAACCCTCAATACAGACCCTCAGACAGTGCAGCACTACCTCAGTACTGACCCTCGGACAGTGCAGCACTCCCTCACTACTGACCCTCTGACAGTGCAGCATTCCCTCAGTACTGACCATCTGACAGTACAGCTCTCCCTCAGTACTGACCCTCTGGCAGTGCAGCATTCCCTCAGTACTGACCCTCTGACAGTGCAGCACTCCCTCAATACTGACCCTCTGACAGTGCAGCATTCCCTCAGTACTGACCCTCTGACAGTGCAGCTCTCCCTCAGTACTGACCATGTGACAGTGCAGCACTCCCTCAGTACTGACTCTCTGACAGTGCAGCACTCCCTCAGTACTGACACTCTGACAGTGCAGCACTCCCTCAGTACTGACCCTCTGGCAGTGCAGCATTCCCTCAGTACTGACCCTCTGACAGTGCAGCTCTCCCTCAGTACTGACCCTCTGGCAGTGCAGCATTCCCTCAGTACTGACCCTCTGACAGTGCAGCACTCCCTCAGTACTGACCCTCGGACAGTGCAGCACTCCCTCAGTACTGACCCTCTGACAGTGCAGCACTCCCTCAGTACTGACCCTCTGACAGTGCAGCATTGCCTCAGTACTGACCATCTGACAGTACAGCACTCTCTCAGTACTGACCCTCTGACAGTGCAGCTCTCCCTCAGTACTGACCCTCTGACAGTGCTGCACTCCCTCAGTACTGACCCTCTGACAGTGCAGCATTCCCTCAGTACTGACCCTCTGGCAGTGCAGCATTCCCTCAGTACTGACCCTCTGACAGTGCAGCACTCCCTCAGTACTGACCGTCTGACAGTGCAGCACTACCTCAGTACTGACCCTCTGACAGTACAGCTCTCCATCAGTACTGACCCTCTGACAGTGCAGCATTCCCTCAGAACTGACCCTCTGACAGTGCAGCTCTCCCTCAGTACTGACCCTCTGACAGTACAGCTCTCCCTCAGTACTGACCATCTGGCAGTGCAGCACTCCCTCAGTACTGACCCTCTGACAGTGCAGCACTCCCTCAGGACTGACCCTCGGACAGTGCAGCACTCCCTCAGTACTGACCCTCGGACAGTGGAGCACTCCCTCAGTACTGACCCTCTGACAGTGCAGCACTCCCTCAGTACTGACCCTCTGACAGTGCAGCATTCCCTCAGTACTGACCATCTGACAGTACAGCACTCCTTCAGTACTGACCCACTGACAGTGCAGCTCTCCCCCAGTACTGACCATCTGACAGTGCAGCACTCCCTCAGTACTGACACTCTGACAGTGCAGCACTCCCTCAGTAATGACCCTCTGACACTGCAGCACTCTCTCAGTACTGACCCTCTGACAGTGCAGCACTCCCTCAGTACTGATCATCTGACAGTGCAGCACTCTCTCAGTACTGTCCCTCTGAAAGTGCAGTACTCCCTCAGTACTGACCCTCTGGCAGTGCAGCTTTCCCTCAGTACTGAACCTCTGACAGTGCAGCATTCCCTCAGTACTGACCATCTGACAGTACAGCACTCCTTCAGTACTGACCCTCTGACAATGCAGCTCTCCCCCAGTACTGAACCTCTGACAGTGCAACACGCTATCAGTGCTGACCCTCTGACAGTGCAGCACTCCCTCAGTACTGACCCGCTGACAGTGCAGCACTCCCTCAGTACTGACCCTCTGACAGTGCAGCAAAACCCTCAATACAGACCCTCTGACAGTGCAGCACTCCCTCAGTACTGACCCTCGGACAGTGCAGCACTCCCTCAGTACTGACCCTCTGACAGTGCAGCATTCCCTCAGTACTGACCATCTGACAGTACAGCTCTCCCTCAGTACTGACCCTCTGGCAGTGCAGCATTCCCTCAGTACTGACCCTCTGACAGTGCAGCACTCCCTCAATACTGACCCTCTGACAGTGCAGCATTCCCTCAGTCCTGACCCTCTGACAGTGCAGCTCTCCCTCAGTACTGACCATGTGACAGTGCAGCACTCCCTCAGTACTGACTATCTGACAGTGCAGCACTCCCTCAGTACTGACACTCTGACAGTGCAGCACTCCCTCAGTACTGACCTTCTGGCAGTGCAGCATTCCCTCAGTACTGACCCTCTGACTGTGCAGCTCTCCCTCAGTACTGACCCTCTGACAGTGCAGCACTCCCTCAGTACTGACCATCTGACAGTGCAGCACTCCCACAGTACTGACACTCTGACAGTGCAGCACTCCCTCAGTACTGACCCTCTGACAGTGCAGCACTCTCTCAGTACTGACCCTTTGACAGTGCAGCACTCCCTCAGTACTGACCATCTGACAGTGCAGCACTCTCTCTGTACTGCCCCTCTGACAGTGCAGCACTCCCTCAGTACTGACCCTCTGACAGTGCAGCCTTCCCTCAGTACTGACCCGCTGACAGTGCAGCACTCCCTCAGTACTGACCATCTGACTGTGCAGCTCTCCCTCAGTACTGACCCTCTGACAGTACAGCTCTCCCTCAGTACTGACCCTCTGGCAGTGCAGCACTCCCTCAGTACTGACCCGCTGACAGTGCAGCACTCCCTCAGTACTGACCATCTGACTGTGCAGCACTCCCTCAGTACTGACCTCTGACAGTAAAGCTCTCCCTCAGTACTGACCCTCTGGCAGTGCAGCACACCCTCAGTACTGACCCTCTGACAGTGCAGCACTCCCTCAGTACTGACCCTCGGACAGTGCAGCACGCCCTCAGTACTGACACTCTGACAGTGCAGCACTCCCTCAGTACTGACCCTCTGACAGTGCAGCATTGCCTCAGTACTGACCATCTGACAGTACAGCACTCCCTCAGTACTGACCCTCTGACAGTGCAGCTCTCCCTCAGTACTGACCCTCTGACAGTGCAGCACTCTCTCAGTACTGACCCTCTGACAATGCAGCACTACCTCCATACTGACCGTCTGACAGTGCAGCTCTCCCTAAGTACTGAACTTCTGACAGTGCAGTACTCCCTCAGTACTGACCCTCTGACAGTGCAGCTCTCCCTCACTACTGACCCTCTGATAGTGCAGCACTCCGTCAGAACTGAACCTCTGTCAGAGCTGCACTCTCTCAGTACTGACCCTCTCACAGTGCAGCACTCCCTCAATACTGACCATCTGACATTGCAGCACTCTCTCTATACTAATCCTCTGACAAAGCTGCACTCCCTACACACTGATACTCTGACAATGCCGCACCCCTCCACACTGACCCTCTGACAATGCTGCACTCCCTCCACACTGACCCTCTGACAATGCTGCACCCCCTCCAAACTGACCCTCTGACAATGCTGCACTCCCTCCACACTGATCCTCTGACAATGCTGCACTCTCTCCACACTGACCCTCTGACAATGCTGCACCCCCTCCACACTGACCCTCTGACAATGCTGCACTCCCTCCACACTGACCCTCTGACATTCCAGCACTCCCTCCACACTGACCCTCTGACAATGCTGCACTCCCTCCACACTGATCCTCTGACAATGCTGCACGCCCTCCACAATGACCCTCTGACAATGCAGCACTACCTCCACACTGACCCTCTGACAATGCTGCACGCTCTCTATACTAATCCTCTGACAATGCTGCACTCCCTCCACTCTGACCCTCTGACAATGCTGCACTCTCTCTATACTAATCCTCTGACAATGCTGCACTCCCTGCACACTGACCCTCTGACAATGCTGCACTCCCTCCACACTGACCCTCTGACAATGCTGCACTCTCTCTATACTAATCCTCTGACAATGCTGCACTCCCTCCACACTGATCCTCTGAGAGTGATGCGCTCCCTCAGTACTGACTCTCTGGCAGAGTGGAGGTGGCCCTATACTGACCCTCCGACAATGTGGCCCAATCTCAGGACAAATCCTCTGACAGTCCAACACTCCATCACAACTGACACTCTGACAGTACAGCACTGCCTCAGTACTGACTCATTGACAGTGTAGCACTCCCTCAGTACGGACCAATTGACAGTGTATCACTCCCTCAGTACTGACCCTCTGCCTCGGTCCTGCACGTCTGACCGTCCAGCAGTGCCTCAGTACTGTCTATCTGACAGTGTAGCAGTCTCTCTGTACTAACCCTCTGTCAGTGCTGCACTCTCTCTGCACTAACCCTCTGACAGTGCAGCACTCCCTCAGTACTGATCCTTGACAGTGCAGCACTCCCTCAGTACTGATCCTCTCACAGTGCAGCACTCCCTCAGCAATGACCCTCAGACAGTGCAGCACTCCCTCAGTACTGACCCTCTGACAGTGCAGCACTCCCTCAGTACTGACCTTCTGACAGTGCAGCACCCCCTCAATAACGACCCTCTGACAGTGCAGCTCTCCCACAGGACTGACCCGCTGACAGTGCAGCATTCCCTCAGCACTGACCCTCTGACAGTGCAGCACTCCCTCAGTACTGATCCTCTAACAGTGCAGAGCTCCCTCAGTACTGACCCTCTGACAGTGCAACACCCGCTCGGTACTGACCCACTGACAGTGCAGCACTCCCTCAGGAACGACCCTCTGACAGTGCAGCTCTCCCTCAGTACTGACCCTCTGACAGTGCAGCACTCCCTCAATACTGACCCTCTGACAGTGCAGCACTCCCTCAGTACTGACCCTCTGACAGTGCAGCACTCACTCAGCACTGACCCTCTGACAGTGCAGCACTCCCTCAGTACTGACCCGCTGACAGTGCAGCACTCCATCAGTACTGACCATCTGACTGTGCAGCACTCCCTCAGTACTGACCTCTGACAGTAAAGCTCTCCCTCAGTACTGACCCTTTGGCAGTGCAGCACACCCTCAGTACTGACCCTCTGACAGTGCAGCACTCCCTCAGTACTGACCCTTGGACAGTGCAGCACTCCCTCAGTACTGACCCTCTGACAGTGCAGCACTCCCTCAGTACTGACCCTCTGACAGTGCCGCATTGCCTCAGTACTGACCATCTGACAGTACAGCACTCCCTCAGTACTGACCCTCTGACAGTGCAGCTCTCCCTCAGTACTGACCCGCTGACAGTGCAGCACACTCTCAGTACTGACCCTCTGTCAGAGCTGCACTCTCTCAGTACTGACCCTCTCACAGTGCAGCACACCCTCAGTACTGACCATCTGACAGTGCAGCACTCTCTCTATACTAATCCTCTGACAAAGCTGCACTCCCTCCACACTGATACTCTGACAATGCAGCACCCCTCCACACTGACCCTCTGAGAATGCTGCACTCCCTCCACACTGACCCTCTGACAATGCTGCACTCCCTCCACACTGATCCTCTGACAATGCTGCACTCCCTCCACACTGATCCTCTGACAATGCTGCACTCCCTCCACACTGATCCTCTGACAATGCTGCACTCCCTCCACACTGACCCTCTGACAATGCAGCACTAGCTCCATACAGACCGTCTGACAGTGCAGCTCTCCCTCACTACTGACCCTCTGATAGTGCAGCACTCCGTCAGTACTGAACCTCTGTCAGAGCTGCACTCTCTCAGTACTGACCCTCTCACAGTGCAGCACACCCTCAGTACTGACCATCTGACAGTGCAGCACTCTCTCTATACTAATCCTCTGACAAAGCTGCACTCCCTACACACTGATACTCTGACAATGCAGCACCCCTCCACACTGACCCTCTGAGAATGCTGCACTCCCTCCACACTGACCCTCTGACAATGCTGCACTCCCTCCACACTGATCCTCTGACAATGCTGCACTCCCTCCACACTGACCCTCTGACAATGCAGCACTACCTCCACACTGACCCTCTGACAATGCTGCACGCTCTCTATACTAATCCTCTGACAATGCTGCACTCCCTCCACTCTGACCCTCTGACAATGCTGCACTCTCTCTATACTAATCCTCTGACAATGCTGCACTCCCTGCACACTGACCCTCTGACAATGCTGCGCTCCCTCCACACTGACCCTCTGACAATGCTGCACTCTCTCTATACTAATCCTCTGACAATGCTGCACTCCCTCCACACTGATCCTCTGATAGTGATGCGCTCCCTCAGTACTGACTCTCTGGCAGAGTGGAGGTGGCCCTATACTGACCCTCCGACAGTGTGGCCCAATCTCATTACAAATTCTCTGACAGTCCAACACTCCATCACAACTGACACTCTGACAGTACAGCACTGCCTCAGTACTGACTCATTGACAGTGTAGCACTCCCTCAGTACGGACCCATTGACAGTGTATCACTCCCTCAGTACTGACCCTCTGCCTCGGTCCTGCACGTCTGACCGTCCAGCAGTGCCTCAGCACTGTCTATCTGACAGTGTAGCATTCTCTCTGTACTAACCCTCTGTCAGTGCTGCACTCTCTCTGTACTAACCCTCTGACAGTGCAGCACTCCCTCAGTACTGACCCTCTGACAGTGCAGCACTCCCTCAGCACTGACCCTCTGACAGTGCAGCACTCCCTCAGTACTGACCCTCTGACAGTGCAGCTCTCCCTCAGTACTGACCATCTGACAGTGCAGCACCCGCTCTTACTGACCCTCTGACAGTGCAGCACCCCCTCAGTAACGACCCTCTGACAGTGCAGCTCTCCCTCAGTACTGACCCGCTGACAGTGCAGCATTCCCTCAGCACTGACCCTCTGACAGTGCAGCACTCCCTCAGTACTGATCCTCTAACAGTGCAGAGCTCGCTTAGTACCGGCCCTCTGACAGTGCATCACCCGCTCGGTACTGACCCACTGACAGTGCAGCAGTCCCTCAGTAACGACCATCTGACAGTGCTGCTCTCCCTCAGTACTGACCCTCTGACAGTGCAGCACTCCCTCAGCACTGACCGTCTAACAGTGCAGCACTCCCTCAGTCCTGACCCTCTGACAGTGCAGCACTCACTCAGCACTGACCCTCTGACAGTGCAGCACTCCCTCAGCACTGACCCTCTGACAGTGCTGCTCTCCCTCATTTCTGACCATCTGAGAGTGCCGGACTCCCTCAGTACTGACCCTCTGACAGTGCAGCAATCCCTCAGTACTGACCCTCTGGCAGTGCAGCATTCCCTCAGTACTGACCCTCTGACAGTGCAGCACTCCCTCAGCACTGACCCTCTGACAGTGCAGCACTCCCTCAGTACTGACCCTCTGACAGTGCAGCACTCCCTCAGCACTGACCCTCTGACAGTGCAGCACTCCCTCAGCACTGACACTCTGACAGTGCAGCTCTCCCTCAGTACTGACCACCTGTCAGTGCAGCACTCCCTCAGTACTGACCCTCTGACAGTGCAGCACTCTCTCTATACTAATCCTCTGACAAAGCTGCACTCCCTCCACACTGATACTCTGACAATGCAGCACCCCTCCACACTGACCCTCTGAGAATGCTGCACTCCCTCCACACTGACCCTCTGACAATGCTGCACTCCCTCCACACTGATCCTCTGACAATGCTGCACTCCCTCCACACTGATCCTCTGACAATGCTGCACTCCCTCCACACTGATCCTCTGACAATGCTGCACTCCCTCCACACTGACCCTCTGACAATGCAGCACTAGCTCCATACAGACCGTCTGACAGTGCAGCTCTCCCTCACTACTGACCCTCTGATAGTGCAGCACTCCGTCAGTACTGAACCTCTGTCAGAGCTGCACTCTCTCAGTACTGACCCTCTCACAGTGCAGCACACCCTCAGTACTGACCATCTGACAGTGCAGCACTCTCTCTATACTAATCCTCTGACAAAGCTGCACTCCCTCCACACTGATACTCTGACAATGCAGCACCCCTCCACACTGACCCTCTGAGAATGCTGCACTCCCTCCACACTGACCCTCTGACAATGCTGCACTCCCTCCACACTGATCCTCTGACAATGCTGCACTCCCTCCACACTGACCCTCTGACAATGCTGCACTCCCTCCACACTGACCCTCTGACAATGCAGCACTACCTCCACACTGACCCTCTGACAATGCTGCACTCTCTCTATACTAATCCTCTGACAATGCTGCACTCCCTGCACACTGACCCTCTGACAATGCTGCACTCCCTCCACACTGACCCTCTGACAATGCTGCACTCTCTCTATACTAATCCTCTGACAATGCTGCACTCCCTCCACACTGATCCTCTGATAGTGATGCGCTCCCTCAGTACTGACTCTCTGGCAGAGTGGAGGTGGCCCTATACTGACCCTCCGACAGTGTGGCCCAATCTCATTACAAATTCTCTGACAGTCCAACACTCCATCACAACTGACACTCTGACAGTACAGCACTGCCTCAGTACTGACTCATTGACAGTGTAGCACTCCCTCAGTACGGACCCATTGACAGTGTATCACTCTCTCAGTACAGACCCTCTGCCTCGGTCCTGCACGTCTGACCGTCCAGCAGTGCCTCAGCACTGTCTATCTGACAGTGTAGCATTCTCTCTGTACTAACCCTCTGTCAGTGCTGCACTCTCTCTGTACTAACCCTCTGACAGTGCAGCACTCCCTCAGTACTGACCGTCTGACAGTGCAGCACTCCCTCAACACTGACCCTCTGACAGTGCAGCACTCCCTCAGTACTGACCCTCTGACAGTGCAGCTCTCCCTCAGTACTGACCATCTGACAGTGCAGCACCCGCTCTTACTGACCCTCTGACAGTGCAGCACCCCCTCAGTAACGACCCTCTGACAGTGCAGCTCTCCCTCAGTACTGACCCGCTGACAGTGCAGCATTCCCTCAGCACTGACCCTCTGACAGTGCAGCACTCCCTCAGTACTGATCCTCTAACAGTGCAGAGCTCGCTTAGTACCGGTCCTCTGACAGTGCAGCACCCGCTCGGTACTGACCCACTGACAGTGCAGCAGTCCCTCAGTAACGACCATCTGACAGTGCTGCTCTCCCTCAGTACTGACCCTCTGACAGTGCAGCACTCCCTCAGCACTGACCGTCTAACAGTGCAGCACTCCCTCAGTCCTGACCCTCTGACAGTGCAGCACTCACTCAGCACTGACCCTCTGACAGTGCAGCACTCCCTCAGCACTGACCCTCTGACAGTGCTGCTCTCCCTCATTTCTGACCATCTGAGAGTGCCGGACTCCCTCAGTACTGACCCTCTGACAGTGCAGCAATCCCTCAGTACTGACCCTCTGGCAGTGCAGCATTCCCTCAGTACTGACCCTCTGACAGTACAGCACTCCCTCAGCACTGACCCTCTGACAGTGCAGCACTCCCTCAGTACTGACCCTCTGACAGTGCAGCACTCCCTCAGCACTGACCCTCTGACAGTGCAGCACTCCCTCAGCACTGACACTCTGACAGTGCAGCTCTCCCTCAGTACTGACCACCTGTCAGTGCAGCACTCCCTCAGTACTGACCCTCTGACAGTGCAGCACTCCCTCAGTACTGACCCTCTGGCAGTGCAGCACTCCCTCAGTACTGACCCTCTGACAGTGCTGCACTCCCTCAGTACTGACCCGCTGACAGTGCAGCACTCCCTCAGTACTGACCCTTGGACAGTGCAGCCTTCCCTCAGCACTGACCCTCTGACAGTGCAGCACTCCCTCAGTACTGACCCTCTGGCAGTGCGGCACTCCCCCAGTACTGACCATCTGACAGTGCAGCACTCACTCAGCACAGACCCTCTGACAGTGCAGCACTCCCTCAGCACTGACCCTCTGACAGTGCAGCTCTCCCTCATTTCTGACCATCTGACAGTGCTGCACTCCCTCAGTACTGACCCGCTGACAGTGCAGCACTCCCTCAGTACTGACCCTTGGACAGTGCAGCCTTCCCTCAGCACTGACCCTCTGACAGTGCAGCACTCCCTCAGTACTGACCCTCTGGCAGTGCGGCACTCCCCCAGTACTGACCATCTGACAGTGCAGCACTCACTCAGCACAGACCCTCTGACAGTGCAGCACTCCCTCAGCACTGACCCTCTGACAGTGCAGCTCTCCCTCATTTCTGACCATCTGACAGTGCCGGAATCCCTCAGTACTGACCCTCTGACAGTGCAGCAATCCCTCAGTACTGACCCTCTGGCAGTGCAGCATTCCCTTAGTACTGACCCTCTGACAGTGCAGCACTCCCTCAGCACTGACCCTCTGACAGTGCAGCACTCCCTCAGTACTGACCCTCGGACAGTGCAGCCTTCCCTCAGCACTGACCCTCTGACAGTGCAGCACTCCCTCAGTACTGACCCTCTGGCAGTGCGGCACTCCCTCAGTACTGACCATCTGACAGTGCAGCTCTCCCTCAGTACTGACCCTCTGACAGTGCTGCACTCCCTCAGTACGGACCCTCGGACAGTGCAGCTCTCCCTCAGTACTGACCCTCTGGCAGTGCAGCATTCCCGCAGTACTGACCCTCTGACAGTGCAGCACTCCCTCAGTACTGACCCTCTGACAGTGCACCACTACCTCAGTACTGATCCTCTGACAGTACAGCTCTCCCTCAGTACTGACCCTCTGACAGTGCAGCACCCGCTCGGTACTGACCCTCTGACAGTGCAGCTCTCCCTCAGTACTGACCCTCTGACAGTCTAGCTCTCCCTCAGCACTTACCCTCTGACAGTGCAGCACTCCTTCAGTACTGACGCTCTGACAGTGCAGCTCTCCCTCAGTACTGACCCTCTGACAGTGCAGCTCTCCCTCAGCACTTACCCTCTGACAGTGCAGCACTCCCTCAGTACTGACCCTCTGACAGTGCAGCACTCCCTCAGTACTGATCCTCTAACAGTGCAGAGCTCCCTCAGTACTGACCCTCTGACAGTGCAGCACCCGCTCGGTACTGACACACTGACAGTGCAGCACTCCCTCAGTAACGACCCTCTGACAGTGCAGCTCTCCCTCAGTACTGACCCTCTGACAGTGCAGCACTCCCTCAGCACTGACCGTCTGACAGTGCAGCACTCCCTCAGTACTGACCCTCTGACAGTGCAGCACTCTCTCAGTACTGACCCTCTGACAGTACAGCACTCCCTCAGTACTGACCCTCTGACAGGGCAGCACCCGCTCGGTACTGACCCTCTGACAGTGCAGCTCTCCCTCAGTACTGACCATCTGACAGTGAAGCACTCCCGCAGTACTGACCCTCTGACAGTGCAGCACTCCCTCAGCACTGACCCTCAGACCGTGCAGCACTCCCTCAGTACTGACCCTCTGACAGTGCAGCACTCCCTCAGTACTGACCCTCTGACAGTGCAGCACTCCCTCAGCACTGACCCTCTGACAGTGCAGCTCTCCCTCAGTACTGACCATCTGACAGTGCAGCACTCCCTCAGTACTGACCCTCTGACAGTGCAGCACTCCCTCAGTACTGACCCTCTGGCAGTGCAGCACTCCCTCAGTACTGACCCTCTGACAGTGCAGCACTCCCTCAGTACTGACCCTCTGACAGTGCAGCACTCCCTCAGTATTGACCATCTGACAGTGCAGCACTCCCTCAGCACTGACCCTCTGACAGTGCAGCAATCCCTCAGTACTGACCCTCTGGCAGTGCAGCACTCCCTCAGTACTGACCGTTGACAGTGCAGCACTCCCTCAGTACTGACCCTCTGACAGTGCAGCACTCCCTCAGTACTGACTCTCTGACAGTGCAGCACTCCCTCAGCACTGACCCTCTGACAGTGCAGCACTCCCTCAGTACTGACCATCTGACAGTGCAGCTCTCCCTCAGTACTGACCCTCTGACAGTGCAGCACTCTCTCAGTACTGACCCTCTGACAGTGCAGCACTCCCTCAGTACTGACCCTCTGGCAGTGCAGCATTCCCTCAGTACTGACCCTCTGACAGTGCAGCACTCCCTCAGCACTGACCCTCTGACAGTGCAGCACTCCCTCAGTACCGAGCCTCTGACAGTGCAGCACTCCCTCAGCACTGACCCTCGGACAGTGCAGCACTCCCTCAGCACTGACCCTCTGACAGTGCAGCTCTCCCTCAGTACTGACCACATGTCAGTGCAGCACTCCCTCAGTACTGACCCTCTGACAGTGCAGCACTACCTCAGTACTGACCCTCTGACAGTACAGCTCTCCCTCAGTACTGACCCTCTGACAGTGCAGCACTCCCTCAGTACTGACCCTCTGACAGTGCAGCACCCGCTCGGTACTGACCCTCTGACAGTGCAGCTCTCCCTCAGTACTGACCCTCTGACAGTGCAGCTCTCCTTCAGCACTGACCCTCTGACAGTGCAGCACTCCCTCAGTACTGACCCTCTGACAGTGCAGCACTCCCTCAGCACTGACCACGAGACCGTGCAGCACTCCCTCAGTACTGACCCTCTGACAATGCAGCACTCCCTCAGTACTGACCTTCTGACAGTGCAACACTCCCTCAGCACTGACCCTCTGACAGTGCAGCTCTCCCTCAGTACTGACCATCTGACAGTGCAGCACTCCCTCAGTACTGACCCTCTGACAGTGCAGCACTCCCTCAGTACTGACCCTCTGGAAGTGCAGCATTCCCTCAGTACTGACCCTCTGACAGTGCAGCACTCCCTCAGCACTGACCCTCTGACAGTGCAGCACTCCCTCAGTCCCGAGCCTCTGACAGTGCAGCACTCCCTCAGCACTGACCCTCGGACAGTGCAGCACTCCCTCAGCACTGACCCTCTGACAGTGCAGCTCTCCCTCAGTACTGACCACCTGTCAGTGCAGCACTCCCTCAGTACTGACCCTCTGACAGTGCAGCACTACCTCAGTACTGACCCTCTGACAGTACAGCTCTCCCTCAGTACTGACCCTCTGACAGTGCAGCACTCCCTCAGTACTGACCCTCTGACAGTGCAGCACCCGCTCGGTACTGACCCTCTGACAGTGCAGCTCTCCCTCAGTACTGACCCTCTGACAGTGCAGCTCTCCCTCAGCACTGACCCTCTGACAGTGCAGCACTCCCTCAGTACTGACCCTCTGACAGTGCAGCACTCCCTCAGCACTGACCCCGAGACCGTGCAGCACTCCCTCAGTACTGACCCTCTGACAATGCAGCACTCCCTCAGTACTGACCTTCTGACAGTGCAGCACTCCCTCAGCACTGACCCTCTGACAGTGCAGCTCTCCCTCAGTACTGACCATCTGACAGTGCAGCACTCCCTCAGTACTGACCCTCTGACAGTGCAGCACTCCCTCAGTACTGACCCTCTGGCAGTGCAGCACTCCCTCAGTCCTGACCCTCTGACAGTGCAGCACTCCCTCAGTACTGACCCTCTGACAGTGCAGCACTCCCTCAGTATTGACACTCTGACAGTGCAGCACTCCCTCAGCACTGACCCTCTGACTGTGCAGCAATCCCTCAGTACTGACCCTCTGGCAGTGCAGCACTCCCTCAGTACTGACGCTTGACAGTGCAGCACTCCCTCAGTACTGACCCTCTGACAGTGCAGCACTCCCTCAGTACTGACCCTCTGACAGTGCAGCACTCTCTCAGCACTGACCCTCTGACAGTGCAGCACTCCCTCAGTACTGACCATCTGACAGTGCAGCTCTCCCTCAGTACTAAACCTCTGACAGTGCTGCACTCCCTCAGTACTGATTCTTGGACAGTGCAGCTCTCCCTCAGTACTGACCCTCTGACAGTGCAGCACTCCCTCAATACTGACCCTCTGACAGTGCAGCACTCCCTCAGTACTGACCTTCTGACAGTGCAGCACTCCCTCAGTACTGACCCTCTGACAGTGCAGCACTCTCTCAGTACTGACCATCTGACAGTGCAGTATTTCTCAGTTCTGACCCTCTGACAGTGCAGCTCTCCCTCAGCACTGACCCTCTGACAGTGCAGCACTCCCTCAGTACTGACCCTCTGACAGTGCAGCACTCCCTCAGCACTGACCCCGAGACCGTGCAGCACTCCCTCAGTACTGACCCTCTGAAAATGCAGCACTCCCTCAGTACTGACCTTCTGACAGTGCAGCACTACCTCAGTACTGACCCTCTGACAGTACAGCTCTCCCTCAGTACTGACCCTCTGACAGTGCAGCACTCCCTCAGTACTGACCCTCTGACAGTGCAGCACCCGCTCGGTACTGACCCTCTGACAGTGCAGCTCTCCCTCAGTACTGACCCTCTGACAGTGCAGCTCTCCTTCAGCACTGACCCTCTGACAGTGCAGCACTCCCTCAGTACTGACCCTCTGACAGTGCAGCACTCCCTCAGCACTGACCACGAGACCGTGCAGCACTCCCTCAGTACTGACCCTCTGACAATGCAGCACTCCCTCAGTACTGACCTTCTGACAGTGCAACACTCCCTCAGCACTGACCCTCTGACAGTGCAGCTCTCCCTCAGTACTGACCATCTGACAGTGCAGCACTCCCTCAGTACTGACCCTCTGACAGTGCAGCACTCCCTCAGTACTGACCCTCTGACAGTGCAGCATTCCCTCAGTACTGACCCTCTGACAGTGCAGCACTCCCTCAGCACTGACCCTCTGACAGTGCAGCACTCCCTCAGTCCCGAGCCTCTGACAGTGCAGCACTCCCTCAGCACTGACCCTCGGACAGTGCAGCACTCCCTCAGCACTGACCCTCTGACAGTGCAGCTCTCCCTCAGTACTGACCACCTGTCAGTGCAGCACACCCTCAGTACTGACCCTCTGACAGTGCAGCACTACCTCAGTACTGACCCTCTGACAGTACAGCTCTCCCTCAGTACTGACCCTCTGAAAGTGCAGCACTCCCTCAGTACTGACCCTCTGACAGTGCAGCACTCTCTCAGTACTGACCCTCTGACAGTGCAGCACTCCCTCAGTACTGACCCTCTGGCCGTGCAGCATTCCCTCAGTACTGACCTTCTGACAGTGCAGCACTCCCTCAGCACTGACCCTCTGACAGTGCAGCACTCCCTCAGTACTGGCCCTCTGACAGTGCAGCACTCCCTCAGCACTGACCCTCTGACAGTGCAGCACTCCCTCAACACTGACCCTCTGACAGTGCAGCTCTCCCTCAGTACTGACCACCTGTCAGTGCACCACTCCCTCAGTACTGACCCTCTGACTGTGCAGCACTCCCTCAGTACTGACCCTCTGGCAGTGCAGCACTCCCTCAGTACTGACCCTCTGACAGTGCAGCACTCCCTCAGTACTGACCCTCTGACATTGCTGCACTCCCTCAGCACTGACCCTCTGACAGTGCAGCTCTCCCTCAGCACTGACCCTCTGACAGTGCAGCACTCCCTCAGCACTGACCCTCTGACAGTGCAGCTCTCCCTCAGTACTGACCACCTGTCAGTGCAGCACTCCCTCAGTACTGACCCTCTGCCTGTGCAGCACTCCCTCAGTACTGACCCTCTGGCAGTGCAGCACTCCCTCAGTACTGACCCTCTGACAGTGCAGCACTCTCTCAGTACTGACCCTCTGACAGTGCTGCACTCCCTCAGCACTGACCCTCTGACAGTGCAGCTCTCCCTCAGTACTGACCACCTGTCAGTGCAGCCACTCCCTCAGTACTGACCCTCTGACAGTGCAGCACTCCCTCAGTACTGACCCTCTGACAGTGTATCACTCCCTCAGTACTGAACTTCTGCCTCGGTCCTGCACGTCTGACCGTCCAGCAGTGCCTCAGTACTGTCTATCTGACAGTGTAGCATTCTCTCTGTACTAACCCTCTGTCAGTGGTGCACTCTCTCTGTACTAACCCTCTGACAGTGCAGCACTCCCTCAGTACTGACCCTCTGACAGTGCAGCACTCCCTCAGTACTAACCCTCTGAAAGTGCAGCACTCCCTCAGTACTGACACTCTGGCAGTGCAGCATTCCCTCAGTACTGACCCTCTGAAAGTGCAGTACTCCCTCAGTACTGACCCTCTGACACTGCAGCACTCCCTCAGTACTGATCCTCTAACAGTGGAGCACTCCCTCAATACTGACCCTCTGACTGTGCAGTACTCCCTCAGTACTGACCCTCTGACAGTGCGGCATTCCCTCAGTACTGACCCTCTGACGGTGCAGTACACCCTCAGTACTGATCCTCTGAAAGTGCAGCACTCCCTCAGTACTGACCCTCTGACAGTACGGCACTCCCTCAGTACTGACCCTCTGACAGTGCAGTACTCCCTCAGTACTGACCCTCTGACAGTGCAGCACTCCCTCAGTACTGATCCTCTAACAGTGCAGCACTCCCTCAGTACTGACCCTCTGACAGTGCAGCACTCCCTCAGTACTGACCCTCTGACAGTGCAGCACTCCCTCAGTTCTGACCCTCTGACAGTGCAGCACTCCCTCAGAACTGACACTCTGGCAGTGCAGCATTCCCTCAGTACTGACCCTCTGACAGTGCAGTACTCCCTCAGTACTGACCCTCTGACAGTGCAGCTCTCCCTCAGTACTGACCCGCTGACAGTGCAGCACTCCCTTAGTACTGATCCTCTAACAGTGCAGCACTCCCTCAGTACTGATCCTCTGACAGTGCATCACTCCCTCAGTACTGATCCTCTAACAGTGCAGCACTCCCTCAGTACTGACCCTCTGAGAGTGCAGCACCCGCTCGGTACTGACCCTCTTACAGTGCAGCTCTCCCTCAGTACTGACCCTCGGACAGTGCAGCTCTCCCTCAGTACTGACCCTCTGACAGTGCAGCTCTCCCTCAGTACTGACCCGCTGACAGTGCAGCATTCCCTCAGTACTGACCCTCTGACAGTGCAGCACTCCCTCAGCACTGACCCTCTGACAGTGCAGCACTCCCTCAGTACTGACCCTCTGACAGTGCAGCACTCCCTCAGCACTGACCCTCTGACAGTGCAGCACTCCCTCAGCACTGACCCTCTGACAATGCAGCTCTCCCTCAGTACTGACCATCTGACAGTGCAGCTCTCCCTCAATACTGAACCTCTGGCAGTGCAGCACTCCCTCAGTACTGACCCTCTGACAGTGCAGCGCTCCCTCAGTACTGACCCTCTGACAGTGCAGCACTCCCTCAGTACTGACCCTCTGACAGTGCAGCACTCCCTCAGCACTGACCCACTGACAGTGCAGCACTCCCTCAGTACTGACCCTCTGGCAATGCGGCACTCCCTCAGTACTGACCATCTGACAGTGCAGCTCTCCCTCAGTTCTGACCCTCTGACAGTGCTGCACTCCCTCAGTACTGAAACTCGGACAGTGCAGCTCATCCTCAGTACTGACTCTCTGGCAGTGCAGCATTTCCTCAGTACTGACCCTCTGACAGTGCAGCACTCCCTCAGTACTGACCCTCTGAGAGTGCAGCATTACCACTGTACTGACCATCTGACAGTACAGCTCTCCCTCAGTACTGACCCTCTGACAGTGCAGCACTCCCTCAGTACTGACCCTCTGACAGTGCAGCACTCCCTCAGTACTGACCATCTGACAGTGCAGCACTCCCTCAGTACTGACACTCTGACAGTGCAACACTCCCTCAGTACTGACCCTCTGACAGTGCAGCACTCTCTCAGTACTGACCCTCTGACAGTGCAGCACTCCCTCAGTACTGACCATCTGACAGTGCAGCACTCTCTCAGTACTGACCCTCTGATAGTGCAGCACTCCCTCAGTACTTACCATCTGACAGTGCAGCATTCCCTCAGTACTGACCCTCTGACAGTGCAGCACTCCCTCAGTACTGACTCTCGGACAGTGCAGCACTCCCTCAGTACTGACCCTCTGACAGTGCAGCACTCCCTCAGTACTCACCCGCTGACAGTGCAGCACTCCCTCAGTACTTACCATCTGCATGCGCAGCACTCCCTCAGTACTGACCCGCTGACAGTGCAGCACTCCCTCAGTACTGACCATCTGACTGTGCAGCACTCCCTCAGTACTGACCTTCTGACAGTGCAGCACTCCCTCAGTCCTGACCCTCTGACAGTGCAGCACTCCCTCAGCACTGACCCTCTGACAGTGCAGCACTCTCTCAGTACTGACCCTCTGACAGTGCAGCTCTCACTCAGTCCTGACCATCTGACAGTGCAGCACTCCCTCAGTACTGACCATCTGACAGTGCAGCATTCTCTCAGTACTGACCCTCTGACAGTGCAGCACTCCCTCAGTACTGACCATCTGACAGTGCAGCCTTCCCTCAGTACTGACCCTCTGACAATGCAGCACCCCCTCAGTACTGACCCTCTGACAGTGCAGCACTCCCTCAGTACTGACCCGCTGACAGTGCAGCACTCCCTCAGTCCTGACCATCTGACTGTGCAGCTCTCCCTCAGTACTGACCCTCTGACAGTACAGCTCTCCCACAGTACTGACCCTCTGGCAGTGCAGCACTCCGTCAGTACTGACCCTCTGACAGTGCAGCACTCCCTCAGTACTGACCCTCGGACAGTGCAGCACTCCCTCAGTACTGACCCTCTGACAGTACAGCACTCCCTCAGTATTGACCCTCTGACAGTGCAGCATTCCCTCAGTATTGAACCTCTGACAGCGCAGCTCTCCCTCAGTACTGAACTTCTGACAGTGCAGCACTCCCTCAGTACTGACCCTCAACAGTGCAGTGCTCCCTCAGTACTGACCCTCTGACAGTGCAGCAATCCGTCAGTACTGACCTTCTGTCAGTGCTGCACTCCCTCAGTACTGACCATCTGACAGTGCAGCACTCCCTCAGTACTGACACTCTGACAGTGCAGCACTCCCTCAGTACTGATCCTCTGACAGTGCAGCACTCTCTCAGTACTGACCCTCTCACAGTGCAGCACTCCCTCAGTACTGACCATCTGACAGTGCAGCACTCCCTCAGTACTGACCATCTGACAGTGCAGCTCGCCCTCAGTACTGACCCTCTGACAGTGCAGCACTCCCTCAGTACTGACCCTCTGACAGTGCAGCACTCCCTCAGTACTCACCCGCTGACAGTGCAGCACTCACTCAGTACTTACCATCTGACTGTGCAGCACTCCCTCAGTACTGACCCGCTGACAGTGCAGTACTCCCTCAGTTCTGACCATCTGACTGTGCAGCACTCCCTCAGTACTGACCTTCTGACAGTGCAGCACTCCCTCATTCCTGACCCTCTGACAGTGCAGCACTCTCTCAGCACTGACCCTCTGGCAGTGCAGCACTCTCTCAGTACTGACACTCTGACAGTGCAGCACTCCCTCAGTACTGACCATCTGACAGTGCAGCACTCCCTCAGTACTGACCATCTGACAGTACAGCACTCCCTCAGTACTAACCCTCTGACAGTGCAGCTCTCCCTCAGTACTGACCCTCTGACAGTGCAGCACCCCCTCAGTACTGATCCTCTGACAGTGCAGCATTCCCTCAGTACTGACCATCTGACAGTACAGCACTCCCTCAGTACTGACCCTCTGACAGTGCAGCTTTCCCTCAGTACTGACCCTCTGACAGTGTAGCACTCTCTCAGTACTGACCCTCTGACAGTGCAGCACTCCCTCAGTACTGACCATCTGACAGTGCAGCACTCCCTCAGTACTGACACTATGACAGTGCAGCACTCCCTCAGTACTGACCCTCTGACAGTGCAGCACTCTCTCAGTACTGACCCTCTGACAGTGCAGCACTCCCTCAGTACTGACCATCTGACAGTGCAGCACTCTCTCAGTACTGACCCTCTGACAGTGCAGCACTCCCTCAGTACTGACCATCTGACAGTGCAGCTCTCCCTCAGTACTGACCTTCTGACAGTGCAGCACTCCCTCAGTACTGACCCTCTGACAGTGCTGCACTCCCTCAGTACTGACCCGCTGACAGTGCAGCACTCCCTCAGTACTGACCATCTGACAGTACAGCACTCCCTCAGTATTGACCCTCTGACAGTGCAGCATTCCCTCAGTATTGACCCTCTGACAGTGCAGCTCTCCCTCAGTACTGAACTTCTGACAGTGCAGCACTCCCTCAGTACTGACCCTCAACAGTGCAGTGCTCCCTCAGTACTGACCCTCTGACAGTGCAGCAATCCGTCAGTACTGACCTTCTGTCAGTGCTGCACTCCCTCAGTACTGACCATCTGACAGTGCAGCACTCCCTCAGTACTGACACTCTGACAGTGCAGCACTCCCTCAGTACTGATCCTCTGACAGTGCAGCACTCTCTCAGTACTGACCCTCTCACAGTGCAGCACTCCCTCAGTACTGACCATCTGACAGTGCAGTACTCCCTCAGTACTGACCATCTGACAGTGCAGCTCGCTCTCAGTACTGACCCTCTGACAGTGCAGCACTCCCTCAGTACTGACCCTCTGACAGTGCAGCACTCCCTCAGTACTCACCCGCTGACAGTGCAGCACTCACTCAGTACTTACCATCTGACTGTGCAGCACTCCCTCAGTACTGACCCGCTGACAGTGCAGCACTCCCTCAGTTCTGACCATCTGACTGTGCAGCACTCCCTCAGTACTGACCTTCTGACAGTGCAGCACTCCCTCATTCCTGACCCTCTGACAGTGCAGCACTCTCTCAGCACTGACCCTCTGGCAGTGCAGCACTCTCTCAGTACTGACACTCTGACAGTGCAGCACTCCCTCAGTACTGACCATCTGACAGTGCAGCACTCCCTCAGTACTGACCATCTGACAGTACAGCACTCCCTCAGTACTAACCCTCTGACAGTGCAGCTCTCCCTCAGTACTGACCCTCTGACAGTGCAGCACCCCCTCAGTACTGATCCTCTGACAGTGCAGCATTCCCTCAGTACTGACCATCTGACAGTACAGCACTCCCTCAGTACTGACCCTCTGACAGTGCAGCTTTCCCTCAGTCCTGACCCTCTGACAGTGTAGCACTCTCTCAGTACTGACCCTCTGACAGTGCAGCACTCCCTCAGTACTGACCATCTGACAGTGCAGCACTCCCTCAGTACTGACACTATGACAGTGCAGCACTCCCTCAGTACTGACCCTCTGACAGTGCAGCACTCTCTCAGTACTGACCCTCTGACAGTGCAGCACTCCCTCAGTACTGACCATCTGACAGTGCAGCACTCTCTCAGTACTGACCCTCTGACAGTGCAGCACTCCCTCAGTACTGACCATCTGACAGTGCAGCTCTCCCTCAGTACTGACCTTCTGACAGTGCAGCACTCCCTCAGTACTGACCCTCTGACAGTGCTGCACTCCCTCAGTACTGACCCGCTGACAGTGCAGCACTCCCTCAGTACTGACCATCTGACTGTGCAGCACTCCCTCAGTACTGACCTTCTGACAGTGCAGCACTCCCTCAGTCCTGACCCTCTGACAGTGCAGCATTCCCTCAGTACTGACCCTCTGACAGTGCAGCACTCCCTCAGTACTGACCCTCTGACAGTGCAGCACTCCCTCAGCACTGACCCTCTCACAGTGCAGCACTCCCTCAGTACTGACCCTCTGACAGTGCAGCACTCCCTCAGTACTAACCCTCTGACAGTGCAGCACTCCCTCAGTACTGACCATCTGACAGTGCAGCACGCCCTCAGTACTGACCATCTGACTGTGCAGCACGCCCTCAGTACTGACCATCTGACAGTGCAGCACTCCCTCAGTACTCACCCGCTGACAGTGCAGCACTCACTCAGTACTTACCATCTAACTGTGCAGCACTCCCTCAGTACTGACCCGCTGACAGTGCAGCACTCCCTCAGTTCTGACCATCTGACAGTGCAGCATTCCCTCAATACTGACCCTCTGACAGAACAGCACTCCCTCAGTACTGACCCTCTTTTCTTCTATTTCATGGAGTCTTGTGGAAATTTGGAGACATAGGGTTTGCAGATTCTGTGGAAGCCTGAGAGAGACACACAAACCAAACCATGTCTGAAACTCTCTGCAAAAGACTGTTCAGAGGCACTGAGTCACAGAGGTGCACAGCTAGGAACCAACCCCTCCTGTCCAACTCGTCCATACCAACCAGATATTCTCATCTCATTTCATTCCATTAGCTCGCACTTGGCTGATATCCCTCTATACCCTTCCTATTCACATACTCATCCTGATGCCTTTTAAATGTCACAATTGTACCAGCCCCCATCACTTCCTCTGGCAGCTACCTGCATGCCCTTGAATAAGTGCTCAAACATTCATACTGTCGATACAAACTCTAATAAACACCAACCTACGATGTTAGGGAGGGAGCTCCAGGATTTTGACCTGAACCATGTAAAGAGCTCTCTTACTGGAGTGGCCTTTTAAAGTTGGGAAGTTATTATAGACCAGGAGAACCCGAGAGCTGCTGTCTTGTCAGAGAGAGAGGCCTGGTGGGTCACACACCTCAGGTGAGGGGCGAGGTTGAGAAGCTGGGGGCTTCATGGTAATTTCAGACATGATAGAGATTGAGCCAACAATGTTGGCATCACGAACCTGTTAGCTGTGGGAAGTGACTCTCCTTTGTAGCAGAGGGATTGAATCCCTTTAATAGAGCCAGCTTGAGAATTCAACCCTAAAACCAATCTGTACGGACGCGCTGGAGACCTGAAACATCAATACAGAGATTGCTGAAGAAACTCAGCATGTCCGGCAACATCCCTGAAGAGAGAGGGAGAAAGAGACAGAGAGAGAGTTCACCTTTCAATCCAGTGATTTCTGCAGGAAGGTTCCATCAGAACAGACCGTTTTGAGGAAGGGTCACTTGAAATGCGAATTGTTCCTCTCTCTCTTCACTGTTGCTACCTGCTGAATTCTGCTGAATTTCCCCACCACCTTCTGGATCAGTGGTGCTGGAAGAGCAAAGCAATTCAGGCAGCATCCGAGGACAGGCAAAATCGACGTTTCGGGCAAAAGCCCTTCATCAGGAATAAAGGCAGAGAGCCTGAAGCATGGAGATTTTTTCCCCACCATCTGTTTGCTTGAGAATTTGACCTGATCCGAGCGTCACTGAGTCATTCAGTCTGTGTTCAATGCCCTGAGGCTGCTTCTGTTGAAAGTTGACAAACAGGTTTCAGGCTTTGTAAGGTATTGTATTCGGAGGGCGGGGTACATGGGATAACAGATACAGAGCACAGGCACTTCACAAAGATCCTTCTCAATGTAACTTTGTGATGTTCATTCAGAAGGAATAGCTCAGACCTAACATTTCAGTTTATCAGCCAAGGGGAGGATATATGTCATTGCAAAGACTTGTTGTAAAGACTGAACAGAACCGAACTTTAGTGACTATGTTTGTACGTAAAGTTTTTTGTGAATAAAGTATCTTTTTGAAATTGATATAAATATTTTTTCGAGGGGGACCAAGCATCTTGAGCTTGTGGAGGCATTGCCCTTGTCCCTAATCTTTCTTAAATAAACGCTAGACAAGTTCGATACTCCCCGAGTATAGACATCAAACGGTCATCAACGGGGAGGAGATGGTGGGATGGTCACGGGGGCTCAGTGTTGCCTCACCCCACCCGGGTTCGATTCCAGCCTCGGGCGACTGTCTGTGTGGAGTTGGCACATTCTCCCCGTGTCAGCCTCCGGGTGCTCCAGTTCCCACCCACTGTCCAAAGATGTGCAGGCTGGGTGGGTTAGCCAGAGGAAATGAAGGGATCCGGGGATAGAGGGGGTAGGATGGGCTGTTCTGCCGAGGGTCAGTGTGAACCTGATAGGCCGAATGACCTGCTTCCACATCTTAGGGATTGTATGATCAATCCAGAGACTCAAATAATGTTCTGTGCCCTGGGCTCCAATCTTGGAGGTGGCAGTGGGTCATCACAGTGAGAACAGGTTTGGGGATGAACACGGTCCAAGGGGGCAACAGGTTTGCTTTCGGAGGTGTTGAGGGCATGAATGTTCTGTCGAGGTGCTTTGGGGATAAAGATACTGAGGGGATGGTTTCTAAGGTATTGAGGGAGCACTATCTGTCAGTGCAGGTTGCAGATGGTCGAAAGGTACAGATACACTTCATAGAACATAGAACATAGGACATCGAACAGTACAGCACAGAACAGGCCCTTCAGCCCTTGATGCTGTGCCGACCATCGATCCTCATTTAAGGGAAACCTAAAGTATGAACCCTCAAATTTCTATGACCATATGCATGTCCAGCAGTCACTTAAATATCCCCAATGACCTTGCTTCCACAACTGCTGCTTGCAACGCATTCCATGCTCTCGCAACTCTCTGCTTAAAGAACCCGCCTCTGACATCCCCTCTATATTTTCCTCCAAACAGCTTAAAACTATGACCTCTCGTGTTAGCAATTTCTGCCCTGGGAAAAAAGTGTCTGGCTATCAACTCTATCTATGCCTCTCATTATCTTGTACACCTCAATTAGGTCCCCTGTTTTCCTTCTTTTTTCCACTGAAAGAAGTCTGAGCTCAGTCAATCTCTCTTTGTTAGATAAGCCCTCCATTCCAGGCAGCATTCTGGTAAACCTCCTCTGAATCCTCTCCAAAGCATCCACATCTTTCCTATAATAGGGCGACCAGAACTGGACACAGTATTCCAAGTGCGTTCTAACCAAAGTTTTATAGAGCTGTATCAAGATCTCACGACTCTTAAACACAATCCTTCTGTTAATGAAAGCCAAAACACCATATGCTTTCTTAACAACCCTGTCCACTTGGGTAGCCATTTTAAGGGATCTATGTACCTGCACACCAAGATCCCTCTGTTCCGTCACACTGCCAAGAATCCTGTCTTTAATCCTGTACTCAGTTTTCAAATTTGACCTTCCAAAATGCATCACCTCCATTTATTCAGGTTGAACTCCATCTGCCACCTCTCAGCCCATCTCTGCATCCTGTCAATGTCCCGCTGCAGCCAACAATAACCCTCTATACTGTCAACGACACTCCAACCTTTGTGTCGTCTGCGAACTTGCTGACCCCTCCTTCAATCCCCTCATCCAAGTCATTAATAAAAATTACAAACAGTAGAGGCCCAAGGACAGAGCCCTGTGGAACACCACTCACCACTGACTTCCAGGCAGAATATTTTCCTTCTACTACCACTCGCTGTCTTCTGTAGGCCAGCCAATTCTGTATCCAGACAGCTAAGTTTCCCTGTCTCCCATTCCTCCTGACCTTCTGAATGAACCTACCATGGGGAACCTTATCAAATGCCTTACTGAAGTCCATATACACCACATCCACAGCTTGACCCTCATCAACTTGCCTAGTAACATCCTCAAAGAACTCAGTAAGGTTTGTGAGGCATGACCTGCCCCTCACAAAGCCGTGTTGATTGCATTAAATCAAGCCATGCTCTTCCAGATGCTCATAAATCCTGTCCCTCAGAATCCTTTCTAACTCTTTACATACGACAGACGTGAGAGTGTCTTGTCTGTAATTGCCGGGGATTTCCCTATTTCCTTTCTTGAAGAGAGGAATTATATTTGCATCCCTCCAGTCCTCAGGTACGACTCCAATGGAGACCGAGGATGTAAGGATCTTCACAAGCAGCGAAGCAATCACATTTCTCACTTTCCAAAGCAGCCGAGGACAAATCTGGTTTGGCCCTGGCGACTTGTCAATCTTAATGTTTGTCAAAATGTTCAGCACATCAGCTTCCTCAATCTCCATCCGTTCCAGCATGCTTACCTGCTCCTCAATGGTTTCATTCACTACAAGGTCCTTTTCTTTAGTAATGACAGAAGCAAAAAACTCATGTAGGGGTTTCCCCTGCCTCCTCAGACTCTACACACAAGTTCCCTATGCTATCCCTGAGCGGCCCTACTCTTTCTTTGATCATTGTCTTACTCCTCACATCCGTGTAAAATGTCTTTGGATTCTCCCTAATCCTTCCTGTCAAGCCTTGTTCCTGCCCCCTCCTGGCTCTCCTCAGGCCATTTTTGAGCTCCTTCCTCGCCTGCCTGTAATCCTCTAGAGCTGAGCAAGACCCTTCCTTCCTCCACCTTACGTAAGCTGCCTTCTTTCTTTCAAAAAGAATCTCCTCCGCTCTCGTCATCCAAGATTCCTTTATCTTGCCCCTTCTTGCCTGTCTCAGAGGGACATATTTATGCATCACTCACAACAACTGTTCCTTAAACCGTCTCCACATGTTTATAGTGGCCTTTCCATGGAATAATTGCTCCCACTCCATGGTTCCCAACTCACGTCTGATAGTATCATAGTTTCCTTTTCCCCAATTAAATATCCTCCCATTGTGCCAGCTTCTCTCCTTCTCCATAGCTGTGTAGAATGTGAGGCAGTTGTGGTCAATATCAGCAAAATACTCTCCCACCGCAAGATCTGACACCTGCCCCAGCTCATTGCCGAGCACCAAAATCAAAATGGCCTCTCCCCTCGTCGGCCGCTTCAAGGTGCTGAGTTAGGAAACCCTCCTGAACACACCTTACAAAACCATCTGCTCGAAGGAGCTTTCCAATCAATATTGAGAAAGTTAAAGTCACCCATTACAACAACCCTATTACATTCACACTTTACCAAAATCTGCTGACCTATGCTTCCTTCAATCTCCCTGCTGCTGTTGGGGGGGGGGGGGGGAGGGGGCTGTAGTAAACAGGATGGTGTGAGTTTCTAACCTGAACTGACAGTGATGGATTTTATAAACTTGTATTAGAGGATACTACAGGTGGACATTCAGATGGTAATCTCAGTTCTGTAACGCCAAACTCTTACTCAATTCATCAGGACCTGGATATTCACATTGTGCGTGAACATTGTGTTCCAGCTCAATCGCATTTACTGCATAAAAGTTCTCCTTTCAATCATCCCATTCTCTGAATAGTTCTCCCCACACCTTCAATGTGTCCTGAGGGTCAGGCTGGGGGTGTTGTGTGGGACGCAGAAGGGTCAGGCAGGGGGTGTTGTGTGGGACGCAGTGAGGGTCAGGCTGGGGACGGTGTGTGGGACGCAGTGAGGGTCAGGCTGGGGACGGTGTGTGGGACGCAGTGAGGGTCAGGCTGGGGACTGTGTGAGGGAGGCAGTGAGGGTCAGGTTGGGGACGGTGTGTGGGAGGCAGTGAGGGTCAGGCTGGGGACGGTGTGTGGGACGGAGTGAGGGTCAGGCTGGGGACGGTGTGTGGGACGGAGTGAGGGTCAGGCTGGGGACGGTGTGTGGGACGGAGTGAGGGTCAGGCTGGGGGCGGTGTGTGGGACGCAGTGAGGGTCAAGCTGGGGACGGTGTGTGGGACGGAGTGAGGGTCAGGCTGGGGACGGTGTGTGGGACGGAGTGAGGGTCAGGCTGGGGACGGCGTGTGGGACGGAGTGAGGGTCAGGCTGGGGACGGTGTGTGGGACGGAGTGAAGGTCAGGCTGGGGACGGTGTGTGGGACGGAGTGAGGGTCAGGCTGGGGGCGGTGTGTGGGAGGCAGTGAGGGTCAGGCTGGGGACGGTGTGTGGGACGGAGTGAGGGTCAGGCTGGGGATGGTGTGTGGGAGGCAGTGAGGGTCAGGCTGGGGACGGTGTGAGGGACGGAGTGAGGGTCAGGCTGGGGACGGTGTGTGGGACGCAGTGAGGGTCAGGCTGGGGACGGTGTGTGGGAGGCAGTGAGGGTCAGGCTGGGGACGGTGTGAGGGACGGAGTGAGGGTCAGGCTGGGGACGGTGTGTGGGACGCAGTGAGGGTCAGGCTGGGGACGGTGTGTGGACAGCAGTGAGGGTCAGGCTGGGGTCGGTGTGTGGGACGCGGTGAGGGTCAGGCTGGGGACGGTGTGTGGGACGGAGTGAGGGTCAGGCTGGGGACGGTGTGTGGGACGCAGTGAGGGTCAAGCTGGGGACGGTGTGTGGGACGGAGTGAGGGTCAGGTTGGGGGCGGTGTGTGGGGCGCAGTGAGGGTCAGGCTGGGGACAGTGTGTGGGAGGCAGTGAGGGTCAGGCTGAGGACGGTGTGTGGGACGGAGTGAGGGTCAGGCTGGGGGCGGTGTGTGGGACGGAGTGAGGGTCAGGCTGGGGGCGGTGTGTGGGACGCAGTGAGGGTCAGGCTGGGGACGGTGTGTGGGACGGAGTGAGGGTCAGGCTGGGGACGGTGTGTGGGACGCAGTGAGTGTCAGGCTGGGGACGGTGTGTGGGACGCAGTGAGGGTCAGGCTGGGGACAGTGTGTGGGACGGAGTGAGGGTCAGGCTGGGGACGGTGTGTGGGACGGAGTGAGGGTCAGTCTGGGGACGCTATGTGGGACGGAGTGAGGGTCAGGCCGGGGGCGGTGTGTGGGACGCAGTGAGGGTCAGGCTGGGGGCGGTGTGTGGGACGCAGTGAGGGTCAGGCTGGGGACGGTATGTGGGACGGAGTGAGGGTCAGGCTGGGGACGGTGTGAGGGACGGAGTGAGGGTCAGGCTGGGGTTGGTGTGTGGGACGGAGTGAGGGTCAGGCTGGGGACGGTGTGTGGGATGGAGTGAGGGTCAGGCTGGGGACGGTGTGTGGGACGGAGTGAGGGTCAGGCTGGGGACGGTATGTGGGACGGAGTGAGGGTCAGGCTGGGGGCGGTGTGTGGGACGCAGTGAGGGTCAGGCTGGGGACGGCGTGTGGGATGGAGTGAGGGTCAGGCTGGGGACGGTGACTGGGACGGAGTGAGGGTCAAGCTGGTGGCGGTGTGTGGGACGGAGTGAGGGTCAGGCTGGGGATGGTGTATCGGACGGAGTGAGGGTCAGGCTAGGGACGGTATGTGGGACGGAGTGAGGGTCAGGCTGGGGACGGTGTGTGGGACGGAGTGAGGGTCAGGCTGGGGACGGTGTGTGGGACGGAGTGAGGGTCAGGCTGGGGACGGTGTGTGGGACGGAGTGAGGGTCAGGCTGGGGACAGTGTGTGGGACGGAGTGAGGGTCAGGCTGGGGACGGTGTGTGGGACGGAGTGAGGGTCAGGCTCGGGACGGTGTGTGGGAGGGAGTGAGGGTCAGGCTGGGGACCGTGTGTGGGACGGAGTGAGGGTCAGGCTGGGGGCGGTGTGTGGGACGGAGTGAGGGTCAGGCTGGGGGTGGTGTGTGGATTCCCATGTATGTCAGGCTGGGAGCGGTGTTGGACGACGGTGAGGGTCAGTCTGGGGGTGGTGTGTGGGCGGCAGTGAGGGTCAGGCTGGGGGCGGTGTGTGGGAGGCAGTGAGGGTCAGGCTGGGAGTGGTGTGTGGACGACAGTGAGGGTCAGGCTGGGAGGGGTGTTGCACGGCGGTAGGGGTCAGGCTGGGGGCTGTGTGTGGGTGGGCATTCGTGCTGTGTGCTGCTGCAGTCTCCTGAATGGGGAGCAGACTTTGAAAACTCCGAGCCCCAGAGGAAAGGCATTTAATCGCTTCACCGAATCATTGATTGTCCGAATGAATTAGTGCCCACCCAACTCGTTCACATAATTGAGGTTCCTCTGTCGGTGGGAACATGATTTGGAAGGGTTTAGCGGGATATGGGCCAGGTGCTGGCAGGTGGGACTAGAATGGGTTGGGAGACCTGGTCAGCATGGACGGGTTGGACCGAAGGGTCTGTTTCTGTGCTGTATATCTCTATGACTCTATGACCTTCCAGCCAATTTTGTATCCAAATCTCCCCATCTCCTTGTATTCTATGGTGATGGACTTTTATACCCGTGTGTTATGTGAACCCTTGCTGAACGTCTTTCTGAACCCAAGTTAGTGATTTCCGTGCACAAAACCATGCTGACTATCCCTAATCAATCTTGTCTTTCCAATTACATGTACATCCTGCTCCTCATAAGCCCTTCCAACAACTTGCCTTATACTGACTACAGGCTCACCGGTCTATAGTTTGCTGAATTTTCCTTACCACCTTTCTCAAATAAGGGCACCAGTCTTCCAGCAACTAGTCCAGAACCAGAGGGCATAGGTTTAGGGTGACAGGGTAAAGATATAAAAGAGACTGAAGGGGCAACTGTTTCACACAGAGGGTGGTACGTGCATGGAATGAGCTGCCAGAGGAAGTGGTAGAGGCAGGTACAATTGCAACATTTAAGAGGCATTTGGATGGATATATGAATAGGAAGGGTTTGGAGGGATATGGGCTGGGTGCTGACGGGTAGGACTAGATTGGGTTGGGATATCTGGTCAGCATGGATGGGTTGGATGGAAGGGTCTGTTTCCATGTTGTACATCTCAATGACTCTGACACGAAATGGCCAGTTTCCACACCACAGTGACTCTACGGGAAACCCATTTGGACAGGTACCTCATAGGAAATGTTTGGATCCATGTGGACCAAGGGGAGGCAGGTGAGATTACCTCAGTTTGGAATTATGTTTGACATGGATTGATTGGATCACAGGGTCTGTTTCCATGCTACATAACATTACGACTCTAATTCTTGCTATCTCTGCATTCCTCCCTTTTCACATGTCTCCCTATCTCTGTCACCTCACCCAGCCTCACAACTCTTCCTTATCTTCCAAGTTTGTGAGAAGATTTGTAGCTCGGGTCATCGTTGTTGTGGTTCTGTTCGCCGAGCTGGGAATTTGTGTTGCAGATGTTTTGTCCCCTGTCTAGGTGACATCCTCAGGGCTTGGGAGCCTCCTGTGAAGCCCTTCTGTGATGTTTCCTCCGACATTTATAGTGGTTCAGGAACTGACAACCGGAAGCGGCAGAGACAGACCACTATAAATGCCGGAGGATAAATCACAGAAGCGCTTCACAGGAGGCTCCCAAGCACTGAGGATGTCACCTAGACAGGGGACGAAACGTCTGCAAGACAAATTTCCAGCTCGGCGAACATCTTCCTTATCTCTAATAATTCCTCTCCAGCCTCAGACCCCTCCCTAACTCTAATCCCCTCCAGTCTCTGAAAGTTGTGCTATATGTGCCTTTCTTTGATTGCATCCTTTAGGATATCCCATTTTTATTTCTCACTTGATGATGGCCCTTTCAGATTCCTGCATCGAGCTCCAGAATTTCCTCCTAAACCGCTCCATCTCACTTTCCTCCCAAACACATTCACCAATCATGTGTCATCTAATCTACTATCATTTTTTCTGACCTGGTTTCAAAGGTGGCCGGTCATATTCCTATATTAAGTGTGTTGAGGTTTACAGCAAAGAAAAAGGCTCTGTGGGCCATTGAGTCTGTGCCAGTAAAGAAAACTATAACCAAACTATCCTGATCCATTTTCCAATACACAGCCATTGGCACCATCTGTCTTGGTATCACAGTGTGCACCGAAATGTGTCTTAAATGCAGTTGGGAATTCTGTGTCTCCCACACTTACAGACCCAGGTTTAGTGCAACTGTTGCTCGATGATGGCATCACCCACAGGAACACAGAGCAGCTGGGTCTGTGCAAACCAGAGATCGCCCACACATTGGGAAGGATGGCAGGGTCCCTGAGATGGGGCACAGGAGATTTACCAGGATGGTTCAAGGAATGGGGGATTGTAGTAGCATGTTTTGGATATTATTTTACATTATTCATTGGTATGATATAGTTGTTGCTGATACATTGGGTAGATAATATCGATCTACAATAGATGGACTCTCCTTCCCAACCTCTCCCCTTGCCTGGGCTGGGGTAACCTTCAGGTTGAACCACCACCAGTCATCTCTCCCTAATGAGAGAGCAGCCTCTCTGGTAGGACAATGCTGACTTTGCCTCTTACACAGTGATGACACTGTACCTCGAGGGTGGGGAGAGGGAATGCTGAAGGTGGTGGATGGGACACCACTCAGGCACAGTGCTTTGTCCTGGAGGATGTTCATGTTCTTTAACATTGCTGGGAGCTGCACTGATGCAGGCAAGTGGAGAATGTTCCAACACAACCCAGATGTGTGCCTTATAGAGAGCAAACAGACATTGGGGAATCAGGGATTGAGGGAAACTGTGATTGTTCTCCTTGTAGCAAAGGAAATTGAGGGGAGCTGTGACAGAGGGGTTTACAAACGTTACCCGTTATAATAATAAACCTGACACCCATCAGCTCATTATACAAGGATTACAGGACACATTGAAGGTGTGGGGAGAACTATTGCGAGAATGGGATGATTGAAAGGAGAACTTTTATGCAGTAAATGGGATTGAGCTGGAACACAATGTTCACGCACAATGTGAATATCCTGGTCCTGATGAATTGAGTAAGAGTTTGGCGTTACAGTTACTGAGATTACCATCTGAATACCCACCTGTAGTATCCTGTAATAGAAGTTTATAAAATCCATCACTGTCAGTTCAGGTTAGAAACTCACACCATCCCCTCCTCCTGGCCCAGGATGACTGGACACATTACCCCTTGTGGAGGTCAGCAGTTAGTTCAGGGGAAATCTATGTGGGTTTCTAGGAGTTTCCACCTTGGGACTTTATGTGACTGAACAGGGCAGATATTTCATAGATGGGACAGAATGATCCAAGAGTCAGTGAGATGTGGAGAGCAGGAGTTCCTTCCTTTTCTTTCCTTCCGTGTTGCCGCTGTGCCTCATCAATAAGACATGGGGAGTGAAAGGTTCATGCAGCTCGATGGGCAAGTTGTCTCCATTCTGACCAATGGGCAACAAGCTCCTCCTAGTCATCCCATAGAGTCTCACGAAAAACAGAGCAACACTGCACGCTTCCCACTGCTCAGAATTCCCAGTAAACGTTTAGAAGAATTGGGGGGTGGGAATATCTGTCAGAAAAGGCATAACTGTAAAGGTCTAAGAGGATTGTGAAGAGAGAGAGATGCACAGGAGAAGGGGGCAACAAGTTGCCAGATGGAGTATAATTTGGGAAAATGGGAAGTTGGTCATTTTGGAGGGGATAATAAAAGAACAGAGTGCTATTTAAATGGTGGAAACTGTAGAAAGCTGCACCACAAAGGGACCAGGGGGTAATTGTGCAGGAAACACAGAAAGCAGCAGATTATTGGTCAGTCACGGAATCAATGGTTCGGCTTCAGATTCGTCAAGTTTAAGGTAACACCGACACGGGGAAGGGGTTTCAGTAGCAATGGAGCTGGGGTGAGGGGGAGACAAGCTACATTTTAGAGAATGGAATTCCTGGTGTTTGTGATTGTGTGGATGTCTGATCAGAAGGTCACTTTGGGGTCAGATATAACAGCAATATTGTGAAGAATGTAGTGTACCTCAGATATTTCCCAGTGGGAGGGAGGGGCTCAGCAGTAAGGGAAAGGAATTTGTAATAGCAACTGAAGGCAATGGTTCTAACCATTACAATGTTTCACTGGAGAAAATTGCAGCTAATCGAGTAGTGGGAGCGTGGTAAGCAGTTTGATAACTGAGTAACAGTGGAGTAATGAAGAGGGATGATGGGGAGGGAGAGCTGGGCAGTGTCAGTTTACATGTGAAACCTAACACAGTGCTTTTGGACAATGTCACCTCCTGGCAGTATGTCGGTGAGAAAAAGGAGGGTCCAAGGATAGATCCTTAGATTCCCTACAGTGTGGAAACAGTCCCTTCGTCCCAACAAGTCCACACCGACCCTCCGAAGAGGAACCCATCTAGACCCATTCCCATACGTTTACCACTGATTAATGCACCGAACACTACAGGCACTTTAGCATGGCCATTTCACCTAACCTGCACATCTTTGGACTGTGGGAAGAAACCGCAGCACCCGGAGGAAACCCACGCAGACACGGGGAGAATGTGAAAACTCCACACAATCGCCCGAGGCTGGAATCTAACCTGAGTCCCTGATGCTGTGAGGCAGCAGTGCTCACCATTGAGCCACCGTGCTGGCCAACCCTTGAGGGACACCACATGCAATGAATTCAGAAAGGAACTCAGAGAGGGGATCACAGCTACAGAAGTTACCATTGTCGAGGAGGGTCTGCCTACTGAGGCAGTATGGGTGGAAATTAGGATCAGTAAGGGAGCAGTCACCTCATTAGGGGTTTACTACAGCTCCCTCCCCCCCCCCCCCCCCTTTTTGCTTCTGTCTTTACTAAAGAAAAATACCTTGTAGTGAATGAAACCATTGAGGAGCAGGTAAGCATGCTGGGACAGATAGACATTGAGGAAGCTGATGTGCTGAATATTTTGACAAACATTAAGATTGACAAGTCGTCAGGGCCAGACCAGATTTGTCCTCGGCTGCTTTGGGAAGTGAGAAATGTGATTGCTTCGCTGCTTGCGAAGATCCTTACATCCTCGCTCTCCATTGGAGTCGTACCTGAGGACTGGAGGGAGGCAAATGTAATTCCTCTCTTCAAGAAAGTAAATAGGGAAATTCCAGGCAATTATAGACCAGACACTCTCACGTCTGTCGTCTGTAACCAGTTAGAAAGGATTCTGAGGGACAGGATTTATGAGCATCTGGAAGAGCATGGCTTGATTTAATGCAATCAACACGGCTTTGTGAGGGGCAGGTCATGCCTCACAAACCTTACTGAGTGCTTTGAGGATGTTACTAGGCAAGTTGATGAGGGTCGAGCTGTGGATGTGGTGTATATGGACTTCAGTAAGGCATTTGATAAGGTTCCCCTGGTAGGTTCATTCAGAAGGTCAGGAGGAATGGGATACAGAGGAACTTAGCTGTCTGGATACAGAATTGGTTGGCCAACAGAAGACAGCGAGTGGTAGGAGAAGGAAAATATTCTGCCTGGAAGTCAGTGGTGCGTGGTGTTCCACAGGTTCTGTCCTTGGGCCTCTACTGTTTGTAATTTTTATTAATGAATTGGATGAGGGGATTGAAGGAGGGGTCAGCAAGTTTGCAGATGACGCAAAGGTTGGAGGTGTCATTGACAGTATGGAGGGCTGTTGTTGGCTGCAGCGGGACATTGACAGGATGCAGAGATGGGCTGAGAGATGGCAGATGGAGTTCAACCTGGATAAATGGAGGTGATGCATTTTGGAAGGTCAAATTTGAAAGCTGAGTACAGGATTAAAGACAGGATTCTTGGCAGTGTGGAGGAACAGAGGGATCTTGGTGTGCCGGTACATAGATCCCTTAAAATCGCTACCCAAGTGGAGAGGGTTGTTAAGAAAGCATATGGTGTTTTGGCTTTCATTAACAGGAGGATTGTGTTTAAGATCCGTGAGATCTTGATGCAGCTCTATAAAACTTTGGTTCGAACGCACTTGGAATACTGTGTCCAGTTCTGGTCGCCCTATTAAAGGAAAGATGTGGATGCTTTGGAGAGGGTTCAGAGGAGGTTTACCAGAATGCTGCCTGGAATGGAGGGCTTATCTAACAAAGAGAGATTGACTGAGCTCGGTCTCCTTTCAGTGGAAAAAAGAAGGAGGGCAGGGGACCTAATTGAGGTGTACAAGATAATGAGAGGCGTAGAAAGGGTTGATAGCCAGAGACTTTTTTTCCCAGGGCAGAAATTGCTAACACGAGAGGTCATAGTTTTAAGCTGTTTGGAGGAAAGTATGGAGGGGATGTCAGAGGCGGGTTCTTTAAGCAGAGAGTTGCGAGAGCATGGAATGCGTTGCAAGCAGCAGTTGTGGAAGCAAGGTCATTGGGGATATTTAAGTGACTGCTGGACATGCATATGGTCATAGAAATTTGAGGGTTCATACTTTAGGTTTACCTTACATAAGGATCAATGGTCAGCACAACATCAAGGGCTGAAGGGCCTGTTCTGTGCTGTACTGTTCGATGTCCTATGTTCTATGTTCTATGAAGTGTATCTGTACCTTTCGACCATCTGCAACCTGCACTGACAGATAGTGCTCCCTCAATACCTTAGAAACCATCCCCTCAGTATGTTTATCCCCAAAGCACCTCGACAGAACATTCATGCTCTCAACACCTCCGAAAGCAAACCTGTTGCCCCCTTGGACCGTGTTCAACCCCAAATCTGTTCTCACTGTGATGACCCACTGCCACCTCCAAGATTGGAGCCCAGGGCCCAGAACATTATTTGAGTCTCTGGATTGATCATACAATCCCTAAGATGTGGAAGCAGGTCATTCGGCCTATCAGGTTCACACTGACCCTCGGCAGAGCATCCCACCCTACCCCCTCTATCCCCAGATCCCTTCATTTCCTCTGGCTAACCCACCCAGCCTGCACATCTTTGGACAGTGGGTGGGAACTGGAGCAGCCGGAGGCTGACACGGGGAGAATGTGCCAACTCCACACAGACAGTCGCCCGAGGCTGGAATCGAACCCGGGTGGGGTGAGGCAACACTGAGCCCCCGTGACCATCCCACCATCTCCTCCCCGTTTATGACCGTTTGATATCTGTACCCGGGGAGTATAGAACTTGTCTAGCGTTTATGTAAGAAAGATTAGGGACAAGGGCAATGCCTCCACAAGCTCAAGATGCTTGGTCCCCCTCGAAAAAAATATTTATATCAATTTCAAAAAGGTACTTTATTCACAAAAAAACTTTACGTACAAACATAGTCACTAAAGTTCGGTTCTGTACAGTCTGTATAACAAGTCTTTTCCATGACATATATACTCCCCTTGGCTGATTAACTAAAATGTTAGGTCTGAGCTGTTTCTTCTGAATTAACATCACAAAGTTACATTGAGAAGGATCTTTGTTAAGTGCCTGTGTTCTGTATCTGTTCTCCCATGTACCCCGCCCTCCGAATACAATACCTTACAAAGCCTTAAACCTGTTTGTCAACTTTCAGCAGAAGCAGCCTCAGGGCATTGCACACTGACTGAATTACTCAGTGACGCTTGGATCAGGTCAAATTCTCAAGCAAACAGATGGTGGGGAAATTCAGCAGGTAGCAACGGTGAAGTGAGAGAGGAACAATTCGCATTTCAAGTGACCCTTCCTCAAAATGGTCTTTTCTGAAGGAACGTTCCCGCTGAAATCACTGGATTGAAAGGTGAACTCTCTCTCTGTCTCTTTCTCCCTACCCCTTCAGAGATGCTGCCGGACATGCTGAGTTTCTTCAGCAATCTCTGTATTGATGTTTCAGGCCTCCAGCGCGTCCGTACAGATTGATTTTAGTGTTGAATTCTCAAGCTTGCTCTAGTAAAGGGATAGAATCCCCCTGCTACAAAGGGGGGTCACTTAACTCAGCTAACAGGTTCGTGATGCCAACATTGTTGGCTCAATCTCTATCATGTCTGAAATTACGATGAAGGTCCCAGCTTCTCAACCTCACCCCTCACCTGAGGTGTGTGACCCACCAGGCCTCTCTCTCTGACAAGACAGCAGCTCTCGGGTCCTCCTGGTCTATACTAACTTCCCAACTTTAAAAGGGCACTCCAGTAAGAGAGCTCTTTACATGGTTCAGGTCAAAATCCTGGAGCTCCCTCCCTAACATCACTGTGGGACACCCAAGGACTGCAGCAGGAGAGTACAGCTCACCCCCACCTTCCAGGCAACTATTAGAGGGTGTGGGAATCACATACAAGCCACATGTGAAAATACGTTTTATAACAGGGTCACGGTGGATGGTCACTAACTCTGTTTCTTTCCCCGTGTTGAAATCAGCGTAATGAAGGAGCTCAGGGTGGGTTGAAAATGACAATGATAGCCTTTCGTAGGTTGGTGTTTATGAGAGTATGTATCGACAGTATGAATGTTTGAGCACTTATTCAAGGGCATGCAGGTAGCTGCCAGAGGAAGTGATGGGGCTGGTACAATTGTGACATTTAAAAGGCATCAGGATGAGTATGTGAATAGGAAGGGTTTAGAGGGGTATCAGCCAAGTGCTAGCTAATGGGATGAAATGAGATGAGAACATCTGTTTGGTATGGACGCGTTGGACAGGAGGGTCCATTTCCAAGCTGTGCATCTCTGTGACTCTGTGCCTCTGAATAGTCTATAACAGAGATATTCAGTCAGTGTTTGTGTGTCTCTCTCAGGCTTCCTCAGAATCTGCAAACCCTATGTCTCCAAATTTCCACAAGACTCTATGAAATAGAAAAAAAAGAGGGTCAGTGCTGAGGGAGTACTGCACTGTCGGAGGGTCAGTACTGAGGAAGTGCTGCACTGTCAGAGGGTCAGTACTGAGGGAGTGCTGCACTGTCAGACGGTCAGTACTGAGGGAGTGCTAAACTGTCAGAGGGTCAGTGCTGAGGGACTGCTGCACTGGAAGAGGTCCAGTACTGAGGGAGTGCTGCACTGTCAGAAGATCAGTACTGCGGGAGTGCTGCACTGTCAGAGGGTCAGTACTAAGGGAGCGCTGCACTGTCAGAATGTCAGAACTAAAGGAGCGCTACACTGTCAGAATGTCAGAACTAAAGGAGCGCTGCACTGTCAAAGAGCTGCACTGCAAGAGGGTCAGTACTGAGGGTGTACCGCACTGTCACACGGTCGGTATGGGGGCAGAGCCACTCTGTTACATGGTCAGTACTGAGGAATTCTGCACTGTGTGAGCGTCAGTACTGAGGGAGTGCCGCACTGTCAGAGGGTCTGTACTGAGGGATCACTGCACTGTCAGAGGGTCAGTACTGACGGACTGCTGCACTGCCAGAGGGTCATTACCGAGGGATCACTGCACTGTCGGACATTCAGTAGTGAGGGACTGCTGCATTACCAGACAGCCATTTCTGAGGAGTACTACACTGTCAAAGGGTCAGTACTGAATGAGCACCACACTGTCAGTGGTTCAGTCCAGAGGGAATGCCGCACTGTCTGAGGCTCTGTACTCTGAGAGCACTGCACCATCAGAGGGTCAGTACTGAACGAGCACGACACTGTCAGAGGGTCAGCACTGAGGGAGAATGCATTATCAAAAGGTCACTACTGAGGGTGCGCTACACAGTGAGAGTGTCAATTCTGAGTCAGTGCAATTTCAGAGAGACAGTACAGAGAGAGTGCTGCACTGTCAGAGGGTCAGAACTGAGAGAGTGCTGCACTGTCAGATGGTCAGTACTGAGAGAGTGCTACACTGTCAGAGGGTCAGTTCTGAGGGAGTGCTGCACTGTCTGAGGGTCAGTACTGAGTGAGCACCACACTGTCAGAGTTTCAGTCCAGACGGCAAGCCTCACTGTCAGAGGATCTGCACTGAGAGAGCACTGCACCACCAGAGGGTCAGTACTGAGGGAGTGCCTCATTGACAGAGGGTCAGTACTGAGAGAGTGCTGCACTGTCAGAGTGTCAATACTGAGGGAGTGCTGCAGTGTCAGAGGGTTAGTCCATAGAGAGTGCTGCACAGTCAGATAGACAGTACTGAGGCACTGCTGGAATGTCAGATGTGCAGGACCGAGGCAGAAGGTCAATGCTGAGGGACTGCTACACTGTCAATGAGTCAGCACTGAGGCAGTGCTGCACTGTCAGACAGTCAGTTAGGATGGAGTGCTATACTGTCAGAGGTTTTGTCCTGAGATTGGGCAACACTGTCGGAGGTCTGTACAGGGCCACTTCCACGCAGTCAGAGAGTCAGTACTGAGGGAGTGGATCACTATCAGATGATCAGTGTGGAGGGAGTGCAGCATTGTCAGAGGGTCAGTGTGGAGGGAATGCAGCATTGTCAGAGGGTCAGTGTGGAGAGAGTGCAGCATTTTCAGTGGATCAGGGTGGAGGGAGTGCAGCATTGTCAGAGGATCAGTATGGAGGGCGTGCCGTAATGTCAGAGGATCAGTGTGGAGGGAGTGCAGCATTGTCAGAGGGTCAGTGTGGAGGGAGTGCAGCATTTTCACAGGGTCAGTATGGAGGGAGTGCAGCATTTTCAGAGGATCAGTTGGAGGGAGTGCAGCATTGTCAGAGGATCAATGTGGAGAGAGTGCAGCATTGTAAGTGGATCAGGGTGGAGAGAGTGCAGCATTGTCAGAGGATCAGTATGGAGTGAGTGCAGCATTGTCAGAGGGTCAGTTGGAGGGAGTGCAGCATTGTCATAGGGTCAGTATGGAGGGGGTGCAGCATTGTCAGAGGATCAGTGTGGAGGGAGTGCAGCATTGTCAGAGGGTCAGCTGGAGGGAGTGCGGCATTGTCAGAGGATCAGTATGGAGGGAGTGCAGCATTGTCAGAGGGTCAGTGTGGAGGGAGTGCAGCATTGTCAGAGGGTCAGTATGGAGGGTGTGCAGCATTGTCAGAGGGTCAGTATGGAGGGAGACCAGCATTGTCAGAGGGTCAGTGTGGAGGGAGTGCAGCATTGTCAGAGGGTCAGTGTGGAGGGAGTGCAGCATTTTACAGAGGATCAGTGTGGAGGGAGTGCAGCATTGTCAGAGGGTCAGTGTGGAGGGAATGCAGTATTGTCAGAGGATCGGTGTGGAGGGAGTGTAGCATTGTCAGAGTGTCAGTATGAAGGGAGTGCAGCATTGTCAGAGGGTCAGTATGGAGGGAGTGTAGCATTGTCAGAGGGTCAGTGTGGAGGGAGTGCAGCATTTTCAGTGGGTCTGTATGGAGGGAGTGCAGCATTGTCAGAGGATCAGTATGGAGGGTGTACTGCATTGTCAGAGGTTCAGGGTGGAGAGAGTGCAGCATGGTCAGAGGGTCAGTGTGGAGGGAGTGCAGCATTTTCACAGGGTCAGTATGGAGGGAGTGCAGCATTTTCAGAGGATCAGTTGGAGGGAGTGCAGCATTGTCAGAGGATCAATGTGGAGAGAGTGCAGCATTGTAAGTGGATCAGGGTGGAGAGAGTGCAGCATTGTCAGAGGATCAGTATGGAGTGAGTGCAGCATTGTCAGAGGGTCAGTTGGAGGGAGTGCAGCATTGTCATAGGGTCAGTATGGAGGGGGTGCAGCATTGTCAGAGGATCAGTGTGGAGGGAGTGCAGCATTGTCAGAGGGTCAGCTGGAGGGAGTGCGGCATTGTCAGAGGATCAGTATGGAGGGAGTGCAGCATTGTCAGAGGGTCAGTGTGGAGGGAGTGCAGCATTGTCAGAGGGTCAGTATGGAGGGTGTGCAGCATTGTCAGAGGGTCAGTATGGAGGGAGACCAGCATTGTCAGAGGGTCAGTGTGGGGGAGTGCAGCATTGTCAGAGGGTCAGTGTGGAGGGAGTGCAGCATTTTACAGAGGATCAGTGTGGAGGGAGTGCAGCATTGTCAGAGGGTCAGTGTGGAGGGAATGCAGTATTGTCAGAGGATCGGTGTGGAGGGAGTGTAGCATTGTCAGAGTGTCAGTATGAAGGGAGTGCAGCATTGTCAGAGGGTCAGTATGGAGGGAGTGTAGCATTGTCAGAGGGTCAGTGTGGAGGGAGTGCAGCATTTTCAGTGGGTCTGTATGGAGGGAGTGCAGCATTGTCAGAGGATCAGTATGGAGGGTGTACTGCATTGTCAGAGGTTCAGGGTGGAGAGAGTGCAGCATGGTCAGAGGGTCAGTGTGGAGGGAGTTCAGCATTTTCAGAGGGTCCGTTGGAGGGACTGCAGCATTGTCACAGGATCAGTATGGAGTGAGTGCAGCATTTTACAGAGGATCAGTGTGGAGGGAGTGCAGCATTATCAGAGGGTCAGTGTGGAGGGAGTGCAGCATTTTCAGAGGATCAGTGTGGAGGGAGTGCAGCATTGTCAGAGGGTCAGTTGGAGGGAGTGCAGCTATGTCAGAGGATCAGTATGGAGGGAGTGCAGCATTGTCAGAGGATCAGTATGGAGGGTGTACAGCATTGTCAGAGGATCAGTGTGGAGAGAGTGCAGCATTGTCAGTGGATCAGGGTGGAGAGAGTGCAGCATTGTCAGAGAATCAGTGTGCAGTGAGTGCAGCATTGTCAGAGGGTTAGTTGGAGGGAGTGCAGCATTGTCAGAGGATCAGTATGGAGGGAGTGCCGCAATGTCAGAGTGTCAGTGTGGAGGGAGTGCAGCATTGACATAGGGTCAGTATGGAGGGGGTGCAGCATTGTCAGAGGGTCAGTGTGGAGGGTGTGCAGCATTGTCAGAGGGTCAGTGTGGAGGGAGTGCAGCATTTTCAGAGGGTCGGTGTGGAGGGAGTGCAGCATTGTCAGAGTGACAGTATGAAGGGAGTGCAGCATTGTCAGAGGGTCAGTGTGGAAGGAGTGCAGCATTGTCAGAGGGTCAGTGTGGAGGGAGTGCAGCATTTTCAGTTGGTCTACATGGAGTGACTGCAGCATTGTCAGAGGATCATTGTGGAGAGAGTGCAGCATGGTCATAGGGTCAGTGTGGAGGGAGTGCAGCATTGTCAGAGGGTCAGTATGAAGGGAGTGCTGCATTGTCAGAGGGTCAGTGTGGAGGGAGTGCAGCATATTACAGAGGATCAGTGTGGAGGGAGTGCAGCATTATCAGAGGGTCACGGTGGAGGAAGTGCAGCATTGTCAGAGGGTCATTTGGAGGGAGTGCAGCTTTGTCAGAGGATCAGTATGGAGGGAGTGCAGCATTGTCAGAGGATCAGTATGGAGGGTGTACAGCATTGTCAAAGGATCAGTGTGGAGAGATTGCAGCATTGTCAGAGAATCAGTGTGCAGTGAGTGCAGCATTGTCAGAGGGTTAGTTGGAGGGAGTGCAGCATTGTCAGAGGATCAGTATGGAGGGAGTGCCGCAATGTCAGAGTGTCAGTGTGGAGGGAGTGCAGCATTGTCAGAGCATCAGTGTGGAGGGAGTGTAGCATTGTCAGAGGGTCAGTGTGGAGGGAGTGCAGCATTTTCAGTTGGTCTATATGGAGGGAGTGCAGCATTGTCAGAGGATCAGATTGGAGAGAGTGCAGCATGGTCAGAGGGTCAGTGTGGAGGGAGTGCAGCATTGTCAGAGGGTCAGTTGTAGGGAGTGCAGCATTGTCACTGGATCAGTATGGAGTGAGTGCAGCATTGTCAGAGGGTCAGTGTGGAGGGAGTGCAGCACTTTACAGAGGATCAGTGTGGAGGGAGTGCAGCATTATCAGAGGGTCAGTGTGGAGGGAGTGCAGCATTTTCAGAGGATCAGTATGGAGGGTGTGCAGCATTGTCAGAGGGTCAGTTGGAGGGAGTGCAGCATTGTCAGAGGGTCAGTGTGGAGTGAGTGCAGCATTTTCAGCGGGTCAGTATGGAGGGAGTGCAGCATTTTCAGAGGATCAGTATGGAGTGAGTGCAGCATTGTCAGAGGGTCAGTTGGAGGGAGTGCAGCATTGTCAGAGGATCAGTATGGAGGGAGTGCAGCATTGTCAGAGGATCAGTATGGAGGGTGTACAGCATTGTCAGAGGATCAGTGTGGAGAGAGTGCAGCATTGTCAGAGGGTCAGTTGGAGGGAGTGCAGCATTGTCAGTGGATCAGGGTGGAGAGAGTGCAGCATTGTCAGAGGGTCAGTTGGAGGGAGTGCAGCATTGTCAGTGGATCAGGGTGGAGAGAGTGCAGCATTGTCAGAGTGTCAGTGTGGAGGGAGTGCAGCATTGTCATAGGGTCAGTATGGAGGGGGTGCAGCATTGTCAGAGGGTCAGTCTGGAGGGAGTGCAGCATTGTCAGAGGGTCAGTGTGGAGGGAGTGCAGCATTGTCAGAGGTTCAGTACGGAGGGTGTGCAGCATTGTCAGAGGATCAGTGTGGAGGGAGTGCAGCATTATCAGAGGGTCAGTGTGGAGGGAGTGCAGCATTGTCAGAGGATCAGTGTGGAGGGAGTGCAGCATTATCAGAGGGTCAGTGTGGAAGGAGTGCAGCATTTTCAGAGGATCAGTGTGGAGGGAGTGCAGCATTGTCAGAGGATCAGTGTGGAGGGAGTGCAGCTTTATCAGAGGGTCAGTGTGGAGAAATGCAGCATTGTCAGAGGATCAGGATGGAGGGAGTGCAGCATTGTCAGAGCGTCAGTGTGGAGGGTGTGCAGCATTGTCAGAGGGTCAGTGTGGAGGGAGTGCAGCATTATCAGAGAATCAGTGTGGAGGGAGTGCAGCATTGTCAGAGGGTCAGTATGAAGGGAGTGCAGCATTATCAGAGCATCATCGTGGAGGGCGCGCAGCATTGTCAGAGTGTCAGTGTGGAGGGAGTGCAGCATTGTCAGAGGGTCAGTTGGAGGGAGTGCAGCATTGTCAGAGGATCAGTATGGAGGCAGTGCAGCATTGTCAGAGTGTCAGTGTGGAGGGAGTGCAGCATTGTCAGAGGGTCAGTTGGAGGGAGTGCAGCATTGTCAGAGGATCAGTGTGGAGGGAGTGCAGCATTGTCAGAGGGTCAGTATGGAGGGAGTGCAGCATATTCAGAGGGTCAGTGTGGAGGGAGTGCAGCATTATCAGAGGGTCAGTGTGGAGGAAATGCAGCATTGTCAGAGGATGAGTATGGAGGGATTGCAGCATTGTCAGAGCATCAGTGTGGAGGGAGTGCAGAATTGTCAGACGATCAGTATGGAGGGAATGCAGCATTGCCGGAGGATCAGTATGGAGGGAATGCAGTATTGTCAGAGGATCGGTGTGGAGGGAGTGCAGCATTGTCAGAGGGTCTGTATGGAGGGAGTGCAGCATTGTCAGAGGATCAGTATGGAGGGTGTACTGCATTGTCAGAGGATCAGGGTGGAGAGAGTGCAGCATGGTCAGAGGGTCAGTGTGGAGGGAGTTCAGCATTTTCAGAGGGTCAGTTGGAGGGAGTGCAGCATTGTCACAGGATCAGTATGGAGTGAGTGCAGCATTGTCAGAGGGTCAGTGTGGAGGGAGTACAGCATTTTACAGAGGATCAGTGTGGAGGGAGTGCAGCATTGTCAGAGGGTCAGTGTGGAGGGAATGCAGTATTGTCAGTGGATCAGGGTGGAGAGAGTGCAGCATTGTCAGAGAATCAGTGTGCAGTGAGTGCAGCATTGTCAGAGGGTTAGTTGGAGGGAGTGCAGCATTGTCAGAGGATCAGTATGGAGGGAGTGCCGCAATGTCAGAGTGTCAGTGTGGAGGGAGTGCAGCATTGTCAGAGCATCAGTGTGGAGGGAGTGTAGCATTGTCAGAGGGTCAGTGTGGAGGGAGTGCAGCATTTTCAGTTGGTCTATATGGAGGGAGTGCAGCATTGTCAGAGGATCAGATTGGAGAGAGTGCAGCATGGTCAGAGGGTCAGTGTGGAGGGAGTGCAGCATTGTCAGAGGGTCAGTTGGAGGGAGTGCAGCATTGTCACTGGATCAGTATGGAGTGAGTGCAGCATTGTCAGAGGGTCAGTGTGGAGGGAGTGCAGCACTTTACAGAGGATCAGTGTGGAGGGAGTGCAGCATTTTCAGAGGATCAGTATGGAGGGTGTGCAGCATTGTCAGAGGGTCAGTTGGAGGGAGTGCAGCATTGTCAGAGGGTCAGTGTGGAGTGAGTGCAGCATTTTCAGCGGGTCAGTATGGAGGGAGTGCAGCATTTTCAGAGGATCAGTATGGAGTGAGTCAAGCATTGTCAGAGGGTCAGTTGGAGGGAGTGCAGCATTGTCAGAGGATCAGTATGGAGGGAGTGCAGCATTGTCAGAGGATCAGTATGGAGGGTGTACAGCATTGTCAGAGGATCAGTGTGGAGAGAGTGCAGCATTGTCAGAGGGTCAGTTGGAGGGAGTGCAGCATTGTCAGTGGATCAGGGTGGAGAGAGTGCAGCATTGTCAGAGGGTCAGTTGGAGGGAGTGCAGCATTGTCAGTGGATCAGGGTGGAGAGAGTGCAGCATTGTCAGAGTGTCAGTGTGGAGGGAGTGCAGCATTGTCATAGGGTCAGTATGGAGGGGGTGCAGCATTGTCAGAGGGTCAGTCTGGAGGGAGTGCAGCATTGTCAGAGGGTCAGTGTGGAGGGAGTGCAGCATTGTCAGAGGGTCAGTACGGAGGGTGTGCAGCATTGTCAGAGGATCAGTGTGGAGGGAGTGCAGCATTATCAGAGGGTCAGTGTGGAGGGAGTGCAGCATTGTCAGAGGATCAGTGTGGAGGGAGTGCAGCATTATCAGAGGGTCAGTGTGGAAGGAGTGCAGCATTTTCAGAGGATCAGTGTGGAGGGAGTGCAGCATTGTCAGAGGATCAGTGTGGAGGGAGTGCAGCTTTATCAGAGGGTCAGTGTGGAGAAATGCAGCATTGTCAGAGGATCAGGATGGAGGGAGTGCAGCATTGTCAGAGGGTCAGTGTGGAGGGTGTGCAGAATTGTCAGAGGGTCAGTGTGGAGGGAGTGCAGCATTATCAGAGAATCATTGTGGAGGGAGTGCAGCATTGTCAGAGGGTCAGTATGAAGGGAGTGCAGCATTATCAGAGCATCATCGTGGAGGGCGCGCAGCATTGTCAGAGTGTCAGTGTGGAGGGAGTGCAGCATTGTCAGAGTGTCAGTGTGGAGGGAGTGCAGCATTGTCAGAGGGTCAGTTGGAGGGAGTGCAGCATTGTCAGAGGATCAGTATGGAGGCAGTGCAGCATTGTCAGAGTGTCAGTGTGGAGGGAGTGCAGCATTGTCAGAGGGTCAGTTGGAGGGAGTGCAGCATTGTCAGAGGATCAGTGTGGAGGGAGTGCAGCATTGTCAGAGGGTCAGTATGGAGGGAGTGCAGCATATTCAGAGGGTCAGTGTGGAGGGAGTGCAGCATTATCAGAGGGTCAGTGTGGAGGAAATGCAGCATTGTCAGAGGATCAGTATGGAGGGATTGCAGCATTTTCAGAGCATCAGTGTGGAGGGAGTGCAGAATTGTCAGACGATCAGTATGGAGGGAATGCAGCATTGCCGGAGGATCAGTATGGAGGGAATGCAGTATTGTCAGAGGATCGGTGTGGAGGGAGTGCAGCATTGTCAGAGGGTCTGTATGGAGGGAGTGCAGCATTGTCAGAGGATCAGTATGGAGGGTGTACTGCATTGTCAGAGGATCAGGGTGGAGAGAGTTCAGCATTTTCAGAGGGTCAGTTGGAGGGAGTGCAGCATTGTCACAGGATCAGTATGGAGTGAGTGCAGCATTGTCAGAGGGTCAGTGTGGAGGGAGTACAGCATTTTACAGAGGATCAGTGGGGAGGGAGTGCAGCATTGTCAGAGGGTCAGTGTGGAGGGAATGCAGTATTGTCAGAGGATCGGTGTGGAGGGAGTGCAGCATTGTCAGAGTGTCAGTATGAAGGGAGTGCAGCATTGTCAGAGGGTCAGTATGGAGGGAGTGTAGCATGGTCAGAGGGTCAGTGTGGAGGGAGTGCAGCATTTTCAGTGGGTCTGCATGGAGGGAGTGCAGCATTGTCAGAGGATCAGTATGGAGGGTGTACTGCATTGTCAGATGTTCAGGGTGGAGAGAGTGCAGCATGGTCAGAGGGTCAGTGTGGAGGGAGTTCAGCATTTTCAGAGGGTCAGTTGGAGGGAGTGCAGCATTGTCACAGGATCAGTATGGAGTGAGTGCAGCATTGTCAGAGGGTCAGTGTGGAGGGAGTGCAGCATTTTACAGAGGATCAGTGTGGACGGAGTGCAGCATTATCAGAGGGTCAGTGTGGAGGGAGTGCAGCATTTTCAGAGGATCAGTGTGGAGGGAGTGCAGCATTGTCAGAGGGTCAGTTGGAGGGAGTGCAGCTTTGTCAGAGGATCAGTATGGAGGGAGTGCAGCATTGTCAGAGGATCAGTATGGAGGGTGTTCAGCATTGTCAGAGGATCAGTGTGGAGAGAGTGCAGCATTGTCAGTGGATCAGGGTGGAGAGAGTGCCGCATTGTCAGAGAATCAGTGTGCAGTGAGTGCAGCATTGTCAGAGGGTTAGTTGGAGGGAGTGCAGCATTGTCAGAGGATCAGTATGGAGGGAGTGCCGCAATGTCAGAGTGTCAGTGTGGAGGGAGTGCAGCATTGACTTAGGGTCAGTGTGGAGGGAGTGCAGCATTTTCAGTTGGTCTATATGGAGGGAGTGCAGCATTGTCAGAGGATCAGATTGGAGAGAGTGCAGCATGGTCAGAGGGTCAGTGTGGAGGGAGTGCAGCATTGTCAGAGGGTCAGTTGGAGGGAGTGCAGCATTGTCACTGGATCAGTATGGAGTGAATGCAGCATTGTCAGAGGGTCAGTGTGGAGGGAGTGCAGCACTTTACAGAGGATAAGTGTGGAGGGAGTGCAGCATTATCAGAGGGTCAGTGTGGAGGGAGTGCAGCATTTTCAGAGGATCAGTATGGAGGGTGTGCAGCATTGTCAGAGGGTCAGTTGGAGGGAGTGCAGCATTGTCAGAGGGTCAGTGTGGAGTGAGTGCAGCATTTTCAGAGGATCAGTATGGAGTGAGTGCAGCATTGTCAGAGGGTCAGTTGGAGGGAGTGCAGCATTGTCAGAGGATCAGTATGGAGGGAGTGCAGCATTGTCAGAGGATCAGTATGGAGGGTGTACAGCATTGTCAGAGGATCAGTGTGGAGAGAGTGCAGCATTGTCAGAGGGTCAGTTGGAGGGAGTGCAGCATTGTCAGTGGATCAGGGTGGAGAGAGTGCAGCATTGTCAGAGGGTCAGTTGGAGGGAGTGCAGCATTGTCAGTGGATCAGGGTGGAGAGAGTGCAGCATTGTCAGAGTGTCAGTGTGGAGGGAGTGCAGCATTGTCATAGGGTCAGTATGGAGGGGGTGCAGCATTGTCAGAGGGTCAGTCTGGAGGGAGTGCAGCATTGTCAGAGGGTCAGTGTGGAGGGAGTGCAGCATTGTCAGAGGGTCAGTATGGAGGGTGTGCAGCATTGTCAGAGGATCAGTGTGGAGGGAGTGCAGCATTATCAGAGGATCAGTGTGGAGGGAGTGCAGCATTGTCAGAGGATCAGTGTGGAGGGAGTGCAGCATTATCAGAGGGTCAGTGTGGAAGGAGTGCAGCATTTTCAGAGGATCAGTGTGGAGGGAGTGCAGCATTATCAGAGGGTCAGTGTGGAGGGAGTGCAGCATTGTCAGAGGATCAGTGTGGAGGGAGTGCAGCTTTATCAGAGGGTCAGTGTGGAGGGAGTGCAGCATTGTCAGAGGATCAGTATGGAGGGAGTGCAGCATTGTCAGAGGGTCAGTGTGGAGGGTGTGCAGCATTGTCAGAGGGTCAGTGTGGAGGGAGTGCAGCATTTTCAGAGGGTCAGTGTGGAGGGAGTGCAGTATTGTCAGAGGATCGGTGTGGAGGGAGTGCAGCATTGCTCGAGTGTCAGCATGAAGGTAGTGCAGCATTGTCAGAGGGTCTGTATGGAGGGAGTGTAGCCTTGTCAAAGGGTCAGTGTGCAGTGTGTGCAGCATTGTCAGAGGGTCAGTGTGGAGGGAGTGCAGAATTGTCAGAGGTTCAGTGTGGAGGGAGTGCAGCATTATCAGAGGGTCAGTGTGGAGGGAGTGCAGCATTGTCAGAGGGTCAGTATGAAGGGAGTGCAGCATTGTCCGAGGGTCAGTGTTGACAGAGTGCAGCATTGTCAGAGGGTCAGTATGGAGGGAGTGCAGCATTTTCAGTGGGTCTGTATGGAGGGAGTGCAGCATTGTCAGAGGATCAGTATGGAGGGTGTACAGCACTGTCAGAGGGTCAGTGTGGAGGGAGTGCAGCATTGTCAGAGGGTCAGTGTGGAGGGAGTACAGCATTGTCAGAGGATCAATGTGGAGGGAGTGCAGCATTGCCAGAGGGTCAGCGTGGAGGGAGTACAGCATTGTCAGAGGGTGAGTATGGAGGGAGTGTACAATTGTCAGAGGATCAGTATGGATGGAGTACAACATTGTCAGAGGATCAGTGTAGAGAGAGTGTAGCATTGTCAGAGGATCAGTGTGGAGGGAGTGCAGCATTGTCAGAGGGTGAGTATGGAGGGAGAGCAGCATTGTCAGAGGATCAGTATGCAGGGTGTGGAGCATTGTCAGAGGGTCAGTGTGGAGAGAGTGCAGCATTGTCAGAGGATCAGTATGGAGGGTGTAGAGCATTGTCAGAGGGTCAGTGTGAAGGAATGCAGCATTGTCTGAGGATCAGTGTGGACGGTGTGCAGCATTGCCAGAGGGTCAGTGTGGAGGGAGTGCAGCATTATCAGAGAATCAGTGTGGAGGGAGTGCAGCATTGTCAGAGGGTCAGTATGAAGGGAGTGCAGCATTATCAGAGCATCATCGTGGAGGGCGTGCAGCATTGTCAGAGGGTCAGTGTGGAGGGAGTGCAGCATTGTCAGAGGGTCAGTATGGAGGCAGTGCCGCATTGTCAGAGTGTCAGTGTGGAGGGAGTGCAGCATTGTCAGAGAGTCAGTTGGAGGGAGTGCAGCATTGTCAGAGGGTCAGTGTGGAGGGAGTGCAGCATTGTCAGAGGGTCAGTTGGAGGGAGTGCAGCATTGTCAGAGGATCAGTATGGAGGCAGTGCAGCATTGTCAGAGTGTCAGTGTGGAGGGAGTGCAGCATTGTCAGAGGGTCAGTTGGAGGGAGTGCAGCATTGTCAGAGGGTCAGTGTGGAGGGAGTGCAGCATTGTCAGAGGGTCAGTTGGAGGGAGTGCAGCACTGTCAGAGGATCAGTATGGAGGCAGTGCAGCATTGTCAGAGTGTCAGTGTGGAAGGATTGCAGCATTGTCAGAGGGTCAGTTGGAGGGTGTGCAGCATTGTCAGAGGGTCAGTGTGGAGGGAGTGCAGCATTGTCAGAGGATCAGTATGGAGGGATTGCAGCATTGTCAGAGGGTCAGTGTGGAGGGGGTGCAGCATTGTCAGAGGGTCAGTGTGGAGGGAGTGCAGCATTGTCAGAGGATCAGTATGGAGGGATTGCAGCATTGTCAGAGGGTCAGTGTGGAGGGAGTGCAGCATTGTCAGACGATCAGTATGGCGGGAATGCAGTATTATCAGAGGGTCAGTGTGGAGGAAATGCAGCATTGTCAGAGGATCAGTATGGAGGGATTGCAGCATTGTCAGAGGGTCACTGTGGAGGGAGTGCAGCATTGTCAGACGATCAGTATGGAGGGAATGCAGTATTGTCAGAGGATCGGTGTGGAGGGAGTGCAGCATAGTCGGAGGATCAGTATGGAGGGAATGCAGTATTGTCAGAGGATCGGTGTGGAGGGAGTGCAGCATTGTCAGAGGGTCAGTATGGAGGGAATGCAGTATTGTCAGAGGATCGGTGTGGAGGGAGTGCAGCATTGTCAGAGTGTCAGTATGAAGGGAGTGCAGCATTGTCAGAGGGTCAGTATGGAGGGAGTGTAGCATTGTCAGAGGGTCAGTGTGGAGGGAGTGCAGCATTTTCAGTGGGTCTGTATGGAGGGAGTGCAGCATTGTCAGAGGATCAGTATGGAGGGTGTTCTGCAATGTCAGAGGATCAGGGTGGAGAGAGTGCAGCATGGTCAGAGGGTCAGTGTGGAGTGAGTTCAGCATTGTCAGAGTGTCAGTTGGAGGGAGTGCAGCATTGTCACAGGATCAGTATGGAGTGAGTGCAGCATTGTCAGAGCATCAGTGTGGAGGGAGTACAGCATTTTACAGAGGATCAGTGTGGAGGGAGTGCAGCATTATCAGAGGGTCAGTGTGGAGGGAGTGCAGCATTTTCAGTGGGTCTGTATGGAGGGAGTGCAGCATTGTCAGAGGATCAGTATGGAGGGTGTACTGCATTGTCAGAGGTTCAGGGTGGAGAGAGTGCAGCATGGTCAGAGGGTCAGTGTGAAGGGAGTTCAGCATTGTCAAAGGGTCAGTTGGAGGGAGTGCAGCATTTTCACAGGATCAGTATGGAGTGAGTGCAGCATTGTCAGAGGGTCAGAATGGAGGGAGTGCAGCATTTTACAGAGGATCAGTGTGGAGGGAGTGCAGCATTATCAGAGGGTCAGTGTGGAGGGAGTGCAGCATTTTCAGAGAATCAGTGTGGAGGGAGTGCAGCATTGTCAGAGGGTCAGTTGGAGGGAGTGCAGCATTGTCAGAGGGTCAGTGTGGAGGGAGTGCAGCATTTTCAGAGGGTCAGTGTGGAGGGGGTGCAGCATTGTCAGAGGGTCAGTGTGGAGGGAGTGCAGCATTTTCAGAGGATCAGTATGGAGGGAGTGCAGCATTGTCAGAGGGTCAGTTGGAGGGAGTGCAGCTTTGTCAGAGGATCAGTATGGAGGGAGTGCAGCATTGTCAGAGGATCAGTATGGAGGGTGTACAGCATTGTCAGAGGATCAGTGTGGAGAGAGTGCAGCATTGTCAGTGGATCAGGGTGGAGAGAGAGCAGCATTGTCAGAGAATCAGTATGCAGTGAGTGCAGCATTGTCAGAGGGTTAGTTGGAGGGAGTGCAGCATTGTCAGAGGATCAGTATGGAGGGAGTGCCGCATTGTCATAGGGTCAGTATGGAGGGGGTGCAGCATTGTCAGAGGGTCAGTGTGGAGGGTGTGCAGCATTGTCAGAGGGTCAGTGTGGAGGGAGTGCAGCATTTTCAGAGGATCAGTATGGAGGGAGTGCAGCATTTTCAGAGGATCAGTGTGGAGGGAGTGCGGCATTGTCAGAGGATCAGTGTGGAGGGAGTACAGCATTGTCAGAGGGTCGGTGTGGAGGGAGTGCAGCATTGTCAGAGTGTCAGTATGAAGGGAGTGCAGCATTGTCAGAGGGTAAGTATGGAGGGAGTGTAGCATTGTCAGAGGGTCAGTGTGGAGGGAGTGCAGCATTTTCAGTGGGTCTATATGGAGGGAGTGCAGCATTGTCAGAGGATCAGTGTGGAGAGAGTGCAGCATGGTCATAGGGTCAGTGTGGAGGGAGTGCAGCATTGTCAGAGGGTCAGTTGGAGGGAGTGCAGCATTGTCACTGGATCAGTATGGAGTGAGTGCAGCATTGTCAGAGGGTCAGTGTGGAGGGAGTGCAGCATTTTACAGAGGGTCAGTGTGGAGGGAATGCAGCATTTTCAGAGGATCAGTATGGAGGGTGTGCAGCATTGTCAGAGGGTCAGTTGGAGGGAGTGCAGCATTGTCAGAGGGTCAGTGTGGAGGGAGTGCAGCATTTTCAGAGGGTCTGTATGGAGGGAGTGCAGCATTTTCAGAGGATCAGTATGGAGTGAGTGCAGCATTGTCAGAGGGTCAGTTGGAGGGAGTGCAGCATTTTCAAAGGATCAGTATGGAGGGAGTGCAGCATTGTCAGAGGTTCAGTTGGAGGGAGTGCGGCATTGTCAGAGGATCAGTATGGAGGGAGTGCAGCATTGTCAAAGGGTCAGTGTGGAGGGAGTGCAGCATTGTCAGAGGGTCGTATGGAGGGTTTGCAGCATTGTCAGAGGGTCAGTGTGGAAGGAGTGCAGCATTATCAGAGGATCAGTGTGGAGGGAGTGCAGCATTGTCAGAGGATCAGTATGGAGGTTGGAGAGCATTGTCAGAGGGTCAGTGTGAAGGGAGTGCAGCATTGTCTGAGGATCAGTGTGGACGGTGTGAAACAGTGCCGGTGGGTCAGTAAGGAGGGAGTGCAGCATTGTCAGAGGGTCAGTGTAGAGGGAGTGCAGCATTATCAGAGAATCAGTGTGGAGGGAGTGCAGCATTGTCAGAGGGTCAGTATGAAAGGAGTGCAGCATTGTCAGAGGATCGGTGTGGAGGGAGTTCAGCATTGTCAGTGGGTCAGTATGGAGGGAATGCAGTATTGTCAGAGGATCGGTGTGGAGGGAGTGCAGCATTGTCAGAGTGTCAGTATGAAGGGAGGGCAGCATTGTCAGAGGATCAGTGTGGAGGGAGTGCAGCATTGTCAGAGGGTCAGTATGAAGGGAGTGCAGCATTGTCAGAGCATCAGTGTGGAGGGCGTGCAGCAATGTCAGAGGATCAGTATGGAGGGTTTGCAGCATTGTCAGAGCATCAGTGTGGAGGGAGTGCAGCATTGTCAGAGGATCAGTGTGGAGGGAATGCAGTATTGTCAGAAGGTCAGTATGAAGGGAGTGCAGCATTGTCAGAGGGTCAGTAAGGAGGGTGTGCAGTATTGTCAGAGGATCGGTGTGGAGGGAGTGCAGCATTGCTAGAGTGTCAGTATGAAGGTAGTGCAGCATTGTCAGAGGGTCTGTGTGCAGTGTGTGCAGCATTGTCAGAGAGTCAGTATGGAGGGAGTGCAGCATTGTCAGAGGGTCAGTATGAAGGGAGTGCAGCATTGTCAGAGGATCAGTGTGGATGGTGTGCAGCATTGTCAGAGGGTCAGTATGGAGGGAGTGCAGCATTGTCCGAGGGTCAGAGTGGAGGGAGTGCAGCATTGTCAGAGGATCAGTGTGGAGCGAGAACAGCATTGTCAGAGGGTCAGTATGGAGGGAGTGCAGCATTATCCGAGGGTCAGAGTGGAGGGAGTGCAGCATTGTCAGATGATCAGTGTGGAGCGAGAGCAGCATTGTCAATGGGTCAGTGTGGAGGGACTGCAGCATTGTCAGAAAGTCAGTGTGGAGGGAATGCAGCATTGTCAGAGAGTAAGTATGAAGGGAGTGCAGCATTGTCAGAGGATCAGTGTGGAGGGAGTGCAGCATTGTCAGAGAATCAGGGTGGAGAGAGTGCAGCATTGTCAGAGGGTCAGTATGAAGGGAGTGCAGCATTGTCAGAGGGTCAGTGTGGAGGGAGTGCAGCATTGCCAGAGAGTAAGTATGAAGGGAGTGCAGCATTGTCAGAGGATCAGTGTGGAGGGAGTGCAGCATTGTCAGAGAATCAGGGTGGAGAGAGTGCATCATTGTCAGAGGGTCAGTGTGGAGGGAGTTCAGCATTTTCAGAGGGTCTGTATGGAGGGTGTACAGCATTGTCAGAGGGTCAGTGTGGAGGGAGTACAGCATTATCAAAGGGTCAGTATGGAGGGAGTGTAACATTGTCAGAGGATCAGTATGGATGGAGTACAACATTGTCAGAGGATCAGTGTAGAGATAGTGTAGCATTGTCAGAGGATCAGTATGCAGGGTGTAGAGCATTGTCAGAGGATCAGTGTGGAGAGAGTGCAGCATTGTCAGTGCATCGGGATGGAAAGAGTGCAGCATTGTCAGAGGGTCAGTTGAAGGGAGTTCAGCATTGTCAGTGGGTCAGTATAGAGGGAGTGCAGCATTGTCATAGGGTCAGTATGGAGGGTGTGCAGCATTGTCAGAGGGTCAGTGTGGAGGGAGTGCAGCATTGTCAGAGGGTCAGTGTGGAGGGAGTGCAGCATTGTCAGAGGGTCAGTATGGAGGGAGTGCAGCATTGTCAGAGGATCAGTATGGAGGGTGTACAGCAGTGTCAGAGGATCAGTGTGGAGCGAGAGCAGCATTGTCAGAGGGTCAGTGTGGAGGGAGTGCAGCACTGTCAATGGGTCAGTGTGGAGGGACTGCAGCATTGACAGAACGTCAGTGTGGAGGGAATGCAGCATTGTCAGAGGATCAGTATGGAGAGAGTGCAGCGTTGTCAGAGGATCAGTATGGAGGGTGTACAGTATTGTCAGAGTGTCAGTGTGGACGGTGTGCAGCATTGTCAGAGGCGCAGTATGGAGGGAGTGCAGCATTGTCAGAGGGTCAGTGTGGAGGGAGTGCAGCATTGTCAGTGGGTCTGTATGGAGGGAGTGCAGCATTGTCAGAGGATCAGTGTGTGGAGAGTGCAGCATTGTCAGAGGGTCAGTTGGAGGGAGTGCAGAATTGTCAGAGGGTCAGTATGGAGGGTGTGCAGCACTGTCAGAGTGTCAGTAGGGAGGGAGTGCAGCATTGTCAGAGGGTCAGTGTGGAGGGAGTGCAGCATTGCCTGAGGGTCAGCGTGGAGGGAGAGCAGCATTGTCAGAGCGTCATTGTGGAGTGAGTGCAGCATTGTCAGAGGGTCAGTGTGGAGGGAGTGCAGCACTGTCAGAGGGTCAGTATGGAGTGAGTGCAGCATTGTCAGAGCATCAGTGTGGACGGTGCGTAGCAGTGTCAGTGGGTCTGTATGGAGGGTGTGCAGCATTGTCAGAGGATCAGTCTGGAGGGTGTACAGCATTGTCAAAGGGTCAGTGTGGAGGGATTGCAGCATTTTCAGAGGATCAGTGTGGAGGGAGTGCAGCATTGTCAGAGGGTCAGTGTAGAGGGAATGCAGCATTTTCAGAGGATCAGTGTGGAGGGAGTGCAGCATTGTCAGAGGGTCAGTGTAGAGGGAATGCAGCATTGTCAGAGGATCAGTATGGAGGGAGTGCTCCATTGTCAGAGGATCAGTGTGGAGGGAGTGCCGCATTGTCAGAGGATCAGTGTGGAGGGAATGCAGCATTTTCAGAGGATCAGTGTGGAGGGAGTGCAGCATTGTCAGAGGATCAATGTGGAGGGAGTGCAGCATTGCCAGAGGGTCAGCGTGGAGGGAGTACAGCATTATCAAAGGATCAGTATGGAGGGAGTGTAACATTGTCAGAGGATCAGTATGGATGGAGTACAACATTGTCAGAGGATCAGTGTAGAGAGAGTGTAGCATTGTCAGAGGATCAGTGTGGAGGGAGTGCAGCATTGTCAGAGGGTGAGTATGGAGGGAGTGCAGCATTGTCAGAGGATCAGTATGCAGGGTGTAGAGCATTGTCAGAGGATCAGTGTGGAGAGAGTGCAGCATTGTCAGTGGATCGGGGTGGAAAGAGTGCAACATTGTCAGAGGGTCAGTTGAAGGGAGTGCAACATTGTCAGTGGGTCAGTATGGAGGGAGTGCAGCATTGTCATAGGGTCAGTATGGAGGGTGTGCAGCATTGTCAGAGGGTCAGTGTGGAGGGAGTGCAGCATTGTCAGAGGGTCAGTGTGGAGGGAGTGCAGCATTGTCAGAGGGTCAGTATGGAGGGAGTGCAGCATTGTCAGAGGATCAGTATGGAGGGTGTACAGCAGTGTCAGAGGATCAGTATGGAGGTAGTGCAGCATTGTCAGAGGGTCAGTATGAAGGGAGTGCAGCATTGTCCGAGGGTCAGTATGCAGGGAGTGCAGCATTGTCCGAGGGTCAGAGTGGAGGGAGTGCAGCATTGTCAGAGGATCAGTGTGGAGCGAGAGCAGCATTGTCAGAGGGTCAGTGTGGAGGGAATGCAGCATTGTCAGAGGATCAGTATGGAGAGAGTGCAGCGTTGTCAGATGATCAGTATGGAGGGTGTACAGTATTGTCAGAGTGTCAGTGTGGACGGTGTGCAGCATTGTCAGAGGCGCAGTATGGAGGGAGTGCAGCATTGTCAGAGGGTCAGTGTGGAGGGAGTGCAGCATTGTCAGTGGGTATGTATGGAGGGAGTGCAGCATTGTCAGAGGATCAGTAAGGAGGGTGTACAGCATTGTCAGAGGATCAGTGTGTGGAGAGTGCAGCATTGTCAGAGGGTCAGTTGGAGGGAGTGCAGAATTGTCAGAGGGTCAGTATGGAGGGAGTGCAGCATTGTCAGAGGGTCAGTGTGGAGGGAGTGCAGCATTGCCTGAGGGTCAGCGTGGAGGGAGAGCAGCATTGTCAGAGCGTCATTGTGGAGGGAGTGCAGCATTGTCAGAGGGTCAGTGTGGAGGGAGTGCAGCACTGTCAGAGGGTCAGTATGGAGTGAGTGCAGCATTGTCAGAGCATCAGTGTGGACGGTGCGTAGCAGTGTCAGTGGGTCTGTATGGAGGGTGTGCAGCATTGTCAGAGGATCAGTCTGGAGGGTGTACAGCATTGTCAAAGGGTCAGTGTGGAGGGATTGCAGCATTTTCAGAGGATCAGGGTGGAGGGAGTGCAGCGTTATCAGAGGATCAGTGTGGAGGGAGTGCAGCATTGTCAGAGGGTCAGTGTAGAGGGAATGCAGCATTTTCAGAGGATCAGTGTGGAGGGAGTGCAGCATTGTCAGAGGGTCAGTGTAGAGGGAATGCAGCATTGTCAGAGGATCAGTATGGAGGGAGTGCTCCATTGTCAGAGGATCAGTGTGGAGGGTGTGCCGCATTGTCAGAGGATCAGTGTGGAGGGAATGCAGCATTTTCAGAGGATCAGTGTGGAGGGAGTGCAGCATTGTCAGAGGGTCAGTGTAGAGGGAATGCAGCATTGTCAGAGGATCAGTATGGAGGGAGTGCTCCATTGTCAGAGGATCAGTGTGGAGGCAGTGCCGCATTGTCAGAGGATCAGTGTGGAGGGATTGCAGCGTTATCAGAGGATCAGTGTGGAGGGAGTGCAGCATTGTCAGAGGATCAGTGTAGAGGGAATGCAGCATTTTCAGAGGATCAGTGTGGAGGGAGTGCAGCATTGTCAGAGGGTCAGTGTAGAGGGAATGCAGCATTGTCAGAGGATCAGTATGGAGGGAGTGCTCCATTGTCAGAGGATCAGTGTGGAGGGAGTGCCGCATTGTCAGAGGATCAGTGTGGAGGGATTGCAGCATTATCAGAGGATCAGTGTGGAGGGTGTGCAGAATTGACAGAGGGTCAGTGTGGAGGGAGTGCAGCAGTGTCAGAGGGTCAGTGTGGAGTGAGTGCAGCATTGTCAGAGGATCAGTGTGGAGGGAGTGAAGCATTGTGAAAGGGTCAGTGTGGAGGGAATGCAGCATTGTCAGCGGATCAGTATGGAGGGAGTGCAGCGTTGTCAGAGGGTCAGTGTGGAGGGAGTGCAGCATTGTCAGAGGGTCAGTATGGAGGGAGTGCAGCATTGTCAGAGGGTCAGTGTGGAGGGAGCGCAGCATTGTCAGAGGGTCAGTATGGAGGGAGTGCAGCATTGTCAGAGGGTCAGTGTGGAGGGAGTGCAGCATTGTCAGAGGATCAGTGTGGAGTGAGTGCAGCATTGTCCGAGGGTCAGTGTGGAGGGAGTGCAGCATTGTCAGAGGGTCAGTATGGAGGGAGTGCAGCATTGTCAGAGGGTCAGTTGGAGGGATTGCAGCATTGTCAGAGGATCAGTATGGAGGGTGTGCAGGAATGTCAGTGGGTCAGTGTGGAGGGAATGCAGCATTGTCAGAGGGTCAGTGTGGAGGAAATGCAGCGTTGTCAGAGAATCAGTGTGGAGGGACTGCAGTATTGTTAGAACGTCAGTGTGGAGGGTGTACAGCATTGTCAGAGGGTCAGTATGGAGGGAGTGCAGCATTGACAGAGGGTCAGTGTGGAGGGAGTGCAGCATTGTCAGAGGGTCAGTATGGAGGGAGTGCAGCATTGTCAGAGAATCAGTGTGGAGGGACTGCAGTATTGTCAGAAGGTCAGTGTGGAGGGAGTGCAGCATTGTCAGAGGGTCAGTATGGAGGGAGTGCAGCATTGTCAGAGGGTCAGTATGGAGGGAGTGCAGCATTGTCAGAGGATCAGTGTGGACGTTGTGCAGCATTGTCAGAGGGTCAGTATGGAGGGAGTGCAGCATTGTCAGAGGGTCAGTATGTATGGTGTGCAGCATTGTCAGAGGGTCAGTATGGAGGGAGTGCAGCATTGTCAGAGGGTCAGTGTGGAGGGAGTGCAGCATTGTCAGAGGGTCAGTATGGAGGGAGTGCAGCATTGTCAGATGATCATTATGGAGGGAGTGCAGCATTGTCAGAGTGTCCGTGTGGAGGGAGTTCAGCATTGTCAGAGGGTCAGTATGGATGGTGTGCAGCATTGTCAGAGGGTCAGTATGGAAGGTGTGCAGCATTGTCAGAGGGTCAGTATGGAGGGAGTGCAGCATTGTCAGAGGGTCAGTATGGAGGGAGTGCAGCATTGTCAGAGGGTAAGTGTGGAGTAAGTGCAGCATTGTCAGAGTGTCAGTTTGGAGGATGTGCAGCATTGCGAGAGGCCCAGGACTGAAAGATTGCTGTGCTGTGAGAGGGTCAGTAATAATGAAGTGCACACTCTCTGAGGGTCAGTGCTAATGGATGGCCATGCCATCAGAGTGTCGCACTGTGAGAAGGTTACGACTGAGGGATCACCGCGCTGTGAAAGGTTTAGAACTGAGGGAGCACGGCACTCTGAGGCGCTTAGCACTGACGGATCACCGCGCTGAGGGGTTCAGTACTGAGGGATCGTCACGCTTTGTGTCGGACCATCAGTACTGAATGATTGCTGCATTGCCAGAAGGTCAGTTTTGAGGGAGGTCTGCTCTGTCGGAGGGTGAGTACTGAGAAAATGCCTCGTTATCGGAGGGTCAATACCAATGGAGTGCTGCACTGTAAGAGCATCTGTATTGAGGAAGTGCCACATTGTCGGAGGGTCAGTACTGAGGGAATGCCACACTGTATGAGTATCAGTACTGAGGGAATGCTGCACTGTCGAATTGTCAGTACAAAAAGAGAGCTGCAGAGTCAGGGGGTCAGTACTGAGGGAATGCTGTTCTGTCAGAGGGTCACCACTGAGGGAATGCTACACTGTCAGAGGGTCAGTACTGAGGGAATGCTGTTCTGTTAGAGGGTCAGTACTGAGGGAATGCTGTACTGTCAGAAGGTCAGTACTGAAGGAGTGCTGCACTGTCAGAGGGTCAGTACTGAGGGAATGCTGCACTGTCAGATGGTCAGTCCTGAGGGAGCATCACACTGTCATAGGGTCAGTACTGAGAGAGTGCTGCACTGTCAGAGGGTCAGTACTGAGGGAGTGCTGCACTGTCAGATGGGTCAGTACTGAGGGAGTGCTCACTGCCAGAGGATCAGGACTGAGGGGATGCTGCACTGTCAGAGGGTCAGTATTGAGGGAGTGCTGCACTGTCAGAAGATCAGTACTGAGGGAGTGCTGCACTGCCAGAGGGTCTGTATGGAGGGAGTGCTGCACTGTCAGAGGGTCAGTACTGAGGGAGCACCACACTGTCAGAGGGTCAGTACTGAGGGAGTGCTTCACTGCCAGAGGGTCTGTACGGAGGGATTGCTGCACTTTCTGAGGTACTGAGGAAGCACTATCTGAGGTTTTGAGGGAGCACTATCTGAGTTATTGAGGGAGCACTATCTGAGCTACTGAGTGAGCACTTTCAGAGGTACTGAGGGAGCACTATCTGAGGTATTGAGGGAGTACTCACTGAGGTACGAAGGGAGCACCCTTCTCTGAGGTATTGAGTGAGCACTATCTGAGGTACTGAGAGAGCGCTTTTTGAGATATTGAGGGAGCACTTTCTGAGGGATTGAGGGAGCACTTTCTGAGGTCTTTAGGGAGCACTATCTGAGTTATTGAGGGAGCACTATCTGATGTACTGAGGCAGCACTATCTGAGGCATTGAGGGAGAACTATCTGAGGTAATGAGGGAGCACTATCTGAGTTATTGAGGGAGCACTTTCAGAGAAATTGAGGGAGCATTTTCTGAGGTACTGAGGGAGCGCTATCTGAGGTATTAAGGGAGCACTTTCTGAGGTATTAAGGGAGTACTATCTGAGGAACTCAGGGAGAAATATGTGAGGTACTGAGGAAGCACTATCTGAGGTCCTGAGGAAGCACTATCTGAGGTATTGAGGGTTCATTTTCTGAGGTACTGAGGGAGCACTATCTGAAGTACTGAGTGAACAATTTTTGAGATATTGAGGGAGCACTTTCTGAGGTACTGAGGGAGCACTATCTGAGGTATTGAAGGAGCACTATCTGATGAACTGAGGAATCACTATCTGAGGTATTGAGGGAGTACTATCTGACGTACTGAGGAAGCACTATCTGAGTTATTGAGGGAGCACTATCTAAGGTACTGAGGAAGCACTATCTGAGGTATTGAGGAAACACTTTCTGAGCTATTGAGGGAGCACTATCTGAGGAACTGAGGGAGAACTATCTGAGGTACTGAGAAAGCACTATCTGTTGTACTGTGGAAGCAATATCTGAGGTATTGAGGGAGCACTTTCTGAATTGTTGAGTGAGCAATTTCTGAGGTACTGAGGGAGCACTTTCTGAGTTATTGAGGGAGCACTATCGGATGTACTGTGGAAACACAATCTGAGGTACTGTGGAAGCAATATCTGAGGTATTGAGGGAGCACTTTCTGCGGTATATAGGGAGTAATATCTGGGGAACTCAGGGAGAACTATGTGAGGTACTGAGGAAGCACTATCTGAGGTATTGAGTGAGCACTTTCTGAGGGATTTAGGGAGCACTATCTGATGAACAGAGGGAGAACTAACTGAGGTACTGAGAAAGCACTATCTGTTGTACTGTGGAAGCAATATCTGAGGTATTGTGGGAGCATTTTCTGAAGTATTGAGGGAGCACTCTCTGAGATACTGAGGGAGCACATTTTTGAGATATTGAGGGAGCATCTTCTAAGGTACTGAGGGAGAACCATCTGAGGTATTGAAAGTGCACTTTCTAAGCTATTGAGGGAGTACTTTCTGAGGTACACAGGGAACACGTTCGATGGTACTGAGGGAGTACTTTCTGAGGTACATGAGAGAGCACCTTCTGAGCTATTGAGGGAGCACTGTCTGAGGTACTGAGGGAGCACTATCTGAGGTATTGAGGGAGTACTATCTGAGGAATTGAGAGTGTATTATCTGATGTACTGAGGGAGAAATATCTGAGCTATTGTGGGAGCACATTCTAAGGTATTGTGGGAACACATTCTGAGGTATTGTGGGAGCACTTTCTGAGGTATTGAGGGAGAACTATCTGAGATATTGAGGGAGAACGATCTGACGTATTGAGGTAGCACTTTCTGAGGCATTGAGGGAGAAATATCTGAGGTTTTGAGGGAGCAATATCTAAGGTATTGAGGGAGCACTTTCAGAGGCATTGAGAAAGCACTTTCTGAGGTACTGAGGGAGCACTTTCAGAGGTACTGAGGGAATACTATCTGATGTAATGAGGAAGCACTATCTGAGGTATTGAGGGAGCACTTTCTGAGGTACTGAGGGAACACTTTCTGAGGTACTGAGGGAGCACTACCTGAGTATTGAGGAAGTACTAACTGAGGTACTGAGGAAGCACTTTCAGAGGCATTGAGAAAGCACTTTCTGAGGTACTGAGGGAGCACTTTCAGAGGTACTGAGGGAGTACTATCTGATGTAATGAGGAAGCACTATCTGAGGTATTGAGGGAGCACTTTCTGAGGTACTGAGGGAACACTTTCTGAGGTACTGAGGGAGCACTATCTGGGTTTTGAGGAAGCAGTATCTGAGGTATTTTGGGTGCACTTTCTGAGGTAATGAGGTAGCACTTTTGAGGTATTGAGGGAGCAATATCTGAGGTACTGAGAGAGCACTTTTTGATATATTGAGGGAGCACTTTCTGAGGTCTTAAGGGAGTACTATCTGAGTTATTGAGGGAGCAATATCTGATGTACTGATGAAGCACTATCTGAGGAATTGAGGGAGAACTATCTGAGGTACTGAGGGAGCACTATCTGAGTTATTGAGGGAGCACTATCAGATGTACCGTGGAAATACTATCTGAGGTACTGAGGGAGCAGTACCTGAATATTGAGGGAGCACAATCTAAGGTATTGAGGGAGCACTCTCTGAGGTATTAAGGGAGTACTATCTGAGGAACTGAGGGAGAACTATCTGAGGTACTGAGAAAGCACTATCTGTTGTACTGTGGAAGCAATATCTGAGGTATTGTGGGAGCACTATCTGAAGTATTGAGGGAGCAATTTCTGACGTACTGAGGGAGCACTTTCTGAGGTATTGAGGGAGCACTATCTGAGGTACTGAGGGAGCACATTTTGAGATATTGAGGGAGCATCTTCTGAGGTACTGAGGGAGAACAATCTGAGGTATTGAGGGAGCACTTTGAGCTATTGAGGGAGCACTTTCTGGGGTACTCAGGGAACACTTTCGATGGTACTGAGGGAGTACTTTTAGAGCTATTGAGGGAGCAGTGTCTGAGGTACTGAGGGAGCACTATCTGAGATATTGAGGGAGAACTATCCGAGGAATTGAGAGTGCATTATCTGATGTACTGAGAGAGAAATATCTGAGCTATTGAGGGAGCACATTCTAAGTTATTGAGGGAGCACTTTCTGAGGTATTGAGGGAGCACTACCTGAGATTTTGAGGAAGAGCGATCTGACATATTGAGGGAACACTTTCTGAGGTATTGAGGGAGAAATATCTGAGGTATTGATGGAGCACTTTCAGAGGCATTGAGGGAGCACTTTCTGAGCAACTGAGGGAGCACTTTCTGAGGTACTGAGGGAGCACTATCTGAGGTATTGAGGGAGTACTAACTGAGGTACTGAGGGAGCACTTTCTGAGGTACTGAGGGAGCAGTACCTGAATATTGAGGGAGCACAATCTAAGGTATTGAGGGAGCACTCTCTGAGGTATTAAGGGAGTACTATCTGAGGAACTGAGGGAGAACTATCTGAGGTACTGAGAAAGCACTATCTGTTGTACTGTGGAAGCAATATCTGAGGTATTGTGGGAGCACTATCTGAAGTATTGAGGGAGCAATTTCTGACGTACTGAGGGAGCACTTTCTGAGGTATTGAGGGAGCACTATCTGAGGTACTGAGGGAGCACATTTTGAGATATTGAGGGAGCATCTTCTGAGGTACTGCGGGAGAGCAATCTGAGGTATTGAGGGAGCACTTTCTGAGGTACTCAGGGAACACTTTCGATGGTACTGAGGAAGTACTTTCAGAGCTATTGAGGGAGCACTGTCTGAGGTACTGAGGGAGCACTATCTGAGGTATTGAGGGAGAACTATCTGAGGAATTGAGAGTGCATTATCTGATGTACTGAGAGAGAAATATCTGAGCTATTGAGGGAGCACATTCTAAGGTATTGAGGGAGCAGTTTCTGAGGTATTGAGGGAGAACTATCTGAGATTTTGAGGGAGAGCGATCTGACATATTGAGGGAACACTTTCTGAGGTATTGAGGGAGAAATATCTGAGGTATTGATGGAGCACTTTCAGAGGCATTGAGGGAGCACTTTCTGAGCTACTGAGGGAGCACTTTCTGAGGTACTGAGGGAGCACTATCTGAGGTATTGAGGGAGTACTAACTGAGGTATTGAGGGAGCACTTTCTGGGTTTTGAGGAAGCACTATCTGAGGTATTTTGGGTGCACTTTCTGAGGTACTGAGGGAGCACGTTCTGAGGTACTGAGAGAGCACGTTTTGATATATTGAGGAAGCACTATCTGAGGCATTGAGGGAGAACTATCTGAGGTACTGAGGGAGCACTATTTGAGTTATTGAGGAAACACTATCTGATGTACTGTGGAAACACTATCTGAGGTAATGAGGGAGCAGTACCTGAATATTGAGGGAGCACAATCTAAGGTATTGAGGGAGCACTCTCTGAGGTATTAAGGGAGTACTATCTGAGGAACTGAGGGAGAACTATCTGAGGTACTGAGAAAGCACTATCTGTTGTACTGTGGAAGCAATATCTGAGGTATTGAGGGAGCACTATCTGAAGTATGGAGTGAGAAATTTCTGAGGTACTTTGGGAGCACTTTCTGAGGTATTGAGGGAGCACTATCTGAGTTACTGAGGGAGCACATTTTGAGATATTGAGGGAGCATCTTCTGAGTTACTGCGGGAGAACAATCTGAGGTATTGAGGAAGCACTTTCTGAGCTATTGAGGGAACACTTTCGATGGTACTGAGGGAGTACTTTCTGAGGTACATGAGAGCGCACTTTCTGAGCTATAGAGGGAGCACTGTCTGAGGTACTGAGGGAGCACTTTCTGAGGTACTGAGGGAGCACTTTCTGAGGTATTGAGGGAGAACTATCTGATGTAATGAAGAAGCACTATCTGAGGTATTGAGGAAGCACTTTCTGAGGTACTGAGGGAGCACTACCTGAGGTATTGAGGGAGCACTTTCTGGGTTTTGAGGAAGCACTATCTGAGGTACTGAGGGAGCACTATCTGAGTTATTGAGGAAGCACTATCGGATGTACTGTGGAAACACTATCTGAGGTCCTGAGCGAGAACTATCTGAGGTAATGAGGGAGCAGTACCTGAATATTGAGGGAGCACAATCCAAGGTAGTGAGGGAGCACTCTCTGAGGTATTAAGGGAGTACTATCTGAGGGACTGAGGATGAACTATCTGAGGTACTGAGAAAGCACTATCTGTTGTACTGTGGAAGCAATATCTGTGGTACTGAGGGAGCACTTTCTGAGGTATTGAGGGAGCACTATCTGAGTTACTGAGGGAGCACATTTTGAGATATTGAGGGAGCATCTTCTGAGGTACTGCGGGAGAACAATCTGAGGTATTGAGGGAGCACTTTCTGAGCTATTGAGGGAGTACTTTCTGAGGTACATGCGAGCGCACTTTCTGAGCTATTGAGGGAGCACTGTCTGAGGTACTGAGGGAGCACTTTCTGAGGTACTGAGGGAGCACTATCTGAGGTATTGAGGGAGTACTATCTGAGGTATTGAGGGAGCACTATCTGGGTTTTGAGGAAGCACTACCTGAGGTACTGAGGGAGCACTATCTGAGGTATTGAGGGAGTACTAACTGAGCTACTGAGGGAGCACTTTCTAGGTATTGAGGGAGCACTATCTGAGGTACTGAGAGAGCACTGTCTGAGGTATTGACTGAGCACTTTCTAAGGTACTGAGGGAGCACTTGCTGAAGTACTGAGTGAGCACTTTCTGAGGAATTGAGGGAGCAGTATCTGAGGAATTGAGGGAGCAATATCTGAGCTACTGAGGGAGAACTATCTGAGGTACTGAGGGAGAAGTATTTGAAGTATTGAGGGAGCACTGTCTGTGGTATTGAGGGAGAACTATCTGATATATTGAGGGAGAACTATCTGAGGTATTGAGGGAGCACTTTCTGAGACATTGAGGGAGACATATCTGATGTACTGAGGGAGCAATTTCTGAGGTACTGAGAGAGCACCTTTTGAGGTATTGAGGGAGCACTTTTAGAGGTATTGAGTGAGCACTGTCTGAGGTACTGAGGTAGCACTTTCAGAGGTATTGAGGGAGTGCTGTCTGAGGTACTGGGGAGAACTGTCCGAGGTATTGAGGGAGCACTTTTTGAAGTCCTGAGGGAAAATTGTGGGAAAAGTTTAGAGCAGGTGGGGGCAAAGAGCGCCGCGCGGGAGCTCGTGCCTCCAGCCGCTCAGATGTACAGTTCCCCACAGCCCAATGCACGCAAGGCCCTGCCACGACCCAGCCCTGACAGGGCAGAATATGACGGCCATGTGTAGGCCCACGACAGCCAACAGCAGCTATCTTCAGATGCACAGAGGCGGTTCCAGGGGGGAAGGCAGCGCGATCACTGCTGGACATGTAAGGGAACTGACCATTACTTTCAAAACTGTGACCAGAGGGTGAGGTGTTGGTCCTGCAATGGGATTGGACATTTCGCCCGCGAATGTGACAAGGGAAGGGAAGATGGATTCATGACTAAACACTCGGGACTGCGTCCCGGGGAACGGGATAGACGGGACAGTAATGAGAGACCCCGGGATATGAATAAACGGAGAGGTTGGGTTCAGACCCGGGGCAGGGGAACACAAGTGGTGGTACAGGGTGCACTGATGGGGCCCGACGAGGAGTACAGCTACTCCAGGTGGTCTGAGGAAGAGTGCTGACGGTGCCCACGAGACTCTTGCAGTCCTCTGGCCCTCAAAGCGACACCCCCAATAGACCCCCTATGATTCGAGGAAAGGTGTGTGGGGAGAACTTCCTATTTCTGATTGACACAGGAGCATCTGCCTCCACAATTACTAAATTACCAAGGGGCTTGACCCTCTCGGGCAGGATACTGGAGACTGTGGGATTCTCAGGGATGGTCGAGGAACAGCCTTACACCGTGCCAGCAACAATAACCATCGGGGAACAAAAGATCTCTCTGCCCCTACTCCTGGCCCCGAAGTGTCCAGTTAACCTGCTGGCGAGGGATGCTCTTACCAAGTTAGGGGTCTGCATCCACTGTTCAACTGAGGGGTTGCGACTCCTCTGGCCTGGGGATCCCTCCCCGGACTTAAGGGAAATGGGACAATTCTTGCTTGCCCCCACTTCAGGGGACTCGCGAGTTACATCTGTAGACATTTACTGGATTCGGCTGTTGTACGCGTTGGAGGGAAGGGGATTGATGGGGGAATTTGAAAACTGGATCCCATCTATTCCAGGCTCCCAGACATACCTCCCCCCAAAAAAAAACCCCTACCACGTAACGCTAAATTATGTCACCCATTATGACCCTGAGTACGACGACCACTTCAACGCCCACCTGGGGGATAGAAGGGGTATGGTTAAACTCACGTATCTCATCGCCGGGAAGGAAGGGATTGCCGCTGCAGTCAGCCTGCATCTGGACCAGGCAGAGTGGTATCAGCTAGGGGAACAGGCTGCCCCGCATGTCACACTCGCAATAGCACCCGGATCAAAGGCCCGTAACCTGGGACCCGTGGTCCTTGCCGCACTAAGATGCGAGTACCAAAAATTAGGAGAAGGCCTCGATGAGGTGTCACTGGATGGCTGCTTCCAGAGACGCCCCATCGATGTGCGAGAAGAAGGGATTTACGAAAAAATGGCGGTGGACAGGTCCCTCCTTTTGGACAATGTCAACCACTGGAAAGCGGCACAACTGCTGCGTGATATAGACCCCGTCCTCTGGACGGTACACCCACAGGACACTGGCCAACTGGACGGGGCAGTCCACCTGCAGCTGAAACCTTCCGTTAAACGCTGCATCTGGGTGACACAATATCCTCTCACCTTAGAACAGAGGGAAGGGATTCGCCCAACAATCAGGGGACTGCTAGAAGTGGGGGTCCTCAGGAAAATGAAGGGGGGAAACTGGAATACGACAATCCTTCCCGTCTCCAAGGGGATGGGCAAGGGGTGGCGCATGGTCCATGACCTCCGAAGGATACATGAAGCCACGGAGACTTTAAACCTGAAGGTCCCTGACCCCTACGTTGCACTGCAGGCGCTCACGCCTGCCAGCCGTTTTTTCTCTGTCATAGACCTGGCTAACGCTTTCTTCTGCCTTCCACTGCACCCAGAGTGTCAGGAGTGGTTTGCCTTCACCTTTGAGGGAGAGCGGTACACATACAATCGCCTCCCACAGGGGTACAAAGACTCCCCAGGCCTGTTTAGTGCGGCTTTGACCCCTATACTTAAACAGATATCGCTTCCCACCAGCACCACAATCATACAGTATGTCGATGATTTGTTGATTGCCAGTGAAACTGACACCCAGAATTTGGAGGCGGTCCGTACCTTGCTGGACACCCTTGTGGCAGCCGGTTTTAAAGTAAAACGGGAAAAGTGCCAGATAGCCCGAAAATCAGTATCCTTTATGGGACGGATAGTGGGAAAAGGGGGCACCACACTTTCAAGAGCGCACAGGGAAGCGATCCTCTCCTATGGCACCCCTATAACAGTACAGGACATGATGGCCTTCCTGGGGTTATGTGGGTATTCTCGCACCTACGTCCCTGACTTTGTGACTATGACATCCCCACTCAGGGAAATGATCACGGAGGTTGGGGCAAAGAGGCTCAAGAGTCAGTTGCGATGGAACGCGGAGAGAGAGAAATCATTCAGGGAGGTGAAGCAAGCTTTGGGAGCAGCGGCCACGCTAGCACACCCAGACTATAAGAAAGGTTTCCACCTGGACACGGCAGAGACTGAGGGGATAGTAAACGCCGTCCTGTACCAAAAGGACCGAGGCTGCAGGAGAGTGCTGGGGTATTACAGCTGCCGTTTAGAGCCCATTGAGAAAGGGCAGCCAGGCTGTGCCAGATTTATGGCAGCAGTAACGAAAGCGGTCAACAACACTGACCATCTAGTACTCTGCCATCCCTTGACTATTCACACAGATCACAGCATAGGAGCCTTTCTGGCCTCCAACTCATTCAGCTTTTCAGCTGGGCGGCAGGTTAGAATTGAGAATGCCCTTCTGTCACCGCACATTACGTTTGCATCCGATAGAGGGAGTATTAGGAATATGATGGTGGGAGTGAATGGGGGATCCTTGAAGCCCCACGACTGTGTGGCCAGAGTAGCTGAGGAGAGGAGGATACGTAAGGGGTTGCACACAGAACCGCTGGCCGAGGCAGATTGGGACCTGTACACTGATGGCAGCAGCTGTTGGGAAGTAGGCGGCGTACGAGCCTCATATGCCGTGGTCAGAGATTCGGCGGTGGGGGGGGGGGGGGGGGGGTATACGACACCATCGAGTCTGGGGAAATCCCACAGCCTGCATCTGCACAGCTAGCAGAGATTACAGCCCTGACAAGGGCATTAGAACTGAGTGAGGGACACCGAGTTAACATCTTCACTGACTCCAATTATGCATGGACCGCAGTCCACGTAGAGGGCACAGCATGGGTTAGACGTGGTTTTAAAACCAGCACGGGGAGGCCGGTAAAACACGACCAGAGTTTGCGATGGTTGCTCCAGGCAGTGCATCGTCCAAGGGAAGTGGCAGTAGTGAAAGTGCAAGGACACTCTGCCTTACGTACCAGGGAAGCGCTGGGAAATGATGCAGCTGACAGGGCAGCCAAGCTCGCAGTGCAGATGGTCACCCTGAGGTCAGGGACAGACACCCAACAGGGTCCGGGGCCGGGGGAGGGTAGCAGTGATTCCCCTGGGGAGGTGGCTAGGGTTGATGACGTTAGGCATCTGTGTGAGCTGCAGGGACGGGCGAGCAGTGCTGAGGTCAGGGAATGGGAGAATAAAGGCGCAGTCCGACAGAATGTGGAGGTCGAAGGGTCTCAACAGCCCCTTTGGCGATCCCCGGGAGGAGAGGTAGTGGCCCCGAGGGCTCTCCTGCCAACACTTTTCTCTGAAATACATGGGCCAACTCACGTGGGAGTTGCCCAAGTTGTACGAACCGTCCAGAACCACTGGTGGGCACCCCGGCTGCGGGAACATATAGAGAACCTGAGGGCTGAGTGCAGACTGTGTAATGAGTACAACACCAGGAGAGTTCTCCCACACCCGATGTTAAAGTTCCCAACCCCGACAGGGCCGTGACAGGAGATCTGCATGGACTTTACGGACATGGGAGTCAAATGGAGGACCCTAGATAAATACAGATACAGGCTAGTCGTAGTGGACAGATTCTCCTGGTGGGTGGAGTCAACTCCTACAAAGACGGAGGATGGGGAAGTTGTTGTGAAGTTGCTCACAAAGGAACTGATTCCCTGCTATGGCGTCCCCCGAAAAATCTGCACAGACAATGTGACACATTTTAAAAACGAACATCTTGCCCGGGTGGAGGCTACTCTAGGGATACTTCACCGCTACGGCAGTGTCTACCACCCTGAGAGTCAAGGGTTAGTAGAGAGGGCCAATCGCACGCTTAAAGACAAGATTGCCAAGGTCATGGCAGGGACTGCATTGATGTGGGTGCAGGCACTCCCCCTAGCCTTGCTGTCAATGAGGCAGGAAAGGTGTGGCGATACCTTCCTGACACCCCATGAAATCCTGACAGGTCGCTCCATGCCTGGCCCCCGAACATCACCCCTGTGGGAAACAGATTGGGATACAATGAATCAGGACATGACACAGTACATGCAAGTACTGGGGGAAATGGTCCGGCTAATATCCAACCAGGTTACGGCTGCACGGCCAGACACCCCCGACAGGTCCCGACCCCTTCGAGAGGGGGACAAGGTCTACCTCCGGCAGATGGGCCGTACGACCTGGGACGAGGGGCGATGGCATGGCCCCTACCTAGTGACGGGGGTCGCTGCCAACGCCTTGAGGGTGAACCGGGAGGGGGACAATAACTGGCACCATTTCTCTCATTGCTCCAGGTCAGGAAGGCCTAACACTACTCTGGCTCCGGTTGCGGAGGTCGCACCCGACAAGGAGCTGGAAAATGAGGGAAAGTAACAGACTCCTGAACTGGCTGGGTTTCTGCCTAGTGGTAAGACTGTCCATGCAGGTTTCAAGGGATTCATGTGGAGCAATGGTTACCAAACACGCAGAACCCGCGCAGGATAAGACTTTCTAGTTTGATCTGTGCGATGTGATAGACTGTGGGGGGACTGACTCAGAGGTGGGATGGACTGCTTACAGTGTATACATGTGTCCTTGCTCATGCGCCCCCCGCATCTTGCACAAATGCTACGGATATCCGAAAGACATCTGTACACAACGCATGTGTGCCTCCTGGGATGATGTTTGGTGGGCTTACACCAGCACCCCGATACGTGCAGAATACTTGGACTTTAGCAGAAAACTCTCTCTCAGGAGAGGGCGAGTCTCTGGCTCGCAAGCTCGTAAGAACCCTTTGCTTCTCCGAGTCAAGCCCGGACTTTCCAATCCCATGATCATGACAGGGTGGTCCAGTGACACCTGCTGGGCACGGGAGCACGAATCCGACCAGTCAGATGCAGCCCGCGCGAAAATCCTCTATTTGGCAATTGGGGTTGCAGTCACGTAGAAAGAACCGGAGGGGATTATCCGAATAAATCTGGGAATGCCTGGTTCTTCCCAGGACCAGCTGGGGGTCCCATTCGACTGGGATAACCATCCCCCCTGGCCTGTGCCTGGTATAGTTGCAGAGTTTGAATCGCGCAAGCTGACTAAGCTGGTTGATCCCCGGGAGCAGATCGCACCTGCCACTGGCTACATGGAGACAAATACCTGGCTGGATTGAGTCATCCAGTTTTCACGACAGGCAGGCCACGACAACTGCTGGGTTTGCGCGGGGTGGGGGGGGGGGGGGGGGGGGGGGGGGGGGCGGCCCGGCCTGATAATGAGTAGGACCCCATTTGAAGACAGCCACATGGGCTGTGCGGTCGAACTAATGTCCGAGACTAACCCTACATTGAAGTGCAGATCATGGGAACAGTACTTCCCGATGGCACCGGCAAACGTTACCCCTCCGGACTTCGTTGTACACCCGCTAGTAAACTTCAGCTGCTTCATCAACCCCACACCACTTACCCGAGGATATCCAGTTGGCAGCGTAGACAGGGCAAGCTGCAGCAGAACCTGGGTGCTTACAGGAAGCCGAGTGGCAGCACTAACAGTGAGGCACGCGGACTTGTGGTGGTACTGCGGAAGACGGATTCTGTACAATTGGTTGCCCCTAAATTGGGAAGGGAGCTGTGTCCTGGTCACCCTCAATATCCCGCTCTTCATCTCCCCGCGGGCCCCGGGAGATTACACCCTCCACGAGCCCTGCCTGGGCTCGCCTCTCTGACCCGACACAGACGGGCTGTTGACCCGCTGTTGGATTTCAAGAATTCGGATGGGGTCTGGATTGATGCCATTGGGCAGGCCAGAAATATCCCCGACGAATACAAGCTGGTGGATGAGATTTCTGCGGGTTTTGAAAGTTTTCCCCATTTTTCCGCCATTTTCCCGATCACGGTTAATAAAAACATTAACAGAATCAACCTCCTCCTCTACAATATGCAGAGGCTTACCAACCTTACCCGGGATGCAGTTGACGCCATCCATGAACAGCTTGCACAATCCTCCCTCATGACCTTATAAAATAGCATGGCTTTGGACATGTTACTTGCCGAAAAGGGAGGTGTTTGTGCACTGTTTGGGACCATGTGCTGTACAGCCATATCAAACAACACAGGCCCAGATGGCAAACTCACTAAGTCCCTGGTGAAGCTCCGAGCCCTGGCTGCTGAGCTGAAGCACCAATCGGGGGTAATAAATCCAGTCGTCGACTGGCTGAACGTCACTTTTGGGAGATGGGGGACTCTGCTAGGGCAGCTGGCCATGGGGGTGTGCATCTCAGTAGCTATTCTTGTCACTTGCGGGTGTTGCTGCATTCCGTGTATCAGGACACTGGTAACACGCACTATTGATCGTGCCCTATCAGGAACAGATGCCTCCTCGCCCGTATACCAGGCGGTGATGCTGGACCGGCCTCCAGCTGAAACTGCCCAGCGAGAGGGTACGCTCCAAAACCCGCACACGTTACAGGCGACATCACGGGTAATGAGTCGCAAGACTATCTACGACTTTCCCCTGTAACCCTAGAGCCCGATTCCCTCACTTTCACCCGGGTGTGGGTACTGTATTCCACAGACCCCGGGCTGTGTCATCTGTCCGTTTAAATCGGGAACTCACCCGGCTTTTACCTCAAGGGCCCTTGCTGTCTACACAGCCGACGGCCTGTGGTGAAATTGCTAGAGTTCTAGGTAATCACTTTTCAAGTGCCTTTAATATGTTTACCCAGCTGGCGGGCTGCGGGGGAACTCCTGCTGATTCGGGTACTTAAATCCGAGAAAGTTTACTCAGCTGACAGCCGGATTGCCTCTGCGTGGGGGGAATTGCTTGTGTTCAGGTGCTTGCGGTTGAAAATGATTTTTTCTCAAGTGGGAGCAGGTGCTTGAGGTTTATACTGATTTTTTCTCAACTGGGGACTTATGTTTGCGGGTTACAATGATTTTTTTTGGATAGATACAGATGCTGCAGTTTGCGTGCATGTCCGTTCCCGGTAGACGGGGGACTATCATTAATGTACGGCAATTCACACTGCTCACGGTGACAGGTCTATTTCAGGTTCGTCTATTTCCATAGGGTGCGGGGTTCCAATAGGTGTGTGCTTATGCTTCTTTTTTCCCCTACTGCTATCCAATACTATCCCTTCTCCCTCAGTGTAGCATCTGCTGTTCAAAAAGAAATAAACCCCTTCCATGTTAGTTTTGCCCATCTACATTGGCAGCACTTTGACTTATACTGTACGCTGCAGTCAGGGGCCGAGAAGTACTGTATGCCCCGGGATTCAACTGCTGATCACACCAGTGACTACTACACTGCAATCGGAGGTTCTACGTGGGTTTTGATCGGATTGCCACTGCCCGGCTCTGTCCTCAGCGGCAACTAGATGGAGGTTGCTGTCCGTTACTGACTGGAGGTTATCCAGTGGCAGAAGAGTCTCCTCGGGCACGGGTCAGCCTGGCACAGGTGCAATTGCGCTGTGCACTCGGAGGAGATTGCCTCCGACAACATGGCCTGCAATACATACATCAGACGCCTGGACGGGCCTGCAGGCCTGTGAACCATTCTGGCCGGCGGGAAGGCCGGGGCACAGTACACTGTTCCAATGGGTTTCCGATCGCTGGCGTGTACCTGACAGTGGGCAGTATGCCCTTACACTTTCTCGTTTGTTTTAAAAGAAAACACAAGACAAAACACACACCACCGTAGCGAATGGGCATTTACACTTGGGACTTCTTTTTTTGGACAGCAGATGTGGCACCCGATGTAGTTTACTTGCCCCCCTTCCGGCCCTCTTACGTTCGTTACTGTTTACATGGGTTGGTGTGGCCTCAGTAGAGGCCAAGGGAGGGAATGTTGGGGAGATTTCACTGGGGTGTTTAATGTAGGGCTAGGGAGGGTGACACTTCTAGCCCTGAAATGGTTAACAACAGCCAAGCGAGCTGCTGCAGGCGACTGCATGACTGCTGGAGCTTGTAAGGGATATGCATAATGTTAATTAAATCTTGGAGCCTGTAAATACCAGCCAGTATCAATGGCCCCATCGAAACTCGGGATTAATAAAGAAACCGATCGGAATCTGTAACTGTTAGACAAGTGTGAATTGCTCTATCGGAACCTGTAACTATTGAGTGTGAATGGCTCTATTTAAGTCTAAAGTTGAAAAGTGTAATTGACAATTTAGTTAAACGGAACCTATTGAAAATGGCTAGCCTGTCAGACGCATAGTAATTCCTTGAAACAATGAACTATTGAATACGGGATCGGAACCGCTCCCGGGGATGGCTGAGCCATTGTCAAGCACAGCAGGAGCTGGACAGGCACTTCGATGCGGCCAATAGGAGGACGGATCCCCAGCGCGCGCAGATGAATGGACCAATGGGAAAGGCGAACTGACCGGGGACTCCAGGCAGCGCGAAGTGTAATTGTGTCAAGTTTGAACGGGAAGGCAGAACGCCTTCTCCAACGAATGCATGCTTGTAGATTCGTTGTATCAGTTAAGATTCTGGAAATAAACTGCTGTCTGCGTCTAACCATAGTTGCCAGTGTGAGTCTCTCCTTCCGAAAGAACACGCAAAGACGGGACCCCGCAGGTCCGTCTTAACAGTTGGTGCATGGGAATATGACGTTATTGCGATCACAGAGATTTAGTTGAAGGAAGGGCATGGTTGGCAACCAAATGTTCTAGGATATAGACGCTTCAAACTGGACAGGGAGGGAAAAAGGGGAAGGAGTTGCATTGCTAGTCAGGGATGATATCATGGCTGTGCGAAAGGAGGACACCATGTAGGGCTTGGGTCATGAGACACTATGGATGGAGCAGTTAAATAAGAAGGGTGAGATTAGATTTTTAGGGCTGTATTACAGTGAGCGTGAGGTGTAAGAAAAAAGTAGTTAAACAGATAATGGAAAGACGTAGAGGCAATCATTTAGTGTTGATTGAAGATTTCTGTTTTCCCAACATTGACCAGGATACTCTTACCGTCAGAGATCTGGGTGGGATACCATTTGTAAGAAGCCTCCACGTGAGTGTTCTGGAGTGGTATATCAATAGTCCGACGAGGGAATAGGCCATATTGGAACTGATATTGGGGAATAAGCCAGGACTGGTGATAACAGTTGCCGGGGTTGATTTCTTTGGGAAGTGTCCAATATTCTGTAAGTGTTAGAATACTCATTGACAAGGATGAGAGTGGTCATGAGGAAAGAGTACTAAACTGGGCCAAAGCTAATTATAAGAGAAAATGAGGTCTGCAGATGCTGGAGATCAGAGATGGAAATGTGTTGCTGGAGAAGCGCTGCAGGTCAGGCAGCATCTAGGGAACAGGAGAATTGGACACAGCTATTTGTAGGAAAGTCCACAGTTCATATGTGGCAGGCTTTCAAAGATAGGTTAAATATAGTGCAGGATAGGCATGTCCCGTTGAAAGCAAAGGATTTGGAAGGCAATATTCGTGAACTGTTGATGACAGGACAATTGTACGACCCGCTAAGAGGAACAGGGAAGCATACATAACGCCTCGGCAGCCAAGAACATAATGGTTCCTGGAGGAACATGAGAAGAGTAGGACAAGTCTTAAACGAGGAATCAAGGGGGTTAAAAGGGGTCATGAAACAACTTCACGCTAGCACAATTGAGGAGAATCCTAAAGCCTATTATTCATATATAAGAAGCAAACGGGTAACCAGAGAAAGGATTGGTCCACTGAAGGAAAATGAAGGAAGGCTGTATGTCGAATCTGAGAGAGTGGGTATGATTCTGAATGATTATTTTGCATCAGTGTTCACTGAGGAGAGGAACATGATGAATGATAAGTCTAGAGTAAAACATTTGATTAGTCTGGATCATGTTGCCATAAGTGGGGAAGCTGTGTTGGGCAGGCTAGGGGTAATTAATGTGGACAAATCCCCAGGAATGGATGGGATCTATCCCTGGTTCTTGAGTGAGGTGAGAGAGGAAATAGCTGGGGCCCTGACAGGCGACTGACTGTGTGGAGTTTGCACGTTCTCCCCGTGTCTGCGTGGGTTTCCTCCGGGTGCTCCGGTTTCCTCCCACAGTCCAAAGATGTGCAGGGCTAGGTGAATTGGCCATGCTAAATTGCCCGTAGTGTTAGGTAAGGGGTAAATGTAGGGGTAGGGGTATGGGTGGGTTCGCTTCGGCGGGTCGGTGTGGACTTGTTGGGCCAAAGGGCCTGTTTCCAGACTGTAATGTAATCTAATCTAATATCTTGGTGGCATCCTTCATTACAGGTGAGGTTCTGGCCGACTGGAACGTTGCTCATATTGTCCCCTGTACAAGAAGGATAATAGTGACATTCCGGATAACTACAGAACAATGGGCCTAACATCAGTGTTGGGAAGGTTGCTGGAGAAGGTACTGAAGGATAGGATCTATTCATATTTAGAAAATAATGTGCATATCAGTGAGAGGCACAGAGTTTTTCGGGGAAGTGCCCGTTGATAGATGAAGGAAAGGCTGTTGATGTCATATACTTGCACCATAGTATGGATTTAGATAAGGTTCCCCATGGTAACCAAATACAGAACGTAAAGTAACATGGTGTGCAGGGTGTTCTAAACAGGTGGATAAAGAATTAGTTGAGCAATAGGAGACAGAGAGTGGCAGTTGAATGGAGTTTCTGGAAATGGAGAAAGATGACCAGTAGTGCTCCACAGGGGTCAGTGTTGTGGCCACTGTTGTTTGTGATATACATAAATGATCTGGAAGAGAGCACTGTTGGAATGATCAGAACGTTTGCAGATGACACGAAGTTTTCTGGACTAGCAGAAAGTATAAGTGACTGTTTAAGAATACAGGAGGATAGAGATATACTGGAAAGTTGGGCGGAAAAGTGGCAGCTGGAGTTCAAAACAGACAACTGTGAGGTGACGCATTTCGGTCAGTCTAATTCTAGCTGGGATTATACAATGAACGGAAGAGCTTTGGGAAGTTGATGGACAGAGAGATCTGTGAGTGCAGGTCCATTATACACTGAAGGTTGCTGCACAGGTGGATAGAGTAGACAAGCAGGCATATAGTATGCTTGGCTTCATTGGACGGGGTATTGAATAAAATGGCTGGCAAGTCATGTTAAAATTGAACAAAACATTGGTCTGGCCACACTTAGAATACTGTGTAAATTTCTGGTCGCCACATTACCAAAAGGATGTGGACGCTTTGGAGAGGGCGCGTAAAAGGTTTAAGCGGATGTTGCCTCGTATGGAAGGTGCAATCTAGGAAGAAAGGTTGAGTAGGTTAGGTTTGTTTTCATTAGAAAAAAGGTGTTTGAGAGGGACCTTTTTGAGGTTTACAAAATCATGAACGTACAGACAGGGTAGATAGAGAAAAGTTTTATTTCCCAGTTGAAGGATTAAATACCGAGAGATCACGCTTTCATGGTGAGTGGTGAAAAGTTTAAGAGGGATACACGCGGCAACTACTTGACACAGCGGGTGTTGGGTGTCTGGAACGCGTTGTCATCAGAGACGGGAGAGGTAATCACGGTAGATGCATTTAAGATGCGTCTGGACAGATGTATGAGTAGTTGGGGAGCAGAGGGATACAGATGCTTAGGAATTGGGTGACAGATTTAAACAGTAGATTTGGATCGGCTCAGGCTTGAATGGATGAAGGGCCTGTTCCTTGTCTGTACATTTTCTTTCGTCTTTCTTCTTAAATTTCGACAATTTCATTACAAAATTTGCGAGGTCTAAGTGCCTGAAGTGAATCGATGCTGAAACACTAGTCAAAACAAATCTGAGTGATGGCTTTTGTGTGGTAGCGTGGTCGAGCGGTCTAATATGCTGGATTTTAAGCTTCAGTTTCTATCGAACCTTGACTTCAAATACCAGCATCGTAAGTGAACTACTATATGGAGATGTATGTGAGCGCAGTGCGCATGCGTGGATGCCTTTTAATTTGAGTGTTTGCAGCTCCTCAGTATGCTTACCCTCTCGGTGATAAAATCAGCGACCGTCCCTGAAAACAACGCAAGTTCATGCTGTCCGATGTATCCTCATATCCCGTCGATAACATTGCTTTTGGATATCTGCGTTGCCAGTTTCTGTATCTCAAATGGTCAGCGCAGTTGGCTGAAATGTTGGTGGTTCGATCCCACCCAGGGAATAAGCCTCAAATATTTCAGCACAAGGATTTACCCCGACCATATATTGACATTGTAACTGGGAAAACTCATCCATGATTCACCCCAAATCCGCAGGGAGTGAGACGTTTACACGCAGCAGAATACGACATCACTTCCTCCAAGCTCCCGATGCCAACAGAAAGCGGCCACTGCAGCTTCAATCAGCGACTTTCTGCCAAGCCCTGGGAAACAACTCGTGGAAACTCCTTCCTTAGTAACAGCTCTTTCCGTGTGAAAGGAGAAAACCTTTCACTTTAAATTGGAAAGGGCTTCAGGACATTGGAATGTCGCTCCAGTCGTTGGAACATGTTATAAATAAAACTCCTGACTTGAAAATGAGAAGTGGTAAAGGTTTTAGTTAGAAAGAACAAAGAAAGTGTTGATTGAGACGACTCTGTCCAACACTGTGAACGGAAATGATTGGGTTTCCTTAGTTAATTTCCCGACTGATTTACTGTCTGCCAGAGTGTTTGGAAATCACATCAGCGACATAAAGGTGAGGGTAAAAATATGAAGATATTAAGGCTGAACCTTAAATCCCGGGACAAGTGCTGAATAGATTGTAAAGCTTTGAAGAAATAACTGAAGTGAAAGGTGTGAATGATATTTTTGTGATTAGGAGGAATGAACTGGATCCTAACAAATTATGCTCGCAATGTAATAGCAAACTAATCCACAGTGCACTGTGCTTGGTTAGCTCAGTTGGTGCAGTGTGAGATGCTTAATCTGAGGGTGGTGGGTGCAAGTCTCACAATGGGCGCTTTCACTGCTTGATACAATTCCGGCTCTTCGTTCCACGAACAGTATTGCAACCCTTCGCAGGGGAAGTTCTTGCTGCTTTCATTGTCTGCCTGCTTTTGATCACACGTCGGTTTCTGAGTGAACACTGTTTCCATTTTACTGGAGGCGCCAGAGACAACTTTATCAGTGCAGCCGAAAATACAATGAATGATGTCCGTTTCAAAACGTGAGGTTCCAAACCAACCGTGCACCACCCAAAGTGTTCAAAGGCACGGAAAGCGAATGGCCACTTGCTCGGGGTCTGACAGAGACGGACCAATATCACATGGGTCCTGAACCAATTTTCAGTGATTCAGATTGTTCTGATGGAAACCGAAGGGAACTCTCCCTCAAAGTTTTGCAGTTGTTCTTCTTGTGTTTAACGTAATGAACAATATACTGTCAGTAACGAGGGTGGAGGTGCGGCAGGATCGTGAGGTTTCAGTGTGGGACATAGACACAGTAAGTCAAACATGCCCAGAGCACGGGAGAACTGTTTGGTCCAGGATCACTGCCATCTTATGTTTCTAAACCAACAAATGAAATTACTGGAAAATCTCAGCAGGTCTGGTAGCATCTTGGAAATATAAATCGATCTAAGACTTCGGGACTAGTGACACTTCTTTTCCATGTCCATCTCCACCTGCTTTTGCACACTCTTCCTTTTTATTGAATGTCTCCTGACTTCCAATTTTCTATTCAGATTCTCATTTATTACTTCCTCTCCAACCATTTTCCCAGTCTCCAATTTTGTATCAGAACTGTTCCATCTTTCACATTGCCCAGAACATCGAACTGACCAAATAACTCTGTTTCTATTTCCTTAGATAGCAGATGGCCAGAGACTGGAAGGCAGTGTTATTCAGAAAACTCATCCATGATTCACCCCGAGTCCACGGGGAGCAAGATGTTTACACGTAGCAAAATACGACACCATGTTCTCCAATCGCCCGATGCCAACTGAAAGCGGCCACTGCAGCTTCAATCAGGGCTTCCTGCTAAACCCTGGGACACACCTCGTGAAAACTCCTTTCTCATTAACTGCTCTTCCCGTGGGAAAGGAACAAAACTTCCATTTCAAATTGGAAACGGCTTCAGGAGATTGGAAGGTTGTTCCTGTTCTTGGAACGTGTTATAAACAAAACTCCTATCTTGAAAATAAGAAGTGGTAAACGTTTTAGGCAGGATGAACAAAGAAAATGTTGATTGTGAGGACTCTGCCTTGTCAGCAGATGGGAAATTCCCAATACTGTAAACAGAAATGATTGGATTTTTTAAGGTAATGTTCCGATTGATTGCGTCTGACAGAGTGACTAGAAATCACTTCATGTGAAAACATTTGGGTTGAATCTTAAATGCCGGGACAAGTGTTAAATAGATTGTAATGTTTTGAAGAAATAACGAAAGTGAAAGATGTGAATGATGTTATTTGTGATTGGGTGGAATGAGCTGGATCTTTACAAATTGTTGTGCCAGGTGAATTATGCTCAGAATAAAATAGCCAACTAATGCATCGTGTCCCAAGCCTGGATATCTCAGTTCGGTGAAATGTGAGGTGTTTAATCAGAGAGTCGTGAATCCAAGCCCCATAATAGTCGTTTTCACTGTTTAATAGAGTTCCAGCTCTTCGTTCCACATGCGGAATTGCAAGCCAACGCTGGTGGAGGATTCCTGTTGCTTTCGCTGAAACATATGTCCTCCTGCTTTGATCACATGTCGGTTACTGAGTGAAAACTGTCTGCACTTTACTGGAAGCGCCAGAGACAACTTTATCAGTGCAGCTGAAAATGCTATGAATGATGTCCATTTTACAACGTGAGATTCCACGACATCCATGCACCGACCAAAGTGTTCAAAGACACAGAACGCGAATGGCCATTTGTTAGTGGTCTGACAGAGACGGCTTAATGTCCCATGGGTCCTGAACAAAAATTAACTGATTTAGAATGTGCTGATGGAACGGAACGGAGCTATCCCTGAACGTTTTGCAATTGTTCTTGTTGTGTGCTCATGTAAGTTTATGTAAAGAACAGTTTATTGCCAGTAACGAGGGTGGGGGTGGGGAAGGATTCTGAGGTTTCAGTGTGGGACAGACCTGATCTGATCGAATGGGTAAGTCAAATATTCCCAGAACGTGGGAGAGCTGATTGGTCCAGGATCACTCCCATCTTCTGTTTCAGAATCAACAAATGAAATTGCTGGAAAATCTCAGCAGGTCCAATCACATCTTGAAAATGAAAACCGAATGAGATTTCGGGACTGGGGACACTTCTTTTTCCATCTCCATGTCCCTCTGCCTTTCTACAAACTTCCTTTTCATTTAATATGTCCTGACTTCAAACTTTATATTCAGCTTCACTTTTATTGCTTCCTCTCCAAACATTTTCCCAGTCTCTAAAACTGTATCATGCTTGTTCTATCTCTCACTTTGCCCAGGACTTCCAACTGAACAAATAACTCTGTTTCTATTTCCTTAGATACCAGACGGCCAGAGATTGGAAGACATCAGAGCGGTTAGTGCTTTCAGAATATCTAGTCTGCTCCGCCATTCGATCTTGGCTAATATCGTTCTTGACCCCATTCTCCAGTCCTCTACCTGAACACTTACTCCCCAGTCTTAGGATCCAGTCTTTTTCCCAGAGTGGGTCCTAATCCGTCCCAAAACCCTCTACATGTGTTGGCAGCTGTTACACCATGTCTACGTGACATCAATCTCAGTTTCAGTGATTATCGGCAAACACGAACTGTTCTGAGCAGCTCGATCGGGTCTCCGACCCCACTGTCATCCTGCGGGGGAGCAGCAATCACCTACAACTCCTACGGAAATTATCGGCGCTTCAAAAAAAAAACGGACAGAAAGAAAGATAGGCTTGTGTGTCAAGATATGTGGAGGTAATTGCTTTCTGACCTGGTCAGTAAACCTTACTCTGTATATCCCCGCACATTCTAGCTGTTGTGGTGAAAGGGAATACAAGTCCAATTAATTGCCATCTATGCTTTTATTCGATATGTGTCTTCCTTGTTCTGAATATGCAGGGATGTTTCCAACACTGATGGTCACCATTTCTAACAGTGCATGCCGCGGGCCCTGATCTTTTCTGGAGAGTAGCAGTATCAGTTTGTGCGAAAGTGGCCCAGTACAAAGCTTAGAAGAAACATTGTTGTTCCCTCTTTCCGGACGACAGTCTTTCATATCATGATCGATGGGGCTTTATTGCATTCTCATCAGCAAACCTTGTTTTGAATTTACTCGCCCAATACTACTGTAGCGGTGAAAAGAATATAATTCAGAATACCTGCTGCATGAATATCATTTTCAAATTTCTATTCGCAGTGGTCCTTCATATGTGGCGATGTCCATATCACTGCTGGCCATCCTGTTTAAGAGTGCCGTTACATATGTTCCTCTGTCTTGGCGCTGCAGGGAAAATTGTCTGCGCCTTTTCAGCCAATATTTCCTGGATATTTCAACATCGTATTCTTTATTTTTTTCAATCATGTCCTCTTTAAGGACACAGTTACCGGGCACTGGTCCTTTCTGTCACAACAGTACCACATTTGCTCGACATGCGAAGGTGGCCTGGATCAGTAACAAGGAGGACATTCATTTCCTTCTGTCACAGCGAACACTGGATTCATGATGTTAGTCTCTGTCAAATGCATCCGAAAATGTGCTCTGAAAGCTTCATTTGAACGCTCTCTGGCGTTTCTCAACGTGCGTCAACCAAAACCAGAAATCCTCAATCATAGTTTGGAGCAGTTCACATATTCGAGTTTAGAAGCAGCAGACACGGATACAGTTCATTCAGTCAACAACAGGAATGAAAAGATTTACAAGCACAGATGAACTATCGACTCTTGTTCTCATACTGTTACTAATATTACCGTGTGGCCTGAAGTCTAAGCCATGTTGTAACTGAAAATGAGGAAATCACAGACAGGCTGCCGAATGACGCAGTATGTATTTTGTTTTCTTGTTCTCACAGAGTTCCAGGAAAGTATGACAGCGAGGGAGAGGAATGCAAGTCAAGTGCAGCTCCGGTGAAAAACCTTCTGTCTGATTCAGTCATCAACAAGAATGCGACTAAAGCGGGAAACCTTTTCACAACTCGAACAAAGAGCAATCACGAACAGTGACCACCTCTTTGACACCTCAGATCGTCTTTGACCTTCCCTGAATATGTATAGAAACTAATTTTTGTACACCTCAAAGTGAGAACTGTTTGATTTACCGACAATAAGTGAGTCGCATGTCCTTGATTCCCACATAGGTTTCCAACTCAGCTTGCAGCTAGGTGGCAGTTGCTCATGGCTCTGCTGGATAATGCACTTTTCTGGAGAAAGAAAATGAAAGTTGGAACTCTTATTGGCTCCGGGTTTCCAATAATCTCGCGATGTGTTCTGCCATTCTCGGATTCCAGTGCGAAACCAGTTTTTCAGTTCATCCGAGCAGCAGGAGAGTCGGCGTTTCTGGCAGGAGCAGAATTCATCATCTCCAGTGATCACTTTATCTGAAGAGAGAAAATGAACAATGTTTCACACAGCGACTAATCGGAATTGCATTCCGTTTCAGCATGGTAACAGATATGGGCTAGCAAATTCAAAGCCAGATTTGCTGATGAGAACAACAAGCACGACCGCTCAGATAGAACAATTCCTTCCCACCGCTTATTCTGCAGAACTGGTGCAGTTGCTGTGAGTATGCTGCAGGGTATCATCAGGTACATGCTCTTGGGTTTCCGGTTTTGGCCTGTGTGCTCGCGTGGCTGAGCAATCTGAGACTCTGATTTCAGATTCTACTTCTTAAGAAGGCTTGTGTTTACCTTCTTTGCATGCTCACCTATTGCATCACTGGAGCCAGAGAGTAACTCTGTGCCCTCATTCCCATCCCCATTTCCGTTTGGATCTGGGCGGCTGTGTTGATGTTAAGCTAAAATGCTATTGAAGCATACATTTCAACAATACCCTGTACTGTCCCCCGAATCTTTGATATTTTGTCGAAATCGATCAATCTGTTTTTTCAACATTCCATTCAAGGGATCTCCACAGCCTCTGAGGACATCGAACTTAAAGATTCAGCTCAATCTCAGTTCCCACATATCTGTCACTGTTCGCTGAGTACTGATATTGTACATTTTCTATTCTTCCGATCATTTCCTCTGCTAGTACACTTATTGCTGCTTGCAAGTATCCTGTTCTGCGGTTAATGTGATCGTGGTTGTCGGTATTTTGCATTGTGACCAGAGCAACCTCGATTTGAAACCAAATCACGGCACTAAGTGTTCTCTCCGTTGTCCTTTTTGTGACACCTGCTAAGAAATTAATTGTTTTACCTTCAAATTCCGCTCTCTGACATCTCTGCGTTTCATATATCACTCTCTTTCACATTCATACTGTTCTGTCTGTGCTGCTGCTGCGGTCACTGTTGCTGGGCGAACGTGCCCCAATACCACCATCGGGACATTTAAACAAATTGATCCATTTGGATACCGTGTTGTGAGAGCAATCCCCATGCAGCAGCTTTTACTGACATAGGCCAGAGACAATTGGAGCATCAGGCTCATGGAAAATACCCAGGGCAGTTTTGGTGAAAAGGCATTTTGTCGGAAAAGATCAGCTTTTATGGCTTTCTGCGTTGGTCTTGTTATAATTTGATAGGACTGTGAATCCAGAGACCCAGGTAATAGTCTTAGTACTCGGGCTTGAGTCCCTCCATGCGAGATTGTAAAATTTGTATTCAGCAAATATCTGCAATGAAAAATCCAATGACTACTATAGATCCATTGACAATTGTTGAAAAATATCCATCTGGTTTACTGATGTCATTTCAGGATGGAATCTGCTATCCTTACTTGGTCTGGCCTGCATGTGACTTCAGACTCATAGCAATATGGTTGAGTCTCAACTGCCCTCTGGGCAATTCCGAATGAGTAATAAATTCTGCTTAGCCAGTATCACCCTCATACTAATACAGAAATTTTAAAACAAATGTTCATTAGGATCAAGCAAGAGTGTTGTGTGCAGTTTTGTAAGTCACATTATAGCAGGGATGTGATCACACTGAGAAAATTGCAGGAGATATTTACCGGGATATTGTTTGGGATGAAGAATTTCAGTTGTGAAGAAAGACAGGACAGAATGGACTGTTTGTCACATTGTAAAGGAGATGTAGGTAAGTCATGAATGAGTTATGGTATGGACAGATTTGACTGAAAGAGTTTCCCATTGATGGAGGTATCGATCAGCAGGGGGCAGAGATTTAAGGAGAAAGGAAGAAAGGTTTGAGAAGATGTGCAAAAAAAAACTTTATCAGCCAGTGGGTGGTTGGAAAATAGAATACACTGCCAGCATTGTTCAGAGTGGCAAAAATCCTTATAAGCAGAATAAATATTCAGATGTGAACTTGTGATGCCAGGACATATAAGGCTGTGGGATAGGCATTGAGAAATGTGATTCAGTTCATTCGGCAGTTGTTCTGACAAGTGTGGCCACAAGTGGGTGAAGGGCCTCCTTTGACACTCCTGTCCTCGGTAATATAATGGTTAGTGTCCCCGCCTGTCACCGGGCTCAATTCTCCGCTGGGGAGAGTGCAAATGTTTTAAAACTGCCACTCCATTCCCTAGTTCGGGCATTGATACCTGTCCTTCCATTCTCGATAGTGCATGTCACAGGAAGGACAGTGCTGCCTGAATCAGTGTTGGGAAGGGCTGCAACTCTCAGGGAGGCAGAGTGTCAGTGACTTCTGCAAGCTGCACCTTATGACTGCATTGAAATGAAAAACATTTGACAGACTTGTAACGGTTTGAAGTGTTTGCTGGAAGCAGGAAGGTGTGGAATAAACAGCGTAAAAACATTCAAATATGAGTGCAGAAACATTTCCCGCAGCACAAATTAAATTGTAAAGGACAGAGTCGCGTTTCGATACATTGAATTTGGCTTGAATTGCTTTGACCAGGCTGAGTTACCAGGCTATAAAGCCATTAAAAAATGATACAGCAATTGCTCACTATGATGGAACATTGTGTCAGTAATTCGCACGGCTGTTCGGTCGGAGGGTTAGGTTAAGTGGCAAAGTTAAATTGCCGTCTCGTGTCCAGGGAGTGAATTAAGTAAGTTAGATGAATTAGCCATGGGTAACGTGGGGACAAGGTCAGAAGTCACAGGACGACAGGTTATAGTCCAACATGTTTTTTTGAAATCATAAGGGGGAGGGCTCACTCTTCCTCAGGTGAAATATACGGGAATAGGGAGGGGAGCTCGGTCTGGGTGAGATGACCTTCAGGTAGTCGACACCGTTTGGATTGACTGAAATGCTCTTTCTACACTGTAGGATTCTGTGATTCTATCGGAACGGATAATGATGGTGTTTACTGGGGTGTAAAGCCATTAGAGAAGATGCTGATGGGGGTGTACTAAGGATGAGATTTTATTCACTTTTCTTCTTGGAAACTTGAGAACAGTTTTTGCTGAACAAGGAAGACTTAGTGGGGTGTTTTCCGATTATGAAATGTTTGGACAGAGTAAATGGGTGGAAAATTCCCTCTTTCAAGTAAGTAAACATATAGATGCCAGGCATTCAAATCCTTTGAATAAAACCTTTGAAGGACAAAGAAATGATGAGAACAGAATCGCTGTCACTCAGAGAATCTGTTTTTAAAAATATTTGAAAAGGCATATTTGGTGACATACAAGGAATAAATTTCACAAGGAGTGAAACAGCGTGTGGCTAGGTAAAGCAGCAGAGGTGTGGTGTAGTCGGTCGGAAGTTGCGGGGAAACAATGTCGAAGTGGGTTGACTTCAAATGTAAAGACATTTCGTTAAGATGAATAAGATTCGATTCCAAAACTCTAAATTTTGAAAGATTTGGCATAATATTCCACTTCAAGCATTGTAAATGGAACTGAGTGGGTTTTTTTTTATTGCGATGGGAACATATTACATAATGAATAGGATGTGACCAGTTGCTTGGAGATCGACCTCGTGCTTTAATCACATGCGTTATAGATGTGAGGACAAACACAATGATGTTTGGTCCATTTAATACTCGGTGAAATCTGCCAAAATGATGAGCAACAAAACTGCACTTTAAAACTCTGCTTTTCTAAGAATTATTCTCCTTCAGTTGAAATAAAGTCGGAGCAAATTTGAATACAACATTAATCGTTACAATGACATTAATCTAATTCACTTGCGATATTACAATGAACATTGTCAGGTTGCAGCAAATGTAAAATGAAACGATCAAACAGCGTTTCTTGCGGTTTAATCCAATTCAGGGTCAGCCATATGAGAAAGGCCATTGAGCCACAACATCACCTTTATTTCCCTCTCCATGGCTGCTTCTCCACGTGAGAGCGAAAGTGACTGAAGAAATTATGAGTCAATGAAGGTGAGAATATGACTTAAAAGTCTTGTTCTCTGTTTGATTCTGACACAGTTCTGACTCAGAATGTATCAATGACAGCTATTAATTCTGACCAGCATGGCTATTTATTGGAATTTTCTGTCATTATAATTTTGGTGAGAGAAGAAACACATTGGCATGGCTTCTATTCCGCTCTGGAAGTTTCTCATCCATGACTTTCATGCATGTAACCTGATGAGGTCACATGTCACCGCTCGACAAAATGTGCTGAGGAGACTGAGCGATTATGGTGGTGGGTTATTATACTATTGTGCTCCACACTCACGGATTCGACTCACACTCTGTTTTCTAACTTCACAAACCGTTACAGCAGTTTTCCTTTGCACGTCACACTCTGGTATACACTGGGTCGAGAATCTTGTTCTTGCCATTCACTGCACGTGAGATTGACGAGCAATCGACACCACATTAAAGTCGAAATGAAGAGCGAGAGCAGTCATTCTATTCAATTGTGCATTAAATTGTTGTAATAAGAAATAACGCATTTTTCTTTCAGCACCACATTCCATCTTGTCTTTCTGTGAAGTTACATCGAAAGAAAGAAACAAATAACAAGAGACCTGGAGCACAAGTTTATCCAGTGGGGGTGTACATGAGTATTTTAACCTAATACTTCACACAATGACCTGGTCAGTATTTCAAACAGTCACTCGGAATCGGAACCGCAGAAACCTTCTCCAATGAAACGAACCTTTCATTCTTTCACACATTTCTGCTGTGTGTGAATCGTACAATGATCCATCATCCAGCGTGATCACTGACTTGCCAACTGTCTAAGGTCTATGAACTTTCTTCAGCAATCACAGCTTCTGGACACAGCTGTAGGGGGTGGTGTAATTTTTAAATCATTAACTGTTGTAGTAAGCACATAGTAAGTACAAAGCCACCATTTTAGTCTTCTCTACCTTGTAGTAAGCACGAGCAGACACTCCCCCAGATTTTCATGAATGGAACAATGGAAACAGCTTTCCTCGTGGCTGAGGGACCGCCCACAACCACGGCTGTACGTCATCATCCATATAAGGGAGAAGCGGGGAACGCGAACACTGATTGGCTGGGTGAATAACCAAATAATCTCATACATCAGGAGGACAGTGGGGAACTTTAACACTCATTGGCTGAGACAGTAGAAGGCCCCGCCCACTCCTACTTGTATATAACGTGCGGGGATTACAATCTGTGTGTGTGCCTCGTGGGAAGCCATTGAGGTAACGCCCGGTTCTGCAGAATTGAATAAATAGTTTTGGACGAACTCCTCCGTGTCTTTGTTCTTGGGAAGGGAAGCAGAGTGCCTGATGCGGGGGGGGGGGTCGCAGAGTCCCCTATCTTGCACACAGCCACCTGTGCTGTGCTCAGTGTCATTTGTTGCACCCAGGCCACAGCACATTTCTCCTTCCTGAGTTCATGAGCCTTGTTCCTGATCTGTCTGATCTGTTTAATAAACGTTTCCTATCCCTTCAGCCCATCCCCACACAATTCTGAACTTATGAATAAAATAAGGCGTCAGACCAAATGTTTAATAAAGTGGAAGTATGCCACTCAGCCCATCGAGTCTGCCCCAACATTCAATGAACTCATGGTTCATCTGATAATCTTCAACTCGATTCTGCTTCATTACCTCGACAATTTTCCATCATCTTTCTGATTAACTATCTGGCACAGTTTGAAAATACCCAACAACTCAACCTCAATAGTGGGTGCCACAAAAATACCACAGACTTTATGGCCCCTGAGAAAAGAAATTACTCATCATATCTGAAAGAAATAGGCAATACCTAATTCTGTGTTCATGTCGATTGGTGCTCTCCTCACAGCATCGGGCAAGCCACCTGCCTGTATCTACTCTGTCAAGATCCCATGAATATTGTACGTTTATAAATGTTATTATGTGATTATAGAGCTCCCCTCCACCTCCTTTGTTTCACGGAGAATACTCCTAGCATAACCAATCATTCCACGAAGCTCCAATGTATACAGAGTTAACAACATGTTTGTAAATCTCTGCTGGCTCTTACAGCGTCCTTACGAAGTTGCAAGACAGGTGGAGAAATGTCGGCGAGGAAACGGGTTGAAATTTTAGGCGCAGATGGGAATTGGAACTTGAAATCAGAAAGCGATTGCAATCGGATTGATCCACAGAAGGACCAAATGCAGCAATGATAACTCTGACAAATGAGAATCTAATCATATTCGATTGACATTCAATGGCTTCATTGTAACTGAATTCCTCCGTGTAATCGTCTTAGGAGTTAGTATTTAGGTGAAGTGGAACCTGACCGCCCATATAAAGAACTTGACTACAATAACATGTCCGTTGGTCGACTTTGATTATTTACTCAATTCTCGTCTCCATGAAGCCTACGTTGTCCACGACGCACAAATTAGATTTTTGACAGAATTCTCTCCATTTGCCTAGGTGGGTGCATTAAAGGAACTGGACACCCTCCACAACAATGCAGTCACTTAACTGTATATTGTTCAACACTTGAATATTTATTCCCTTAATTGCTAAGGCACAATTGCAACAGAGTGCACCGCCTAGAACATTCATTGGAGTACGTCGTCCAGGGTTTGATGACAGACCCTTCAATGTTCAAAAACACGGAAACGTCACTGTTTGCAAATTACCCTCCAAGGACATATCAGCATGACTTGGAGAGGAATCAGTGGTAAATTCATTGAGTGATGAAACGGTCTTGATGGTCAAAGAGTTATACTTCAGCCCTCCACCTTTTATCATACAATATTTTAAAAATTGACTATTGCATTGACCAGACTTGTGCACATTTATTTGGTTGTTTCCTAAACTGGCGCTTGCTAAAGATCGAATATCATCCTCAGCCTGTGGTCGACAATAGAAAATATCCAAAAACCCTCTCGAACAACTGATCTCCCTGTTCAACAACCTTCAGAGATCTGTGAATGTCCACTCCAAGATCTCTTTGTTCCTGTACACCACTCAGAATCCCCACTGCTATTGTTTCAACTCCCCAAATTCATTACCACTTATTGGTCTGGATTTAATTACATTCGCTATTTTTTCTTTCTAACTGATTGTTACATCCCTGCGGTCCGTGAAATTATTCATCATTGTCAACTATACAACCAATTGTTGTATCTTCTGTAAACTTCTTAACCATGACTCCTACAACTATTTTTGAATTCTCGATCTTCATCAGGAAACAGTGGTACTCCACTGGAAACAGGCATCCAAACATGGTTCATTTTTGGATGGGATGAACACCTAAATAACAGCAGAACCGGACCCTTGCTGTCATTTGTAAACCTGATGGTGACTCTGCAGGTTGGTCTCCTGACTGATTCCTTCTCACATGTGGGAGTGGTGAATGACCTGTCCAAGTTGTAACTGAGCAAGTGAGTTTACACATCAGCGGGTAATTGAATCCCTTCCTGCAGACCCCGCCCGCATGGACATGCCTTCATTGCGGCGTGGGTAGTCTTGTGTCTGTTCAGTTTGGATAAGCAGTTGCATTTGAGTCCACGCTGAGACAACTCCCAATTATACCCATCATCCATGTATCTTTCTTATCCTTCCTCATTCTCCTACGGAGTATGACCATCATAGTCTGAACAGCACTTGTTGTTCATCCTTAACTCTCCTTGTCCTGAGTCAGAGGGAATTTATGGGTGAACCGTACTATTGTGCGGCTGGAGTCATATTTTGGCAGGTCTTGTTAAGTACGGCACATTTCCCTTTTGAAGGGAAATGAATGAATGGTTTTTCAGCAAATTAAAACTTGTTGTCATTCTTCTTCTGAGCGGTTTTATACTCCAGATTTTATTCATCAAATCTAATTACTACCAGCTGCCATGCTCCATTCTCCAAGGGTTGCTGGCCCAAATATCGCCATTACATTTGCAGATGACACGAAGATTGGTGGAGAAGTAGAAAGCATAGGGGACTGTCAAAGAATGAAGGAGAATATAGATAGACAGGAGAGTTGAGCGGAGAATTGGCAGTTGGAGTTGAATCCAGGCAAATGTTAGGTAATGCATTTTGGGAAGTCTAATTCTCGAGCAAAGTATACTGTAAACGGAAGAGCCTTGTGTAAAGTTGATGAGCAGAATGATCTGGGAGTTCATGTCCTTTGTATCTTGAATGCAGCTACACAGGTGGATCGAGTGGATCAGAAGGCATATCGCAATCCTGCCTTCACCAGACGGGCCATTGAGTATAAGAGCTGGCAGGTCATGTAAACATTGTGCAAGATTTTCGTTCAACCGCATTTAGAATGCTGTGTACTGTTCTGGTCACCAACTTACCAAAACGATGTGCACATTTATGAAAGTGTGCAGAGAAAGTTTATGAGAATGTTGCCTGGTATGGAAGATGCTAGCTCCGAAGAGACAATGAGTAGATAATGTTTGTTTTCAATAAAGAAAACGAGATTGAGGCGGACCTGATTGACGTCTACAAAATCATGAAGGGTATAGCTAGGGTGGACAAAGGTACACTTTTTTCCCAAGGTGAGGGATTCAATAATGAGATGTCACGCGTTCAAGCTGAGAGGTGAAAAGTTTAAGAGAGGTCGACGTTCGAAGTATTTTACACAGAGGGTGGTAGGTACTTGGATAGTGTAGCCAGCAGAGGTAGTAGAGGCAAGCACGGAAGATTCATTTCAGATGTGTCTGGACAGATGCATGCGTAGATGGGGTGCAGAAAGATACAGTTTGTTTGGAATTGGGTGATAGGTTTAGACAGTGGATCAGCTCAGGCTTCGACGTCGAAAGGGTCTGTTCTTGGGCTGTAAATTTTCTGTGTTCTCTGTTCTTCTGTGTTCACTACACCATCAACTTCATGGTACATTGCTACATCTCAGAGAATGACATTGTCAATTCCAATTATCACAGAGGAAATGAGAATATGACATGTGGCTGAGTTGGAATGCAAGTGATGTACGCTGGATTGGACTGTTTACTGGGAGGAAGAGGCTGATGTGGAGACCATGTAATCAAAAACAGCTCTTACTGTCAAAGTAACAAAACAGCTCATAATTATGGAAAATTTCAGAGAATGCTTTCAATTAATCGACCTCTCGCTTAAAGCTCCACCACGCTTCAGCTGAGCCAATCTGCAGTGCGGGTTAATGCTGCTGTTGTGTCTTCATGATCTAATAAACGGAGACAAATATGCCCTTCCATCCCGCCTTTGACCAGGAACATTCCCAGCTTTGGCATTTCATGCGCCTCTGTGCCATCATAGAAAAACCACGTCCTCACTTTCAAACCAATAATTCCATTTCGATACCGTGGTTATGAGATCATTTCTCATGTCGCAGCTTTTACAACATGGACCATAGATTATTGGAACATCAGGCTCAGGAAAAAGGACAATTGGTAGCAGTGAGGAAAAGAAAATTTATTTGAAAGTACCTCTTTCTGTGGAATTCTACATCATGTATTTCACTTGCTCATTTGGTTTTATCTAGTCTATTGTGTGCAGTTCAGCAATTCGCATGATACCCACGGATATGATGGCACTGGAAATGATGCAGGACAGATTGACCAGGATATTGTCTGGGTAGAAGAGTTTCAATTATGAAGAGAAATTGGACAGTATGGAAGTGTTTTCCTTATAGCAGAAGAAATTGAGAGGAGACATGATTGAGATGTACAAATAATCAGGAATATGGATGATGTAGACTGAAATAAACGTTTTTCTTTGATGGTGAGATCGATCACGGGGGAAAGGCAGGGTAGCATACACTTAAGGATAGAAGAGGAAAGATTTGAGTGAATGCGCAGACAAATGTTTTGAAACAGCGATTGGTTGAAATCTGGAACTCAGTGCATGCAAAGGTTGGAGAGTCAGAAATCCTCATAACTTTCAGAATTATTCAGATCTGAATTTTGTGAGGCCAGGACCGACGAGGCTATAGGCAAAGTGATTAAAAATAGTGTTAGGATAGTTAAGCGAATGTTAATTTCCAGTAATACCAAATAGGCTTCTTTTTGCATAAAATTCCTGGATGTCGCTGTCGCTGCGTGAGCTCCGGTTCAATTCGCTTCCAGGACATATGCTTGCATATTGGGATGGCTCAGTGGGTGGAACTGCGCCTTTCTGCGCCAAAAACCCGCATTCGATTCCAGACTTGTGTGACTGACTGCGTGGAATTTGAACACTTCTCTCTCTCACCCGTGTGAGTTTCCTCTGGCTGCTCCAATTCCTTCCCACAGTGCAAAGGTGTGCAATTCAGGTCAATGGCAAACAAAATCCACATGGACTGTAAGTGTTGTAAATCAGGGACAAAAGTCAGAATTGCAGCTCAGGGGAAACAAAATGACCCTTTCGGGTCAACAGACCCTTCCTCGGAACTGTTTTAAATTCGTAATGTTAATTCTGATTCCTCTCTAATGATGCTGCCTGACTCGCTGAGCTTTTGGAGCAATTTCTATTTTCGAAGGTGGATCATAAATGCGGGTTTAGAAAGAAAGAGTGGGGGAGTGTGAATCTCTTCCACGGCATAGTGCAGACTCAACTGGCCAAATGGGTTCTGTCTTCACTGTGTCTAATTCCATTAACTTTGTATCTATAAGTCTTTGTCGTTTTTTTAGTCTTTGTTTTTCACATCTCTCCTGTCATGTGAAGTGCAGAGCAGGACAATCGACGTTTCGGGCATAAGCCACCACCAAACCATTACCACCTGACGCCTGGAAGATGAACGCCTCATATTCTGCCTTGAGACCCTGCAACCACACGAGATAAATGTGGATTTCAACGGCTTCCTCATTTCCCCTCCCCCCACATTATTCCAGTCTGAAGCATCAAACTCAGCACCACCCTCTGGACCCATACATCTCTCCCCCTTTAACAAATCACCTCCTCCCCTGCCTCGAACCACCATACGCTTTTCCAGTTATCTTGCAACCAACTCCAAACACCTCCCATTCCTGATGAAAGACTTATGCAAGAAACGTCGATTCTCCCGCGCCTCGGATGCTGCCTGACCTGCTGTTCTTTTCCAGCACGACACTATCGCCATGTTGAATATAGACGAGATCAGCTTAGTCTCGTTATCTGAGAACGGAGAAGGCTGAGTGAGGAAGTGATTAAGGTGCACATTAAAGGGATAGATATGTGTGATAGGAATAAACTTCTAATGGGAAGAGTTAATAACTAGGGATCTCCGTCAAACGCAAGTGAGAGGATGTTCAGAGGAGATATAGGAAGAACGTTTTCACTCTGAGAGTTGTTTATTTGGAATTCACTGTTTAAATGTGTGGTAAAGCTATGCGTCAGGAGTATTTAGCCGAATACTTGAGAAGCTAGACCACACATGGATAAGACCATGTATTGGAAAGTGGGGCGAAGTTAAACAGATGTCCAATGAAAGACCAGAACGCTGTACAGAAAACACAGAGCATGAAAACATGGGAAGGGTAAAGACATGGAAACTACTGGCGATGTGTTACAAGGGGTCTGCAGAAGGCTACATTCGTCAAAGGGTCTCTGGGGCAGGATGGGGCCAGTGTGTCAGGATAGGATAAGAATAGTGGAATGCTCCTACACCAATTAGCAGAGTCAGACTGGGCTGAAAGGTTAACATGGCAGGCTGAGATAAAAATAATTTGCAAAGTCAGCCTCGCCTACTCAATATCATCATGGCAAATTGGGACAAGTCGTGACAATACATACTGAGGACATAACTTTAAGTAATTAGTTGATAGTTACGTCAGCCTGCTTGAGACACTGGTAGACGTAAAAATATGACATTAAATATCTAATCAGTAGTAAGTAGAATCAGCTTGGCACAGGAAAACATTGTGAGAGATGGGGTAGCTAAGTATCTAATCATGACAGGTTAGTCTGGGTTGGAAGTTCATTGTAGCACAGACGGCAGTAGAATACCTAATAGTGACAGGAGAATAATGTTAAGTAGAATTAGGAGAAATATATTGGCAGAAGTAGAACGATAATGGGAACTAACAGTATTGGTTTATTGTACAGCTAGAGTGAGGTAATTCTGACTAACACAGTTGGGCATTCTGATTATCTAAAAAAATAAAGAAAAAGTAAGAAGTGATGGAGTTTAATTCAGATACATGCGAGGTGCTGCACTTTGGGAAAGCAAATCTTAGCAGAAATTATACACTTAATAGTAAGGTCCGAGGGAGTGTTGCTGAACAAAGAGACCTTGGAGTGCAGCTTCATAGCTCCTTGAAAGTTGAGTCGCATGTAGATAAGATAGTGAAGAAGGCGTTTGGTATGCTTTCCTTTTTTGTTCAGAGTGTTGAGTACAGGAGTTGGGAGGTCATGTTGCGGCTGTACAGGACATTGGTGAGACCACTATTGAAATATTGCGTTCAATTCTGGTCTCCTTCCTACCGGAAAGATGTTGTGAAACTTGGAACGGTTCAGAAAGGTTTACAAGAATGTTTCCAGGGTTGGAGGATTTGAGCTATTGGAAGAGGCTTAACAGGCTGGGGCTGTTTTCACTGGAGCGTCGAAGGCTGAAGGGTGACCTGATAGAGGTTTACAAAATTATGAGGAGCGTAGACATTATAAATAGACAAAGTCGTTTCACTGGGTCGGGGAGTTCAGAACTAGAGGATATAGGTTTAGTTTGAGAGGGGAAAGACATAAAAACCTGCAAATTTAGTGCAGAAACCCACTGTCTCTAAACACATTTCCCTGCCAAACTTGCACAGAAATATTCGATTGTTTAAGTATCTTTATCCCGTTGTGCGACTGGTTGTTGTGGATGAGCTCGGGAAAGACATTGACGTGTTTGGTCAGCCATGATGATATTTGGATTACCCTCCTCCTGTTCCTCTCTTTCTGTGCTGTTTCTTACAGAGGCTTTTCAAAATTAACATGATGAGGGCAATGTGAATCTACACTACGGAATATCATAGTCCTCCCTTTTACCCCACCGCTCTCACAGCCAGAAAAGACAGTTCCTATTCCGGCTTTAGATCAGACAGTGAAGGATTAACTCAGGCGCTCTGTCAGACTGCATGCTCCTTCACACAGGTTTCTAACTGGGCAAATGGAGCAAGAAAACGTGTGGATATTTGGATTCAGGGATAGTTTCCAATCTGCTGGGCTGCAGTTCTGGTCACATGGATTTCTGACATGTTGAGACTTTCTGTGAATTCTACCTACTTACGTTTTAAATTGTAATTGGATGTTTATTATTATTTATTGCATAACATTATTACATCTTCAATATTCATGGAAACTGTGCATCGTTTTCTTGGGTGTAGGAATGGTGAAGATTATTAATGAATGCAATATGTTTCATGTTACCTGCATGAAGTTTCAGAAAGAAGTTGTAGAAGTTTCTTTGATTCGAATTCTGTGCTGATTGAAGCTGATTGAAGGAAAAGCCCAGCGACAGCGGCAAGGTAACATTGTCTGTAATTAACGCAGGAACCAACGGAAACTCATTTTTCACTGTCGTCTATTTTTTCACATCTTTCTTTGTCCTTTTTGTATTCTTTTCGTGAACCTGATGCTTCAATAATCACAGGTTCATGTCAGTTTCATATTGTCTGCATTAGCTTTAATTTCAGAACCAGGGAAATGAAGCAGGGTGAGTGACTGAGGTACCAGTGGGGCAGCACATCACCACCAATGATCTAACAGTATTGTGGTTCAGTGGTTAGTACTGCTGCCTCAATAGGGTCCAATGTCTGATTCCAGCCTCGGTGGACTGTCTGTGTAGAGTTTGCACATTCTCCCCGTGTCTGCGTAGGTTTTCTCCGGGTGTTCCAGTTTCGTTCCACAGTCCAAAGATTGCGCAGGTCAGGTGAGTTGGTCATTCCAAATTGCCCATAGTGGGGAAATGGTTCTGGTTGAGTTACTGTTCGGAGGGTTGGCGTGGACTTTTGGGTCCGAAGGGTCTGTTTCCATATTGTAGGGAATCTAATAATCACAGCAAAAGTAGAGCAGTTGAGTTAAAGTTCCCAAGGTATGTGTAGGTCACGTGACAGGTTCGCTCTCTGCAGCTCCAGTCGTGCAGTTGGTCAGCGCTGATTACTTAAAGGTGCATAACTTGCCAACGTTGTAAGTTCAATGCTTATCTAAAGATGCTGTTTTTGACATTGACCGGGAATTATTGAAGTATCAGACTGAAGCGCAGTTGAACACAATGTTGAGTAAATTAGCATTTATTTGAAAACTCCAGTTTCTGACGTGGGAAAATGTATTGTCTTTGTTAAACATGCCAATTATTAACAGAAAATCTGCAAATATCCCCCACGTGAATATCCATCGGTGGATAGAGAAACAGAGGTGAAGTTTTAGCTTGATGACTTTCCTCAAATCGCTGACCCAGCGCTGGATTGCATCCTGGGAAAGTCTGCATAAATCGTTTCATATCATTTAATTTCCTGCAAGCTGCACAGCTCATTCAAACAATCGAAAGTATTGGCTTTATCTCTTTGTGGGGTTTGACTGTCGTTAGTAAACCTGGTAAAGGATCTGGGCAAGTAGTTTTGCTATTGGGAGGAACAAAGGGTCAAACTGGAAAGAGGTTGTGTCTTGACGCAGGATTTTTCAAGCGGAGATAAAAGAATATTAAATGGACTGACTCCCCTTTCGTTTGATTATGACCAACTGTTCAAGACAACAGATGGCAATGATAATGACGTTTTAAATCGACAAGCCAAATCTTGCTCACTAGAGGCAGCACAGTGTTACAGATCAGGAGAGCAGGGGAGACGATGATTCTTGTGGAAACCTGAGACAGTGAGCAAATTAATCCCACGCTGTTGGTCTCACTTTTCTCATAAACCAGTTAGTCAGCGGACTGAGCTAACAGACTTCCATTTAATGCAGAGCTAACCAAACAGCTCAGTGCATTTACATTATATAAGATTTCATGTTGTATGAGTTGCTGCACCTTCCAACTCCACCAGCACTTCTTATACTTTACACTTTCATTGCACGTGTTATGCAATTTCTTTCCTATGAATGTTAAATAATTCGAGAATTTTAACATTTTGCATCCCCATCCAGGCAGCCGAGAATCACTGTCACTGTTGAATTCTCCCTGTGACTGCGTGGGTTTCCTCCGGTTGCTCTAGTTTCCTCCCACAGTCCAAACATGTGCAGGTCAGGTGAATTGCCCGTAGTGTTAGGGGCAGAGGTGATTGTAGCGGAATGGGTCTGGGTGGATTGCGTTTCGGCGGGTCGGTGTGGATTTGTTGTGCCGAAGAGCCCGTTTCCCAAACTGTAAGTAATCTAACCTAATCTAACCCAAACTAATTCACTCCTTATCTGCCTGCGCTCGCTTTTCAAATATTCTTGAATCAGCTCCTAAAGTCATTCTATTTCTGAAAATTCATCTCCGAATTCAATAACTCTCAGAATAAAATATGCCTACTCCAAGCTTCTTTATCGTGCCCTGATGGGTTTGAAGTTCTAACCTCTAATTTCCACTCACCTAAACGAGGAAATTTCCCTCGTATTTACTCTTAACAACTTCACATCAGCTGGATAACTTCTTTTCAGAAACAACTAAGTCTTTCCTGATTTCTCCCACATTATGCCTTATTCAATGCCACCATCCAATTAAACCGCCTCTTTTGGTTTCTAGTGGCTTTATCTGCCAGTAAACCTCATTTCCATCGTTTCTAACGACATGGTATCATGGCCGTGTCATTCCTAACGTCTTTATAGTCCAGTAAACACTGCCTGTGTCTTTCATCATGTCTTTATATCCCGGTATACTTCAACCTGAGAAAGGATGCTGGGTCCAATTCAATTGATGAAAACTCACCACTAAGCTATGCAATCTTATTACCGACACAGGAAAGGTGGAAGCAATTTCAATTACAGCTGAATGGATTGGATACAACAGAATCGGTCAAATCCAAGTCACAAAGGTGACTGTTGTTGTTATAGTTATTTCTTCTCTACGAGTGCTGAAGTAACACAGTGAGGGATCAATTACTATTGCCAGACATACATAAGGGGGTGGGTATCAAATGCTGAAGTTGTGAGATCAGAGCAGTTTTTATTGACGTGGACCATTCACTGTTCGAATCTCAGTCTTAGGAATTCTACAGAAAGCGATTTTGAACGAAATCTGAGCAGGAAAGTTTACCGCATGACGTAACACCAAATTGTGTGGTTACTTTGTTGTTTACCTCATTTGTGTGTTTTGCTTAATTGGGGATTTTGAAGTTATCCCCTCTATACAAAAGTTCCGTAATTTTGCACCATTATACAAAAGATGCAGTACAACAACACCGAAAACTGTTTCAGTCTACTTGCACAGATATTGAGGAGAAAGTGAGGTCTGCAGATGCTGGAGATCAAAGTTGAAACTTTATTGCTGGAACAGCACAGCAGGTCAGGCAGCATCCAGGGAACAGGAGATTCGACGTTTCGGGCACAGGCCCTTCTTCAGGAATGTCGACGTTTCGGGCACAGGCCCTTCTTCAGGAGGGCCTGAAGAAGGGCCTGTGCCCGAAACGTCGAATCTCCTGTTCCCTGGATGCTGCCTGAAGTTGCACAGATATTGACCCCTGGAAACAGCACTATGCACTCTCCTCGAGTCTGGAAAATAATTTGCTGCATTACCGCTCTTTTGGCTCTTTTCATTACATCGGCTTCTGTTCTTCACGGAATCTGATTCAGCAGATTTTATCACTGAGTCATTTCTTTGTATGTGTTCAGACCATGTGAGCAGAATATCATAGTCCATAACCCAGAAGTCAGCCCATACTCAGGGAACAGTACTCTGCTCTAGATCATTTCATGAACACCAGGGAGAAATATCTATGCTCTTCAAAATTTACTAACCTGTTCTTCAGAAGCAAGATAAACAGTTCCAAGTTTCTGCTTTTCTTGTCAGACGGACCAAAGTTGTAAATGCTGGAACCAGTTGAGAGTGTCCCCTTTCCCACATCCGTTTTCTCCTCAGTAAGTGTTAACTTCATGGTCTGAATCGGATTCTTCTAAAAAGAAGAATATTTTTATCCATTGATTTCTGGTTTATGGGCCCACTAGGCTCCCACTGGGCCTCTGTACATCGCACTGATGACAGCAGTTTCTAGCACACTTCAGCTTTTTTTGTAGCAAGTACCTTCGAGGGTGACATGAAAAGATGTTCGCTGTGACTGTGTGATACTGTACTAATGGAGACAGCTCTATCACTGGAGGCAGCTCAGTCCGCTGGGATGGGATAATTTCTGCAGTGTGTCCTGCCGATCAGATACAGTGCACTTTATCATTCAGATCATACAAAGTGAGACCCTTCGAAAAGGCCAATTGGTCACTCGTACCTGTGTCAGCTCGGGAGTTACAAAATATGGGTTAAAGCGGAAACACTGGGGATTTGATCAGATTTCAAGTGTTTACGTGAGGCAGGAAGCAAAAATAGATACACTGTGAAGCGATTGGGACCTGACTACAGGAGCAGCAAATAGGTTGTACAGCTCAGAGGAGAGCTTTGAAGTATTGAATTCTGATTGATGGGCCGATCATGCTTTCACTTGGCCACGCTGATGCAGAAGATACTATGTCAGTGTCTCTCTGAATTGTGAGGTCGTAGGCAAATACAACCGTTACACTGCTATCAATTCCTTTTTCCAATGTGACGACAATCTGTATGTAAAATAGCTTAAATATTTAATCCTTTTTCATAAATAATTCCATTCCATCTCATTGTGTTCCATTGTCTTCTTTCCAAGTTACCTGTTATTGTGTCTGAACTGAAGTTGATTTGCTCCTTCTGCTTGTCTTTTACAGTCTGGGTGATATGATGCAGTTGTACTGATTCACGTTCTGACAGAATTTTCCACTTCACTTCAGCCCGTCCTAACTTCAGTATCTGATACCATTCCCGTTGTCTGGGTGTTAAGTGGTCGAATCAGATCCAGCCTGCCCTCACGCAAAATAAATGCAAAACTCAGTCACACTATGATCACTGCAATCCAGGGGCATCTTCACTCTGAGGTCATTGATTATTCCTAGGAGAAAGTTAGGACTGAAGATCAGAGTCGAAAGTGTGGTGCAGGGAAAGCACAGCAGGTCAGGCAGCATCCGAGGAGCAGGAGAATCCACGTTTCAGGCATAGCCCTTCAAAAGAAATAAGGCTTATGAGTCGGAACTCAGAGATACATGGTGGGGGTGTTGGGTTGGGGGGAGATAGTTGGGAAAGTGGTAGTTGGATGAAGATGCGGGAGAAGATGATAGTTCAGAAGGAGCAGTGATGGAATGGGTCCAGAGGGGGGTGCCAAGTTTGAGGCTTGGGACTTGGGGCAAGGGAAATGAGGAAACTGTTCAAATCCACACTTATCCCGTGACGTGACAGCGTCCCAAGGCGGAATAAACGGCGTTCGTCCTCCAGGTATTGGGTGGTTATGGTTTGGCACTGAAGGAGGCCCAGGACCTGCACGTCTTTGACGGAGTGGGAAGGGGAGTTGAAGTGTTCAGTCACGGGATGGTGAAGTTGGTGGGTGCGGAGTCCCAAATATGTTCTCTGAAATGATCTGCAAGAAGGTGTCCTCTCTCGCTAATGTAGAGGAGACCACACTGGGTTCAACGGATGCAGTAGATGACATTGGAATTTGTACAGGTGAATTTCTAACTGATGTGGAAGGATACCTTGGGGCCTTAGATGGAGATAAGTGGAGTGGTGTGGGCGCTGCTTTTACCCTTCCTGCGGTGGCAGGGAAAGATGCCAGTAGTGGGGTGTGGGTTTATTGCGGTTTGTAGACCAGACGAGGTGCTCGTGGAGGGAATGGCCTTTTCAGAACACTGATAAGGGTATGGAGGGAAATATACACCTGATAGTGGGGTCTGTATGGAGATTGCAGAAGTGGTGGAGTCTGATGTGTTTTATGCTGAGATTGATGGGATGGAAGTTGAGGACCATGGGAATCTGTCCTTGTTGCGGGAGGGGTGGGATTTGAGGGTGATGGTGAATGAAGTGGAGGGAAAGGTGAGCCACGTGGGAAGGAGACCAACTGGGACATTCTGAGGTGGAGTTGGTCATCCTGGGAAAAGATGTGTTTGGAGGCGGAGGAATTGGGAATAAGTAATGGCGTTTTTACACGAGGTGGCGTGGGAGGAGGTGCAGAATTGGTAGCTGTGGGAGTCGATGGGCTTGTAATATATGTCTGTCATTAGTCATTCGCTGGAGACGGTGATGGACAGGTCCAACAAGTGGAAGGAAGTTGCCAAGGAATTCCAGGTGAATTTGACGTCGGGGTGAAAGGTATTGGTAACGTTTGTGAAATGTTCAACCTCCTCGTGGGAGCAGGAAGTGGGACCAATGCATTCATCAATGTAGCGGAGGAACAAGTGGAGAGAGGTGCCATTGTAACTATGAAAGAGGGACAATTCCACATATCTGACAAACAGGCAGGCATATGTAGGTCACATGCGGGTGCCCATGGCTACCCCTTTGGGTTGGAGGAAGTGGGGGGATTGGACAGAAATGTTGTTGAGGGTGAGGAACAGTTTAGCCAGGTGGATGAGGGTGTGGGTGGAAGGGTACCAATTGGGATGGGGTGAGATGAAGACACAGGGGGCTTGGAGACTTTCGTCATGGCAGATGGATGTGCAGAGGGACTGGATGCCCAAGGTGAAGATGACGCGTTGTGGAGCCGGGAAATACAAGTCCTGGAGGATATGAAGTGCATAGGTGGTGTCACAAACGTAGGCGAGGATTTCCTGGACTGAGGAGAAAGGAAGGTGTTGAGGTAGGAAGAGATGAGTCGGGTCTGACAGGGGCAGGCTGAGACAGCAGGTCTTCAGAAGCAGGTAGAATCAGGCAGTGCGGGGTTCATGGACAATGGGGTTGGAGACTGTGAATGGGAGATTCCCCAGACATGATGAGGCTGTGTAGGTCTGAGAGATTAGGTGACATGCGTGCATGCATGTGCGACGGGGTGGCCGAGAGGTTAAGGCGATGGCCTGCTAATCCATTGTGCTCTGCATGCGTGGGTTCGAATCCCACTCTGGTCGCTGTTTTTGGATGATTACACCTGTCTTATTGAAATTGGAACTCCAATGGTCAGTTTATATGCATCGACGATATTATAAAACCTCAAACAATAATTTGAGCCTGTTGTCTAACTGCATTGAAATGTAGACTGAAATGGGATAATGAAAAGTAACGCGATTTTCTTTTCCAAGTCAAGTTGCTGTGAACTTTTATCGTATGAAAGAGATCCAGGAAAACCAAATAACGACAGATGCGAAGTGCATGTTTAATGCAATGGTTCTTAATGAGTGTTTTGTCATATGAAATCTGGAGCAGTTGGGTGGACGTGATTCATCTTGGGAGGAAAAGCGCAGAGAGACAGCACAAAATAATAGCGATATTTCAAAAGTGCAGGGGGTGGGTGTAGCGGCACAGAAAACTGGCTGTAAATGCACAGTAGAGAATTACCGATGTGGGTGCCGTGCATGGGCACAGACAGACTTACACATTGTTCTCGCCCTATCCCCCTTGCTCTCGCCATTGATAAAAGCTGGACATAAGACACAGATAAACACAAGATGTGGGAAGCAAGCTCCCTCTCGTTATGCACACACTGGATGCATCACATTGAACTATGAACAACGGGAGAAGTCAGCATGTTAACTGCAAGAAACGAACATAAACTGTGAATCAATAACGACAGATTAATGCAGCATAAACATGAAAAATGATTTAAAGTGTCTTTAAATGCATGTCATTAACAGACATTTCGTACTAATACCCAACATGCCTTTAGTGGGAAATCATGTCTCACAAACTTGATTGAGTTTTTTGAAGAAGTAACAAAGAAGATTGATGAAGGCAGACAAGTAGATGTGATCCATATGGACTTCATGCAGGACTGATTAGGAAGGTTAGATCTCATGGAACAAAGGGACGCCAACCATTTAGAAACAGAACTGGCTCAAAGGTAGACGGCTGAGGGTGACAGTGGAGGGTTGTTTTTCAGACTGGAGGCCTGTGACCAGTGGAGTGCCACAAGGATCGGTGCTGAGTCCTCGACCTTTGGTCATTTACCTTAATGATTTGAATATCAGCATAAGAGGTACAGTTAGTAAGTTGCGAGATGACACCAGAATTGGAGGTGTAGTGGACAAGGAAGATGGTTAACTCAGATTAAAACAGGATCTGGACCAAATCAGCCAATGGGTTAAGGATTGGCAGATGGAGCTTAATTCGGATAAACGCGTGGTGCTGCATTTTGGGAAAGCAAATCTTAGCAGGACTTATACAAATAAGTATAAGGGCCTGGGAGTGTTGCTGAAGAAAGAGAACTTGGAGTGCTGGTTCATAGCTCCTTGAAAGTGGAGTCGCAGGTAGATAGGATAGTGAAGAAGGCGTTTTTTTATGCTTTCCTTTATTGGTCAGAGTACCGAGTACAGGAGTTGGGAGGTCATGCTGCGGCTGTACAGGACATGGGTTAGGTCACTCTTGGAATATTGCGTGCAATTCTGGTCACCTTCCTATCGGAAAGATGTTGTGAAACTTCTTTGGGGTCAGGGAGTCCAGAACTAGAGGGCACAGGTTTAGTTTGAGAGGGGAAAGATATGGAAAAGAGTCCTGAGGGACGACTTTTTCACACAGAGGGTGGTACGTGAATGGAATGAGCTACCAGAGGAAGTGGTGGAGGCTGGTACAATTGCAAAATGTAAGAGGCATTTGGATGGGTATATGAATAGGATGGGTTTGGAGGAATATGGGCCGGGTGCTGGCAGGTGGGACTAGATTGGGTTGGGATATCTGGTCGGCATGGATGGGTTGGACCGAAGGGTCTGTTTCCATGCTTTACGTCTCTATGATTCTATGACTCTGTAACTCACTCATAACCACCCTGAAACCCTCGATTAGATTCCAGTCTGTAACTCACTCTGGGGTATCTGTTATTCTACACACAATCATCCCAAAACCCCTTGATAAAATTCCAATCTGTAACTGACTTCCAATTTTAAGGGGCTCTGCACATTAGCCACCTCAATCCTTTGTTTAGATTCCAGTCTGTATCACACTCCTGGGTATCTGTTCGTCTGTATATGAACCATCCAATCCAAATCCTGTTAAAATTGCTCACAGTGTTCAGGGATGTGTAGGTGAGGTGCATTAGTCAGGGGTAAATGTGGGGAAATGGGTCAGGATGGATTATTCCTCTGAGGGTCAGTGTGGTCTTGTTGGGCTGAAGGGCTTGTTTCCCCACTGTCGGGATTATATGAATCACCCGGAACCCTCTCGTTTAGATTCCAACGTGTAACTCACTTCCATTTATGTGTGACTGGCATGTTTCAAAAACACCCCAAAACCTTTAATTATATTCCTCTTAGATAAATACGAGGTGCTGCATTTTGTGAAAGCAAATTTGAGCAGGACTTACACACTTAATGGTCAGCTCCGAGGGAGAGTTGCTGAACAAGGAGACTTTGAAGTGCAGGTTCGTAGCTCCTTGAAAGTAGAGTGGCAGGTGGATAAGATAATGAAGGCAGCGTTTGGTCTGCCTTCCTTTATTGGTCAGAGTTTTGAGTATAGGCATTGAGAGGTCATGTTGCGGCTGGACTGGACATGGGTTAGGCCACTGTTGGAATATGGCGTGCAATTCTGGTCTCCTTCCTGTCGGAAGGATATTGTGAAACTTGAAATTGTTCAGAAAAGATTTACAGGGATGTTGCCAGGGTGAGAGGATTTGAGTTACAGGGAGAGGCTGAATAGGCTGGGGCTGTTTTCCGTGGAGCATCAGAGGGTGAGGGGTGACCTTATAGAGGTTTATAACATCATGACGGGCATGGATAGGATAAATGCGAGCATAAGAGTTAAAGTTAGTAAGTTTGCAGATGACACCAAAATTGGAGGTGTCGTGGACAGCGAAGAGGGTTACATCAGATTACAACACGATCTTGACCAGATGGGCCAATGGGCTGAGAAGTGGCAGATGGAGTTTAATTCAGACAAATGTGAGGTGTTGCATTTTGACAAAGCAAATCTTAGCAGGACTTATGCACTTAATGGTAAGGTCCTAGGGAGTTTTGCTGAACAGAGACCTTGGAGTGCAGGTTCATAGCTCCTTGAAAGTGGTGTCGCAGGTACATAGGATAGTGAAGAAGGCGTTTTATATGCTTTCCTTTATTGTTCAAAGTATTGAGTTCAGGAGTTGGAAGGTCATACTGCGGCTGTACAGGACATTGGTTAGGCCACTGTTGGAATATTGCGTGCAATTCTGGTCTCCTGCCTATTGGAAAGATGTTGTGAAACTTGAAAGGGTTCAGAAAGTATTTACAAGGATGTTGCCAGGATTGGAGGATTTGAGCGTTAGGGAGAGGTTGAAAAGGCTGGAGCTGTTTCATCTGAAGCATTAGAAGCTGAGGGCTGTCCTTATAGATATTAACGAAATTATGAGTGGCAAGGATACGATAAATGGACAAAGTCTTTTCCCTGGGATTGGGGAGTCAAGACCTTGAGGGCATAGGTTTAATTTGAGAGGGGAAAGATATAAAAGAGACCTAAGGGACAACGTTTTCACACAGAGGGTGGTATGTATATGGAATGAGGTGCCAGAGGATGTGGTGGAGACTGGCACAATTGTAACATTTAAGAGGCATTTGGATGGGAATATGAACTGGATGGTATGGAGGGATATGGGCGTGGTGCTGGCGGGTGGGACTAGATTGGGTTGGGATATCTGGTCGGGGTGGACAGATTGGACTGAAGGGTCTGTTTCAATGCTGTACATCTCTATGACTCAATGACCACATTTCAAGGTGCATGACAACAATATCAATTTTGTTTTGAAATTGAGATATATTTCATCATTTTACAGAGTGAACAAGTTCAGTTTAAATTATATGAACAACCACGTTCGCTCACACGGAATAAAACGGTGATTTCATTCCAAACATTGTCCTTTTTAAGTAGATTTAACTCAACATGAAAAAAAAGATATAATTTTTCTTTAACATACGCCAATTAACACCATTACCTTACTTCGCATTGACTACAATATGTACATGCTAAATAAGGTTTAATAAATAAGGTTTATGGGCGGCACGGTGGCACAGTGGTTAGCAGAGACTAGAGTTCAATTCCCGCCTAAGGCGACTGACTGTGTGGAGTTTGCACATTCTCCCTGTGTCTGCGTGGGTTTCCTCCGGGTGCTCCGGTTTCCTCCCACAGTCCAAAGATGTGCAGGTCAGATGAATTGGCCATGCTAAATTTCCCATAGTGTTAGGTATGGGTGGGTTGCGCTTCGGCGGTTCGATGTGGACTTGTTGGGCTGAAGGGCATGTTTCCACACTGTAATGTAATCTAATCTAATTTAAAAAGAAAGTATTTTGGCAATAATGATTCGGTGGTGTCGAAAAATAAGATTAGGTACTCATGATGCGGGTATTCCACCAATGGCTCCAGTGGTGGAAATGGTCAGTGGACAGTATTTCTATGATGGTATAGAGGTGTGTGAGCTGCCAGGGATGGGACCTCGTACCCCATCTGGAGCAGCGTCTGTTGACATGGATCAGGGAGCTTGCGAGATCAGTCTGAGAGCTTCACCCTCATCTGGAGCAGCCTTTCATGGCATGGAGCAGCAGGGTGCATTGAGACATCAGAGTTGGAGCTCCAATCTCACTTGCAGCAGTTTCTATTGACAAGGAGCAGCAAGGAGCAACCGAACGTCAGGTTGGGAGCTGCAACCTCACCTGGAGCAGTTTGTATTTTCATGGAGGTGGAGGGAGTATTGGGACATTAGGCTGTGGAAAAGGATATTCAACTAATGTAATCTGAAGTAAAATAAGTTTTAACAACTCAGATGTTAATTGATTTATGAAGAATCTGTCGCGGGGGAAAAATTCTTTAGATATTGAAGACAAGTCCTGCAAATATTCAACTCAGGAAAATGCATTAATACAGAGATAAATGCAAATGATGTTTCAGGTCTTTGACCTTTCTTTTCTGACCGACTCTACACTGGATTACATCACCAAAACGACTTTTTCACTCATTTCATGTTATTTAGTTTCCTGCAAATACGGACAGGTCATTGACGTAATCTAAATCTGAAAATTATGGGAAATGCAATGTTGTGATTAAGCTGCAGTTTACCTCGGATTATTGTGGAAGCACAGCAAAATAAGTTGTAATTTCCTCGATCAGCAGTGACCTCATTGATTGGCTGATCAGACCTGATGAAGGAGCGGCTCTCTGGGAGCTCGTGCTTCCAAATAAACCTGCTGGACTATGACCTGAAGTTGTGTAATTTTTAGCTTTGTCTACCCAACTCAAACACTGGCACTTCCATATCATAGAGAATATCAGTCATGTCCCAGCGCTGTCAGAGAAGGCAATCCTGGAATAGCCTCACACATTGCTCATAGGTACGTTTCACTTTCAGAAACCAACCCACTCAATCACGGCAGCTCCTGTGTGTGAAAAGCGCAGAAAAGAAACAGCTGATACTCAGTTTTGACAGTTCTTTGAAACTCTTTGGGAAGTGGAATCAGAGAAGAATGAAGGATGAATTGTCCGATTGTGCAGAGAGGAGGAATGCACTTTTCCCTTCTTTCAAGGGCTGGGGTATTGACTGATCCAAGGCATTAAACAGCTGGTAGAGCTGCTCTCTCTGCGTCAGGAACAAGAAGTCCTGATTTCCTGAACGGTAATGAAACCCAGGACACTCAGTGAAAGCGCCGAATACTAACCACGAGACCACCAGAGATGAGGGCAGAAACAATTGCACAGTTTCTTCATAACACAGTTTTTGGTATGATGTCACTGTCGATATGTTTCCCTTCAAAAATGCCTGAATTATCGAGTGTTTACAGCACAGAAATGGGTCCCATTATCTCACTTACGAGACCCACTTCTGGTCTGTACCCTTGTAAACTCTGACGTTTCACGTGTTCATCTCAATGCTAATTACCCTGGGACGTTTTAATCTTGTAAGACACAATAAATCGGATTGAAGTTTGAGATGGGAAAATGTGTTCACACCCAGTCGGGGAACTATACCCCATTTTTACGCACAGACTGAAGCACGTAGACACATATCCCCAAGAGTGAAACAGGACTCGGGAGAAAACAAGCAGAAAGTAAGATTTCACCCTCTAGGCTGATATTATCCCATTTCAGACTTCAACACCAGTGTCTGGCTACTTCAAAGAAAGGAAGTATTCAGCCCTTCCCGTCCCAGTGTTCCTTGCCCATTGTTTCCCTATTACTCTGTAGTTTATACTGCCTCACCTCGTTCTTGCTGCAAAACTGGATCGTTGCTAACGCCCGCTATTTCCGTCCTCAATTTCTTGGACTGAAAAGCAGGAATGGGTTATTTCAAACACTTTTCTAGTTTACAAGGCCAGTGGTATCACCACTGAGCCAGCACATTGCCATCTCAGAGGTAAGGTCTCAAACATTAGAAACTTCAATGCAACAGATGATTATTTAGCCTCAGCGTTGTAAGACAAACAATAAGACTGGAATAGAGCCGAGGGCATCATGCAGAGAAGGATGGGAGAATAGAATATCGAATCTTATGGGGTCCAGGGTGGTGTTAACAGAAATATTACCTGGTAGTATGTTGATGAGGATTCAATGTTTTCACTGTCATGGCTTGTTAAATGTTAACTCTTGCAGAAATCAATGTGAAATACTGCTTGATCTTTCGAAGCAGAATGGTGCTGTGCCGCAGTCAGAATCGCTTCCCGACATGGTACAGTTCCGCATCAGCAATATCAGCTGCAATTGCCTGATGTACAATCAGTTTACATCAAGAATGGAGGGGGCGTCTGGAAAACGGAAGGGGAATAGTCGTTTGTGAGAGTTCACTACATGCCTAGTGGAGCCATGTTCATTGTAGATACTGAATATCGGTTTTCCTGTTTACCTTGGTATACTGAACACTCCGGATCAATTACCCACATTATCTGCCATTTCTGTGTTATTCTTTGTTCATTTCACTTCGGTTCAGTGTTCTGGGGGGACCACGCTTTTTTATTTTGGCACATTTTACTCAGATCTGTTTTGCAGCTTCGTATTAAAGCCAACAATTTTAGGAACAGAAAGACACCATTCAGACCATCAAGTCTGCTCCGCTGTTGAATGGTTTCATACCTGATCTGATAACTTTGGACTGCACTTTCTTTCCTTTCCCCATAACGCTTGATGTCTTTACTGTTTGAAGATCTGCCAATCTCAGCCTGATTGCACCTAATGACACTTCCTCAACAGCCTTCTGCTACAAGAAATTCCACAGATCCAGAACCGTCTGAGAGAATAAATCCTTCCTCATCTCTGTTTTAATTGTGAGATCCGGATTCTAATACGAAGTTAAAAGTCATACAACACCAGTTCATAGTCCAACAGGTTTAATTGGAAGCATTAGCTTTTGGAGAGCAGCTCCTTCATCAGGTGTTTGTGGAGTACACAGTTGTAAGATACAGAACTTGTAGCAAATGTTTACAGTGCGATGTAATTGAAATTATACATTGAAAAATATCTTGATTGTTTGTTTAGCCTTCTATCTGTTAGAATGACCATGTTAGCATTACTTCTTTCTTATGTAAATTGCAAAACTTCCTTTGAAAGTTACATTCTCAGGTGACCTTTAACAAATAGTGTCAGCCCATATAATATTTTGAAGGTGTTAGTCCCTGTGTGCTGTGTCCGTGCCATAATGTTTAGGCTGATGCTCATCTCGGCACAATGGGTAGCACTGTTGCCTCACAGCACCAGAGACCCAGGTTCAATTCCCGCCTCAGGTGACTGACTGCGTGGAGTTTGAGCATTCTCGCAGTGTTTGCTTGGGTTTCCTCCCACAGTCCAAAAATGTGCAGGTTATGTGAAGTGGCCATGTTAAATTGCCCGTAGAGTTAGGTGTAGGGGAATGGATCCGTGTGGGTTGCGCTTCGGCGTGTTGGTGTGGACGTTTTGGCCCGAATAGCCTGTTTCCACTCTAAGTAATCTAATCTAAAAAAAACATGATGCAGGCAAGGATGCTTTGAGGTATGGTACATTTGTGAAACCGAGCAAAGGCTAAAGAAACAGATGAATGGAACTGCACATCCATCACAGACAGGTGTGCCCCTTCCAAGCTGGAGAGCACTTCAGTGGTCCAGGACAATCGACCGCGGATCTTCCGGTGACAATCCTCGAAGGCAGACTTCGGAACAGGCAGCAGCTAAAAGTGCCCGAGCAGAGGCTGGTAGCTAAGTTCGGTACAAATGGGGATGGCCTCAACTGGGACCTTGGGTTCATGTCACAGTACAGGTGTTTCCATTGCCCTAGCTACACACACACACACGCATATCTACGTTTGTGGGGTGAATTTGTACTTGCAGAGTTACATTGTACTTTGTTCAAAAACTGCATGAATCCATGTAAGTCTCAGTTAACTCTTTTTTTAAAAAAAAAGAATCATTCTAAACATTATGGAAAAGACAGCAGCACACGGGGCTGACACCAATTGTTTAAAGTTCATATAACAATATATGAGAATATAACTATAAAATAAAAGGTTTTGCCCCTAACATATGAAAGAAGTGAAGCTATCATGATCATTCTAACAAACATTCAAGGTATTTTTCAATGGACAATTTCAGCTACATCACCCTGTAAAATTGTGCAATAAATTCTGTGTCTGACAACTGTGTACTCCACAACCACCTGATGAATGAGCAGCGGTCCAAAAGCTAGTACTTCCAATTAAACCTGTTGGGCTATAACCTGCTGTGTAATTTTCAAATTTGCACACCTCAGTCCACAATCGGCAACTCCAAGTCATTCGATACGAGGCGCTTTGGTCACAGAACCAAACTTTCTGCATCCAACTTATTAAATCCTTGAAAAAAAAACAATTCGTTTCAATAATGTTCATTTTTGTTGTGCTGAGTCTGAGCAGGCAAAGGCAACTGATTTCAGCGTTTCTTCCCATTTGATTTCATCTCCAAGATGAAATTTTCACTCACCCTGACAGAACTGCTATGTTTGCTGTTTTGTAATGTCAGGAATTCAGATTAAATTTAAGATTTTTGTAAGGAATGATAAATCTTTTTTCCCTGACTGGAAATAAACATTGGGAAATAGCGGTGAGATAGCTGAATTTCAACACTTTCTTCTTCAGCTTCCTTCTTCTTTCTATTAAATCGTTTAGATTCCAATACAGACAAAAGGTGCAGGTTGCAGAAGTCACGTGTTAGTACTTTCACTGACACTCTGTCTCGCCGGGAGCTGCAAACATTCCCCACACTGATTCAGACAGCAGTGTCATTCCTGTGACATGTCCCATGGGGAATGGAAGGACGGGCATTAATAAAACACAGTTGGGAAGGGAGAGACAGTTTTAAAACATTTACACTGCCCCAGCGAAGAATCGAGCTCCGATCTCCCGCATAACATGCAACGACACTAACCACTATACTACCAAGGACAGCAGTTTCATAGGAGACCCTTCAGCCCATTGTGGCTCCATTTGTCAAAAACACCTGCTTAACGACCAGAATCGATTATCCCATAGCCTTATAGGTATTTGCAGAACATATTCACATCTGAATATTTCTTCAGTTGATAAGGGTTCCTACCCCTCTGGACACTTACAGACAGGGTCTTTCAAATTCCAACACCCGCCAGCTTATAAAACTTTTCCACACATCTACTTAAACCTTTGTTTCTTTCTTATTAAAGTTCTGTCCCCATGTGATCGTTCTCTCTATCGATGGGAAACGCTTCTTTCAGTCTACCTTATCCATTATTTTGTACATCTGAACCATGCCTTCTCACAAACTCCTCTGCATGGTGACAAACAACCCTGTCTCTCTTCACGACGGAAACTCTTCAGCCCAGACACTATCCGAGTGAATCTCTCCTGTACCTTTCCAAGTGCGATCACATCACTGGAGACATGTGAATTGCAGACAATAGTTTAGGTAGAGCCGAATGACCCTTTTTTTTTCTTCAGCATTTATTGCCTTGAGGTCTGGAGTCACATGGAGGCCAGACCATATAAGGATTGCAGTTTCCTTCCCTCAGTAAAGCAGGTGGGTTTTTTCAGACAACGGATTTAGCATATTTTAATTCTAAGTATTTATTGCATTCACATCTATCAGCGTGGTGATGGGGTTGGGATCGATCCCGTCTCCCCAGAATATCACCTGGTTTTCTGTATTAGCAGTAAGACCACGAGGCTATCGCAGAAAGCCGGCGAAGCTGAACATTTCTAATAGCCTCTTTTCCTCTGTGCTCTTTTATTGAGCCTCACGCTCCAATAATCTCCGGTCCTTGTCAGTAAAAACTGTTAAAAGAGGATTGATCTCACAGCCACGATATCCAAACGGATCAAAAGAGTTGAAGGTGCCAATGAAGTGATTGGGATAAGGTCACCCAGCAACAGTGAGTGCAATGGCACAGACTGGACGGTATCAAAGCGTATGTTAGATTGTGCTGTGCCTCAGTCAAATGGAACGAGGGACGGAAAAGAGAGTGGGAGGGAGAGACATCTTCGAGAACTTTTGGCTTTACATCCTGATAAATGAAACGTAGAAATGTCAGAAAACGAAATTCGATGGAAAACAAATCATCACGTCGGAGAATATTATCATGTAAAAACAATTAATTTCTTACCGTGTTTCACCCAAAAGTGAAACGTTGAGAGAACTGACCGCCATGATGTGGATTCGAGCCGAGGTCGATGTAATCACAACGCAGAACACGAACTACTAAATGGTTTCAGCACTCCACAGAGCACGCTTGCAAGCTGCAGCCAGTATGGTAGCAGTGGAAATGTCAGGGAGAATGTACAATATCAGGACTTAGCGACAGGCTTTGGGAACTTAGAATGGGCTGAATCTTAAATTTTTACGTCCTGAGAGACTGTGGAGATGCCATGAATGAGAGTATTGGAGAATGGAATTAATAAAACTTTCCAAACTCATGGGACAGTGCAGGATATTGTTCAAATTTATGCTTCAATGGCATTATAGTTTAACATCGGCTACTTCATCACTTTGCCCACACAAGGCAGTACCAACCGCTGCAGGCAATAGCACATAAATCCAGTTCCAGACCCGGAATCAGATAAACTGTGTGAAGCAGCCACGAAGATCGAATTGGAAATTGGGATGGAATGACAGGAGAGAGGCGCGTGTATTTCCGAGGTTGAGACTGCTCCTGGTCAAAAGCAGGGTGGAAGGGAATACCTGCATAACTAAATGTCCCTTCTCATCCTCGAAAGGACCAACCTTTACTTTAGCCACTCTTTTTTCGTTTTATATTTTTATAGAAACTTTTGCTATCCATCTTTGTATAGTGTACTAGTTTGTCTTTCCCCTCATGTTAATCTTTAAAATAATCCCAATCTTCCAGTTTCATGCTGTTCGTGGCCACTTGGTATGCCTTCTCTTTCACTTTCATAGCCTCCCTTATTTCCTAAGACACGCAGGGTAGATTACCCCTTTTCTGCAGTCCTTCCTTTTCACTTGAATATACTTTTGATGAGCACTTCTACAAAAACATCGTTTTTGGAATTCTTCCACTGCTCGATATCTGTCCCACCATATAACCTTTGCTTCCAGTCTACTTTAGCCAGGTGCTCTCTCGTTCTATTGTTGTGCCCCCTGAACATGCACAGGACCCTGGTATTGAATCTTCTCTTCACACACCCCATCTGAATTCTAAGATTGCCATACTGTGATCACAGGACCAGATCGGGGATTGCTTTCTCCCTCGTCGGTTCCATTGCACATTGTTCAAGAAGACTATCACGGGTACTCTCAACGGACTCTTCCTCAAAGATACTGTGACTGAGCTGATTTTTCAAGTTACATGTAGATTAAAATCCCAGATGATAAAAGCCAACCATTTTTACAGGCCTTGCTTATTTGTTTGTTTATTGCATTTACCAATGTGATGTTATTATTTGCTGGCCTATAGACTGTCCCATCAGTGACCTGTTCTTCCTAGAATTTCTACTTTCCACGCAAATTAATTCAAACCCATTCTCCGTAGAACATATATTGTCTCTCCACACTGCCCTGATGTCGGCCTTGAATAACAGAGAGACACCACCTTCTTTACACTGCTGTGTGAACTTCTAAATAGTCTCGTACTCCTGGATATTTAACTCACATTCGTGGTCATCCTTCAAACGTGTCTCTCTAATGGCTTTTAAATCATTTTCATTCGTGTTGATTTGTGCCATTAGCTCTTCAACCATGTTATAAATGCGACGAGCATTCAGGTGAAGTGCGTTTTGTTAGGTTTCTTGTCCTCATGATTTCTCTAATAATATCACCTTTTGCTTTTTTTTTCTTTCCTCACATGTTCATTGACTTCTTCCCTCCTTTGATTCCAATGGCTCAAACAGACCTTCTAGTTGAATCAACACATGAACTGCAGTTCTCGCAATCCACTCTACTACAATCATTGCTCGCAATGTGACTTCCACTATCGTGGGAAACGAAGTTTGGACTGAGTCACCGCACTGCAGAATATCCAAGTTCTGTCTTCAAGAAGAGTTCCAGCGAAACTCAGGGCATGCTGGAAGAACACCACCTCAGTTTCTATGTGGGGAGTCTGCAGCCCTCTAGACATATCAATTTCAATTCTTTTAGGGCCTGAACTCTCCCATGTCCTATTCCCCTATGCCACACGCCAGGCCTTGTTGTCACATAGCCTGCCATAACACACCACATATGGTTCGCTACTAGCAGTCTCCATTAACAACTATTCATCCTGCTAGCCAGATCATCATCCACTCCTTTGTCCAACTGTTCTTCTCTCTATTTGAACTATATTCCTACCTATCGTTTACTCCTGAACCTCCCCCAACCACCACGATATCTTCTACAGATAGACCAACATTTTCCAAGCTATTGTCAGTTCTGAAGAATGGTCACTGGACTCGAAATGTTAACTCTGATTTATGTTTTCAGGTGCTACTGGACCTACTGAGTTTTTCCAACACCATCTGGTTTTGCTCTGGTTAGAGTCGCATACTGTGAATGTTCGAAGAAGAATAACTGCGCATGGCCTTGTAGAAGCCTATTACTCTGCTTGTGCAATGATCCCCTGCTCAAATGATAGAACTGTGTTCCTCTTGAAAAGTGCTCTTGTGGATAGTTCCCATTACAAGGTGAGCCATCGGCATCAACTACTTAGGTTAAGAAGACAGTAATAATTTCTGCCGCTGTTCTATCCCGGATGTGATGAACAGCAGAGGGAAAAACATCCCTCATGTCAGATGTGAACGGGTTGGACTCCACGCAGGAGGTGTAATCAAGTGACAGCTTTATTTTTCAGATAGAGAACGCTCAAACGCATTCTCACTGTAACAATGTTCTATTGGGTTTCAAAGCTATATGGTTTGTTGGCGAAAAGGCTGAAAACAGCGTTTTCCAGTTAAAATACGTGGATGTGTTATCTCCAGTGTAACAGTACAATTGTGTATAGTTGTAAATAGGATAACTGGATGAATCACTTTACACATTCAGCTGGCGAACAGTCCATTTGTGGGTAGACACCTGTATAGAATGCAGGAAGATGTACCGAGAAGTTTTTGATCAGTTTCATATAGGGGCTGAGACAATACTGGAGGTTTTGAGAGTCTTAAACGTGGACAAAACACCAGCTCAGAGTGCAGTTGTATCTCACGTTGCGCTGTGAGACAAAAGAGCAATTTAAGGGGTTCTGACCAATGTTTCATTTTCCTTTTTTGCCACAGAGGAGTTGGTGGAGGCCTGCAGGACTATTAATGGGATTCCACTTTTTAACAAGGCAGATAGAAACAAACTAGAGAAATACAGCCACGTGATTCTCACAGGAGTGGTCGGGAAACCTCTGAAGTACAGAATTAATTGCAACTTGTCCAGACAAGGTTTGACCAAGGAGTCAGCATGGTTTTGTCAGAGGAGATGATGCCTAACAGTTCTGTGGCTGTAGACAAAATAAGTGTCATGGCATGTTCTAAGGTGGTGGGTTTGTGTTCCTGTCTAAATATTATTGAAAATGGAATTGGAGGCAGTCATGTTGTGGCCAAGTAAGTGCTTTGAGGAACAGATCAGAGGAGAGTGAAAATGATGTCGTGTATGTGGGTTTCACTGAGATCCCACATGGGTGACTGATGACAGGGTAAAAACATAAGCAATTCATGATCACGTGGTGTCAGAGGAATTCAGCTCAATTGATCAGAGACAGATACGATTAAACAAATTGACATCGCGAAGAAGACATTGACCAGCATGACACAGAAGTAATTCTCCGCACTGATGGCCAGAATGTTCTAACCCAAGCAGTGGGTGCAGGCAGATTTCATAGAGGTACAACACAAAGGTGATACTTGTAAAGCAGTAACAGCACAGTGGTGAAAATTGTAAAGCGATTAAAACAAGAATAAACTGAATGGAATTTAAACAAGTGTCTGGCAGTAACAATTCAATTGTGATCGACACTGGAGATTCCAGATATATCCTTGAATAGGTGAGAGTGTCTTCTCGGGGTTTCTTAACGGCATTTCCTGTCTGCACGAGTATGTGTAAGTGTTCCTTCTCCTGGCATTCAGTTTTGTCCATTGTGTTCCTCCTGGGAGCAAAGTCTTCCAGGGTCTGTCAGGCTGCCTTTTTGTTTATGCACCATTGTTTCATATGGGAAACGAGCTTGCGCTTAGGGTATTAGGACAGAAGAGATGATCGAGGCTAGGAGCTTACTGTGGAGGCTGTTTGAGAAGTGTCTTATTTGGTTTTGGAGTAGCTTAGAATATCTGAATTCTATATTCGCCTGTTTGACCAAAACTGAGGCATTGTGGGTGTGTTCTATGTGTGTTAGCAGGCATGATTTCTGTGTTTCCCAGACATGCTTCTGTATTTTTTATGTGTTTATGCTGTGGGTGGACAGTGTAGCAGATTTTCTCCCACAGTTCATCCTTTTTTTGTTAAGGACCTGTTGAAAAAGTGAAATGTAGCCCGGACCAGGTAGGCTATCAGATGTGGTGTTTTCGTGTCAGACAGGTAGTAGTCAGTGTCTGAATCTGTTTGTGTCAGGGAAGGGATCTCACTCCAGCGAACTTGTACAAGCTGGTTTGTGTGGAGAGCAGGGGTAAAAGTGCTGTACAAACCTGGCAGCAGCACATACGGACGCCCATGACCATGATAATGATACCCACAACCGCAATATGGGACATTGGTTCCTCTAGCAGTTCAAGGTCCCGTGAGCCAAGCTAGGAGGTTGCCCAGGTCCACAGGTCCCAATGGGACTCCGGTTCATTTGGGACAGCACCACCCTGTGGAAAGTGGTGTATCAGGTCCGTTATATTTTCGCTAGGGTCAGGGATGTAGGTACAGCAGTTTGTGCCAATGAAGGTGCAAGTGCTCCAGTTTTGGCCCGTCAGTTGTCCAGGGCCATTCTGTTTTGTAGGGCGACAGTGCGAATGGCGACAGGCTCTACGTTCAGCTGGGCAAGTACTTCAGCCATGGCATGTTATCTCCTCTAGCGTGGTAGACAGTTGTTATGCCTCTATGTCGAGGTGCAGGCTTTCGTAAGTGGACACGAAAACGGGGTGGGGGTATATTATTTAGGACAGTGAGGGTACATTTTCTGTGGGGAATAAGCTTCTGGAAGGAAGACGACTGGGAGTGGTAAATGAGTGGTACCACATACCACGTGTCAGCGCAGGACAACGCCAGCCAGGGTATGCCTTGTGGCCGCAGACAAAATAAGTGTCATTGTATATTCTTAGGTGGTGGATTTTGGTTCCTGTCTAAATATTATTGAAAATGGAATTGTGGGCAGACATGTTGTGGCCAAGTAAATCTAGGATGCGACACTCTGCTACAGAGCAGAATGCTGCAGGTGTCAAGTGCAGTGAGTTAGTGCACCACCTCCACCCAGCCACCCATGCGGTTGGCTGGCTTTTCGTTAGATAGATGGTCCTCTGCCTGACCCCCGTGCGGTTGTGTCAGTGATGGTCAAGTTTGGGTGTTCATGTGAGAGGTTCTGGGCTGTGTAGAACCATCCTGGGAATTTGTCGAGTTAGTATCCTGCGGATTTCCAGCAGTCTGAGTTATTAGGCACATGAATGGCCGGTCAGGTTAACAGACTGAGCATTGTGTCCCCGGGGACCTGTCCAGTTTCAGCCACAACTCTGCCATCCCTGTGGTGTTAAACGGGACTGCACCGTGGAGAATGCGCCGGTGGGAATGTTCAGGTACATGGGCACAGACCCAGCAGCTGGTCTCATTTACCCTCTGGGCATACCTGTCGGTCATGTCAAGGAAAATGTTCACCCATGGCTCAAGGTGGATTAAGTGCCCTGTTCTGTGTGCCCTGTTACTAATCAGTGGAGAAGTGCAGGTCAGACCAAAAGTGATGATCCCGATAGCTGCAGCGAGCAGCTGGATCCCTCTGTGGTGTCTGGAGCTGTATCCTGTTCTGCTTGGTTGTCCTTCTGTGGAGGTGGAGCCCTCTTTCACCGGGTCGCATTCTGGTCTCCCTTGGAGCGTGACAGCTGTCATTGTCGTGAGACAGACCAAGAGTGGTCCTTTCCATCTAGTGTAAAGAGAATCTTTCGGCAGGGATTGTCACATTACATAGTGCCCAGTTTAAACGGGCGAAGTGGTTCCTGCAGTGGTGTGGACACCGCAGCTTTTTATTTGTTTTTTTTTGTTTTACCCCCACACTATCGCCTAACTACGGTAGTGTTTTTTTTTTTCCCCGGTTGTGTCTGTACAAGTTTGAGACACAGTGAAGGACACAAGATGCGCAAATCTTTAGTCAGTTTCCATCAGCAGGAAGAAAAGAAACAACCAAGTGGCCAGTATACCACAGCTTTTAACAAATCATGGTGTAAACTTCTAAGGGCTTGAACGTAATCCAAGAGAGTTTCCTGTGTTAGGAGCAGTGCTGTGTCATTGGCTAGTTTTGGCAGTCGGCGGCTGTGGGAATTGGTCGTTCTGTTAGCACTTCAAAGGTTGTCATTTCCGTTATTCGGTTTCCCTGTCCCTTTACTGTGTGAAACACCAGTGGCCGGCCATCTGGCTAAGCCAGTCTTGTGTCCTGAGTGTTTTTGGGGATGGTGGTTTTGAGGTTGCCGTTTATTCTCTCCACCATTCCTGATGACTGGGGGTGGCACGGAATGTGGTACTTCCAGCGTGTCCCGAGGGTGTAACAGTCAGCAGTAATGAACTTTGCGGTGAAATGGTCCCCATCCCCCATATGTTTCTATGCGCCCTGGGATATAAAACTCTTGTAATAACGTCCTGCATGATACATTTTACCCCTGCTCTGGTGGCATTTTTTTGTTGATGGGTAATGTCTCTACCCATTTTGAAAACTTGTCAACAATAACTAGGACATTCCTCCTTCTGAGGCAGATGGGCAAAGTCAGTTAGAAGGTGGGTGAATGGACCCTCAGGAACTTGAATGTAATCAGATTTGGCCATCGGTTTCCCTGCATTTTACAATAGACAGACGAGGCATTGTGACAGCAGGGCTTGGGTAACTGCAGCGAATCCTGCTGCATACCAGGAATGGCTGGCAGTATCTTGCCTGTCTGATTCCGTGTGCCGCCAGGGCCAGTAGATGGGTTTTCAGGTAGATGATACAGCAATCGAGGTGGGTAAGAACCTGTAAGGATGGTGATTGCACGGCACCAATGTGGGCCCATGCGGCCCTCTCTTCTGGTGTGTTGACTTGCTGAGCTTCTCGGACGGCATTGACAGGGTCAGGTGACTCTGGAGGTTTCACCACCCTGGGGATCTGCAGGGCATAACTGACCGGGGTAATGCGGATTCCCGGGTGGCTGCATCAGCTGATGCATTTGCTAACGTGACGGGGTCAGTGGCAGAGTTGTTGGCATCATATATTATAATAGCGACAGCAGCGGCTAGCAGGACAGCTTCTCGGATGCGAGCAATGTGTGCAGGATGTTTGATTCGTCTCCCTGCTGAGCCAATAAACCCCATTGTTTCCATATTGTTCCAAAGTCCTGAACGAGTCCAACGGCATATCTGGAGTTTGTGTAGATAGTGGCTGTGCTACCCTGTGCCAGGAGGCAAACTCTGGTGAGAGCAAAGAGCTCTGCCACCTGTGTTGTCACCCCACCTGGTAATGCAGCTGATTTGAGAGTGGTGAAGGGGGTGCAGATGGCATGTCCTGCTAATGTGTATAGGTCTGATGGCCGGAAGTAAGAGCTGCTGTTGAAAAGAATCTGGTCGGGGTTTTTTCAGACCGGTCAGGACACCTGCTGAACCACGCGAAAGTGAGGACTGCAGATGCTGGAGATGAGAGTCAAGATGAGAATGGTGCTGAAAACCACAGCAGGTAAGAAAGCATCCGAGAAGCAGGAAAATCAGCTTTTCTGGCAGGAGCCGTTTGTCAGGAATGCTGAACCAGGTCCAAGAAGTTATGGTTGCCTGCAGAATCATGTTAGATGAGCGGAATTAGGGTGGTGGGTATCAAAGCTAGGGCACGGTGTAGGGAAATGTTAACTCAGATCTCCAAGCGACTTGATGACGAGTTCTCTGAGTTGCAGTAAAATGTTGGATTGCTGCTGAATTAAGCAGCAGGAAGATTGACTGTGGGACCAAAATAATACATGGATTATCTAGCACAATGGCGGTGGCCTTATCCACTGTTACTATGGCTGCTGCCAGCGCGCATAAACATGCCGGCATTCCACTCATAACAGGTGGTAACTAAACAATAGAAAACGCAACAGCGCAACGGAGATCCCCATGAAGCTGTGTTAAAATGCCAGACATGAACCCTTCTGGCTTGGTTACGTAATGGGAGAAGGGCCGGGATTAATCTGGACTCCCAGAGTAGGAGTGAAAATTATTTGTTGCTTCAGTTCAGTGAATGTCTGTTGCATTTTAGATCTTCACTTCATTCTGTTTACGGGAAGCTGCCTCCCACAGAGGTGCAATAATAGCACAGCGGGCAGGAATCCAAGGCCTGCATTTTTTACCAGCCCCAAAAACACTTGTAGCTGCCTGTTTGTGGCAGGTAGAGGAAGCTGGGTGATGACAGCCAATTGCTCCATGGACAGTGCTCTGAGGCCATAGGAAAGATATTAGACATTTTGCTGACAGAGCTCCATTTTCTTGATAGGCACCCTATGCCCATCCTGTGCCAGACTATAGAGCAAGGCCACCGTAAACTGCTTTCATGCAGTAGTGGAGGTGGAAGCCAATAGCAGGCCATTCGCATACTGGAGGAACGTACTGTAGCATAGTAGGTGAAGGGTGGACAGGGTGAGTATACTGCAGCAGCACAAATTTGGGGTTTGCCGAATACCCTTAGGGAAATCCGGTCCATGTATTTTTGCGGCTGCCATATGTAAAAACATAAAGTTTCAGGGAACAACTTAATGGAGAATGATGCTGAGCAAAGGTCGATTACAAGTATATCAGTAGGAGAAGGTGGGGTACTGATCAGGAGAGCATTTGTGTCCGAGACTACTGGGAGGCAGGGAACAACCCTGGCATTGACAGCCCTAAGGCTTTGCCCAAAGCGCCATTTTCATGGTCTTCCAAGCTTTGGAATAGTTAAGAAGGGAGTGTTGCATGGGCTGGTTGTGAGCCCGAGGATTCCCTGTTGCAGAGGTGATTCAATAACTGGTTTGATTCCCAATACTGCCACGGGTGATATGAGTGTTGTATTGATGGCAGGATTGCTCCCTCTCTGAGTGTAACTGTACGTGATTGGGCGGAAAATAGCTGGCCTGCATGGTTCTATTGCTGTGCCCACAGTGAATATAGGATATCAGCTAATAAGAGGGGCTGTCGTTGGAGGAGGCACCGCCTGGGCCTTGCTTTGTGAAAGTAGATGTAGTAATGCGGGAGCACATTGCACACAAAACTCGCCCTGTCCAATCAGTGTATGTTCTACTAAAGGGTCTGTGTCTTGTCTAAAGGGTGTGAAAAGTAATGTTGGTTGTGCGACTTGCCCTATCATGGTTGTGAGATCTTTGCAGAGCCACGTGTTTTAAATTATAAATGAATTGTGCGGGACTGCCGTTTGGGTCTTTGCCTGCTCTGCGCTGAGTTGCACGTCTGCTGCAACACTCTGTGCTCTGGCAAAGTATCTGACAGTGATGGTGAGTGGGGAGGTGAGCTCGAGATGCGAGTCCATGAGTGGAGGATATGTTGATGCTGGTTCCTGGGGGGCTGAAGCTGGTCAGTGAAATTGACAGAAAAACGGCCACCCACCTGAGAATGGGTGGAGGATGGAGGGGTAGTTTATATCCGGGAGCGGAGAGTATCAGGAAGGGTGCGGGTAGGCTCTGGCGGGCACAACCAGGGGCATGAGCAATATACTCATCTCAGAACTAACAGCAGGGCTATTCCAGACTACTGTTTCAAACATCCTGGAGCCTTAGTGCGCCGCCACATTCCAGAAAGTGCTGAAAGGGGAGAAAGAAGGAACACAATAAGAATGGGCAATAAAAGTGATTTTCACCAATTATATGCTCGATTAGATTTTCTTTCCATTCCGCCGTGTCCAGGACAGAAATGAAGGAAATGGGAGAATTTTTTGAGCATATGACATTGCAATTCATTGGAATCATTTTCCCATTCGCCAGAACACCAAATAACGTCGGATCGAGTCACGGTAGAACTATGTTTCACAAAAGCTTGAAATAACAGTCTCTCCTCGGTTTCAGTGAAAACTCAACTTGCCTGAACAAAAACAGCGGCAGTAAAGCTGCTTGTGATTTTACATGTGGGAGGCAAACGTGACCATGACAGCACAGAAACTGACCCCTTTGAGAAAGACTGCACTCTCCGACACCGTCGTTAATTTTCCAACAAGCAAACCTACCAGGTCTTTTTTTTTTGCTTTGAACACGCCAATTATACACGCTGCAGCTTTGCTGTTGACCAACAGAATGGCAGTGGTGGGATTGGACGCGACGCCTCCTTCGAGACCGGCCACGGTAACAGCCGTGGGCGTGTGCGGCCTATTTTCATACATTTTCAATTGTGCTCCTGAAAAACAAGAGATGAAAAAGCACAGGGAAAACATTTCGCGGTCCTTGTCCTCCTCGCATAACAGCTGGGATATGCCCGACTCTGACATCAATTTCACAGCAGATAATGATAGCCCATCAACCCACACAAAACTCAATGGAAAGCTGAATCTACCTTCTGACACTCTTTTCAGCTACAAATGTATATGCGAGTGCGAGAATGCATGTTCTGTCATGATTTGACAAAATAACCATGATCTGCATGACATTACTGGAATTTCGATTCTTGCTTTGGTAAATTATTTCGACCATTGCTCGAAACATACCGGATGACAGGGAAAATGCACAAAGTTGAGCAGGACGTGTTAAACATCATACCATGCAGCATAGCTTCAGTTACTGCGAAAGTTTTGAAGAATAAGCGTCCCAAAGAATGTTCTCCACCTGAAAAGCCGCGGTATCAGGACAATCCGAGAAGGACAGATCACATTGTGAGAATGCTCAAACCTCGGTACCAGTATGAGTTGGCATTTCCTTGTCTTTCACCTTATCCATGCAACTTGCTGCAGAATGTCCACATCAGGACATGAGTGACATGGCTGCCAGCTGAGGTGGAAACCAATGTGGGAATCGATCGGAAACGACTCAGAAAATTTACAAAATTCCATGTGCTTATTAGGGAAGCAGTTTCTTTTCTCATCAATGTAAAAGTTAGTTTCTGAACATATTAACAGAAGTCAAAAAGTGATTATCCCACCCTCCCACCCACAAGATGTCAAAGAGTTGCTAACTGTACGTGAGTGTTCTTTGTTCTCGATGTGAAAAGCTCTCCCTCCTGAGTCACCTTCACGTCTCTTGTTGTTGAGTGAATCACAAATCAGGAATTTCACCAAACTGCAACTGCCTCACTTTGTTATCCCGCTTGCCTCTTCCCCTCCCCCTCTCTGTTTACATTTTCCTGCTTATCTGTGATATTAAGAAAACCAAATGGATGCGATGTCATTCTGTAGTCTGTCTGTTATTTCTGCAGTCTCAGTTCCAACATGGCTTAGATCTCGGTGCATACCAAAATATTAGTGACGCTATGACAGCACAACTCCAGAGGATCATCTGAGATTGTAAATTCAGTTATTGCTGTTGCTGATGGAATGAGCTGCTAACTTGCGAAAACATGATTCAGGTCTTCTGGTGCTAATTCTCGCTCGTTGAATAACGGCAGTCAGCTTCCAAATGAGACCTTTCAGAGACTACTTTGGGAAACTTTTGACAGAGAGGCTACATTCGGAATCCGTGGTGCACCGTGACCCAGCATATCACCTTTCTCCTTGGCTTTGAACCGGGCCGCCTGCGCAAGGAATGCAAATGCCTTACTGCTTTTCGTCGAAGGATCAGAACGCGGTAACTACAGTCTTAAACAGGATGGCGTGTGATCAGAAGCCGGTTGGAGAAACACTTAATAACGTTTCGCCCAGTCCTTAAATGGAATTGCATGACTTTTCACCATGAGAGCGGATTTGCGCGAGCAAACACAAAGCCAGGTTGGCTGATGGGAAAGCAAGCAGGAAAGATCCATTCTCGTCCATCTAAAAGGCTGCGGTTGGGGACAGGGCTGTTTGTGAATTGGGTGAATTGCTGGCAGTGCAGAAAGGAGGTCAGTGACCTTCCCCACTCCACCAGGGTAAGTGCCACCATCTGCACTTTATGAAATCACCCTCTCTCTCTCTGTTTCTGTACACAACTCTCACCAAGGCTCATGTTCTTCCACCCTCAAGCCTGTAGTTGCATGTGACCTACCCACCCTCACTGAATGCAGCACCTTCTCTCAGTCTCTCGAACCTCATCTCTGCCCCATAGCCAACGCTGCCTGGTGTCTGTGCTGCCTATTCACTCACTCAGACTGCCTCGCCACCTTTCCCTCAGATGTCCCAGCACGAACAGCTGTACCATCCACTTCAATCTCCCTTAATCCCTCTTGCTAATTTTCACATCCCAGAAGGAACCATCCCACAATAGGAGAGAAAAGCCAAGACGGATAGGGGGCTCCCTAAAATTCAGCTCCTCACCCCACCACAGGGGAAGGATCCTGACCCTAACAGCCACGAAAGGCTGACTGACCGTGTCCAAGCTCCCGGACTGGGATCTGAGACACACCTTGTCTCACTGTGCAGGGCACCGTCACTGACTATGGACAATGATATCAAGCTTCCTGGGTTTGTGTCTGTGCTAACCACCAAGACAATACAGCAGGCTGGTGAGCCTGGTAGCTCTGGCTGAGGGGAAACACTGCTGAGGGAAGGCTAAGGCAAGGCAATAATTCTGTGAGCATTCACATCATTTCAAAGTGAGTGTGTACCAGCACCGAGTGAGAAGCCAGAGGGACAGGCCATGAACTGGGTGTGTGTCCCTGAGCACAGTGTCCTTGCAGCGGCATTGAGTGTGTACAAACACAGAGTGAGCAGTCCAGAGTAACAGTCCATGAGCTGGGTGTATGTCCCTGAGCAGTTTTCTTGCAACAGCATTGCAATGAGAGTTGTCTCTGCACCCTGAGCTGCTGCATTGAAGTACAGAAGCGGACTGTTAGTGTGTCGGGAATGTGCTGGGATGGTATGGTGAGGCTGACATGTGACTGATGCCATCATTGGACGGTGAGGAGTACATGCAGCTTCTGTCTGTGCAGTGTCTCCCGTGATGTTGATGTCCAGGACAGAAGGCCGCAGGAGCGAGGGGCGAGGTGGAGTCACCAGTTACCAGCTCGGACTTTCACGTCAAATTCTCCATATTGAGTTTCCCTGATGTATGTGTGTGAATGTGGCGGTGGGGTGGGGGGTGGGGGGGGGGGGGGGGGAAGGATATGAAACTGCAAGTTGTTGAGGAGAGATGCACTGAATGTGGCTGTTGATCATCAGTAATCATTCAGTCCACATCTTGCCACTCCTGCACTGAAATCTTGTTTAAAAGAGCAGTCCAGCACAGGAACAGGCCCTTCAACCTAACAGGCCCACACTGACACGTGACTCCTTTCCAAAGTTAAAAAGAATGTTTCTGCTCCGACACCCTCCATGTCATTCTGTTCCCTGCTTACTCATATTTGTGACAAGATCCCTCTTAAACCTTGCTATATTAGCTTCTTCTCCTCTATCATTGCATTCGAGGCACTTGCACATTCTGTCTGGGAAAGCAAGAATAATCTTTCTCCTAAACTTTCTCCCTTTTACCTAAAACCTACGGTCATGAGTAATTGATAGTTCTACTCTGGGAAAAAAAAAAGCTTCTAACTGTATTTCTATCTATGCCTCTGATAATTTTGTAAATATCTATCAGGTATCCCCCATAGCACAACTGTGTTGCCTTTTGCCAGTAAGTCCATACTCGAGTACTGTTGGAGCTGCACTCATTCAGAGAAGTGATTATTACATGATATTCCTGACTTGAACCTTGGAGGTTAGATTAGATTCACTACAGTGTAGAAACAGGCCCTTCGGCTCAACCAGTCCACATCATCCCGCAGAAGAGTAACCCTCCAGTACCATTCCCCTGCCCTATATTTACCCATGACTAATGCACCTGACACTATGGGCAATTTAGCATGGCCAATTCACCTGAACTGCACATCTTTGGACTGTGGGAGGAAAGCGGAGAACCCAGAGGAAACCCATGCAGACACAGGGAGAATGTGCAAACTCCACACAGACAGTATTCCAAGGCGGGAATAGAACCTAGGACTTTTGTGTAGTGAGGCAGCAGTGCTAAGCACTGAGCTCTTGATGGTTAATATACAGTGGAAGGCATGTCGGGATGTGATTGTTGCGGTACAGTGGGAGGTATGTTGGGCCGTGATGGTTACTGTATAGTGGGTAGTATATCGGGCTGTGACGTATACTGTGCAGTGGGAGGTACATCGGGCCGTGATGGTTACTATACAGTGGAGGTATGTCGGGCCGTGATGGTTACGGTACAGTGGGAGGTATATTGAACCGTGGCGGTTACTGTACAGTGGGAGGTATATCAGGCCGTGATGCTTACTGTACAGTGGGAGGTATGTAGGGCTGTGATGGTTACTTACAGTGGGAGGTATGTCGGTCCGTGATAGTTACTGTACAATGGGAGGTATATTGGGCCGTGATGGTGATAGTACAGTGGGAGGTATATTGAACCGTGGCGGTTACTGTACAGTGGGAGGTATATCAGGCCGTGATGCTTACTGTACAGTGGGAGGTATGTAGGGCTGTGATGGTTACTTACAGTGGGAGGTATGTCCGTCCGTGATAGTTACTGTACAATGGGTGGCATGTTGGGCCGTGATGGTTACTGTACAGTGGGAGGTTTGCCAGGCCATGATGGTTACTGTACAATGGGAGGTATGTCTCTCTATGACGGTTACTGTACAGTGGGAGGTATATCAGGCCGTGATGGTTACTGTACAGTGGGAGGTATGTAGGGCTGTGATGGTTACTTACAGTGGGAGGTATGTCCGTCCGTGATAGTTACTGTACAATGGGTGGCATGTCGGGCCGTGATGGTTACTGTGCAGAAGGAGGTATATTGAGCCATAACGGTTACTGTACAGTGGGCGGTATGCCAGGCCTTGATGGTTACTGTACAGTGGGAGGTATGTCTGGCCGTGATAGTTACTGTACAGTGGGAGGTATGTCGGGCCGTGATGGTTAGTGTACAGTGGGAGGTATGCCTGGCCTTGATGGTTACTGTACAGTGGGAGGTATGTCTGGCCGTGATAGTTACTGTACAGTGGGAGGTATGTCGGGTTGTGATGGTTACTGTACAGTGGGAGGTATGTTGGAACGTGATGGTTGATGTACAGTGGGAGGTATGCCGCGCCGTGATGGTTATTGTACAGTGGGAGGTATGCCGGGTCATGATAAATACTGTACAGTGGGAACTGCAAACGTGCTGCTGGAAAAGCGCAGCAGGTCAGGCAGCATCCAAGGAGCAGGAGAATCGACGTTTCAGGCATGAGCCCTTCTTCAGGGGAGGTATGTCAGGCTGTAGAGTGTCAGGCTATGTCAGGCTGTACAATGGCTGTACTGTGGGAGGTGTGTCAGGCCGTGATGGTTCCAGCACAGTGGGAGGTCTGTCTGGCCATGACGGTTACTGTAAAGTGGGAGGTATGTTGGGCCGTGATGCTTACTGTACAGTGGGAGGTATGTAGGGCTGTGATGGTTACTTACAGTGGGAGGTATGTCGGTCCGTGATAGTTACTGTACAATGGGAGGTATGTTGGGCCGTGATGGTGATAGTACAGTGGGAGGTATATTGAACCGTGGCGGTTACTGTACAGTGGGAGGTATATCAGGCCGTGATGCTTACTGTACAGTGGGAGTTATGTAGGGCTGTGATGGTTACTTACAGTGGGAGGTATGTCGGTCCGTGATAGTTACTGTACAATGGGAGGTATGTTGGGCCGTGATGGTGATAGTACAGTGGGAGGTATATTGAACCGTGGTGGTTACTGTACAGTGGGAGGTATGTCAGGCCGTGATGGTTACTGTACAGTGGGAGGTATGTAGGGCTGTGATGGTTACTTACAGTGGGAGGTATGTCCGTCCGTGATAGTTACTGTACAATGGGTGGTATGTTGGGCCGTGATGGTTACTATACAGTGGGAGGTTTGCCAGGCCATGATGGTTACTGTACAATGGAAGGTATGTCTCTCTGTGACGGTTACTGTACAGTGGGAGGTATGTTGGGCCGTGACGGTCACTGTACAGTGGGAGGTATGTCGGGCCATGATGGTTACTGTGCAGAAGGAGGTATATTGAGCCATAACGGTTACTGTACAGTGGGCGGTATGCCAGGCCTTGATGGTTACTGTACAGTGGGAGGTATGTCTGGCCGTGATAGTTACTGTACAGTGGGAGGTATGTCGGGCCGTGATGGTTAGTGTACAGTGGGAGGTATGCTGGGCCTTGATGGTTACTGTACAGTGGGAGGTATGTCTGGCCGTGATAGTTACTGTACAGTGGGAGGTATGTCGGGCTGTGATGGTTACTGTACAGTGGGAGGTATGTTGGAACGTGATGGTTGATGTACAGTGGGAGGTATGCCGCGCCGTGATGGTTATTGTACAGTGGGAGGTATGCCGGGTCATGATAGATACTGTACAGTGGGAGCTGAAAACGTGCTGCTGGAAAAGCGCAGCAGGTCAGGCTGCATCCAAGGAGCAGGAGAATCGACGTTTCAAGCATGAGCCCTTCTTCAGGGGAGGTATGTCAGGCTGTAGAGCGTCAGGCTATGTCAGGCTGTACAATGACTGTACTGTGGGAGGTGTGTCAGGCCGTGATGGTTCCAGCACAGTGGGAGGTCTGTCTGGCCATGACGGTTACTGTAAAGTGGGAGGTATGTTGGGCCGTGATGTTTACTGTACATTGGGGGTATGTCGGGCCGTGATGGTTACTGTACAGTGGGAGGTATGTCGGGCCGTGATGGTTACTGCATAGTGGCTGGTATGTCGGGCTGTGAGTTGCAGACTGAGTTATACAGAGTATGATTCTGCTGAGGCTGTTGGCCCATTGCACTTCATAGATGCATCATCATTAGTTTCTCAATCTGTTTAACTTCTGTCCCATTAGTTACACATATCATGGTGAGGTGGGTCTGCAAAATGTTAAGGTAGTCCTTGCTTCCTCTAAGGACTGTGCAGTGACCATTCTTACCAATAAATGAAATGGAGAGCTGTATTTGCAGTAGGCAGATCGGTGATGGTGTGTTCAATTATATGTTTCCCTTTTACTGATTCCCTCATAACCTGCCACAGAGCAGTCTAGCAGCCACAGGATGCCGCATCAATGCTGAGCACAGTATTGACGATATACCAAGCAGCTGCCCCCTCAGCCTGACTATGTCCTGTCAGTGGGACAGAACCTCCCAGACAGGGTGGTGAAGTTGCCAGGGTCATAGTCCTGTTCATAGAATCCTGCTTTACAAGCAATATCTGACTGTTTTTTGATTAGTCCGTGGGAAATATGCAACAGGTCCCTTTTACATTTTGTATAATGAAGTGTTAATATCACTTTGTTTCTTACATATTTTAAAATAAACCAAACATCAATATTTTTCCGTTGTAAGTCATTGAAGTGAACAATAATTGAAATACCAGAGCGCACACTTCACTATTACACATTTCAGTGACTGTAGTAAATAGCCAATTCATGTTCAGATCAATGAACACACCATCTTGCAGACAGCAAAGCTGTTGGAAATGACTTTGAGGAAAATCTTGAATTCAGACACAGTGTTACTGGCCCTCACCATGACCTCCAAAGCACTGACCATCTCCAAAATCTGTCCAGAGAGCTTCCAAACTGGAGTTACTCTCACAATCCCTCACAATAGACTGGTTAGAGACATACCTGAGCAACGGGGAGTGGTGTGTTAGCCAGACTGATCAATTTACTAGCACATGGCGCAGTTCAACATTTGTAACAATGATCTGTAAACAACCATGTCTTGCAAGTATATCCTTCCTGGTATGCCACCTAAACTCTGTAATTCTGCACCTTGGACACGATCCTGAATGAAGTTGTTATAACGGTAACGGGCTCCTGCAGTTCATGGCATCTTACATTGAATCCCTCATAAACCACATCCAGTGTTTGTTAGCTCCACGATGTCAGTATCGAAACAGAATTGCGCAGCTCCATTGATGGCCAGCATCATCCCAGCCCAACGTCCTTGTGTGTGACTTGAGCTGGAAATTTCTGTGTAAATGTTTGCAGCATTGTTCTAACCATTAACAGCAAAATCTCTTTACTGAAGGTCTGCCATCCTTTCATGATACCAACTTGTAGATTGTCCAATGAGCATTATATACCCCATTTATTCAGCTCACTTTTATAAAAACAACATGATGAAAACACTGCTCAACTCACAGGAAGGAGCATTGAAATGATGAATCTCATTCCCACACCCAAGACCACATTATTATTAAGTACAATGACTTTGAAAATATACATTTATTTTCCCTTGTATTAATATTGTGAAGTCATAGTCGACTCTCCTGCTCCTCCGATGCTGCCTGAACAGCTGCGTTTTCTTTCAGAACCACAATTTTTGTCTCTGATCTCGAGCATCCGCAGTCCTCGCTTTCTCCCTGCGAATATTCACTCATAATCATTTTCACGGCAACAATATCACTGTGTGTTTAAACACGTTACAGTCTGATCTGGGTACATTTTGAATTGCTTCTGCCTATCTCAGAGCTCAGTAATACGGGATGTGAATGGCAGTGTCTTTGTGATGCTCGGTATGTATGCCATGCCTCTGAGAGACTGACAGATTATTTGAAACAGCACATCCCTTCAGCTGTTTACAACAAACAGGATACTGCCTGAACCCTAACAGCCTGAGCTGACAAAGCCCAAAACACAGTGTCCAGCACTGGGCAGTTCTGGACAATATTTTCATTTTCATTTATTCATGGAATATGATTGGGCCAGTACTTATTGTCCATCCCTTGTTGCCCTTGAGAAGGTGGGGGTGAGCTGCCACATTGAACCACTGCAGTGAATGTTGAATAATAAGACTTACAATACCATTAGGGAGGGAACTAGAAACAGTGACACTGAAGGAATGACAGTATACTTCCTAACCAGGATGGTGGGTGGCTTGGAAGGGAAAGCGAACATGGTGATGATCCCATGTATCTGTTTCCCTTGTCATTCTTGACGGTCATGGTTTCAGAGGTACGTTGGAAGAAGCCTTTTTAAATTTTTGCAGATCACCGTGTAGATGGCAGGTATTGCTGCTCTTCAGTGTCAGTGAATGGGGGGTGAAGCTACATTTACAGGGAAAATGTAGGGGGGAGCTGTTATTTCATCGCACACACATTCATTGTGTATCTTGTAGATGGTAGATGGTGTGCAGACGTTTGGAAGTCATGAGGTATGTTATTCCTGCAGGATTCCTAGCCCTTGAGATATTCTTGTAGCAAATTTATGAATATGCGTCAAAGTGTTGCGCTGGAAACGCACACCAGGTCAGGCAGCATCTGACGTACAGGAGAGGCAACGTTTTAGCATAAGCCTTTTACAGGAATGGGTAATGAAATTATATGGTCAATCCAGTTCTGATTAACGGTACTCCCCGGGATTTTGGTCGTTGGGACTTCAGTGATGGCGGTGGCATTGAACGTTAGAGGATATGGTTGCATTTACAATTGTGAGAGGTTTTCATTGTCTGGCATCTGTGCAACGGAAATGGTATTGTCACTGTTAAGCATACACCTTCATATTTCCATATCCTTGTTGCATTTGGATAAGGATTGCTTCAGTATCTGAGTAAATCACAAATGATGCTGAACATTGTCTAATCATTGGCAAATATCCCCAGTTGTGACTTTACAGTGTAGGCATGGTCATTTATGAAGCAACTGAAAATTATTGGGTCTAGGGCAGAGAGCACCTTAAAACTCACTGATGCTGTCCCTCTCTCTGAGCTAGGAAGCTGTCTTCTAGTTCCAGCTACTCCAGAGGTGCCTAACAAAATATCTGAATAGAATAATATTTCAATATCTACCGCAGGGAGCTGCGTGCGGAGTTGGTTAGCTCAGTCAGTTGGACGGATGGTTTGTAATGCAGATTAATACCAACGGTGTGGGTTCCATTCCTACATTGACTGAGGTGTCTGAAAAGGGCTGTCCTACTCAAGCTCTCCATCCCTTGAGGCATGATGACTGTCCAGTTAAACTGCTGCCAGTCTTCTCTGTCTAAGGAGAGAACAATCCTATCAACCTGTAGGGGGTATGGTGCCCTACCTTTCCATTTCTGATCTACAGGCTTACCTAGAAACCCCTCCCCTGGGAACCTGCGGCGGAGCTGAGATGGCTGCTCTCCATCAACACCAGCCATCTTCCTTTGTACCAGGTGTAACTTCTGCCAGTGCGGACGATTTCTATTTACTCCAGGTTTGCCGTTAATCCTGGATACAACATTTGTTCAAATGCAGTTATGATCATGTTAAAAGTGCAGTAACTGTCACCTCACCGCTAGAATTCAGCTGTGTTCTCTTGTTATACATCATTAAACCAAGACTTCAATGAGCCCAAGGGATGAGAGCCCAAACTGAGCTCAATGAGCAGGTTGATGCTGAGAAGTGCTGCTTGATCCCACTGTAGATGACATCTTCCATTCCTTTGTTAATGACACAATGGGAGAGTCATTGATTGTCTGATGTTTTGTTTGTGTGTCCAGAGGACACACTTGGATAGTTTCCCACATTGTCAGGTCGATGCCTGTGCTGTATCTCAGCAGGAACAGCCTGAATGGAATGTTATCAGGGCCCACAGCTGTTGCATTCTCCAATCCCTCCAGCTGTTTGGAAATACCACACACAGTAAATCGGATTGGCTGAAGACTGCCATCTGGAGGAGACTAAAATAGATCATCCCATCGATATTTCTGTCTGATCATTGTTGTGAAAGTTTCAGCCTTAGCTTTTCTATTATTGTGCTGGGCTCTTCAATCTTTGAGGAAAGTGGTATTTGTGGATCCTCCTCCTTCAATGATTTCTGTGATTGTCCACCACTACTCACCCGAATTGCAGAGATTAGGTCTGGTTCATTGGTTAGATCTGTGTATCATTTGCTATTTATACCAAGTGGCGAGTAAGTGGCCCAGTTTAGTAATTTCATCTCATTCTGAGGTGTATTTGGCGCTACTATGGGCAGGCCCTCTTGTATTCTCCATTTAACAAGGGTGTATCCTTGACTTGATGGTCAGGATAAAGTGGAACATTTGCCAGGCAGTGATAGTGAAAATTATGCTGGAGTACAATTCTGCAGCTGTTGGTAATGACCCAAACCACCTCATACAGCCAGAGCAAAATTCCAAAATCTATTGGACGTCTGCCCTGTTTAGCACAGTGATGGTGTCACACATGCACAGGGAGTCTTCACGATGTAAAAGTGCAACTTTGTCTCCAGAAATCCTGTGTGTGGTAGCCACTATTTCCAATACGCTCATCGAACAATGTGTCTGCAGCGGGTAGGTTGGTAAGAATGAAGTCAAGGATGTTTCTCCCTGTCAGTCGTTTTCCCCGACCAGGTGCAGACGCAGTGAAACAGTTATGTCCTTTTGGACCCGACCACCTCGATCAGTAATGCTGCTGCTGAATCTTTCTTGATGGGTTTTGAAATGGCCCACCCAGTATACATTCCTCAGCTCTGTCACTCTCTCAGTGAATCTTCCAAGTTTTGTTCAATGTAGAGGAACACTGATCCAGTAGCTGTGGACGGGTGTCAGCTGGAGGTTTCCGTATCAGTGTTTGATCTGACAACGTGAGGCTGAGGGAGGAGAGTCAGCAGGAGGTTTCCATGTCAGTCTTTCATATGATATCATGAGGTTTTGTTATGTCACGTTGTTGCTTGAGCAGTCTGTAGGGCATCTCTGTCAATTCTGGCATTAGCTCCAAAGCATTGGGAAGGAGGAGTTTGCAGGGACTACAGGGTCTTTTATTTTTATTACTGTCAACAGAAGGGCCTCTCCTTTGTGTATGTCACTGACTCTTTGGCTCTCGTGATTGGACACTCCAATGTCTCACTCCTTCAATTATTCTATGTCCCTTATCTGTCTATTCAACAACCATCCTATCATCGTAGATATCGGCAAAATCTTCCACCTCCCTCTCTCTTTAAATTCCGCCAATCCCTATACCCCTCCCTATCTCTGTAACGTACTCCAAACCCCACACCCCTCCCAATCTCTCTAGCCTATTCTAGCCCCATATCTTTTCCTATCTCTGCACCCTCCTCCAAACCCTACCCTATCCCTTTCTCTAAACTCCTCCATTTGCTACGCCTCCCTACCTCTGTAACTTCCTCCAAACCCGACACCCCTCCCTACCTCTGTATGCACCTCCAAACCCTACACCCCTCCGTATTTCTCTCACCTACATCAGCCCCCACAGCACTCCCTATCTCTGCAAACTCCTCCAAACCTAGATCCTTCCTTATCTCTCTTACCTCATCCAAACCCAGATCCCTCCCTATCTCTCAGACCTCCTCCAAACCCTGCAACCCATTCCTGTCTCTCTAACCTCCTCCAAATCTGACATCCCTCCTTACCTCTCCAACCGACTCCAAATCCTATACCCCTCTCTATCTCTCTAAAGTCTTCCAAACGCTAAACCCTCTCTATCTCTCTGACCTACTCCAAACACAATACATCTCCATATCTCTCCAATGTTCTCCACCACCTTCACCCCTCCCTATCTCTGTGACCTCCTCTAAACCCAGATCCATCCATATCTCTCTAATCACCTCCAAAACCGACACCCCTCCCGATCTCTCTAATCATCTCCAAAACCAACACCACTCCCTACCTCTAGCCTCCTTCAAATGCACTCTCTATCTCTCTAATAATTTCCACCTCCTTCACCTCTCCCAACTCTGCAACCTCCTCCAAACTCAGATCCCTCGTTATCTTACTCACCTCCTCCAAACCCTGCATCCCTCTCTATCTCTCTGTCCTCCTCCATTATCTACATATATCCTTTATCTGTGACCTACTCTAGCCCCTACAAACCCTACAAATCTCTCTAAGCTGCTCTCACATATACCCTGTTTCTGTAACCTCGGCCAGCCACTGCCCGCTCCCGCCCTTTATAAACCTGATCCAACCACGAGACTCTCCTGATCTCTGTAAAGTCCTCCAGCTTCTTCACACCGCCCCATAATTCTGCCATTCTCTAGTATCTCTACCTTTTCTTATGTATATAACCTCCATGAACACGTTTAGTTTAGTGACTGAAAGTGCTAGGTATATGCGATAGGGCAAGAGTTATCAATGGGAGAAGGGCGATTGTAATGTGATTAGGCAGAATTTAGGATGCATAGAATGGGGTAGCAAAATGCAGGGTATGGGGCTAATTGAAATGTGGAGTTGGTTTAGACAACAGATATTGCGTGCCCTTGAATAGCATGCTCCTATCAGGCAGGGAGGAAGCGATAATGTAAGGGAACCATGGTCTACTATAGAAATCACATTTCTTGTTAAGCGGAAGAAGGAGGCTTATGTAACAATGAGACGATGGAGAATTTCAGATTAGCTATGAAGGATTTAAAGAGAGAGTTAAGAAGAGCAAAAAGAGGACATGAGTAGTCGTTGGCAGGTCAATTAACGTAGAATCCGAAAGCTTTGTATAGGTACGTTAGGAATAAAAGGATGACTAGGGTGGGAATAGAGCCAGTCAAAGACAGAAGTGAAAAGTTGAGTGTGGATTCTGTGGAGATCGGAGAGGTCCTAAACGAACATTTCTCATTGGTTTTCACTCAGGGAAAGTAGAATATCATAGAGAAGATGAATGAGATATGAGATACTTGACTGGAAAGGATCGTGGTTAGTAAGGAAGAAATGTTATCAATTTTAGAAGGAGTGAAAGTGAAAACGTCCCCTGGGCCGGATAGGATTTATTCGAGCATTCTCTGGCGCGCTAGGGAGGATTTGTTGGAGATTTTGGCTTTGATAATTGAGTCTTCATTGTCTACAGGTTTAGTATCAGAGGACTGGAGGATTGCAAGTGTAGCGCCCTTGTTCAAGAAGGGCAGAACAGATGACTCAGGTTATTATAGACCAGTGAGCCTTATGTCTGTATTGGAAAAGTTTTGGAAAGGATTATAAGGGAGAGGATTTATAATCATCCAGCAAGCATCAATTTGACTGCAAATTGTCAACATGGTTTCGTCAATGGAAGGTCGTGCCTCTCAAACCTCAATGAGGTTCTTGAGAAGGTGACCAAGATATAGGTGAGAGTAGGGCAGTTGACGTGGTGCACATAGTCTTCGGTAAAGCCTTTGATAAGGTTCTACATGGTTGGCTGTGGGAGAAAATGCAGAGGCATCTAAATGAGGGTGAGTTAGCAGTTTGGATTAGAAACTGACTTTCTATAAGAAGACAGCGCGTGGTGGTTGATGGACAATATTAAGCATTGAGTCAGGTTACTAATGGTGTGCCACAAAGATCTGTTTGGGACCACTGCTGTTTGTCATTTTTATAAATGACTAAGATGCAGGAATAGGTGAATGGGTTAGAAAGTCTGCAGATGATACTAAAGCGGGAGGAATAGTGAACAGTATGGAAATATTTTGCGGGTTGCAGGGGGATTGGATAAACTGCAGAATTGGGCTGAGAGGTGGCAAATGGAGTTCAATGCAGATAAACATGAGGTGATTCACTTTGGGAAGAATACCAGAAAAGCAGAATACTGGGACAATGGAAAGATTCGTGGTGGTGTGGATGTGCAGAGGGATCTTGGTGTCCATGTACATAGATCCCTGAAAGTTGCTACCCAGGTTATAGTGTTGTAAAGAAGGCATGCGATGTGTTAGGTCTTATTGGTAGAGGGGTTGAGTTCCGGAGCCGTAATGTCATGCTGCGAATATACCAAACGCAACTGCAGCGTACAGTTTTGTTCGCCCCATTACAGGAAGGATGTGGAAGCATTGGAAAGGTGCAGAGGAGATTCACGAGGATGTTGCCTGGTCTGACCGAAGGTCTTATGAGGGAAGGCTGAGAGACATGGGTCTGTTCAGATTGGAGAGAAGAAAGCTAAGAAGGGATTTATTAGAGACATGTAAGACGATCAAAAGATTAGATAGGGTAGACAGATAAAGCCTTTTTCCTCAGACGATGACATCAGGTTGTACGAGGGGGCATAGCTACAAATTGGGGGGTGATAGTTTTACGTCTGATGTCAGAGGAAGGTTCTTTAATCAGAGAGTGGTAAGAGCGTGTAATGCCTTGCCTGCCAATGTACTTAACGCAGCCACATAGGGGGATTTAAACAATCTTTGGATAAGCATTTGGATGATGATGGGACAGTGTAGGGGGATTGTCTTAGATTAGTTCACAGGTCAGTGCAACATCGATGACCAAAGGGCCTGTTCTGCGCTGTATTTTACTATGTTGTATGAACAGTTATATCTTTCCGCATTTCCTTAACCACACCCAGACATTACAGCCGTCTTCATCTCTGTAACCTCCTCAAGCCACTTCATCCTCTCTCTACATAAACTCCTCCAACCTCTCTGTCCATCCCTATCTCTGTAAACTTCATCCATCATCAAAGATCTTCCTGACGTCTGTCACTTCCTCTAGCCTTTCCACACCTCCCTATATCGGTGACATCCTCCAACACCTAAACGTATTCTTATCTGCATAACCTCCACCAAAACATACATATTCCGCCCCCCCCCCCCCCCCCCCCCCCCCCCCCACTGTGACTGATCTCTGTAATCTCCTGCAGTATCTTCAGTCCTTCTTATCACCGTGGCTTCCTTCATCAAGAATATCCTTCCATATCTCTGGAACCCACTCGAGCAATTACATACTGCCCTCTCGATATAAACTCCACAAGCTCCTCCACTCCTCCCTGCCTTTGGAAACATTTACAGCCCCGACAGCCGTCTCGAAGTTTGTAAAGTCTTCCTGCACATTCACCCTCCGTATCTCGGTAACCTCCCAGTTCTCTTGCAGCTTCCCCATATCTGTAACAGCCTCCTGAACCTATACCTCCACGTCCCTGTAACCTCATCTCACCTAAAGCTCCTCTATTTCCCTGTGAAAATTTCACTATATTCATTGACAGTGCATCCACATTCTTTGGAATGGCGAATACTGAATACGCTGAGACCCTTTGAGGGATGTGTTTTCACATCATCTTAGTCCCAGATAAGTTGCCCCATATCCTGAGATCTTGTCATCATGTTTTGGATTCCCAGACCCACAGAAATAATTTCTCAGCATCTGCCTTATCAAGCTCTTTCCACTCAGAAACTTTTGCACCTCAATCAAATCACTTCTCAATTTCCTGAGACTTAAGAATATCGACTAAATCTATTCACAAACGCAGCAAGAGAAACTCAGATGCCAAACAGTGAAACATTATTGTATTATTCATGGATAGTATCAGACATTGATGGCTGGGCCATCATTTATTGCCCATACCTTGTTGTTTTGGACATGGTGGCCGTGCGCTGCCCATTTGCACTGTTGCAGTCATTTTGGAGCAGAGTCACCCACAATAATGTTAGGGAATGAAAGGCAGGATATTCATCAAGTGACACCCGTGAGACTGAGATATATTTCCCAGTCAGGATGGTCATTGACTTTGTTTAATTTGCAGAGTTAATGTTACCCTTGCTAATTCAGATGATCAAGACTTGAAAGGTGCTGTAGAATGGACTTCGGTAAATGTCTGCTATGTATCTTGTAGCTGGAACACACTGCTTCCTTTGAGAGTTGATAGTGGAAGTAGTAAATGTTGTTGATATTGTGGCAATCAAGCTGGATTACACATGTATCTTTGCTTATTCATGGCAGCATAGCTGTTCGAGATATGGTCTTAGCTACGTTTTGGCAATACGACTTCGATTTGTTACAGTCAGTGACTCCATGTAATTTAAATGAACAATTATCTGCTGAAATGAGTTTGTAATTAGCTGCATGGTCGCCGTATTGCCACGTGGAACACAAGACGTCTGCACTGGATGAGGTTGGGGAACCCCTTGCACCAGATCCACAATTGAAGGAGATTATAACTGATTTGTTACATAACTCCTTTTTACCTGACTTTGGCCCAAATCTGTGACGATCTTTCCTTCACAAAAGGGTTTCTATCTCAGGTATTCAGGTGTAAACAAAGAACGAAACAATACCAACCAAAACAGGCATCAAGATGAATATTGAGTGGATAACCTAAAACGTGTACTAAACTCAGTGTTGACTACAGAAGGCTGTAGATGGATAATTTGAATGATGGGATAATGTCCTTCCCTCATTGTCTGCTTCTGTTGAGAGAATAGTTTCTTCAACAAAGACAATTATGCAGCTTTTAAAGTAAGAAATTAAAGATGTAGATTGTGTTTGGCATGTGTCAAGGAGGTTGCAAAGGAAAAGTGGGAAATTGCGTGGACGTAATAATGCTCAGTTCAAGAGCCAGTGACATCACTAAGGCCCTTCTCACTCTAAAAATGCTATAATTATGAATGGACTCGTATGGATTAATTATTCACGAAAAGACAGGAAACAGAGTGAAGAATTTACAGTTAATTTTCACATGGTGATATGAGAAGCTCTCAGCAATGCATTTTAACATATCTGCCCCCACTTAAAAGCACATGACTACCCAATACATGTTGAATATTGAAAAGGATAAATAGAATTACCCTGTTATTGTTTTATACACGACAGCAATTGGTTTCACAATGGCTCCTGTACTTCCTTCTAACTGAGCGTCTTAATATGACCCTAGCAATGTATCTGTTATCTTTGTATTCCAGTCTCTATCCACGATTCTCTGTAACATCCTCGAGCCCCCTACCACCCTCCGTATCTCTGGAATCTTTTCGAGACCCAACAATGCTCCCTATCTCTGCAATCTCCTCCAGTCAATACACACCTCCCTATCTCTGTAACACTTCGACCCCTCCATCCCCAACTGATCTCCAGCATCTTCACCTCTTCCTGTCACTGAGGATTACTCCAGCACGTACGTCGCTCCACATGACTGGAACCCACTCTCGGAATTAAATACCTCCCTATCACTGTAACCACCTCAAGCTCCTCCAGTCCTCCCTATTGTTGCAAACACTTCCAGCACCTACAGCCTTCTCTAACATCCAGCCCGTAAACCCATCACTATCCAGGCAATCACTCTGTTCTATTACAGCTTCCCTAAATCTGTAACTTCCCCCTGCACTCATACCTCCCTATTTCTGTAACCTCCTCTAACCCTGAGCTCCTCCATATCTCTGTGAACTTTTCACTGTTTTCATTCACAATGCATCCACAATTCTTAAGATGGCGAACACTAAACACTCTAATATCCTTTGATTTAATTGACTTCACATCCTTTCAGACCCAAATAAATTGCCTGTTATCCCGAGACCCTGTTATCGTGTTTTGGACTCGCTGACCCACAGAAATAATTTTTCAGCATCTGCCCAATCAAGCCCTTGCAATTCAAAATCTTTTATATTTCAATCAAATCACATACCCATTTCCTGAAACTCAAGAATATAGACCAAATTTATTCTGAAAGGGAAACCCAGATTGCAAGCTGTTAAACATTAGTGTATTATTCATTGATAGGTGTCAGACGTTGCTGGCTGGGCCATCATCTATTACACATAGACTGTTGTTCTGGACAAGGTGGTGGTGCGCTGCCTACTTGAGCATTTGCAGTCAGTTTGGTGCTGTGACACCCACAATAATTTGAGGGAAAGAAAGCCAGGATATTCATCAAGTGACACCTATGGAATAGAGATGTATTTCCGTGTCAGGACAGTCACTGAATTTATGTGTAACTTGCAGGGGGTGGTGTTTGTATGGATTTGTTGCCCTTGATGTTGAAGATGGTCCTGGCTTGGAAAGGCTTGTCGAATGAAGTATTGTAAATATCTACAATGCATCTTTTTGGGTACACTGCTTCCATTGAGAGTTCATGGTGGGGCAGTGAATGTTGCGGATGTGGTGGCAACCAAGTTAGACAGAAAATGCACCCTTCCTTATACATGGACAGCAGAACGTTTCCAGGTATGTTCCTAGTTTTTTTAGCAATATGAATTTATTTTGTTACAATAAGTGACTCCATATAATTTAATTTGACATTTTTCTGTTGAAATGAATTTGTAATAGGCGGCATGGTCACCATGCCATTTCAACATAGAACAAAGACCATAGGAACAGGAAGAGGTTGTTGAACCCTTTGCGCCTGTTCCACAATTTAAGGAGATTATAATTGATTTGTTGCCTAACTCTGGTTTCCCTGCCTTTGGCTCAAATCTGTCACAACCTTTCGGTTGCAAAAATGTTTCTATCTCAGGTATTCAGGTGAAAACAAAAAAACTGAACATTACCAACGAAAACAGGGAATATGATGGTTGTCGAGTGGATAACCTGAAACGTATCAAGTCAAACTTGACGATAGAAGGCTGCTGAGGGTCAATTTGATGCTGAGGGGCGATGTACCTCATTCAATGCCTTTTCTTCAGTTGAGAATATTGACCTAGAGGAGATTATTCTTCAACAAAGACTGTTATATTGCTTTTCACAGAAAGAAGTAAAATAAATAGGTTGTGTTCAAGATGAGTCAGGGAGGATACAGAGGAAAGGCAGGATAATGGGTGGAGGTAATGATGCCCATTTGAAGGGCCTGTGAATGCACACTGGGCCTCCTGCACCCTAACAATGCTAGCATTACGAATACACTCGACGGATTAATTATTAGTTAAAAGACAGTAGACAGAGTGTAGGACTTAAACGTAATTCTTGCGTGGGAATGTGTGCAGTGGGGAAGATGTAAAGATTTATGAAGATTGAATAGGTGTCCGCATGGGCAAGATTAGTGCAAATTTCATATCATGTGGAAACAGAATGTTATCCAACGTTTTGGTGAAATTGATGTGCAGTATAATTCTTAAATCTTAAAATGTTGGAAAGTACAGTTTGACATAAACCTCAGTGTCCTTGTCTATAATTTGCCGACGTCTAACATACAGCTTCAGCAAACTAGTTGGAATGTCAGTGGAATGAGAATTTCTATTGTCAGATGATTTCAGACGTTTTGCTTCAGTTGAGCAGGAGCTTGGCCAGATTGTACTTGAAGGACTATTTGCAATGTTGATTCTTTATCTCAGGAAATATATTACTGCCACAGAGAGATGGCAAGCAAGGTTCAATAGACTATTTCCAAGGAACACTCTATCAAAGAGGGCCATGACAAACTAGATCTGTGTTCCCTAGTGTTATAAAAAATGAGACTACATTTCATTGAAAGTTAAAAGATACAAATTGGCTTCCTGCTTCAAACGTATTTCTGCCTATCCATATAGTATTTATAAATTCCTTGAAGGAGTCAGCTGCATTCTGAACTGTGTCTCAGAGAGCGGTTGTTGTTCCTCCGAACACAGGGATAGTAGCAGACCGAATACCATAAGGCATAGCAACAACAGTAGACCCAGCAGCTCACCGAGTTGGCTCTGCCTTTCAGTTCAATGATGTTTGTTCTGATAATCCTAAACTCCACTTTCCTGCATTTTCCTCGTAACCTTTGATGCATTGATTAAAAATATGTCTCTCAGCCTTGAAGATACTTAATGATCCAGGCTCAATAGCTTTCAGAATCTTCTGATATGATATTTGGTAGTTTTAATTCTCTTGTTTGTTTCTAGCACTCCTTGTTGAACCTCCAATTGATTGCAATCCTGTTCTATCGCACATCCTCTGTGGCAAAAGCACAGTAAAAAACAACAGGGTCAGAACCTCTAGCTTCCTCCTTTTTTCCCACATCAGTTAAGTTACAGCTTATCCAGATCTGGGGATGAATCCACTCTTTATTCTGCTACTCTTCACGATTCCAATAAGCCTTCCTCCAAACTGAAGACTGATGTGAAGGACGTATTTAACATATTGCCTGGATCCGCGCACAGGTTGCCTCATTGATCCCTAATACTCCTCTATTCTTTTCCGAGTTATCCTCTTCTCCAGTTTTAGAGATAGAACACCCGCTGATGTTTTATCACACCCCATTTTTGCTTTTCTACTGATTTCCTTACTTTCAGTGTTGCACTTCCTACATTCTTATAGGGATTCCATTCATCTGCTCACTTTGTAGCTGCTTTAAGCTTCTCTTTACTTTGTTATTCAGCTCTGAATATTTGCAGATGTTGAAGGTTCTGTGGACTCGTTTTCCTTCATTGGATCGTAGATTGTAAAATATGGGCTGATATTCTGATCAAATCGATTTGGAGCACGAACACCCCTCCCCACTGCACACTGTTCGACTACAGCTCTACGCAGAATTAGCATTGCAACATTTAAAAGGCATCTTGGAGGGATATGGGCCACGTGCTGGCAAGTGGGTCTAGATTAGGTTGGTCCAACAATGCACCATCCCTTGTTGTATCTCCTTCATGCTGATATTAGAAGCTCTCAGCAATATATTTCAACATATTTATCCCCTCTTAAAAGTACGCGACTGTCCCAATAAATGTTGGATATTGAAAAGCATAAACAGAATTACTCTCTTATTGTTTTTATACAGTACAGCGATTGGTTTCAAATTGACTCATGTATTTTCTCCTAACTGGGGATCTATAGTATGACCCTAGCAATTACCTGTCATCTTTTTATTCCAATCGCTATCCTTGAAGTCTCAGTTGAAGGCCCATCCAAGATATTGTCCCTCCTTACAGCAGTAATTGATTCCTTAATTAATAAAACCTCACCAATTCCTGCCTATAGTTCCTATGCTACAGAATATAGAGTTACCAATCCTGAACTCCTCCAACCACATCTCTGATGGCAAAACATGTCACAATTTCACATGTCAATCTATTCCCTTATCACATCTGCCTGACATGTAATAATCCTAGCACCAAGGTAAAGGCCATCCAGGAACAGTCTGTACCTCGTTTGTACTTCGGAGTTCTATAACCATTCACTGTTTGTTGTCAGGCTTCCCAATCTACGAATCAAAACCGTAAATCTAAGACTGTTAGAAGCAATATTTGTTGAATTATCATTTTTTAACATTGATGCATCAAATTCAACTTTCCCAACCTGAGCGATCACCTCCACATACCATGAGTTTCTGGTGATTAATCCTCCCCCACATCAGTGTCCAGAGGGGACAGCCCTCAGTAATGGGCAGCGTTGATTAAGTCTCTCCACAAGTGCACGTGCTCCCAGCGATGCTGCTGAAGTGTGCAGGGTACCAGCTTGTGCTGACCCTTTGTGAACTCTCCCTCTAGTAATTCAAACCTGCCTCTCATCATATGGCATTTCTCACAGAAAATGGTTAATCCCTTCCTATGTTTTCCATTCTATGATCCCCAGGACAGTGGGAATCCCCAGGACAGTGGCTCAGGAACTCAGCACCATATGTAGCCCTGAAATGGAAAGCAGTCAGTAAGTGGTTTGGACAGCCTATTATGGAGAGGACCACCTGAGATGAAGCACAGACTGTTTCTCCCATGTTGTCGATTCTCATCAATTGGTGAATGGGGGAGGGAGTGAGGTGAGGAAGCTGGGGAAGGGCGTTAGGTCGTGACTTGCACTTATGGTGCCCATTGTTACATTCAACGGAGTGTCAGTACAATGAGTGTGTAGTGACATACATCAGACAAAATTCACACAATTCAGTTATTAAAGTGGTTCTCGGCTTGGCATTTGCTGCTGTTTCCCTCAGACGCAGTCTGCAGGACTGATCTCGAACGAAACCCACTCAAAAGCATCTTGGGTGACCCTTGTATTAATCTCTGGCCATCCACTCAGAAGTTCAATTTTATTTTAACACTGATGAGTATGAAGGCGACATATACTGCTTATAGCTTTAGAATGTTTACTGTGAGACAGTCAAATTGTGAATTTCTTCATCCTGGGTCTTGTGCAGGGTGCAAATATCTGGAATCTAGGAGGCATGCCAGATGCTGTCCAGTGGCCTATGCAGTATGTTCTGGCAAGACATGCCCATGCATCTGCTCCCTGGAGCAGGCTGGGACTGAAGATGAATTTCTAAGACCTGTTTGTTGGTCAGTCATCAGTACCTAATTTGGACAGCATCTGTGTCTACACTAAGATCAGAGATAGGCTATTGGTTAGTTTTCACCTGCCCTGGGTGGGCTGCAAATGATTTTTTGTGAAAGTATGTTTGAATAACTGCCCTGCCCCAGGTTGTAAGATCTCTTGACAGGTTGAGGAGCAGGCCAGTATGTCACTCAATATTACAGGCAGCTGTGAGTTCCAGTAGCACTATTCCTGAATTCAGATCATTTGGAATCTATTAATTATGTAGGTTGTGATTGCAAGTGATGAATCTCCCGGTAAGAACAATAATAAAATATCTCCAGTGTTTAGTAAATTGGGAGCAGCAATACCCTGTGAACTCCGACTATTTCCTATAGCAATGCCTGCATTATCTCTGAGAACAAGTACATTGTTAGTATGTGTTTGGAACAAAAATATAAACTCATTACAACACTTTATGATACAAAAATAAAAGAAAACTACATGCTATTTTATACTGAACAGAGAATATTTGCCTCATTTTTGTACGAACACAATTAAATAGTCAACGTCATAATTCAAATGAATGCATTCTCACTCTAACATTTCGAAAGTTGTTTGCCTCTAAGCCATTACATATTCACAGTGAGCAAACAATTCAACAATCAAATCGATTGATCTTTCTTATGAATTAAAATATAAGAAACCAATTTAATTTCTCACTGAAATGTATGAGATTTAGCTAATTGCAAACAATTTTAGAATTACAATTATTCAATAAGCACTTCGAACATTAATCTTCGTTAATGATTTGTGTTATTAAATGATATTTGTTACGAAGCCAAAGCACGTATATCCAATTTAAAACGAACATTGTTTTCTGAATATTGAAGTAAACTCAAATTGCAGGCTGAGCTGCCCAAATGGAAGGGCTGGGAGATGAGCTGTTGCAAAATGGATACATGCAACAATTGGCTCTTAAAGAGATACCTGAGTTTTGATTGCTCTTTTGACAACAATCCAAGTTTAACCAAATACTTCAAGCTACGCCCAGGATACTAAAACGCAATCGAGTTTGAATTTATTGTTTTGATAACATCAGACAAGTGACAGAGAACGATGTTGGGAGTATAAATAAGAGTGGGCACTTTGAAAACTGGTTAGAGCTACTGCCATGGAATAACAGAGCAACTGCTGTAGAGTCCAAGAGCTAACTGCCTATCCAAAATCTTGTTCTCAAAGAAATCAGAGAGCAGTCTTTCAAAAAGATACCTTTTGCTGTAAAACATATTCAGAGTAAAAAGAAATAAGTCGAGAGTGTGGTGCTGGAAAAGCACAGCAGATCAGGTAGCATCCGAGAAGCAGCAGTATCAACATTTCGGGAAAGAGCCCTTCATCAGCACAACACTCTTGACTCTAATCTCCAACATCTGCAGTTCTCACTTTCGCTTAGTAAAAAGGAATAAGACGACCCAGTGAAATCAATGGGTAAGAGACTGATTACAGCAGAGAAGTTAGAGACTGAGTAGACATGTGATTAAGTTAATGCAATATTTATTGTGTGTTACTGGAACAGCATGTCAATAGGGTTGTGCTCAGTTAAGGGAAGCAATGCTCAGTTTCTTAATAGTTTTGTTTAGTGTTCTGTTCGGAAACAAAATTGTTACTTTTCTTTAAATAGTGGAAATTAAGTGTTCCCTTTCAGTCCCTCACACTTCGCACAGATGACAAGGTGAGGCGAGTGTTTCTGTGGGTTTAGTTTTATTTAGTAGTGGTTCGACCTCTGCATTTTAACAGATTGGTGGCTCGTCTGGGATTTGGATAGGTTTAAACAGAATTAGGGTATCAAAGATCCCAGCAAATGTAAACACTTGGTGATTAGTGTCGTAAATCTTTAAATAAAACGTAAGTGAAATAATTTGTTTCATTTTGATTACATGTGATCAGTTAATTAAAAGAGTGGGAAGTGTCTCTTAACATTGCTGAAGAAGTTCTGAGGTTTGAAGATGCTTCCCAACTTTGCCAATGAAGGTTAGAAAGACAGATATTCTTTTGGAATTCGCAAACAGATTAGAATCGGTTTTAACCAGTGACATAAGGAAATTGAAATGGTCAAATACTGAGGTGTATCAGAGAAACAGAAGTGCATCAGAGTTACAAAAACGTGAACTGTGTACGAGCCAAAGAAAGGGAGAGAGGCATATTAGCGGAGCAAAAAGACAGAGAGAAGAAAGAAGAGAGAGAGAGAAAATGAGACTGAGAAGAGAGGGAGTAAAAGACTGAAAAGAAGGAGAGAAAAAAGGAGAGAAGTTTCTTAGCTGAGCAAATAGAAAGATGAAGGAGAAAGAGAAAGGGAGAGACAGTGTGAACTTCAGTAGTTGCAAATTAGTCAGGAAAATCAAACTCAGAGAATGGAAATGAAGTCAAGAGCGTTTATTCTGCTGGAGGGGTTCAAGAACTCATTTCCAGAGAACTTATGTGATGAACAGAAACTTCAAGAAGTGAGAAGAGCAGCAGAGACGGCTGAGAAATGTGCATTGATGCATGACGTGAAATTTAGTTTCTGACACGAATTTCATCCCTGTGGTGTATAGAAATTGGAAGCAGGGGAGATTCTTCACTATAAAACAAATATTTGAGCACACTTGGAATAGTTCTCCATTGGTGATAGAAAGAATTCCAAGAAAATGAAAGGTCTCGCATGTTTCCACGGTGGTAAGATGGGATACGTAATGTCACAATGGTGGTCATGGAAGAATGACGTTGTGGGAAAAGATGTAGGAAAAGAGACTATTTCAATGGTATGAGGGAAAGCAGGAAAGGAGACCTAAAGAAAAGCCGGGGAGCTGCAGAAGAGTGCACAGCCTTGGCAGGGGTGGGATATTGAGTTAGTTGCTGATCTCTGTAAAGACTATCTCTGTGGGAAACGTTTACTCAGGAAGATCAGGAAGAGAATGGAAATAAGTTATTATTTCATGAGGTATGGGATCTGGTCAGTCTCTGATAGTAAGAGATTAAAGTATTTTCACGCGTTCCGACATGTTACCCGAAAAGGTAATAATTGTTGAATAGATAGGCAGAAGGTTAGCGTTCCGCTGTTTAAGATCAGGTTGGAGAGCCAAATCAAGACTGGGGAAGTAACTGTAGGAGTGATTGACAGAATGTCACTTTCAGGAATACAATTTGTTCTTGGGAATTATTTAGCAGGATCCAAGGTGTGAGTGACACCCCTTGTAGTGGAGAAGCCAACGGAAGATCAGGGAACTAAGGAGTTACAAGAAGAATGCCATGGAAGTTTTCCAGACCGTGTCATAGTATTAAGCAAGAAGGAAAGACGAAGAAGTTGAGGTTCAGTTAGGTGACACCCTGTATGATGTAATAATACAGGAAAACCCTTAGCAGGCAGTGGGTCAGACAGAAGTGCTTAGTCCAGAAAGGCTAAGAGACTTGCAACAGTAAGATGAGAAGATATATATTATGACACCAACTCAGGAAATGAATCAGAATATAGTCTTGAGGGTTATTATCTTAAGGATAGAAGCCTAAAACAAAAGTGGATACCACAGCAGGTGAGTGCAGAGGAGAAATTGGCTGAGGTGCACCAGATTGTGCTGCCTGTAGCATACGGATAGGAAGTGTTATGGGTAGAACATGAATTACCAGAAGGAGGTCACCAAGGTGTAAAAAGGACTCAGGCTAGTGTACAAAAGCACTTCCATTGGCCTGGCATGCACAAGAATGTGGTTGAATATTGCCACACATGTTATACATACCTAATGGTAGGTATGCCATAGGCAGTAATAAAATCAGTCGTTTTGTTGCCAATTCCCGCATTTGAAGAATCTTTCACACGGGTTATGATTGATTGTGGACGTCCCCTCCCTAAAGCTAAAAGTGGGAATCAGCACTTGCTTACCATAATGCTTACGTATACTAGATTTCGGAGGCAATTCCATTACTGAGTATTAAGACAAAAAGGATGGTGGAGGCGTTGGTAGCTTTATTTTCCGGTTATGGGCTACCTGGAGTGATTAAATCAGGCCAAGGGTCCCATTCTACTGCTGAGACTTTTACACAAGTCTTGGATAGCATACAACACTTTAGACTACATATAAACAAGGACTACAGATGCTGGAATCCAGATTTTAGATGAGAGCGGTGCAGGAAAAGCACAATAGTTCAGGCAGCATCCGAGGATCAGGAAAATTGACGTTGCGGGCAAAAAGCCCTTCATCAGTAATCCTGGTGAAGTGCTTATGCCCGAAACGTTGATTTTCCTGCTCCTCAATGCATGCACTTTTGTGCTTTTCCAGCAGCACTCTAACATACAAGACTTTAAATCAAGTCCGTACCATCCAAAATCCCAGGGGGCCTTGGAAAGTTGGCATTGACCCTGAAGACAATATACATTCGGGATACACTGAATGATTGGGATCAAGGTATCGCACTTGTATGTATTGCCATGAGAGGTGTCCCAAATTAATCTACCTTTGAGTTAACATTTGGACAGGAAGTGAGAGGCCTTTGAAACTAAAAATTTGATAGGATCGCTGTCAGAGATTTTCCACTTGGATCATGTAGCAGTGGTGATGGAACAATTAAATCGGGAAGGTGAGTTAACTAAACAGCCCCTGAATAGGGCACAGCATAGAATGAAGCAGTTGGCAGATAGAAACTATAAAAGTCAGACGTTTTCCCAAGGAGATGATGTATTAGTATTGTTTCCAGTAGTAGGAGATACCTTCAAAGGCCCGTTTAGTGGTCCCTATCAAATTGAGAAAAAGTTGAGTCAGGCAAGCTATCTGGTAAAGATGCTGGACAGAAAAGAAGCTGTATTGAGCATGCCATCTGAATATGTTGAAACCTTACTATAATAACGAAAGAGAATTGGAGAAGTAGGTGTTATTTATTGTCCTGCCAAGTGAGAAATCAGATCCAGATGTAATGCAGTTTGATGTACCCCAAACTGCGTTAAATAATACGGAAGCCCTTAAAGAATGGGGTGGGAGAATTAGCTATGTCTCAGGAGCAAAGAACACAATCGAAAGATTCATTGCAGCATTAAAAGGACATATGCAGAAATAAAATAGGAGGACTAATACCAGTGTGCATGAGGTGGAAGTAGGGAATGCTGTTCCAATAAAAGAATACCATTACTGGCTTAATAATTTCAGAGCCCTAAAGGTCCAGAAGGAAGTGAATGTGATACTCAGTGAAGACATCGCCGAACCAAGGCCGAGTGGAGTGGAGTTCCCTGATCTTGTTAGTTCCCATAGCTGATGGAACTCAACAATTTTCTTTGGACTATTGGAAGGTCAACGACGTAACAAAATCGCTCTCATAGCCAATACTAAGTTTGGACGACTGTACAGAGAAAGTTGGAAAAGCCAGTTACGTCACAAAGTTGGTTTACTGCATTGTTACAAACAGGTATCTTTCATCGAGAAAGCGAAAGAAGTTTCTGCATTTGTAAACCCAAATGGACTGGATCAATTCAAAGTAATACCCTTTGGAATGAAGAGCACACCAGCCACATTACATAGACTCATGAACAGACTTGTGGCCAGATTAAGAAATAACCTGATGATGTGGTGATCGTTAGCCATTCATAGAAAGATCATATGGGACAGTTGGCAAAATTCTTTGAGTGATTCCTAAAAACAAAACTGGAAATAAACTTAAAAAAAAAACATAATTTGTGACATTCTTGGGACAAAACATCAAGCATAGATGGATGATTCCAAGGAACGCGTCGACGAAAGCAATGGAGAAGGTCCCTTGAGCATGGAGAAACAGGTGCTTCGACTTTTGGGATTGAGCAGATTCGACAGGAAGTTTGTTCCAAATTTCAGCAGCATAGGGGCACTACTGACAGATTTACTGAAGAAGAACATGGAATTTCGTTGGACAGAATAGTGCCAGGAGGCATTGGAAAATTTACAAGCTATATTAACCACCACATCAGTTTAATATCATTATATTTGCAGATACATTCTGTTTTGCTCAAAAATGCACACACTGCAAGCAGTCAAAGCAGGCAGTCATTGCATTAAATATTTTGTTAATTCCACTTTGGAAATAGAACAAGTCTAACTCAAGATTGGGACACAGACAGACTCTGACCTTCCATCTTTAATGCATTGTCTGAGCTGAGATGTCACCTTTCGTTCTAAAACCTTAAGTTATCCTGAGAAGATGACTTAAATGAAGTTCTGGGATTTACATATTAATGGACTGAAAACTGCAACCCAATCTAAAAGGTGAAAGACTGAAAAATCCAGGTTTGTTCAATATACTCTTTCAGTTGCATGGCACTCTAATATTTTGCTATAAATTTTCAGTCTTACGATCTTACACTCCACAAACACCTGATGAAGGAGCAGCACATTGAAAGCTAGTGTTTCCAAATAAACCTGTTGGTATATAACGTGTTGTTGTATGATGTTTACCGTAGTAACTTCAGATAATGGCCTTTTCAAATAGAATAAGGCAATTTCTCTCATCCTTCCTTTATCCTGAATTCCAGTTATGATTCTAATTATTGATAATGTTATTGATATTCTACGACAAGATAATGCATTACGTGCGTGTGTATGGATCTATGATGTTATGTTTGTATGCATGTGTATCTGTGTCTGCCTCTTTGAGTGTGTACCTGTGTATGTAAGTGTTATGTACGATCTTTGCAATTGGGGGAAATTAAATAATGAGAAATTCCTATCTGATTGAGAAAATGTACAAAGATTCCAAACTGTCTGATATCAAAGAGAAAACAAAATTACAACACAAGAATAGGCCCTTCGGCACTCCAAGCCTGCACCGATCCAGATCCTCTACCTAAACCTGGCACATACCTTCCAAGAGTCTGTATCCCTTTCCTCCTTGCCCATTCATATATCTGTCTAGATACATCTTAAATGATGATGTCGTGACCGCCTCTACCATCTCTGTCGGCAATGTGTTCCAGACACCCATCACCCTCTGCACAAAGAAATTTCCACGCATGTTTACCCTATACTTTTCCCCTATTACTTTGAACTCATGATCCCTAGTAATTGAGTCCCCCACTCTGGGGGGAAAAAAACCTTGCTCTCCAGCCTGTCTATATCTCTCATGATTTTATAGAGCTCAATCAGGCTCCCCGCTCGACCTCCATCTTTCTAATGAAAATAACGATGATCTGCTCAACATCTCTTCATTGCGAGCACCCACCATACCTAGTGAACTTCTTCTGAACCTTCTCCATAGCATACACATCCTTTTTGTAATGTGGCAACCAGGTCTGTAGGCAGTATTCCAAATGTGGGGAACAAATGTCTTATACAACTGTAACATGACCTGCCAACGCTTGTAGTCAATACCCCATTGAATGAAGGAAAGTATGCGGTATGCCCTCTTGACCACATTGTTTCATCTTCAGGGAACAATGGACCTGAACATCCAGAAATTACTGAACATCAATTAATGCCAGCACTTTCAATTTTCTGTTTATTTCGCTCTTGAATTAGATCTTCTAAATTGCATCACCTCACATTTGCCAGGATTGAATTTCATCTCCCATTTCTCTACCAACTCTACAATCCATCTATATTGTTCATTATTCTCTTACAATCCCCTTCACTATCTGCTATTCCACCAATCTTTGTTTCATCTGCAAACTTGCTAGTCAGGCCATCTATACCTTAGTCCAGATCACTTCTGTATATCCAAAACAACAGTGGTCCCAGCACGGATCCCAGTTGAACAGCACTGGTCACAGGTCTCCATTTGCAGAAACTCCCTTCCACTACTAATCTCCGTGAGCTGTGGCCCAGCCACTTCACTATCCATCTAGCTACTACAGCCTGGACCCAATGCGACTTCACTTTCTCAATCAGTGTACCATGGGGAACCCTATCAAACGCCTTACCAAAGTCCATGTATATGACATCTAAAGACCTTCACTCAACAAGTAACTTTGTCATTTCTTCAAAGAATTCTGTAAAGGTAGCAAGACATGACATTCCCTGCACAAAGCTATGTTGCCTATCACTATTAAGCATATTTTCTTCCAACTGGGAATACATCCTATCCCTCAGTATTTTCTCCAGCAGCTTTCCTGCCACTAACGTCAGGGTCGCCATTCTTAAACAAGGGAACATCATTAGCAATTTGCCAGTACTCCGGGATTTCACCCGTGTTCAAAGATGCTGCAAAGATATTTATTATGGTCCCTCCTTTTTCCTCTCTCCCTTCCTTCAGTAACCTGGGTTGGTCCCATCCGGACCTGGGAACTTGACCACTTTAATGCCTTTTAGAATAACCAACACTTGCTCTCTCCTTATTTCGACTTGACCTAGAGTAATCAAGCATCCATACCTAATATCAACATTTCTCCTTGGTGAATTCCGATACAAAGTGCTCATTAATAATCTCACCCATTTTCTCTGACTCCACGCATAACTTTTCTCCTTTGTCCTTCAGTGGTCCAACCCTTCCTCTCGCTACCCTCTTGCTCCTTATATATGAATAAAAGTCTCTGGGATTTTCCATAATCTTGTTTGCTAAATATATCTCATGATCCATTTTCGCCCTCTTAATTCCTTGTTTCAGATTGGTCCTACATTCACGATATTCTTCCCAAGCTTTGTCTGTCTTCAGTCGCCTGGACCTTATGTACACTTCCTTTTTCCACTAAGCTAGTCTCACAGTTTCACCTATCATCCATGGTTCCCTAATCTTGCCATTCCTACCCCTCATTTCCACAGAAATGAGGGGTAGGAATGTGACCTCAACGCTAATCAACCTCTCTTTAAAAGCTTCCCACGTATCAAATGTGGATTTACCTTCAAAAAATTGCTCGCAATCTATATTCCCCAACTTCTGCTGAATTTTGGTATAGTTAGCCTTCCCCCAATTTAGCACTCTTCCTTTAGGACCACTCCTGTCTTTGTCCTTGCGTATTCTATAACGTATGGAATTGTGATCAATAGTCCCAAAGTAATCCCCAACTTAAACCTCAACTACCTGGCCAGGCTCATTCCCCAGCATCAGGACACAAATGACCCTTTCCTGAGCTGGACTGTTTACATACTGCTCAAAAAACCCTCCTGGCTACTATTTACAAATTCTGCTCCATTCAGTCCTCTAATAATAAGTGAATCCCAGTCAATGTTGCGAAAATAAAATGGTCTTTCACCACCAACATGTTGCTCCCACATCTTTCCATGATCTGTTTACATATTTGTACGTGCATCTCACACTCACTGTTGGGAGGCCCCAACATTGTTACTGCACCCTTCCTATTTCTGAGCTCTGCCCATATTGCCTCACTGTTCGAGTCCTCCATCGTGCCCTCCTTCAGTACAGCTGTGGTATCCTCTTTGACCAATAATGCAACCCCTATCCCCGTTTTAACCCCCACCCTCCTTATCCCGCCTGAAGCATTGATATCCTGGGATATTTACTTGCCAATCATGCCCTTTCCTCAACCAAGTATCAGTAATAGCAATAATATCAACTGCCTGGTACTAATCCAAGCCCTGTGTTTATCTGCACATACTACACTTCTTGCATTAAAACAAATGTACCTCAGATAACCTGTCCCTTGCAGGTCCCTGGATTTTCGTCCAGGGCAGGTGGGACCTGTAAAAAAGGGCAGGGTCCATTTTAACTGGAGGGACATCAACATCCTGACAGGGAGGTTTGATGATGCATCACGGGTGGATTTTAATGAATAATGCAATAGACTGAAAACCAGAGCAGCAGGACAGCAAGTGAGCTGAAATTAGAGTTTAATAGAATAGACAGGCAGGGCCAGTCTAATGACCATGCTGAGGAAAATAATCACAACAATTTTTAAAATGTGTGTGTTGTAATGAAAGGTTCAGATAAAAAAAAATGGAGTGTGTGGAAAGTGTAGTGTGCCAAAACTATTAAAGGAGATAAACGTATCCAATAGAAATTCTATAAATACCTTGTACCAAAATGCCTCGAATATTTGGAAAAAAATGAATAAACTGACGGCACAAACAGACTTAAAAAAGTACGGCCTGGTGGGGATTACAGGAAGGTGGATGCAGGAAGGTCAGTGTTGGGAAGTGAAATGTCTCAGGGGACTTACTCATTACTCAGACAAGAAGGCACAGCAGGTTGAGTTGCTGCATTGATTAAGAATGATATCAAAGCCGACATTAAGAAATGACATTAGCACGAGGGACCAAGATGACAAGTCAATTTGGATCCAAATAAAGCACATAGAAAGAAACTTGCTTCGAGGAGTAATTTCATGCCACAATACCCCCATCCTCCAAACATACTTTCATAAACCAGGGAATAACAATGGCTTGTGAGAAGGGCACAAGAGTGAGCAATCCGTGTATGCATATTGACTTAATTAATCAATTTGGCAAGGGTAGCCTCAAATAACGATTCCTAGAATATATGAGGGATTGTTTCTTTGAACAATACGTCCCAGAAACCACACAGAGTACTGGCTTTTAGATTTGGTGTGAATAATGAGGGAGGAGTGATAAATCATCTTGTAGTAGAGTATCCTCTTGGAAGAGTGACCTTAATACGCTGGAATTTCACATTCAGATTCAAAGATTGTAGGCAGAGTCATATGCGAGAGATTTAGTGTCGTTCAGTGATAATTATAAGGGCCTGAGGAAGGATTGGCCTGAGTGGACTCGGAAAAAAAGTATTAAAGGGCAGAACATTTGAAGAACAGTAACAAATACTTAGCAACATTGTCAAAACGCATCAATTAAAGTTAATTCCTGAGTGGAAGAGGGGTTCTGAAAAGATAAAGCGTCATGCACACCTTAACAAAGAAGACTATGATAACATGAAAGCCAAGTTCTGGTGATATTATCGCCAACTGCAGATCCAGTGATCCAGGTAAGGTTCTGGGAACTCGGGTTCAAATGCCCCCACTGCAGATGCTGGATTCTAAATTCAACATAAATCTGCAATTAAGCTTTACAGTTTAATGGTGAGATCACTTTCACTTTAAAATTGTGTCTCCTTCTTATTGAGCACTCGAGTAAGGTGAAGGGCCGCTCTCTGTTCAAACTGTCCATAAACCTCATGCTCTTAAACATCACAATCAGCAACCCCCTCAACCTCCTCTGCTTCAAAAACATCTAACCCCTCATCATAGTTTGAGCACTCTTGCCTTGTTATTTCTGAAATGCATCACCTCACATTTATCATTCAAATCTCGTCAACCATTGATCTAGCCACCTGAACAAACCATTTATATCGTCCTCTCAACTAGCACGTTCCTCCTCACTGTGAGCCATCCACCTAATCTTTGTGTCATCCACAACATTATTTATCATTTCCCTCAAAATCCATCCCTCACTTTCTCATCATCATCACTAATAAGCTCACAGATCAGACTGGTTTCATTTCTCCTGTTCTTCAGATGTTGTTCGAAGAAGAATAATTAAGAATTTCAGTCTCTTGTTCCTCCTATTTTGGTGAATTTACATCGTGATGCCGTTGAGGTCTTTTTATGAGAGAGCCACAGTTTTCTTTTGAACATGGAGCTGTATTCCCCTTTTATACTAAATGTCTCTGTATGTTTTATTTATAAGGCTTACATATGTTTAATATTGGATTAGTTGGGCTGACTTACTCTGCAACATTTGTATTTTACGTGGACCTGGATAATGTTCTTTGTAACATCCTCTGCAATAGTCAGAACGGAAGGAATTGTTCATCTGCAGGATAGACACAGGCTCGTATGATTGCTTGAAAGAGCTGAAGAGATGAGGATACAGATTCAATTAAATGCTGCACAGGAGGAGATCAAATCATATCGCCAAGACTACCATGCATTTGAAGCAAATTATTAGAACATACGCCCACACATCTTTAATTGTTTTTAAAAGTTATAATACATGTTCTTAGAGCAGTATGGATCTTACAGCTGCTCCTGGGATTGTAAGCATAGTTAAAGATTAATTATAGTTATTTATTGCATTAAATGTAGTTCAGATAGTTTATTAATATAAGATTATTTTTCCATTTTGGTTTATTAACATTCAAAAACAAACAAAAAAAAACAAGCAAAGAAAATCCATTTTTTCAAACGAACATTGTTTTAACGAGCTTTTTAAGGGGGGTCTACAAAAATAAATTAGAAAAGTCAATACATGTTTCAAAAGGCTTCTCCTTTGTTTTAAATGCAAAAGTATTTTTTAGTTTCAAAGAGTATTTTTAAATAGGAAGCTGTGCTTTCATTCTGAAGAGTCCGACACGCGTTCAGCTCTGGACAAGACATTTTTTTCTACGAGAAATTTATTGAAGAGGAATATTTTTGCTGAGTTAGTTTTCCAAATGGTTGATTTTATTTTTTTGTATATGTTTGATATGTATACGGATATATTTTCTATTTTAATGTCGTGAAAAATTCTGTTTATAGGCATAGTATTATTAAGGCCATATATATCAGGTAGAGAGGGAGATAGCTCGAAGTTATTATCCAGCAAAATCAGTCAGATAGATGGGTGACTGTCAGGACAGGTAAGAAGGTGGTTCAAAAATCTCCGGTGGCTATTCCTCTATCAAACAGATGTTCAGTATTTGGAACTGTTGAAAGGGGTAGTGTCTCTGAGTAAAATGGAAGAGCCATCGGTTTTTAGATTAGATTACTTACAGTGTGGAAACAGGCCCTTCGGCCCAACAAGTCCACACTGACCCGCCGAAGCGCAACCCACCCATACATTTACCCCTTTAACCTAACACTATGGGCAATTTAGCGTGGCCAATTCACCTGACCCTGCACATCTTTGGACTGTAGGAGGAAACCGGAGCACCCGAAGGAAACCCACGCAGACACGGGGAGAACGTGCAAACTCCACACAGTCAGTCGCCTGAGTCGGGAATTGAACCCGGGTTTCTGGCGCTGTGAGGCAGCAGTGCTAACCACTGTGCCACCGTGTCGCCCACTATTGGACTGTTGAAAAAATTCTTATGTTAGGCACCGATTGAGAAGATTTTGTATAATTATTGCGACAGGGATCTCTCCTGTCAGGGGCATAAACAGGAGATTCTGTGCCAGTGAGCAAAAATTTAGGATAGCTTATTGGTTTCCCGGTGCTGTGATTAAGACCGTCTCTGAAAGTCTCAAGCATATTGTTAAAGGTATGATTTAGCAGCCAGAATTTATTGTATATATTGGTATGAATGACATTTTTGGGGAAACGACTAAAACAGTCTGGAGTGAATTCAACAGGTGATGCAGATGATTAAAAAAAAAACTTAAAATACTAATTTATGGTTTGTTCCCAATGACAAATTCAAGCGGGGAAGGGAAAATAAAGGTTAAAGGAGAAAAATCAATGGCATGAAGAGCTGTTGTGCTTTTGACGGATTCAGATTTTTGGGAGGTTGGAATGTCTTTAGAAATAGAAAAGGCCCGTTCCAAAGGATTGGTCTAATCTAAACAGGAAAGCCACTGATATCTTAGCAGGGAGATTTGCTCACGCCATAAAGACAGACTTTATATCGACAGAAAAGGAATGTGGAGGTACTCTAAGTAGCAATGTAAATTGTAGGATGGATGGAGAAATCACTGAATATGATGAGAATATGCCAGTTGGAAAAGAAAGATGAGAGAATCAGAGTAGAAAGTAATTCTGAAGAACTAAAATGCATTTACTTCAGCGCAATGGGTTTTACAGTGAAGGCTAATCTACTCAGCGCATGTTTCAGAACATGGGATTGGGACATCATAGCTATTATACGAACTTGGGTGAAAGTTGTTCAGGATCTTTCAATAAGAACAGGCAACGCGGTGAAAGAGGAGGAGGTGTGGTCTTTTTAGCCAAGGATAGTTATAACGCTGGCTCTGAGAACTTTTGCTGAGGACTCGTCTACTGATTTAGTGTGGGCTGAGGTTAGACATAGGAGAGGAGAGGTCACACTGCTTGGAGTTTTTTTATAGGTCTCCGCAGAGTTCCAGGGAGGTGGAAGAGAGGAATAGCAAAATTATTCTGGGTAGGAGTGAAAGGAACAAGCTGGTCAATATGGAGGACTTTAACTTCCCTAACATTGACTGGAAATGCTATAACTCTAATACGTTGGATGGATGTTTGGTAATGAGCTAGACCAAGTGTTTGATTTAGTTGTAGTTGAACACTTAAGAGAGAGTGACCATAATTCAGTTATGTTTAGTTTAGCGATTGAAAGCGATAGGTACACGCTACAAGTCAAGAGTTATCGATGGGGTCAAGGCAATTATAATACGATTAGGCAAGAATTAGGATGCATAGAATGGGGTAGCAAAATGCAGGAAGTAGAAATGTGGAGCTGGTTTCAGGAACAGTTATTATATGTCCTTGATAGGTATGTCCCTGTCATAAGGGAAAAAGTGATAAGGTAACGAACCGTGGTTTACGATAGAAATTGCATCTTTTGTTAAGAAAAAAAAGGAAGCTTATGTGTTTATGAGGCAAGCTGGTTCAGATGAGGCGATGGAGAGATACAGATCAGCTAGCAAGGATTTAAAGAAAGAGTAAAGAAGAGAATAGAGAGGACACGAGCAGTCTTTAGCAAATAGAATAAAGGAGAACCCAAAAGCTTTCTAGAGGAATGTGAGGAATAAAAGGATGATTAGGGTAGGAATAGAGCCAATCGTAGACAGAAGCGGGAAGTTGAGTGTGGACCTTGTTGAGATCAGAGAGTTGCCTAAAGAACATTTCTCATCAGTTTTCACTCAGGAAAAGGAGAATATTGTAGAGGAGAACAATGAGGTACGAGATATTAGACTAGAAAAGATCGAGGTTATTTACGAACAGGTGTTATCAGTTCTAGAAGGAGTGAAAGCAGAGACGTCCCCTGGACCGGAAGGGATTTATCCGAGGATTCTCTGGGAAGTTAGGGAGGAGATGGCAGAGCCTTTGGCTTTGATATTTGAGTCGTCATTGTCTACAGGTTTAGTATCCGAGGACTGGAGGATTGCAAATGTTGTGCCCTTGTTCAAGAAGGGCAGTAGAGATGACCCAGGTAATTATAGTCCAGTGAGCCTTACTTCTGTTGTAGGAACGTTTTTGGAAAGGATGATAACGGAAAAGATTTATAATCATCAAGCAAGCAACAATTCGATTTCAGATAGTCAATATGGTTTCATCAAAGGCAGATCGTGTCTCACAAATCTCCATGACTTTTTTGAGAAGGTGACCAAGCATGTAGATGACAGTAGGGCAGTTGATGTGGTATACATGGACTTCAGTAAAGCATGGTAGGCTGTTGGAGAAAATGCAGAGGCGTGAAAATGGCGGTGATTTAGCAGTTTGGATTTGAAACTAGCTTTCTGAAAGAAAGCAGAGAGTGGTGGTTGATGGAAAATATTCAGCCTGGAGTCCAATGACTAGTGGTGTGCCACAAGGGTCTGTTTTGAGACGACTGCTGTTTGTCATTCTTATAAATGACTTAGACGCAAGCATAGGTGAATGGATTAGTAAATTTGTAGACGACACTAAATGGTATCTCGACCTCATTCTTCAGCCTTCTCCCGAGAACCCTTGATCCACTTACAAATCAAAGACATATCGATTTGTGTCTTATTGAATCTCGTGTCTGTGCCTCTGTGTGTCTGTATGTGTGTGTGTGCGTCTGTATGTGTGTGTTTAAATACGTGTGTGTCTGTGTCCATGTGCTTGCTATCTGTGTGTTTGCCTGTCTACATTTGTCTGTCTGTGTTTCAGTCTGTGCTTCTATATGCGTTTGTGTCTATTTGTATGTGATGTATATGTCTCTGTGTGTTTATACGTGTGTCTATGCCCATGTCCTTGTAAGTATTGTGTGTGTTCGTATATTGGGGTGTTTAGCAATGCCTCTGTGTATTTCTGTGTCTGGGTCTCTATGCAGTGAGGTATCTGTGCTTTTTATTGGAAGTGAAAGGACTGCTGTTGGAACTGCCAGTGGGATTAAAGTGAGAATTGTCTTTCACTGAACATTGCTCCTTAATCCGTCGGGGGGACATGGAAGTTTCAGAATCTCCACATGAGGCGTCCTGGTCTTCTTTGGCTCTTTCAGAGTCCTCCCCACATGGCAGGGGGAGGGGGTGAGGGAACGGATATTGGGCACTCCACCACCCGGCTTGGCCCTTTCTGTCCTATTCTAGGCTGGTTCTCATGGAGTGGGAGAAAGGGAGGGAGGGAGGGAGAGTGCGAATGGGTGACCCAGCTGTTAGTGCTGCTGTAGGTGGGGGAATTGTGAGGTGTCTGGAATGAGTCAGTCGACAGTTTAGAATCCATATAGTATTGTTAGTGTGGGAGGTATTGCGTCGGTGACAGAGAAATTCAGGAAGAAAGTCACTGAATTTAATTGTGAGAGTGGTAGTGCCTGAGTCTTATTTGGAGATAGAGTGTGAACCTTTTTCGAGGGTAGGTGTCATAACAGGTGTACAGTGCGTATGAGGGAGCAGAGAGTATATGGTAACTCTTATCCTGACAGAGCGAGGAGGATATTGTTGCTTGTCCTGTGTTGTGGTACATTTCTTCAGATCATCTCAGAGTCGACATGAGCCTCCCCAAATGTCTTGTCCAAGTCTATCACAAATAATGACACAGACGTGTACCTCAGCTTCCACAGAATCAGGTTAGGTAGAGCTTGAGGATAGCAAGGAGAAGCAAATATTGGTGTGTTATATATCGAAACCAAAACGGTACCAGAAATTCTGAGCACCATATGCTCTGGAAATTAGATAGGCAAGTATTGTGGATACCGCAGTCTTACTGGATGGTCACAAGTTGCATCTAAACTGCATTATCTAAGTGACTGCTCAGGCTATGAAAAATAAATTCAGTAAGTGTATATGAGATAGATTGACGATTATGTTGTGAATCAAACTAGAGAGCAGGTTATTTCGGAATAGATGTTGTGTGGTCAGAAGGACGAATTATTAACCTTGGTGTGAAGCAGCATTTAAGGAATAACGACATTAATAAGGTGCATTTTACACGGTGTCTGTATACCGTGCTTGAACATTCCGGACAAACATCATGGAAGACTGGAGGCTAGAGGGTCAAGTTCGCTTCAGTGAATTGGGAAAGTGCAATATAACATTCAGTGGGAGATAAACGATGTTTTTTAGAGTCATAGAGTCCAACAGCACGGAGACAGGCCCTTCGGCCTGAACTGGTCCATTCTGACCAAAATGGCCATCCACGCGAACCCCATTTCTCTGTTTTTGCTGGTATCTTTCTAAGCCTTTTCTTTCCTGTATTTGTCGAAATGCCTTTTAAATGTTGTGAATGTACCTACCTCAACCTCTTCCGCTGGCATCTCATTCCATATGCGTACCAGCCCATGTGTGTAAATCAGTTGTGCCTCAGGTTCCCTTTTATTATTTCCTCTCTGACCTTAAACTGATGCCCTCTTGTCTGTGATTGCCCAAACCTGGGGAAATAAAGATTGAGTGCACTCACTCTGTCCATCCTTCCCATGATCTTATACACTTCTACCAGATCCCCCTCAGTCTCATACACACCAAAGTAAAAACTCCAAGCTTGCCCAACCTCTTCCTATAATTCAGATCATTGCGTCGTTTGCAACAACCTTGTGAATTTCTTCTGCACTCTTTCCAGTTTAATAACACCCTTTCTATAGCAAAGTGTACAAAATTGAACATAATTCTACCACTGTGGCGTCACCAGCATCCTGTATAACTTCAACATAACTCCCTAGTTTCGATCATCAGTCAAATACACCGATTAAGGCCAGTGTGCAAAATGCTTTCTTCACTGCCCTGTCTATCTCTGAATCAACTTTCAGAGAACCATGCACCTAAATTCCAAGGTCCCTCTGTTCCACTACATTCCTTATGACACACCATTCACCATGAAACTCCAACCTTGATTTGAACTTGTAAAATGCTAGAATTTACAATGATCTATATTAAAATCCATTTGCCATTTCTCAGACCACTTCTCCAGCTAATTAAGGTACTGCCGTAATTTCTGATATTTCTGATAACTTTCCTCACTCTCCACGATGCTGCCTATTTTAGTGTCAGTTTTAAAGTTACAAATCATGCCTGTACATTCTCATCTAAATCATAGATATATGTAATATGTAGTGGTCCCAGCACCAATCCGTGAGGCATTCCAATAACCACAGGCCTCCAGTCTGACAAGCATTCTTCCAGTATTACTCTCTGCTTCCTACCATCAAGGCAATTTTGTATCTAATTTGCCAGCCCCACCTCAATTCCATGTGATCTAACCTTTCAGAGTAGGATACCTTGTGGAACATTATTGAAGGCCTTACTGGAATCCATCTAGACTACGTATACCACCCTGCCCTCCTCAACGTTGCTGGGCACTCCATCAAAGAACTCCAACAAATGTGTGAGTCATGCTCTGCCATGCACAAAACCGTGCTGGCTTTGATGAAGGGATTTTGCCCGAAAAATCGATTTTCCTGCTCCTCGGATGCAGTCCTACCTGCTCTGCTTTTCCAGCACCATTACAATCTTTAAACGAATCACACACTGTCATTCCAAATGCATGTATATTTTATATATCAGAATCATTTCAAGTAACTTACCGACTAGATTTTAGGTTTACCGGTCTTTCGTTCCCAGTTTTTTCTTTGTAGCTTTCTTGAATACGGGCTCAGCATTCGCTGTCTTCCAGTCGTCCGGGAACTCACTCATTGGCCAAAGATGATGGAAAAGAACCAAACCGGGCCCCCACAATTTCGTCTTTATCCTCCTGCAGTGTTCCTAAATATATCTGGTCAGGACCAAGAGATTTTCAGAAATATTGCAAAGTCTGAAAAATACATCTATTTATTCCAGATACAAACGGCAAAGGAAGGGAAAGTGACTCAATGATGGTTAACATTACAAATTAGAAAATATATTAATCATAGAAAGTGACTTCAGAAGAATTCCAGATATTGAGGAAACCTGAGAATTCACAGGAAAATAACGATCCAGAAAAGAAAGGCCATGAAACTGATAAGGAAATCAAAAACAGAACATGCATGCTGACAAGCAGGAACACAAAGACTACAGAAATCTACAATCTGTATTTCAAAGGAAACAAAATAAAATCATGGTCAAATGTGGAAATTTGTAATCAGGAGAAGGTTGTTTATTGTGGAGAACAGGGACATGGTCAAGAAACTAACCAATTCTTTAGAATATACCTTCATGGAGAAAGATCCAGAAAATCACCTAATAATACCAAGTGATCATATCGGACTTCTTGAGCAAAATCAATTCATATCAGAAACATGGTAGTACTTGAACATGTAGCTGGATTGAGCACTTCTAAGTCTGAAGAAACAGATGTACTTCCTTTTAAAATGTGATAGATAAATCACCAATAGAAGTATTAATTGCGCTGTCGATGACTGTGTTTAGCTCCTCTAAGTTTTCATTTTTAACAAGTTCCCTTTCCTTGATGAAAACCGAAGCAAAAAGCTCATTTCAGGCTCCCTCTATCGACTCAGACTCCACGCACAAATTCCCTCTGCTATTCGTGATCGGTCCTAACCTCTCCCTGATCATTTTCTTATTCCTCACGTATGAGTAAAACGCCTTTGGGTTCTCCATAATCCTTCTTGCTAAGCCTTTCTCGTGCCCCCTCCTGACTCTCCTCAGTCCATTTCTGAGCTCCTTTCTAGCAAGCCTGTAATCCTCTAAAGATGTGCTAGATCCCTGATTCCTCCACCTTATATAAGCTGCCTTCTTCCTTTTGACTAGAACTTCCTCTGTTCTCATCATCCAATGCTCCTTAATCTTGCCCCTTCTTACCTGCTGCAGAGGAACAAATTTGTGCATCACTCGCAACAACTGCTCCTTAAACAGTCTCCAATGCCCTGCTGTGCCCTTTCTGTGGAAAATTGCTCCCAGTCTAAACTTCCCAACTCCTGTCTGCTAGAGTCATAATTTCCTTTTCCCCAATTAAATATTTTCCCTTGTTATTGCTCCTTTCACTCTCCAAGGCTATGCTAAATGTGAGGCAGTTATGATCACTGTCACAAAAGTGCTCTCCCACCGCGAGATGTAACAGCTGTCCTAGCTCGTTGCCGAGCACCAAATCCAAAATGGCATCTCCCCTCGTCGACATACTGAGGAAGGTAACCTTCCTAAACACACCTGACAAATGTGGCTCCATCCAAACCATCTACACTTAGGAGGTTCCAGTCGATATTGGGAAAGTTGAAATCACCCATAACAACAACCTTCCAACTTTTGCATTTTTTCAGAATCTGCCCGCCTATGAGATCTTCAATCTCTCTACTGCTATTAATCGGTCTATTAAAAAGTCCCCAGGCGGTGGCTGTTCCCTTGCTGTTCCTAACTTCCACTCATACTGACTCAATAGACAAACCTTCCTCAACAACCTTCTTGTCTGGAGCTGTGATGCACTCTCAAACTTTCAGTCTGGCTCATCATGTTAGGCATAATCATAATATGGCCGTGAGAGGCTGCTATTGCGGCCTCATCGACAGCATGGTTACAAATGTCGACGGGGATTGGCCAGTGGTATGCGAGTACCTGAAGTGGTCAAAAACCCTTCATTTTTCCAGAATTGACCAAAAACATTCGCAACTCTGAAAGTTTATCGGGAGTCAGTGTACATGTTAACACGAAGGTCTGTCCAAAGACGAAGGCACTGATCAGGTCAAAATGTTTAGCTTGTTGAGCACAAAAGGAAATCTCAAAAGAAGCTGAATCCAGGATGAAGCCACGGTCATCAATTATTGCTTAGCATGAGAAGTGAGTACCTGTATGGTCAGTAGAAGAACTAACATCAGTGAACATATTGATGCCAGTGTCTGCGATAGGGGCATGGGAAAAGTCTGGAAGAATTTGGATGTCCTCATTGATGAGGAGCATTCAGTCATGATCTGGAATTGATAAGGGTAATGGGGGATGTGCAAGGAAATCGTCAGGATTAATGGTGGTACAATAGCTAAAGGTCAGTCGGAGGTTGTTGAACAGGTAAATCTCATAATGGTTTTGGCGAGCCCCAGTCAAATTTTGAGTTTGGAATTATCCCAACTGGGCGATCACCACGTGAGAACGGTAGACGACAATATCCTGCTGAAGTGTAAGGGTTTCTGTGGACTGTAATTTAAGATAAATCGTGGTAAGGATCTGAGTACAACGGGGATATCCTAAGGCAACAGAGTCAAGTTTAGTAGAGAAATAGGCAACCGGGCAGTGGTGATCGCCATGTAATTGAATGAGAACTGAGGAAGCCCAGTCATTCAGAATCGTGCAGTAAGTTTGGAAAGGTCTGTCATAGAGGGGTCTTCCCAAAGCTCAAACTTGTATCAAGGCTCGTTTTTCGAAGGCTTGCTTTGCCTATGAGGAGAGCTCGAAGGTACCTTCACACGAAATAAAGGAGGTCAATATCTGAACGAGGAGGGCAGCGTGAGGGATGCATTGTCGGCAGAATTTGACCATACCCAGCCACGGACGAACCTGTTTCACCTTTGTTGGGACCGGGAAGTTGACGATAGGAGTAATACGGATCTGCTCAAGGGAGCGTGAAACAGCTGGTAGCATAAAACCTGAAAACTATACCTGACGTTGTACAATTGAGACTTTTTCGGAAGAAGCAACATAGTCCAGACGTTTCAGATAGATGAGGAGGCGGACAACATCGGAGTGACCAGATTCTTCATCTAGACTGGCAACAATGAGGTCATCTCCATATTGGATCAGTGCAGACCCACCTGTGAGTGTGAGGGTCCGCAATTGTTTCAGTAAGGCCTGAGAGAAAATGGTCGGATAATGTATGAAGCCCTGAGGTAGTCGAGTCCATATAAACAGCTGGCCAATAAAAGTTAGGACAAATAGGTGCTGACTGTCTTCATGAAGAAGCGGAGAGAAAAAAAACAAACATGTTGCAGGTCGACAACAATGAAACATTTAGAGACTGATGGTACCAAGACCAGAAAATGAACTTGATTTGGGACCATTGCATGATTAGGCAGTGCAATAGCATTGATAGCTCTTTAATCTTGAACCAGTCAACATTGGTCTGGGTGCCAAATGTTTGGACAACTCCCTAGAGTCTCCGACTCCTTTTTTTTCATTTCGTAATGTATTCTTTTTTGGACCTTTTCGGGCTGCACTTGGATGATAGAGAGTGAGGGGTCGAGTCAACCACGTTTGAATGTGAGGAAAACCAAATGGAGAAAATACTCACGTCTGGCCCAGCCAATTTCTCTACACACAATCGTGGAGGTCTGAAGGCTCTTACACTATTGTCTGTAATCTGTCCATACCGAATCCGAGTCACCACACCAGATGATGATCTGGACTTCCGGCAAAGTCTCTAGCTTCGGTGATCGGTCAATAAACACTCGTAATTGATCTCGCTGTTAAGAATGTATTCTTTATTTTTCATGCGGCCCAGTACAGAGGGTGCAGAAACACAGAGGTTATACACTTCCGTGTTCCTTGGTGTAACTGTGCACAAAGCTAAAAACAAAGAGTTATAAAATACTACTCTAAAGGAAGGATACAGGCCATGATCGAATAGTACATTCAGATAATTGCCAATCAATACTCGATATTGCTTTATGTGACAGTTCCTTGGTCCAATGATATTTCCTGGGAATCAACTTTATGTTCCAACACTCATGCCACTCTTGTGTCACTAACGGAGCCATTGCACCTGCACCCAAAGGCCGGCTAAAACTGTCTTATCTAGCTGAGTTATTTATATGCTTTAAGTGGCGCATTTTCTGCTAATCACTACTGAATCAACCTGTGGTTAGTCACTTATTTTGAATTAGCACTCAGTAACATAAAAGCCATTTTCTGCGGCTTTAGCAGAGTTGTCATTTGCAGCCTAGAAGCCATTTTAAAATGTTATTTGCACTGAGAAGCCATCTTGTTGCCACCTAGATTATGACGAGCATCTGTTAAATGGTCACCCCTGACTACAACTGGTCACCTCAGCCTCTATTCAGGTGTCAGATCATCACCTGTCCCTTTGCAACAGGCTCAAGATGTTGAATGGTCTCCTACTAACACTGTAATAGGCTCGAGACATTAAATGACACAGCAGCCCGTGAATTATGAACGGCTGGCAATCTGTATCAAATGAAGGTCTCTCCCTTCTCAGTTACAGAAACTCAAACAATACAATATACTCCAGGTACCCTCTCAGTAACACCTCATACAGCTTCAGTAACACTTCTCTCTGTTTTGAATATTTCCCTTTGCAAAACTTACCAACATCCCATCTTTCCACATCTTCATTGTGGAATAAGCTAGTGTGGGCTGAATGGCCTTCTCCTATCCTTCTGTAACAGGCACATTGTGAGAGAATTGCTTCCCCCATTCCTGAGTATCTGTCCCAATGCTTTGTCTCACAGTTATGAAAGGATCTGATAACTGGGCACTTTCATCCAGGAGTAGTCTCACACAACGTCATTTGGCAATAAATATCGTACCTTTGTTAAGGTGTCTAGAAATTTCCCTACCAGTCAGTTTTTGTAGCTGTTTGTTATCTTATGCCTGTCTCCTTTTATAAACAGGGTGGGGGATGTGCAACCCTGCAGTGTTCCAGCAATATGCCCACATGCAAAGAAAAACGATTAAATAGATCGAAAGATTTGTGGTCCATCCGTCAGTAACGCTCGTGCTTTCCATCCAGACTGAGTAAATGATCACATTTATTGTGATATGAAAAGGGATGTAACGAAGGGGTTAACTGAGCCTGTTTTTTCAGTGACTGTGATTAATGCCGATCTCCATGGATTCTAATTATCCCAGCGGAGAGTTCCCATCTTTTAATGATAAATGAGCTCCGTTCAATGTGTTATTCCATTGTATGGCTGGGAGCATCACCGACACCACCAACAGAGATCAGTACCTCCAGAGAGAAGGGCAGGAGAGATCAGTATCTGAGAACATTAGACTGGAATGTTCCAACAATGGATCAGTATCTGAGAACATTAGACTGGAATGTTCAAACAATGGAACGGAGTTTATCCAATGATTTTTCTTTCCTTTCTAAAGATCGGTTGTCATTACCATCGCGGATCTATTTTGCTCTTTGCATTATTCAATACTTTTATTATCCTCTCCTGTCTATCGTTGGTCTCCCTGGTAAGTCTAACTCTTCAGCTATTTTTTTATAAACCAGTTATGACTGCATTACTGTTCTTTCATATAATCTTCACTTCTTGCCACCATTATTGATCCTATTGAGACTCTGAATCCAGATATTCACTCTGCAGACTACTACAAACTTCATCAAGGAAATTGTTCAATTACTGTCGCCCTCCTTGCTTCTGGCAATGTTACTCATGGGTCTCCATGTTAACCAACTGAGGTTCAGCGGTGACCCATTGCCTCACTGCTCTTGCTATTTACGTATTGGGAGCATGGGCGTCACTGCCCTCTGTTAGGTTGACAAACTCTGTTTCCTTCATCTGATTCCATACCATCCCAGTTCAAGAACTTTTAAAAATATGTTTGTGGGTCTTAGGCATCGCTGGCTGGCCAGCACTGATAGCCCATCCCGATTTGCCTTTGAGAAGGTGGTGATGAGCTGTCTCCTTCAATTGCTGCAGTCCACTTGCTGTGGGTTAAACCACAATGCCGGCAGGGAGAGAATTTCAGGATCTTGACCCAACCATTGTGATGGAACGGTGTAATGCCAGAACACTGGAGGAGAGCAAATGTCCTCTTGTTCAAGAAGGGGAGTAGCTACAACCCTGGCAATTACAGACCAGTGAGCCTTACTTCGGTTGTGGGTAGAGTGTTGGGCAAGGTTACAAGAGATAGAATTTATGAAAGTTTTGAGAGGAATAAGTTGATTAGGAATAGTCAACCCGGTTTCGTGAACTGCACTTTGTGCCTCACAAATCTTCTTGAGTTCTTTGAGAAGGTGACCAAACAGGTGATTGAGGATAAAGTGGCTGATGTGGTGTGTATGGATTTCAGAACTGTGTTTGATAAGATTCTCCACGGGAGGCTATTGCACAAAATGCAGAGGCATGGGATTGAGGGCGATTTAGTGTTTGGATCAGAAATGAGCTGGTTAAAAGAAGACAGAGGGTGGAGTTTGATGGGGAATGAGCATCCTGGCGTTCAGTTACAAGTGGTGAACCGCAAGGATCTGATTTGGGGCAACTGTTGTTTGTCATTTTTATATATGACCTAGATTATGGCGGAGGAGGATGGCTTAGTAAATTTGCACATGACACTAAGGTTGTTGGAGTTGTGGATAGTGCCGGAAGCTGCTGCAGGTTACACAAGGACATAGATCAGCTGCACAGCTGGGCTGAGAGGCTGCAAATGGAGTTTAATGTGTAAAAGTGTGAGGTGATGCATTTCAGAAGGATCAACAGGAATAAAACTTACTGGGTAAATGGGAAGATTCGTGGTCATCAGGATGACCAGAGAGATCTCGGTGTCAATATGCATAGATCCCTGAAAGCTGCCACCCATCTTGATAGAGTTGTTAAGAAGACATACGATGGGGGGATTCAAGATGGTGGCGATTCCGTTGGTCTGCCCTGCTGAGCTCTGCACCAGAACCCAACAACGTGGGGCGCTCATTCTCCCTTTATTACCCATTGTGGTCGATATCATTAGTTCTTGATATCCAGAATTGCTGTGTGTGAGTTAAAATTGTTAGAAAGGGAAGGGAGTGCGAGGATTGAAACAAGCAGGGCACTCTCCAACAGCAAGGGACACGTCTGTGGCCGCATCATCGACCTCAGCGAGCCGTTGTGGGGACTCAACTGTGGAGCAGAGCGTGGCCTTGGTGTTTGTGAAACTCTGAGCGAAGATGGATTCAGCGATGGAGGAGTCCCGGGCCAGGCTTGAACCGATCTAAGTCATGCTGCAGAAGCATGGCCAGGAGATCCAGCATCTCAGGCAGCACATCATGGAGGAGGAGAAACGGACTGCAGCTCCTGAAACCGTGTTGGAATCCTTGGCGTGTCAGGTCCAGGCCCTGGAACAGCAGGTACGGGCTTTGGAAGAGCAGGTCAATGTGCTCGAAAATCAAGGCTGTCGGAAGAACATCTGTCTGCTCGGTCTACCGGAACAGGAAGAGGGATTCCAGCTGGTCAGATTCTTGAAGCAATGGCTCCCACAGTTTTTGAAGCTGGGAGTCGGGTCGGGCCGGGTTCGGGTGAGTGGGCCCACCAGTCACAGTGCACAGGCCCGAAATGGACCAACGTCCCCACCCAGTCCTTGTGTGACACCAGAAGTTACAGTGATAAGCAAAGAGTGCTGGAAGCTTTTCGAGCAATGGGGAAAGAGCCACAGGCTCTGATACACAAAGGATCGCCAATTATGCTTTTTCATGACATTTCTGCGATCGTGATTCGCAAAATGAAGGCCTCTGATGAGTTAAAAATGCGGCTGAGGGATTTGAATATCCAGTACTCTGTAAGATATCCGGCAATATTACATTTCAGCCATGGAGGGTCCGTGTTTAATTTTGACTCACCATAAAAGGCAAAGGACTTCTTTGACACCTTATAATAGACGGGCTGACTCAAATAATATGGACAATAATGTTTACTTTATTTTTTCTCTGTGGTTTACCTGTTCGTCCTTTATATATATATTTGTGGGTGTCCTACTTTTGTTCGTTTTCACTCTCTTCTCCCTTCTGTCTCTCCTCCTGTTATCCTTTTTTTAATTTTTATTATTTCCTTTTCATTTCCCTCCCCGATATGCAATGGAGATGCTGTTTGGGAAGCCGGGGGCGGGGAGATTGTTTTTTTTCACCAGGAGTCCCGAGGGTTAAAGCATGGATGGGATGGGTTGACTGCCTACTTTTAATTTTCTTGTTATAAGATGCTGTGTGGGTTTGGGGCACAGCTTCAGCTGGAAGGAGCCATGAAGGGGCTAGTGTGTAGTATGAGCGCCCCCTGTGGACAATGGGGCAAAGTATCCTTTAATTTGTGTTAGATGTTGGTCTGTTGGAGGTGTCGATGTTAGAAGTTTTGATCTGGTAGTTTTGGAAGTTGCATTTTTAAAGTTAAACAAACTATTTGCTATTTTTCCTCGGCACGCAATGAGTGGGTTGCGTCCTCCCAGGGGGTCACGTACTATTTCAGACGGCTATGGCTAACTGTTCGGTTAAATGGTGCACCTGGAATGTCAAGGGGAGTCATTCAGCAAATAAGAGTAAAAAGATGCTTTCAAGCCTGAGAAAAAAAGAGGGTTGATGTCGCTTTGCTGCAAGAAACACATCTAACTAGTAAAGAGCACTTCAAGTTACAGCAGGGAGTGCAAAGAAGAACAAAGAGCAAAGAAAATTTACAGCTCAGGAACAGGCCTTTCGGCCCTCCAAGCCTGAGCTGATCCAAATGTACTTTCTAAACCTGTCAGTCAGTTCCTAAGCATCTGTATCCCTCTGCTCCACACCTACACATGCATCTGTCCAGACTCATCTTAAATGAATCTACTGTGCCTGCCTCTACCACCTCTGCTGACAATGCGTTCCAAACGCCCACCACCCTCTGTGTGAAGTATTTGCCGCGTGTTCACCCTTAAACCTTCCACCTCTTATCTTGAAAGCGTGACTTCTCGTTATTGAATCCTTCACCCTGGGAAAAAGCTTGTCTCTATCCACACTGTCTATCTCCTTCATGAATTTATAAACCTCAATCAGATTCCCCCTCCATCTCTTTATTTCTAATGAAAATAAACCTAACCTACTGAAAATTTCTTCATAGCCAGCTCCTCCCATACTCGGCAACATCCTCATAAACTTTCTTTGCACCCTCTCCAAAGTGTCCACATCCTTTTAGTAATATAGCGACCAGAACTGTATACAGTATTCTAAATGCGGCCGAACCAATGCTTTGTACAATGTTAACATGACGTTTCAGCTCTTATACTCAACACCATGTCCAATGAAGGCAAGCATGCTATATGCTTTCTTGACCACTCTATCCAACTGTGCAGCAACCTTCAGGGTACAATGGACCTGTACTTCCAGATCTCAATGCCCATCAACTTTTCCAAAGGCTCTTCCATGTATTGTATAATTTGCTCGAGAATTAATCTTGCCTAAATGCATCACGTCGCATTTGTCTGGATTTAAATCCATCTGCCACTTTTCCGCCCAACTGTCCAGTCTATCTATATCCTCCTACATTCTCTGATAGTCCCTTACGCTTTCTGCTACTCCATGAATCTTCGTGTCATCTGCAAACTTGCTGATCATACAAACAGTGCCCTCTTCCAGATCATCTTTGTATATTACAGACAACAGTGGCCCCCAACACTGACCTCTGTGAAACACCACTGGTCAGCCTTCTCAATTTCGAGAAACTCCCTTCAACTACTACTCTCTGTCTCCTGCTGCTGAACCAGTTCTTTATCCACCTAGCTCGAACACCCTGCAAACCATATAACTTCATTTTCTCCATTAGTCTACCATGGTGGACCTTATCAAACGTCTTACTGAAGTCCATGTATATGACATCAACAGCCCTTCCTTCATCTATCAACTTGGCACTTCCTCAAAGAACTCTATTAAGATGGTAAGTCACGATCTTCCCCACACAAAACCATGCTGCATATCACTGATAAGCCCATTCGTTTCTAAATATAAATAGATCCTATCCCTCAGTACCTTATCCAGCAACTTCCCCACCACCCTCAGGCTCACTTGTCTTTGGTTACCCCGGAATATCCCTATTACCCTTCTTGTACAAGGGGACAACATAAACAACCCTCCAGTCCACCGGCACCTCACCTGTATTTAAAGATGCCACAAAGATATCGGGTCAGGGCCCCAGCTATTTCCTCTTTCACCTCCATCAGCAAAATGGGATAGATCCCATCCGGTCCGGGGGATTTGTCCACCTTAATAACCTCTAGCCTACTCAACACATCTTCCCTACTTATGTCAACGTGATCGAGAGTAGCCAAACTTCTATCTCTCATCTCAACATTCATCATGTTCCTCTCCTCAGTGAACACTGATGCAAAGTAATCATTCAGAATCTCACCCATTCTCTCAGGTTCGACACACAGCCTTCCTTCGTTATCCTTTGGTGGACCAATCCTTTTTCTAGTTACCCGTTTGATTCGTATATAAGAATAAAATTCTTTGGGATACTCCTTAATTCTTGTCGCTAAAGCTTTTTCATGACTCCTTTTAGTCCGCGTGATTCCTCGTTTAAGACTTGTCCTACTCTTCTGATATCCTTCCAGGACCCGTTCTGTTCTTCCCTGCCTATACCTAACGTATACTTCTCTTTTCCTCTTGGCTAGTCGTACAATTTTTCCTGTCATCCACAGTTCACGAACCTTCTGATCCTTTGCCTTCAACGGGACATGCCTATCCTGCACTATCTTTAACCTATCTTTGAAAGCCTTCCACATCTCAAATGTGAACTTCCCTTCAAATAGCTGTGTCCAATCCACATTTCCGTGCTCCTGCCTAATTTTGATATAATTGGCCTTGGCCCAGTTTAGTAATATTCCCTTAGGACCACTGTCTACTTTATCTACGAGTATTCTAAAACTTACAGAATTGTGGTCACTGTTACCAAAGAAATCCGCCACCACAAATTCTACCACCTGGCCTGGCTCGTTCCCCAGTACCTGGTCCAATATGGCTCATTCCCTCGTCGGACTATTGACATACTGCCCTAGAAAACACTCCTGGACGCTTCTTCCAAATTCTACCCCATCCAGACCTCTGATGTGAAGTGTATCCCAGTCAATGTTGAGAAAATTAATACCTCCCAACACCGCTACCCTATTGCTCTACATCTATTCATAATCTGTTGACCTATTTGTTCTTCTACCTCACACTCACTGTTGGGGGCCATATAATACAGCCACAACAGTGTGACTGCACCCTTCTTATTTCTCAGCTCCACCCATAATGCCTCATGAACCAAGATCACCATAGTGTCCTCCTTTAGCTCTGCCGTGATATCGTCCTTGATTAGCAATGCAACTCCACCACCACCACCCCCTTTTTACTTCCCTCCCTGTCTTGTCTGAAGCGTCTATGTACTGGACCATTGAATTGTCAATCATCATGCCCTTCCTGCTACCAAGTCTCTGTGATTACAATAACGTCATACTCCCAGGCCCCAATCCAAGCCCTAAATTCATCTGCCTTACACACTATACTCCTTGTATGAAAGTAGATGCATTTCATGCCACCAGTTTTTTGCGCTCATCTGCTCTCTGCCTATTCTTCCCTTTATTAATGCTATCTTCATAAATTTTACAGTCTCCAGTCTCAACCTCACTGCCTACTTGCTTTCTCTTCTGGTTCCCAGCCCCCTGTAACATTAGTTTAAAAACTCCCGAACAGTAGTAGCAAAAACTCCACAAAGGACATTGGTTCTGGTCTGGTTCAGATGTATAGTGTCCATTTCGTAATGGTCCCACTTTCCCCAGAACTGGTCCCATTGTCCAACAAATCTGAACCCCTCCCTTTTACACCATCTCTCAAGCCATGTGTTCATCCTGCCTATTTTTTTTTTCTATTTCTACTGGCTAGCACGTGGCACTGGTCGTAATCCCGAGATCACTACCTTTGAGGTCCTTCTCTTTAACTTCTCTCCTACCTCCCTGAATTCTTCTTTCAGGACCTCATCTCATTTCCTACTTATATCGTTGGTACCTATATACACCATGATAACTAGGTGTTCACCCTCCCCTTTTAGAAAGCCCTGCAGCCAATCGGTGACATTCCTGGCCCGAGCACCAGGGAGTCAGTTTACCATCCGGGAGTCCCGTTTTCGGCCACCGAACCGCCTATCTACTTCCCTCACAATAGAATCCCCTATGACTATAGCCCTACGAGTTATTTTCCCGCCCTTCTGAACAGCACTGCCCACCGCAGTGCCATGATCCTGGCAACTGCTGCCCTCCCCTGGTGAGCCATCTCCCCCAACAGTATCCAAAACGGTATACCTGTTTTGGAGGGCAATGAACGCAGCGGACACCTGCACTGCCTGCCTACACGTTTTATGTTTTTGGTCACCCATTCACTGTTTCCCTCAGCAACTCTAACCTTTGGTGTTATTAGTTCACTACAAGTGCTATCCACGATCTCCTCAGCATCGCAGATGCTCCACACTGAGTCCATCCGCAGCTCCAGAGCCGTCATGCTGTCAAACAAGATCTACAGCTGGGCACAGGTCTTACAAGTGGAAGAGTCAGGAACGTCAGACACGTTCCTTAGCTCCCACATCAAGCAAGAGGCAGATGCCACGGGTCTGAGGTCCTTCATTGTATGGTTAGCTTTATATGAACTAACTAAACACAAACAATGCACTTAAATATATGAAAAAGAAAGATAAAGACAAAATAAAAGCCTTACCCTACTGAGTCTTCTCCTTCTAGTTCGAGGAGGGTGGAGGGGGCGGAACGGTTCTACTACACGTGTACTGTCTCGGGTTTAGCCACTGCTCAAATATAAATTAAGTCCTTACCTTCCCGGCAGCCCTCGCTTCACTCCTCCTTCTCTGCTCGCCGCTCGGTCTGAATGTTCAGACGTGTGTTTTTTTTTTCTCATCCTTTAATTCGAACAGCAGAGGAGTTACTAACTCAAGAAGAATCTACCATTTCAACTGAGAGACAACATTAATGATGAATATGGGCGCTTTATGATTCTTAAAGCTTTAATACATGGAGGTACGTATGGGAATTTGAATGTATGCTGCGCCCAGCACATTCCTTCAAATTTTTAACAGATGTGCTTGCCAGGTTGATGGCTCTTGGGGCACGTCATACAGCAACCGTCTTATTAACCCAGAAGTTGACAGGATGCCTTGGGGACTTGCGGGTACACCCCTGCAATCCAGGGAGCTTGTAGACCTGAATCGGGCGCTGGGTTTGGTGGGAGTGTGGAGCTGTCTCCATCTTGAGGGTAGGGTCTTTAAATTTTTCTCTCAGCCACGTAAGTGCAGTACGAGGATTGTTATGTTTTTGTCCTGTTGACCTTTTTGAATTCTGTGCTGTCCTGCAGAATCGGGAAGATAGCCATTCCTGATCATGCAGCAGTGTAAATGGAGGTAAAGGTCGGAGGTGATGGGACAGGTTCGCGGCACTGGAGCATGACTCTTTTCTTTCTGAAGGATAACAAGTTTATTGAGTATTTTTGGAGCAATTTAAATTTTTTTGGCACATTAATTTGGGTACGGCCAGTAATCCGTCGGTGCTCTGGGAAACAGCCAAGGCCTATGCTCGGGGTTTGATTATTTCTTCCTCGGCCACCCAGAAGCAGCAGAAGGCAGAGCAGCAGCGTATGCTCGAGGCTTCCCTGAAGGCAGCTCAGACAAAATACTTTGACAGACTGTCTGTAACCAAGTTGCAACAGGTTACATCCCTCAGGGCTACTTTGAATGCTGCGCTTAACCAGGCAGCAAAAAGAGCACTCTACTTTGCGAAACAGAGATTATTTGAGAATGGTGATAAACGGGTAGATATCTAACATACCCTGGCCAGAAAGAAGAAAGTCCCATAATCTATCACATCCATTAGAGAGAGTGCCGGAACCCTTACTTGCGATACCAAAAATTATTTTCAAATGTAACCAATTAATTTTAATCATGTCCAGGATACCAGAAATCACTGGAAGCTGAACTTTATCAACATCTGGAAACCAATCAAACCATGAGAATTTAATGTGTCGTGGGGACTATATAAACCTGGTATTTTGAACATTAGTGGAAAATTAGACTAAAGGTTCTATCCAATATATTTATTTCATGTAAAACCTACTTACAGTAAAAAAAACAGAAAGAAGGTGTCCCAAGGAGATCAGCAGTTGGAAAACTGAAGACAGCGGGGACGACAGTGTGCGGTGTTGAGATTAAGTTAATATAGCGTTTAATAAGTGTGTTAATGGAACAGTGTATTTTCAGAATAGTCAGATTGTAATCAGTTGAGAAAAGGGAGTCTTGTACTTGTGAATAGTTGTTGTTTCGTGTTTGCTGTTCGGGTTCATAAAATATATTGTTATTTTTCTTTGAATGGTGGAATTTGAGAGTTCTGTGTCACGCATGTTTTAACAGATTACGAGGCAAGGTGAGCTTTTTTGGGGCGTTTGGTTTTTATTAACATAGGTGTTCGACATCGATGTCCCAAAGGTTTGGGGGCTTGTCATTTAGGAGTTGGACAGATGTGAACAGATTAGGGGTACAAAAGGTCCCAACGGATTCCAATACTTGGTTAAACATAGTAATTTTGATAGATGGGCATGGGCCTTAAAAATAGACAAGGCTCTGAGACAGATCATTCTGCTGGAGGAATTTAAACACTCACTTCCAGAGATGACCAGAGATCATGCAGATGAACAGGAAGTTCAAGATGTGAGAAGAGTGGCAGAGCTGGCAGGTCAAATGCATTGGTGCGTGAGCTGCAATTTAGCTTCTGTAGGATCTCCCTCCTGTGAGGGACAGAAATTGGGAGAAAGGGAGATCCTTCTCTACAAAATAAAGATTGAGTGCGCATTGGGAATACTTTATTTAGGTTAATAAAGAAGCCCAAAAGAGTTGAAAGGAGGCGAAAGGCCTCAGGTGTTTTCACAATGACGGAGCGGAACACATAGAATTACAGTGCCCGTGGTTTAAGAATCGCACTATGAAGAGAAGTGGGGCACACAAAGTCACAATGCTAGTCGTGGAAGAAAGGCGCTGTGGGAAAAGATGTGGTAAAAGAGGCTAAGCCAGTGGCATTAGTGGAAGTAATAAAGGAAACCCCCAGAAAAGTTGGGGAGCTGCAGGAGAGTGCACAGGCTAGGCAGGGGCTGGGTGTGGAGCTAGTACCTGATCTCTATAATGAATTCGCCTCTGTGGGGAAAGTTTACTCAGAAAGAACAGGGGAGAAGGACAACAAGGAATAATTTTGTGAGAAACGGGATCTGTTCAGTCTCTAATATTGGAAACGTGTGGTGCTGGATAAGCACAACAGGTCAGGCAGCATCTGAACATTGACATATCAGGCACAAGCCCTTCATATGGGAAGTGACGGGGAGGGGGTACAAGGTGGCTATACGATAAATAGCAGGGTAGAGGTGGGGGTGGGGGCAAGGTCACTGGGAAGGCGATTGAAAAATGAAGGTGTGAGTGATCGTGAAATGTCGGAGAGGAAAGTAGAGTGGACATGGGGAATGAAGGTAGACAGCCAGAAGATTTGAAGAAGGCGAGGCTGAGTTGAAGATTTGGATCTGGGATGAAGATGGGAGGGGGGAATTGGAAACTGGCGAAGTCGACGTTGATGCCGTGTGGTGGGAGTATCACATCTGTCCCACCACCTATCCGCTTCACCCTGCCATCTCACCTCTCACCATCACCTCCACCTCCATCTACCTATCGCCTTCCAAGCTACCTTCCGCCCAGCTCCACTCCCACCCAAATATGCATCTTTCAGAACCCTTTAACCCAGCCCCCAGTTTCCGTATGAAGGGGTTATGCCTGAAACGTGTATTCTCCTGCTACTCGGCTGCTGCCTGACCTGCTGTGCTTTTCCAGCGCCACACCTTTCAACTATGATCTCCAGAGTCTGTAGTCCTCAGATTCTCTCAGCCTCTAATAGTAAGAAATAGAAGTATTTGAACTCTTTCTCACATGTCCCCTGAGAGAGTGATCATTTGTGTAATAGGAACAGAAATGTAGTGCTCCCCTGTGTAAGATCAGGTTGGAGATCCAAATCAAGATTGAGAACGTAACAGTGGGAGTGAGTGACAGACCGCCAGTTTCTGAAATACCGTTTTATTCTTGACAGCAATTTAGCAGGATCCAAGGTGGGGGTGACACCTTTTGTGCTGGAGAAGTCAAAGGAAGACCAGGGAATTGAGGAGTTAAAAGATAAATATCCAGGAATGTTTCCAGACTTTGTAATAACAAGATCTCACTGTCATAGGTTACAGCAGGAAGCAAAATGAAAGAGAAAGACAAAGGAGTGGAAGTTTAATTAGCTGGCCCGTTGTTTCATGTAATAGTGCAGGAAAAACATGAACAGGCAGAGGGTCAGGCAGGGGTGTTTAGTCCTGATAGGCTAATGGCCTTACAACAGAAATCTATATAAATTGATGCATATTCAGAAAAGGAATCAGAATATGTTGTCGAGCGTTAGCAATTTAAAGATAGATTCCTAAATGAAAATGGAGACCACGGCGGGTTAGTGCAGAGGAGAAATGGGTCAAAGTTGGCCAGATTGTGTTGGTGATAGCAATACAGACAGGAAGTATTACGGGTATCACATCAACTACCTGCATAAGGTTATCTAGATATACCTGCAGTAGGTCACCTGGAAGACTCAGGCTAAGGTACAAAATCATTTCTACTGACCTGGAATACAGAAGGACGTGGATACGTTTTGCTGTTTATGTCATACATACCGAATGATAGGTAAGCCACAGGCAGGACTAAGTCCAGGACCTTTGTAGCCAATTCCTGCATTCGACGGACCTTTCACACAGGTTATGACTAGTTGCATGGGCCCCTTTTCTAAAATAAAAGTGGAAACCAATATGTCCTGACTATAATGGATGTGTCTGCCAGATTACCAGAGGCAATTCCATTATGGAGTATTAAGGCAAAAATGGTGGTGGAGGGATTGGTAAGTTTCTTTACTCAGTACGGGCTACCTAGAGAGTTTCCATCAATCCAAGGGAGTCATTTTACCGCTCAGCTGTTTAAGGAAGTCATGGATAGTTTAGGCATGCAGTACTTCAAATCAAGTGCGACCCATCCTGAATCCCAGGGAGTCTTGGAAAGTTGGCATCAGACGCTGAAGACCACGTTAACAGTGTACTGTCAGGATTGGCCAAATGATTGGAATAAAGGTCTCCCATTTAATTGTTTGCCATGAGAGACGCCCCGAACGAATCTACCCAGTTTACTCCCTTTGAGTTAATATTCACACATGAAGTGAGAGGTCTTTTGGAATTAATTCAAGAGAAATTAACAGGACCAAAGTCGGAGATCTCACCCACGGATTATGCATCTGAGGTGAGGGAGAGATTCAATAGAATATGTGAGGTAGCTAAACAGCACCTGAAGAAAGCAGCGCATAGAATGAAGTAAGTGGCAGGTAAAAACTGTGAAATGTGATGTTTTTGTTTCCACAGAGATGCCACCAGTGGTAGAAAATCCCTTCAAATTCAGGTTTAGTGTCCTATCCAAAATGGAGAAAAAGTAGAGTCAGGTAAACTATCTGGTAAAGATGCTGGATAGAAAAAAAAAGATAGCAGGCATGTCATGTGCACATATTGTAATCTTACTAATATAGAAGTAAGGAACTGGGGAAACAGCTGTTAGTTACCGCCCTGCAGAGTGAGGAATCAAAGACAGATGTCATGAGGTTTGAGGTGACACAAAATCCTTTTAATAACAAGCAAGTCATTAAGGAGTGGGATAGGATAGCAAGATATCTGTTGCAAGAGCAATGAACCCAGTTGATTGTTCATTGCAGCAGTATGAGGACATTTGCAGAACCATGGAAGTAGGGAATGCTATTCTGATAAACAACACCCCTGCAGGCTTAATCCTCACAAAGCCACCGAGGTCCAGATGGAAGTGGATGCGATGCTCAACGAAGATATCATTGAATCGAGTCAGAGAGAGTGGAGTACGCTGATTCTGTTAATTCCCAAACCTGATGGGGCTCAGCGAGTTTGTGTGGACTATCAGAACGTCAATGCTGAAACATAATCAGGCTCCGATCCAATACCGAGATTCAAAAATGGCATACGAAAAGTTTGATATGCCACACGCATCACAAAGTTGGACTTAACTGCATGGTTATTGGCAGGCAACTTTATCAGAGAAAGTTAAAGGAGTTTCTGGATTTGTAACATTAAAAGGGTTACATCAATTCAAAGTAATGCTCTTTGGAATGAATAATGCACAAGCCACACTCCAAAGACTCATGAACCGAGTTGTGGTCAGATTAACAAATTGTGCAGTTTACCTGTGAGATGCAGTCATCTTTAGCGAGTCATGGAAACAATACATTTTACAGTTGGCAGAGCTCGTGGAACGATTACAAGAAGAAAAACTGGCAATAACCATAAAGAAAACAGAATTTGCGCAGGCAGAGGTGACGTTATTGAGACTTAACATTGGACATGGAAGATTGACCTCATGGAACACAAAGACGAAGGGCTTTGAGATATGTCCACAACCATCCTCGATGAAAGAGGAGCTTCGATTTTTGGGACTGAGTGGATTCCATTGGAAGTTTGTTCCAAACTTCAGCAGCGTCGTGGAACCGCTGATGGATTTACTAAAAAAAAGGCACAAAACGTTGGTGTATAAAACAATTCCAGCCGGCATTTGAGAATTCAAAATCAGCATTAACTATCTCAACAGTTTTAGTTACACTAAATATTTTGAAAGCCTTTAAATTTGCCATTGTTGCTAGCGATATAGGGGTTGGAGATGTATTGATGCAGGAACGTGATAATGGAATAGAATGGCCAATTGGCTACGGGGGAGAAAAACAAACACCCACCGGAAAGAAAATGCTTCGCTATTGAAAAACCATTATTGAGTTGGGTACTGGCCTGACAACATGTTATTGTTTCTGTGACAGACAGTTTGTCGGAGATGAATGTATGAAACTTCAATCTTTTTGCATTTTCTGAAAGGTTTAAAGACTATAATATGAGAATATTTCATTGGAGTCTGATGTTACCGACATCATATTGGGCGGCACGGTGGCACAGTGGTTAGCACTGCTGCCTCACAGCGCCTGAGACCCGGGTTCAATTCCCGCCTCACTGTGTGGAGTTTGCACGTTCTCCCCATGTCTGCGTGGGTTTCCTCCGGGTGCTCCGGTTTCCTCCCACAGTCCAAAGATGTGCAGGGTCAGGTGAATTAGCCATGCTAAATTGCCCGTAGTGTTAGGTAAGGGGTAAATGTAGGGGTATGGGTGGGTTTCGCTTCGGTGGGTCGGTGTGGACTTGTTGGGCCGAAGGGCCTGTTTCCACACTGTAATGTAATCTGACTGTTAACTGCAAAAAATATGCACGTTGTGGACCACAAGATAGTGATAGCAGATGTGTTATCGCAGAGCTAAAGGAAAAAGTGCAGATAAGAATTGACCTAATCCAGTGTTACGTATGTGTGCAGAATTAATATGAAAGGTATAAGTTAGATTAATTACTTTTGCATTTCATACTTTTGGGATTCAGAATTACAGGAAAAGAAATGAAGCCATCTTCTCATTCTGATGCTTCATTTTTATTTCCTGAAAGTGGGAGTGGGGGGGTTGTTATGCAGATGAAAACATGTCTGGTCATTTTAAGACAGGACGGATTTTGCTGAATATAATGTACAGCCAGAGCTGCCAGCTAATGGTAAGGCTGTAATAATGTAATAATGTAAATTGGCTGGTAAATGGATACCGGAGTTTTGGTTGCTGTTTTGATAATAATTAGTTTAAATAATGCCCAGGATACCAGAAGCCAATGGAATTTGAATACAATTGCTTTGATACATGGAAACCAATCAAAATTTTGAGAATTTAATGTGTCACCGGGTGTATGTACACGTGGCATTTTGAACACGAGACAGAGAGTAACTACCATTGAACAACAGAGCAACTGCTGTAGAGACAGAGAGGCAACTGGCCATCTAAAACACTCTCGATAAAAGATAACGTTTCATGTAAAGCCTAGTTGCAGCTGAAAAAAAAGATGACCCATGAATCTCAGCAACTGGAAGAGTGAAGAGAGTGGAGGAGACAGAGACTGTGTGGTCTTGAGATTAATTGAATGCAATATTTCACACGTGGGTTATTTGAACAGCATTTTTTTCGAGTTGGTGTCGAATAGTCAGCAGTTAAGAAATGGGGGTCTTGTATTTGTGAATAATTGTTGTTAGCGATCACTGTTAAAGTTAAGAGACTACATTGTTATTTTTCTTTAACTAGTGGAGTGTCAGAGTTGTTGTCACTCATATTTTAACAAATTACTTTGCAAATGAGCTTTTCTGTGTGTTTGCTTAAATTAACAGAGGGGTTCGACTTCCACGTCATAAATGTCCATCCATACTAACCCCTTGTTCTTGCACCTTGTCTATATCCTTCGGGTCCTTTCCTATCCATATATTTTTCCGAATGACTTTTAAATGTTGTTAATGTACCCCCTCAAACGCATCCGCTAGCAACTCTTTATATCTGCGTACCAGCCTCTATGTAAAAACATTGCCTCTCAGGTTCCCTTTTCTCCTTCCATCTAACCTTAATCTGATGCCCTCTCGTCCTTGATTCTTCAAACTTTGGAAAAAGGCTAAACGCATTCACTATATCCATGACCCTAATGATCATGTATACCTCTATTAGTACTCCATTCAGTCTTTTCTGCTCTGAAGAACAAGTTCTAGAATGTCCAAACACTCCCTTTAACTCAGACCATCCTTGTAAATTTCTTCTGCATTCTTTCTAGTTTAATAACAGCCTTCCTCTAACAAATTGTCAAAAACTGAACACAATACTTCAAGTGCGGCCTCGCCAATGTCTTGTATATCACAACATAGCTTCCCCACTTCTTTACTCAATGCCCTGACTGATGAAGGCCAGTGTGCCAAAAGCCTTCTATCTACCTGTGACTCCACTTTCAAAGAATCGTGAACCTGAACTTCAAAGCCTGTCTGTCCACTACCCCTTTAACGCCCAACCATTCACCATGAAGCACGTACCTTAATTCGACTTTCCAAAATGCAAGACCTCACACCTATCTAAGTTAAACTCCATTTGTCAGTTCTGGGCACACTTCCCCAGTTGATCAGGGTCTTGCTGTTTGATTACCTTCTTCACTGTCCACGATGCTGAATATTTTAGTGTCATCTGCAAGTGTAATCGTCATGCTTGTGACAATCACATTCCAATCATTGATAAGAAATAACAAACAGTAATGGGCACAACACTAACCCCTGAAATTCTCCATTAGTTCACTGATATCCTTCAGGTAAGGAAAGTTCCATCCTTACCTGGTCTGGCCACCATGTGACTCTAGACCCATAACAATGTGCTTGACCCTTATCCTCCCTGTGGGCAATTAAGTTAGGTACTAAATGCTGCTGACCCAGCAATGCACGCATCCAGAAAATGAATTTAAAAAATTACAGGCTTCCAGAATCTAAAAGCATCCTTCCACTATTAATCTCTCCTTCCTAACATCAAGCCAATTGTGTATCCAATTTGGCTGCTCCCCCTGCATGCTATGCGATCGAATCTTCCAAAGCAGCCTATCATGTGGAACCTAATCAAAGGTCTTACTGAAATGTATACAGACTACGTCTACTGCTCTCTATGTCTACTGATTCAAGAATCTAAGTAAAGCCATGTTCCTACAATTATGAATCCTTGCCGAAAGAGTATTTGGGGCAATCCCTACAGATTTGATCTGCTTTGACAGAAATAATCTCCTTACCATAGACACAGATGTTTGTACCATGAAACGAGAGGGAGGAAACTGAGTGTTTAATCTGTTGAGCTATGAGAGAATAGGGAAGGTTGCACTGAAACTTCAGGATTGGTTGCGATCACTTATTTCCAGAAGAGACACTGATAAGGTGAGAAATTCCATACTTTACCCAGGATTGATTGGTTTGATTTATGATCATGTGTACATCAGTACAGGTAAACACTTTGTTTATGAGCAGTGGAGACAGATCATAGCAAGCATGGTCAAACAGGTCATAGGGTGAAAATGGACTTATACAGAGTAAGGCATACAGGTAACACTGCGCAGGACGTGCACTAGACAGGATCAACATGAACAAGATCAGGATTATTGGAACTTAGAGTGTCCATTCTTCAGTCTAACATGGCTTTCCCAATTATTTCTAAGACCTAATTAACTCTCCTCACATTAATAGGCAGTCAATGTGTGAACCCTGTCCTGAATATCCTGTTGTTCACAATCCCCAACAGCATCCACAATACCTTCTTTCTGAAACAGGTAGGCATTTCCACTAGCTTCTGCACTCCACAGAGAACACCATGCTGTCTTCTCGGACATGAAAGATCCTTCTTGAGATTTCACACAAAGCATTTCGCTTCCCTCCTAATGGCGAAAAAATATGTTAAAGTTCCACGTGTGTATCATAAGTAACGGAGCCACCTGGAACAACATGGAGCAGTCTGTCTGTACAGACTCTGCTCCACTTGTTCATCAAGTTAGAGCATCAGTTTGGAGAAAGTAAGGACTGAAGATTCTGGAGATCAGGGTCGGGAATGTGGTGCTGGAAAAGCACAGCAGGCCAGGCAGCATCCGAGGGGCAGGAGAATTGATGTTTCGGGCATAAGCTTTTCATCAGGAATCAGCATTGGTTACCTCATTCTGTCCCTGTGTAAGAGCATTGAGGGGCTGAATGGTCTCCTCTTGCTTCCCTGTGTAAGTGACTCATGGGACAGAATGGCCTCCTCCTGTTCCCATGTAAGTGACTCAAGGGGCAGAGGGGCCTCTTCCTGTTCCTGTGAAAGTGACTCAAGTAGCTGAATGGCCTCCTCCTGTTCCTGTGAAAGTGACTCAAGGAGCTGAATGGCCTCCTCCTGTTCCTGTGAAAGTGACTCAAGGAGCTGAATGGCCTCCTCCTGTTCCTGTGAAAGTGAATCAAGGGGCTGAATGACTTCTTCCTCGTCCGATTGGACAGGGCCAAGGGCCTGATTGGTTACCCCTGATTCGTGATTAACAGCTCGATGTGCTGACATGTGTGACGATCCTGCAGCTTTAAGACGTTCTTTTGTCCTGGTTTCTTTTCAGAGAGAGATTGAACGATCGTTACCAAGCTGGCTAGTTGAGACCACTGAGTAAACAGCGAGGGAGACCTTGGGTTTATTTTAATGCAGCCTGCATGGGTGTGGCCACCTCTCACAGATTAGGATCTCTGGGTTTTAGTTTCTCAGTAAAATCAGAAACTATTGGGGACTCCACAGAGTTATAAGCTTCACTGACTATCCCCTGGCTGCTACTCTCCCTGACCTTTTTTTTTACTGGATGCTGCTTTATTGTTTTCCCTCCTGGAGAACTGTACGTGAGAGTTTGCTTTTTTTGCCAAGTGGTTGTGCTCATGGGATCTGACTATATCGGTAAAGTTAGTTAATAATAGGACTATATCTACTATTTTGTTAAGTTTTGAATCGAGTTGTTATTCATATTTATTATTTCTTTGATTATATTTTAATGATAGTGCTCAAATCAACTGTTTTGCTTAACATCGAGTAGTTTCACTAATTGTATTACGTCTGAACCAGTTGTTATATTTGCCTTTAGAATAACATAATGGTAGGATTTAAAATATAACTTCAAAATATTTTTAAGGGGCTCTGGCCTAGTCCATAACACTGGACTCCTTGCTTCCTGTGTAATGTGCAGGAGGGTCTGAATGGGCTATCCCTCTTCTTGTTCAGTAGTTTCAATGGGCTGAATGGCTTCCTCATATTCCTGTGAAGTGATCTTAAGATACTGAATGAGTTCCTCTGGTCCCTGTGAAATTAAGCAGCATCTCACAGTACTGTTACATGAACGCGAAATATACTTTCACAGCACAAGCCTGAATGTTGTCCAGATCTTGCTGCAAATGGACGCAGACTGCTTCAGGAGCTGACGTGGGGACACATTGCTGTGATTATTAAATAATCTTCAAGAAACATCCCCTCTTCTGACCTTATGATGGGGGAATGACATTGATGAAGCAGCTGAAGATGTTTGTGAAGGCAAGCTAACCTGGGGATCTCCCATAGAGATGTCCCCGGACTGAGATAATGGACATCAACACACCACAAACACCTTCCATTTTCCTGTGATTGACTCCAGCCAGTAGGGAGTTTATGCTGATTCCCAAACAAATCCAATTGTGTTTAACTCCTTGACTTCATCCTCAGTCAAGCACTGCCTTGATATCAGGGCCAGTCACGGTTATCTGAAACTTTGCGTTCATACCATATGTTCATAGGACCAGGTCATGGTAAAGGAGCAGGGGGTGCTTATTTCAAACAGAGGGTATTGAATGTCAACAATTCGCTTTTCCATCATGTTAGGAGAGTAAGATGAAAAAGTGTTTAAAGAAGGGGTGGATGGATTTGACCTGACACAGAGTTAAGGGCTATGAAGATTTGGACATTGAAGAGGAATTCAGACCGAGAGCAGATCAACCATGATCTTAGTGAAGGGCAAGGCAGTCTTGAGGGGGACAAGCGTCCTGCCCCTGTTTCTGATGTTCTCACATTCTATTATGAGGTATGGGGACTGTATTCACAGTTAATCTGAGTCTACAACATGACCAATAAATGGAGCACAATTTGCAGAGAGGGGAAGCTCTGTAAAAAGAGATGGGGGGGCCTCTTTCATATCCAGCTTGGGTTTTCAAATTACATTTCCCAAATCATCTCAAACCGTGTGTGACAATACTGAGGGGCTGAATGGTCTTCCCTGTTTCTGTACACCAGGTGATAACAGTAAGTGGCCTCCAACTGCTCCTGTCTAGCTGATACGAGGGGCTGAATGGAACACAGGAACATGGGACGGAGTAACAGAAGTGGGTCATTAGACACTTTGACCATTTTCCACCAGGCACTAAGATTGTGACTGATCAGGTTGTGATCTCAGCCCCACTTTCCTGTCTGTATCCCATTATCCGTAGCACAAATCCCTGTCAAGTGTTTAACTAACTCAGCCTTGAATCAATGTCAACTTCCAGTGAAGAGAATTCTGACTTGAAAGGTCGTTTCAGAATTTCTCCTCATCTCGTTTATAGAATCAGAGAGCCATGCAGCATGGAAACAGACCCGTTAGTCCAATCTGTTCACTCGGACCAGATAAGCAAATCTGATCTAGTCCCATTTGCCAGCATGTCGCCAGTATCCCTTGTCTTTCAGACACATTTTAAATGTGCAATTGTACCGCCTTCACCATTCCATTGACGGCACTTTATGTACACACATCACTCTCTACGTGAAACATTTGCCCCTAAGGTTCCTTCTAACTTATTCCCCTCTTGCTTTCAATCTATGCCCTCTTGTTTTGGACTCCTTATCCTGGGAAACAAACTTTGACTATTCAGACTATTTATGCACACTTTTTTTTTAGCTTGCACACATTGCTGTGATGAGAAACAGTGAGGGAGAGAGAGTGCAGTATAGGCCACTCCGTCTCGGGCAGATCATATTTTCTTCCTCTCTGAGTTGAGTCACACAATAATATCATCCTTGCCCAAACTCACCATGTGAGGTTTCATTGAACATTGTCCAAACTGTGACTACATTACAGTCCCTGCTCCATGTAGGTACATCGGTATGCTTTTTCTTAGCAGAAATAGTCAATTTGAAATGTGTTTATATGTGCCTGCGTCATTTAAAAATGTTTAAATGTTTATGCATTCAGAGTACCTGTGTTAAAATGAAGGTATCTTATTGTTTTAGCAAATGCTGAAATTGCTGCAAAAAACTCAGCAGGTCTGTCAGCATCCAGATGCCTTTCAAATGTTATAATTAGACCAGTCTCCACCACATCCTCTGATAGCTCATTCCTCTGCGTTAAATGGTGCCTCTTCCAAATCTTTCCCCTCTTACTTTCAACCGATGGCCTCTACGTTCGGACGCCCCTACCCTGGGAAGAAACTTTGACTGATCACCCTGTCCATGGCTGTTATGATTTTATAAACCTCTACTGCTGCGAAATGTGATTCCAACCAACACGAATGGCTGTGCTCTCAGTCATCCCTGGGCCTCAATTCTGAAATTCAATACTGTCATCTCTTCCTTCTCCATCAAGACACAATTCTAACACAATTTTGATCAGTTTGTCTAGACGTATTATGAAACATCTCTGTGGGATTTGTACCTGAAACTTTGTGCCCGAAGATAGAGACACGAGCACCACTCAGCAATAGTCCCTAAAGCTGCAGCATTATTCCTCTGTGTGTCTGTTCATCAGACTGTTCTGACATGCTGACACACCTCCAAAACAGGCAGGACGAGAATCCAGACCGTTTGGTCCAGAGCTAGGTCACTACCACAGAAGTTTAAGATTCGGAATCAAATCCAGGGTTCTGGCTCAGAGGCACGGGTACTCCCCATGCCACAAGATCTAAACTATTCCCAGACTTTGGATCGCATTTTATGTGCCAGCTTCCAGCTCGGTATGGGATATCTTAAAATCTGGTTAACATGACTGAACTACAAAAAAATGTTTTTCATTGTTAAACAAATACAAAGTATTTGTCTCAATTGTCGGATTGTTCACGTACTGTGCCATCGAGATAAACCATAAAAATCGTTAACTGCTATTATCTGCAGTCTGCAATATTAGGGAAATAAATCCTGCAGGGATATTCTGCACAATGACAGGTTTCAATGGCACTCCAACCACAACGCATAAACAAACACATAGATCTAGATGCCATCTATCAACCCCTCAGAAAACGAACAGGAAATGACATCACAACAAACCCCAGGAAACCCATTCAGGAGAAAGATATAAATAGAAAGCAGGAGACAACAGATTCGCTTCACTTGGAGGTCGCCACTGATGATGCTACCTAGCCAGGTAATCGAATATCTGGATATCAAACCTACAGCTCAGCGAGCAAACATACACCCTACAGTTCATTAAAATGTGCATCTCATATAGATAGTGTGGTTAAGGAGGTGTTTAACACATTTGTCTTCATTGGTGAGATCTTTCAATGTCGAAATGTGGAAGTCATGTTGAGGGTGTACAGGGCATTGGTGAGGGCTCTTCTGGAATACTGTGTCTAGTCTAATCACCCTGCCAGCTCATTCTATATTCACACCACCCTTTGTGTAAAAAACGTTGCTCCTGTGTTTACATGTAAGTTTTTTTCGAACTCACTTTAAAACTTTGTCCTCTAGTTTTGGTCTCCCCCACCCTTAGAAAATATCTTGACCATTCACTTTGATATTACTGACCTTGATATTATTAAGCTGCAGAGTTTTCCGAAGAGATTAATCTGGATGTTGTTGGATATGGAGGGAGTGAGCTATCAGGGGAGGCTGGATAGGCTGGGACCTTTTTCACTGGGGAGTATGAGATTGAGGGTTAGACGTTACGGAGGTTTACAAAATCATGCGGGGTACAGAAAAGCTGAAGGACCAATGTATTTTCCCTAGAGTCGAGTGTTCAAGACTGAGAGATATTTTAAGGTCAGAGGAGAAAGGTTTACAAAAGCCATGAGAGGTAATTATTTTAGACAGAAGCTGGCTCGTGTGTGGAATGATCTTACAGAGGAAGTGGTGAAAGCAGGGACAGTAACAATATTTAAAGGTCGATTAGATCAGTCCATGGCTAAGACATCAGTTTGGATGGTGCTGTGAGCAGCTGACCTCTCCCTCCCCTTCTCTGAATGAATCCCTGTGGGTTTCCACCCCCTGCCAATACCTGGGCAGTGGCGTGTGGAGTCCAGCAGAGGGTGGCCTTGCATCACTTTAAGCACCACAGAGACTGCCAGACCTGCCCCACACAGAGACACACAGATACACACACGGGGATGGTTAGGACACGGCGGGAAGCTCATCTGATAACAAACTAAACATAAAGAAATGTTCGATTCGCCTTGTAAAGTGTTAAAATATGAGTGACAGAAAACTCCCAAATTCCACTGTTTAAATAAAAATATCAATTTATTTTTTAACTCTGAAAGGGAACATTTTACACCAACTATTCACAACTCTGGGACGCCCTTTCCCTTAACCACTTATTACCCGACTCCAGCTCTATAGCAATACGCTTTTTCTGGGTCTGATATCCGCTCGTATCACAGGTGCTTGTAAGCTCTCAGTCCAGACCAGCATTCACCATCTCTTAAAGGTACGGTACACACTTTCAACTTCATCACATTATACCCAGATGAATATAGATAAGTGGAGCCTATCCGGATTTCCCTTGCTCTGTGGTTTGTCAATATGTCAGTCGCTCCGTCTGGTGTGTGTCAGGATTTTTGTTGCTCCATGGACAGCATGTCATTATTCAACTCCGTCCATAGGAATATATCAGTATTTCACTTGCTCACACTCGTGTGTGGGGGGCAGGATTTCAGTTGTTTCATAGGACTGTGACACTATGACAATCTCAATGTTTGTAAATGCCACCAAACCTGGAAAAATTGTAAAGTCTATGGAGGACAGTGTGGCACTCTAACAGGACAATCACACGTTGGTGTAGTAATCAAGTGTAAGGCAGCTGGGGATTATTGCAGAGCAGTGTGAGGTGATGGACTTTGGTAGAAAAGACAATGAACGAGAATATAAAACAGGCTGTACCGTTATAAAGGGGCTACAGGAACAGAGAGTGCTGGGTGTATATGAGCACAGATTGTTGAAGATGTCAGGACAAGTGGGGAGGGCAGTTACTATCACAGATAAGTTTCTGAGCTATTTACAGGAGGAGTGTAGGAGGGAGTCTCGGTGCTCCCCTTTTGGGAGGTGGTGGTGATGATGTGTTGTGATCCCACCCTCCTACCCACCGAGACCATGGGGAATCACTTTGTACCAGCTCGACACAAAAGAGAGGTGGCATCAGGGCCAAGGCTTCTAAGTTGTGCCGGGGGGAAAGGAGCCTCCAGTGGGTTTAAAGTGAGAATTGCCCTTCACTGAACATTGCTCCATACTCGGTCGGTGGGACGTGGATGTTTCAGAATCTCCACACGAGGCGTCCCTGTCCTCTACGGCTCGTACCAGGGTCCTCCCCACATGACGGGGGGGGGGGGAGGTAACGGATTTCGGACACTCCCCCATCCGGCTTGGCCCTTTCTGTCCTATTCCAGGCTGTTTCTCCTGGAATTGGAGAAGGCGAGGGAAGGGAATGAGGGTGGGAAGGTGTTGCCCTGCTGTTAGTGCTGGTGCAGGTGGGGCGGGGGGATATGGTGTGGTATCTGGTGAGAGTCAGTCCACAGTGTTGTATCCATGCCGTGTTATTGTTGTTGGTGGGGGGAGCAGTTAAGGTGGGGAGAGAGAGAGAGAGAAACAAGAAGGTGTTGCATGCAGTGAGTGGTGGAACATGAGCCTTGTTCGGGGGTCGGTGCTATAACAGATATACAGTGAGTGTGAACGAGCAGTGAGAACACGGTGACCCTTATCCTGACAGAGCAGGGAAGGTTATTGATGCTTGTCCTGTTTTGCTGGACATTTCCTCAGACCGCAGATACTGCACTGAGCAGTGTGGTGTGCTCAGACCATGCTCGTTGGTCTGGTGGTGTCGCCCCCTCTAGGAAGAGAATGGTCCCCCTCTGTACTCGCACATCCACCAGGACTTCCGTGCCCCTGTCGACAAACTTTGGTGTAATTGCCTCTTTTCTGCCATCCTCGGGGTAAACTGTGCAGTGCAGCTCAAAACAGAGAAAGCTCAAACATGTAACCATTGGCTTGTTAAAGATGGCACCAGTGCCAGGGATCACAGAATATCCAGGAACCTCCGGCCAATGATGAATACCTCCAGCCATGATGGGTGGGAGAATCAGGCTGGTCTTCAATGAGAGGAACACCATGTGGTGGGGTGGGAAGTTCATGAGGTGTGTTCGATAAGATAACACTAGGAAACTTGCTCAGTCTCGTACAGACAATCCCTCTGTCACACTCAATGAAAATGTCACTGAGACAAATAATTGTTAGATTCAGCCCAATGAGTCAAAGACTCTGCTGACCCTACTCCCAGATACAAAGCTGCAGAACAAATGTTCATCCAATACTCTGCATCATCTGAACTCCCGCCAATATCCTGTTCACCCATCATTCCTGGAAACATTGGTTCATGTTACAGGTTTCTGTCAAAGTGTTTTCATTTCACCGTTCTGATACCTGGGAACATTCTTCCATGACACTCTCTCAGTCTCCCCCTCGCTGTCTATTTCCCGTACGCCTCCCATTTGTTAATATTTGAACTGATGCCCCTGCCATCTCTCTCTGGCAGCGATGTTCACACCCACAGCACCCCATTGTCAGGACACAATGGAGATGTGGAGCTGTGAAATGGATGGGAACTGTACATCCTGTCACTGTCATCATGGGCTGCAAGTTTCCCCACAGTGGGGAGGGATCTGACATAGTGTTACTGAGAAATGCACTGGGGTGGTGTACACCGCTCTACATGAGGGGAGGGTAACTGCTCCGGGTTACAAATTGGTGATCACTGCACAGCTCCTGGTGCTGGACAGATATCTAATCCGGGTTTATCGATCAATGCATGGGTGTTTTCTCCACTGCTTCCCACACTGAACAGACAAGAGGCTGGAGGAACACAGCAAGCCAGGCAGCATCAGGAAGTGTCGAATTTGACATTTCCGGTGTAAACCTTCTTCAGGACTCCTGCAGAAGGGTTATTCCAGAAACTTCGACTTCTCCACCTCCTGATGCTGCCTGGCTTGCTGTGTTCTTCCAGCATCCTGCCTGTCTACTTTGGATTCCAGCATCTGCAGTTATTTTTTTGTCTGTATCCCGGCTTCGCACACTCGACAGATAGTTTAAAGATAAATGCTCTGACATGATGTGTGCAGTGTTCCACTCTGGACAGATTGCTGGGTTGTACTGAACAGTACACTGGCCTGGACTGCACAGTGTTCCACGGTGAACAGATATTTCCTCTGGGTTTATGGTGTCTGGGCTGATTCTGTGAGATAGATTGAGAATATGGTATATCAAACCATTTCACCTGAGCTGGCAATGCCTTTGGTTCCCTTTCCTGTGATTGGACCCTCTGTCTCTCACCCCATTAATGTTACAGTGTGCCCAGGTACAGTACATCATGTTGGTGAATACCCACTGTCCTGACAGCAGCCACAGCCTCTTCATTCAGAAGCAGGCAGCCATTCCCATTGTCCTCGGGTCTCCACGGAGAAAGGAATGGTGGCCTTTCGTTCCGTTGGTACAGGGCTCAAAGCATCCTCCCCCTCACCAAGTCCCACAACCAACCAACCATCTCAAAATATCCGGTGTGTACTGAGAGTAATGGGGCCACTGGGAACATCAGGGAGCAAACCATCAGAGAGATAGGGCCACACTTCCCATGTCTGGACAGATCAGAGTGAACCCTCCAGTACACGCGACATCACTAAGTCCTGTAATCCCTCTCCATTTCTGTAATACACAGTCTGTTATTCTCCCTGAAGAAAAAAAGCACAGGTTCACAATTCCCCACATTAAAGTCAATTTACCAAGTTGTTGTCCATTACTTATCCATTCACAGATTCTCTACCTCCCCTTGATAACTTCCGTTTCTCTCAATCTTAGTGTCAGCTTAAAGTTAGTTAGAACATGTTTGTTCCATTTCTGGAATCCATTGATATAGTTTGCAAATAATTGAGGTCCCAGCACTGGTCACTGTGTCACTGCAGTCGTTAATTTGTGTTAAACTGATAGAGACTGATTTCTCCCTAATTTATCCCTGCTCCTGGCTCAGTAACCCGCCCTCCCCGTATTCCTGTGTAGCAGCTTTGAAAGGCTGAATGTTCCCTCTATTTCCTGTGTAACAGGTAGGAGATATTAAAAGATCTGCTCCAATTGCTGAGTAAAAGACTCCAATGGCCGAATGGCCTCATTCTGTTCCTGTTTAAAACTCTTGATTTTTTTTGTGAACATGATGTCTGATACCTTTTTCGTGATTATTTTCTCCCAGCACCCATGTTGTGTGTGTGCAGCTGTGCGACACAGTGAAAAACACAAGGTGCACGAATCTTTTTTCTTTTCTCCAGCTCCCTCAGAGCCAGCTCTCAGAGCAAACAGTAGGCATGATACTCCAGCTTTTTTTTAAACCCCACACTACCGCCTAACAGCGGTAGTGCTTATTCTTTCACCAGCACCCATGTTGTGTGTGTGCAGGTGTGAGACACAGTGAGAGACATAAGGTGCACGAATCTTTATTCAAATTTCCACCATCAGGAAGAAAGGAAACACCCGAGTGGCCAGTGACAAGCACTGCTCTTCACATCAAAGGGAAATGCTGTGTGATCAAACAGTGAAGGGGAGGGCAGGGATTATGTCAAAATAGAGTTGGAGGGGGAAATAATGCACTCCACTCCCTACGGCGCCCACCTCTCCCTGAACAACTCCAGAGTGTTGGTGGAGACCGCGTGCTCCTTCCCGAAGGACACCCGGACTCTAACGTAACCGTGGAAGAGGGGCAGGCAGTCGGCCCGAACGACCCCCTCCACGGCTCGCTGCCTCGACCTGTTGATGGGCAGTTTGGCCAGGCCCAGGAGCAGACTCACAAGGAGGTCTTCAGACCTACCTTCCCTCCTCCGTCCCGGGTGCCTGAAGATCAGGAGCGTGGGACTGAAGTGAAAACAAAAGCAGAGGAGGTGGTTTTTATGAAAATCCAAAATGGAATGTAAACGCCCATACCCAATATACACGTGGTACACGGACTCCACAGCGCCACAGAACAAGCAGTTGTGCTGGGAGTCCGTGAACCACAGCAATCTGCGGTTGCAAGGGACTGCTGCGTGCAGCACCCTCCACCCCAGATCCCCGAGAAAAAGGAGGAGGACTCCCGCGTAGAGAGCGCTCCACTGGGAATCCCCACCGCCTGGTGGCAAATGGGCACGCCAAGGTGTGTCCGGACCGTGGGTGAGGGAGAAGAGGTGAACGGTGGGCAGCAGAGGTCGAAACAGGACCCAGCTTTTCACATCCTTAAAAGGGACAAAATTAAAATTCCGGAGGCGGCTCAGGTTTTGGGGCACAAGCTCCCGCAGGAAATACGGGACCTTGGGGCCAATGCGAAATTCCGTCCGGGGTGGGGTGAGCGCAGACGGGATCCCACCGCACACTTGAGCATCGTCCAACTGGTGCACTACGTTGGGTCCGAGCACTGCCGTTTTAAGGTGTCTGATAGCAGTGGCCACGTACCGGACGTCTACCGCTGCCCTGCTCGCTATGTGCTGCGATAGTGTCCAGCCCAGGCCTCCGGCACCCAGCACGTCCCCGACCCTGGTCGCCCTCGCCGCCATGGCCTTCCCCTCCGACAGCCACTCGAACCTGCGAGTACGGAGGTACGGATTCCTGAGCAACGGCTCCCTGACGACAGCCGCTACTCCAGCTGGAAGGTAGGCGTGGCGCGATTCGACCATGTTCCAGACAGTGATCAGGTCCTGGTAAAAGACAGGCAGCGTCTTGAGGGCGACCTCCAAACCGTCACGGTAGACGAACAGGAGCTGCGTGTCGTAGTTGAGGTTACGTATCTGGCGGAAAAAAATGTCGCCAGGGCGCACCACCGAGGAGGCACGACATAAAGTTATCACTACAAGGTCTGAAGGCGGAACGTCATGACCTGGGTGAGGATGCACACAAGCGACTGACTGCCCTCCTCAATAGAGAGACTCAGAACCTGCGCAGCGACCCAGTGCATCTTTTTGTCCCAGAAGAAATGACGAACTTTCTCTGAATGTCAGAGACCAAACTAGGAGGAGGGACCAAAGTGTCCAGCTGGTACCACAGCATGGCGGCCACCAGCTGGTTTATGACCAGCACTCGACTCCTGTAAGATAATACTCGGAGCAGTCCTGTCCAGCGGCCTAGGCGAGCCGAGCCTTTGGCCTCCAGCTCCTGCCAGTCAGCCAACCAGGGCTGAGGTAGACCCCCTGGTAGAGGAGATGGGTGGTACTCCAGCTGAACCCCCGTAACTCCTCCGGCAGAGAGTGCACCCACCACGGACCGACCAGTAGTCTGGAACATTTGGCCTAGTTGATCCTGGCAGAAGACGCTGCCGAGTACATGGCCTGGCTCTCGCACATCCTCCCCAGATCAGCCAGGTCGGTGAAAGTGAGGAGCACGTCGTTGACGTAGGCCGAGAGGACCACCCCCGTGCCCGCGCCGCCCAGAACGAGCCCCGACAACCTCCTTCACAAGAGGCGCAGGAAAGGCTCCATGCACAGGGAATACAGCTGGCCGGACAGGGGGCAGCTTTGACGCACGCCTCTCCCGAAGCGAAGGGGCGCCATCAGGGACCCGTTAACTTTAACCACACAATCTGCATCGGCATACAAAAGTCGGATCCGGGAGACGAACTACACCCCGAACACAGATGCCCACAGAGTCCCGATCAGGTACGCGTGATCGACCCTGTCGAACACCTTCTCCTGGTCGAGAGACAGGAAGGCGCTCGGCAGACCAGTCCGTCGACAGAAATGGATCAGGTGCCGGACCAGGTGGATGTTGTCGTGTATAAAACTCGAGATGGACTGAATAGCCTGCTACAGTACAGGTGTAGTTGGGAATGGAGCAGCACATTTTTGAACCTTCAGTGAACAGCCCACTCTGAATTTCCGATGGAGGAAAGGCCATTGGTGCTGCAGCTGCTGCTAGCCCAGAGTGCCTCATGGATGGCCAGTTTCTATGTGCTTGGACATTTAAAAGTATGTCCTACTTCACAGGAGGGAAGACCACATAACACAGTGGGCAGGGTCATAAATATGAGGCTGAGATTGTCCCTCTACGAGGACAGTGTGCTGGCAGCTCCTACAGATACAGTTAAAACAGATCCCTCTGGGCAAAGAGGTTTGGTGAGAATGGTTCCCTCTAATTGGTTCCCCCATCACTTGCACCACTCTGGCTGCTGGATATGTGAGACCTCTCCCTGCTCAGTCAGTGGGGGGCCTGTTCGGACACTCTTGGTGATGGACATTGAAGTCCCACACACAGAGGATGCTCTGTGTCCTTATCAGCCTCAGGGCTTCCTCTGATTTGCTTCAACATCGAGGGGAACTGAGTTATCACCGAAGGGCAGGTGAGGGGCAGGCGATATCCATCCTCAGGCGATTTCCTTGACCATCTGTGACCTGTTACCATGAGCCTTCCCGGGTTCTGGAAGCAATGTTGGGGAATTGCAGGGTAACTCCTTCCCTGACGATATCCCAGGGAGTCCCCACCACTAGTGAGTCTGTCCTGCCGGTGGGACAGGATATACCCAGGGATGGTGATGGGGCTTCATAAAACATGTTCCATCAGGCCTGATCCTGTATGTATGACGGTGTCACACTGTTTACTTACCGAGGCTGTGGTGCTGAAAAAGCACAGAAGGTCTTGCAGCATCTAAGGAGAAGGGAACCAAAGTTTCGAGCATAAGCCCTTCATCATAAATGAGGCTTGTGGGCCGGGGAGCTGAGAGATAAATTGGAGTGGGCTAGGGCTGGGGTTGTGGCTTGGGGGGAAGGGAGCTGGGAATGAGATTATTAGACAGAGGCGGGGGAGGAGTGATGGGGGGAAAAGGTGATGGACAGGTCAAGGTGTCCCCCGGAACATTCTGCCCCGGACATTCTATAACTGACATTCCCCGGAACATTCTGTCCCCAAAGTTCTATAACTGACATTCCCCGGAACGTTCTGTCCCTGACATTGTTTGTGAACGGCCGGACGTCAGTGAATTGAACAAACGATAAGATCCCGAGGGAAGAGATCCCGTTCCAGGGAGAAGTAGACACTGTTCCGAAGGCACCTCAGGCAGTTCAAGGGATGAATACATTTTCCCTGCGTTTACATTTCTTCCCGACACAGGATCGACCACAATTTAGACCAAAATACAGAAATTCCCAAACTTCGTTTGTCTTAAGGAAACTGGGAGAGAATCCTTCAGGACAGCAACGTTCCTACCCTCCGTATTAGGAAATGGGAAGGAGTGCCTGTGTCTGCTCTCGAATAATCGAGTTTGTGGGAATGTTCTAGAAACCATCTGTCCTTATGGATGTGTCACTGTGTGTTTGGGAAGGGAGGGTTTCTTGTGGTTTATGTCACATTTTTGTCAGTAATTCCAACCTTCCCATTTGTTATTCCAGCTCCAATTATTTTAATAAATCCCTGAATACAGGGAAAACATTTGAAAATCTCACTGGGTCCCGAATCAAACGGGTCCCTTTGCCTCCAGGCTGATGGATAATGGGTTTGTTTTCCGTCCTCACAGTTAACGCAGTGACCATCTACGTCCTGCTTTATAAAGATTGTGGATTATCTCCATGTGTCAGACGTTACCTGGGGGCCATGGTAGTGGCGGATCTCCTGGTCATTATCCTCGACCTGATACTGAGACACATTCCCATTGTTTATTGGGAACAGTTCTATTTCCTGAGAGTCTCCGTCCCGGTGTGTAATATCCACGCCGTCCTGGTTTATTCAGCCACTGACTGCTCTGTCTGGTTCACCGTCACTTTCACCTTTGATCGGTTTGTGGCCATTTGTTTCCAGAAGCTGAAAAGTAAATATTGCACAGAGAAAACGGCGGCTGTGGTTCTGGGAGCAGTGACTGTGCTGAGCTGTTTAAAGAACATTTCCTGGTATTTTATGCTCACGGATCGGTATTTCCTGGGGAACTCCCCCTGGTTTTGTGATGTAACAATTGCTGTTCGATTCTCCAGTGTCTGGGTCACAATCGAGTTCCTTCACAACATTCTAACCCCGGGTGTCCCATTTCTCCTGATTCTGCTGCTCAATGTTCTCACCGTCAGACACATTGTAGTGACCAGCAGAGCCCGCAGGAGACTCCGCGCTCACACCAATGGGGACGCTCAGTCTGACACTGAAATGAGAAACCGAAAAAAATCCATCATTTTACTGTTTGTAATCTCGGCCAATTTCATCCTGTTATGGTCAACATTAATGCTCTATTCTATATGGGTACGGATGTCATTCATTGGGTATCGGTTTTTGATTCTCAATCGCTTTGTGCAGGAATTGGGCTTCATGCTGCAGCTCCTCAGTTGCTGCACAAACACTGCGATTTATGCCATGACCCAGACTAAGTTCAGGCAGCAGCTGAAGAATGTGCTGAAATATCCCTTCACCCAGATCCATCCATCCATCAAATTCCCTCATTAATCACACCATCCGGGATTTTCACATTTCAGTTCAGTGCTTCAGCGATGGAGCAGCCTGTCGCTATGGTAACAGACTGAGGGTAGCGCTGGTTTGTCCATTCTTATCCCACAGGGGGGTTACAGGGAAACATGTCAATGTTTCTCACAACTCGGGGGTCAGTGAGAAAAGGCACCATCCGACTGACTGTATCCATCACTTCCATTTGTAAACAATAAAAATGTTGATTAAAGCGTGCCGAGCAGCAGAGTGACCGATGTTGTTGTGTGTCTTTGTGTTGGAGAAGCTGAGCTGGAGAGAGACAGACTCAGCTCCAAGTCCTGGTCCTCAGGGAAGGGGAGGGCACCACGCCCTAAGCTCAGGAGCTGGGTTTAACTCCCTCTGTCCCCCCACTCTAACCTGGCCTCCCCATATCCTCTCCCCAACTGTTTCGCATCACTTCTCTCCCTCTCTCTCTTTCTGCACAATGTCTCTTTCTCACCTCCTCTCTCTTTCACTCCCTCTTGTCCCCTCTCAGACACCCGCCAACCCCGGTTTCTCCACCTGCCTCCATTATTGTTTCTCCTTTCCCCTCCCCCTCTCTTCTGCCGTCTCTGTCTCCTTCCCGCAATTCCGTCTCTACCCCATTTCCTCTCCTCACACTTCCCACATCTCTCTCTCATCTCACACGCACCCCCGACCCCCACATACAGCCTCGCCAGCAACCACCAGTTTCTCGATCAGAGTGAGAGGGAAGGACGAGGGAGACAGAGTGTGTCAGAGAGACAGGAAGGGAGGGACAGGAGGGAGAGAGATTCGGTCAGAGGGAAACGGAGAGATGTGGGGAGAGAGAGAGACACCGAGGGAGGGGGATCGAGAGTGAGAGAACTGGAGAGTGAAGGAGCAGGGAGAGAGAGCGGGGGCAATAGAGAGATAATGTGAGGGAGGAAGGGAGAGAGAAAAAAGGGGAGGAGATAATGAGATACAGAGGCGATAGAGAGACAGAGAGGTGCGAGGGAGGGGGCGAGAGAGAAAGGGGGCAATTCTTAGAGAGAGAGGGACAAGGAGAGACAAAGTGGACGAGAGAGATGGGAGGTGAGAGAGAGGGGCAGCAGTGAGAGATAGAGTGAGGGGAAAAACGCGGGATGTCAAGAGAGAGATAGAGGCGGCAAGAGAGAGAGGGGGTCGAGACAGAGAGGGGCAAGGGAGAGTTAGAGTGGGTGAGAGAGTGATGAGGTGAGTGAGAGAGAAAAACGTGATGAGAGAGACATAGATGTGAGAGAGAAGGAGTGAGAGAGGAGGGCAAGAGAGAGAGAAGGACGGGCAAGGAGAGAGGGGTTCAGAGAAAGAAGAAGCGGGAAAGGGAGGCCTTTCGAGATCAAGAAAGAGAGATGGACAAGAGAGATTGAGTGGGGACGAGTGGGAGAGCGCGGGGGCGAGAGAGAGGGAGAGGGAGCAACAGAGACAGAATGAGCAAGAGAGAGAGAGCATCAGGGCTCGAGAGAGAGAGAGGAGAGGCAAAAGAGAGATAAAGGGGATGAGAGAGAGGGGTCAAAAGAAAGGGGGCGAGGGAGATAGAAAGGGGAGGATGAGAGAGAGGTGCGAAGAGAGAGAGCGCAAGAGCAAGAAAGTGAGCGAGGGCAAGAAAGAGAGTGAGGGCGAGAGGTAGAGAGGACGAGAGAGAGAGAGAGTGGAAGATCGAGAAGGAGAGAGAGCTCCGTGAGAGCGGGTTGACAGAGAGGGTGTGGGAGCGAGAAAGTGTGACAGTGAGAGCGCAGGGGCAAGAGGGGGCGAGATAGAAAGAGAAAGAGAGGCAGAGACAGAACGAGAGGGAGGGACGGAGAAAAGAAACGGGAGAGAGAATAAGGGGACAGAAGACAGTCGGAGAGAGCAAGAAAGAGAGAGGTATGGGCGTGCGTGTGTGGAAGAGAGAGAGAGAGACAGGGGGAGAGAAAGAGATAGAGCGAGTGAGAGAGAAAAAGGAAGAGATAGTGAGAGAGGAAAGAGAGAGGAAGGGCGAGAAGGAGAGAAGGGTACGAGAGGGTTGTTGAGAGAGAGAGATGACGAGGGGAGCAGCGCAAGAGAGAGGATGAGAGCGAGGGAGCGAAAGAGTGGGGCGAGAGAGAGGGGGTGAGAGAGGGAGATAGCGAGAGAGAGAGACAATCGAGGAGAGAGAGAGAGAAGGACAGGCAGAGGGCGAGCAGTAGAGAGAGAGAGGATGGGAGAGAGAGGATGAGAGAGATAGGGTGAGAGAGACAGGGTAAAAGAGAGAGTGAGAGAAAGGGTGAGCGGCGGGAGAGAGATTGAGAGAGAGAGGCTGAGCGAGAGAAAGAGAGGAGCTGAGCAAAATAGAGATAGAGGAGAGAGGGAGAGAAGGAGATGAGGCGACAGTGACTTGAGCAAAAGAGAGAGAGTGAGCAAGTGGGAGGATGTGCCCAGAGAGAGAGAGAGAGGGGCAGAGAGAGAGAGCGAGAGACAGAGACAGACAGACAGAGGAACGAGATGGTGTGGAGAGAGCGACAGAGCGAGGGTGGGCGAGAGAGAGAGAATGTGCAGGGAGAGTGAATGAGCAGGGAGAGATAGGGTGGGCGGAAGAGAGAGGGGCTCAGGAGAGGGGGTTTGCCAGAGAGAGACTTGGGCGTGAGAGCGAGGTGGGCGAGAGAGAGGTGGGCGAAACAGAGGGGGGATGAGAGAGGGGGGGCAGGAGAGAGGGGGTGAGAGAGGAGGGGTGAGAGAGAAGGTGTGAGGGAGGCTAAAGAGAGGGGGCAAAAGCGAGGGAGGCGAAAGAGGGAAGGGGCAAAAGGAGGGTCGAAACAGGAGGGTCGAAAGAGAGGGGCAGAATAGAGGGGGGCGCGAAACAGAGAGTGGGCAAAGGAGAGGGAGAGAGTGAGAGAGAGAGAGACGGTGGGGGTGAGAGACAGGGGTTTGAGAGAAAGTGAGGAGAGCGAGAGCGGGGGGGGCGAGAGAGAGCGCGGTTGTGAGAGAGAGGGGAGCGAGAGGGGTGGCGAGAGAGAGGGGTTGAGAGAGAGGGGAGAGAGTGGGTGGCGAGAAACAGATAGGGCAAGAGAGACGGGGGCGACAGAGGGGGGCGAGGGGGGGGACGAGAGAGAGATGCGGCGAGAGAGGGGGGAGAGAGAGAGACGGGGCGAAAGACCGAGGGGGGCAAGAGAGGGGGGGTGAGAGATTGGGGAGATAGAGAGGGGAAGAGAGGGGGTGGAGATAGGGGAGAGGGAGTGGGAGAGATGGGGTTGAGGCAGGGGGCGGTGTTGGAGGGGGTTGGGGAGCGGGCGCTGTTGGACAGGGTTGGGGAGTTTGCAGTTTTGGACGGGGTTGGGGCGGGGGCAACGTTAGACGGAGTTGGAGAGGGGGGTGTTGGACGGGGTTGGTGGAGGGGACGTTTTTGGATGGGGTTGGGGGAAGGGGTGGTGTTGGACGGGGTTGGGGAGGGGTCGGTGTAGGACGGGGTTGGGGGCAGGTGGCGGTATTGGATGGGGTTGGGGACGGGCGGTGTTGGACAGGGTTTGGTGAGGGGGTGGTGTTGGACGAGGTTGGGGAGGGGTCGGTGTTGGATGGTGTTGGGGAGGTGCGGTGTTGGACGGGGTTTGGTGAGGGGGTGGTGTTGGACCGGGTTGGGGAGGGGGCGGTGTTGGACGGGTTTCGGGGCAGGGGCGGTGTTGGATGGAGTTGGGGATGGTGTTGGAGGGGGTGGAGGGAGATGATGGTGCTGGACGGGGTGCGGGAGTGGTTTCGTGGTGGTGGAGCAGTGTTGAGTGGTAGCAGCAAGCATGGGATTGGGTGTGGGGTGTGATGCTGAGTGGTAGGCGGGATCCGTGTTGGACGACGGTGAGCGACAGGCTGGGGGTGGTGTGGGGATGCTGGTGAGTGTCAGTCTGGGGGTGGTGTTGGACGGGGATGAGGGTCAGGATGGTATTGGTGTGTAGATGGCAGTGAGGGTTAGGCTGTGGACAGTGTGTGGATGATGGTGAGTGTCGGACTGGGGGCGGTGTGTGGACGGTGGTGAGTATCAGGCTGGGGCAGTGTGCGGACAGCGGTGCGGGAATGCCTGGGGCGGTGTGTGGAAGGCATTTGGGTTCAGGCTGGGGGCGATGTTGGATAGTGGTGAGGGTCAGTCTGGGGGCGGTGTGTGGACAGCGGTGAGGATCAGACTGTGGGCGGTGTTGCATAGCAGTGAGGGTCAGTCTGAGGGTGGTGTGTGGACGGCGGTGAGGGTCAGGCTGGGGACAGTGTGTGGATGGCGGTGAGTGTCAGGCTGGGGGCGGTGCTGGACGGCGGTGAGGGTCAGGATGGGGGCAGTGTGTGCACGGCGGTGAGGGTCTGGCTGTGTGCGGAGTATGGACAGCGTTGGGGTTCAGGCTGGGGATGGTGTTGGAAAGCAGTGTGGGTCAGGCTATGGGAGGTGTGTGGATGGCAGTGAGAGTCTGGCTGGGGGGCGGTGTTGGATGGTGGTGGGGTTCAGTCTTGAGGCAGTGTGTGGATAGCGGTGTGTGGATGGCAGTGAGGGTCAGGCTGGGAACGGTGTTGAATGGCAGTGAGGTTCAATCTGGGGGTAGTGTTTGGATAGCGGTGAGGGCCTGGCTGGGGCTAGTGTGTGGACGGCGGTGAGATCAGGCTGGGGGCAGTGTGCCTGCAGCGTTGAGGGTCAGGTTGGGTGCGGTGTGTGGTCAGCAGTGAGGGTCTGCCTGGGGGCGATGTGTGGATGGCGGTGGCGTTTAGACAGGGGTCAGCGTGTAGGCGGCAGTGGGGGTCAGTCTGGGGCGGTGTGTGGACGGCAGTGAGGATCAGGCTGGGGACGGTGTGTGAATAGTGGTGATGGTCAGGCTGGGGCAGTGTGTGGATGGTGGTGAGGGTCACGCTTTGGATGTTCTGTGAATGGCGGTGAGGGTGTGGCTGGGGGTGGTGTGTGTACGGCGCTGGGGCGCTGCTGGACGGTGGGGACGGACAGGCTGGAGGTGGTGTGTGGTCGGCGGTGAGGATCAGGCTGGGGGCGGTGAGTGGACGGTGGTGAGCAACAGTCTGGGGGCGGTGTGTGGACATCGATGAGGGTCAGGCTGGGGGCGTTGTGTGGACAGCAGTGAGGGTCAGGCTGAAGGCAGTGTGTGGACAGCAGTGGGGTTCTGGCTGGGGGCAGTGTGAGGACAGCAGTGCAGGTCAGTCTGGGGGCGGTGTGTGGCCATCGTTGAGGGTCATGCTGGGGGCGGTGTTGGACGGCAGTGAGAGTTTGGCTGGTGATCGTGTGTGGACGGCAGTGGTGTTCAGGCTGGAGGCAGTGTGTGGACGGCGGTAGGGGTCAGTCTGCGGGCAGTGTTGGATGGCAGTGAGGGTCAGGCGGTGAGGGCTGTGCTGGGGTCGGTGTGTGGGCAGCGTTGTGGGTCAGGTTGGGTTCGGTATATGGACGGTGGTGAGGGTCTGGCTGGGGCGGTGTGTGGATGGCGGTGGGGTTCAGGCTGGAGGCGGTGTGGGTGAATGGTGGTGAGAGTCAGTCTGGGGGCGGGGTGTGGACGACGGTGAGGCTCCGACTGGGGGCAGTGTGTGGACGGTGGTGAGGGTCAGAGCCGGGGCGATGCTCGACGGCGGTGAGGGTCAAGCTGGGGGCAGTGTGTGGACAGTGGTGAGTGTCAGGCTGGGGACGGTGCTGGATGGCCGTGAGTGCCAGGCTGGTTCAGTGTATGGACAGTGGTGTGGTTCAGGTTGGGGGCAGTGTTGGACAGCGATGAGGGGGAGGCTGGGGGCAGCGTGTGGACAGCGGTGGAGGGCAGTCTGCGGGCAGTGTGTGTACAGCGGTGTGTGGACAGCAGTGATGGTCAGGCTGGGGGCGGTGTGTGAGCAGTGGTGAGGGTCACGCGAGAGGCAGTGCATGTGCAGAGTTGAGGGTCAGGATGGGGGTGTGTTTTGACGGTGGTGAGGGTCTGCCTGCGGGCGATGTGAGGATGGCAGTGGCGTTCAGGCTGGAGGCGGTGTGTAGGCGGCAGTGCGGGTCAGTCTGGGGTCCGTGTGTGGACGGCGGTGTGGGTCAGGCTGGGGGCGGTGTGTGGATGGCAATGAGGGTCAGGCATGGGACGTTCTTTGGATGGTGGTGAGGGTGTGGCTGGGTGTGGTGTGTGCACAGCGCTGAGTGTCAGGCTGGGGCGGTGCTGGCCGCCAGTGAGGGTGAGGCTGAGGGCGGTGAGTGGAAGGTGGGTAGTTACAGTCTAGGGTTGGGGTGTGGACGGCGGTGACGGTCAGGCTGGGGGTGGTGTGTGGACGGCAGTGAGAGTCAGGCTGAGGGCGGTGTGTGGACCTTGGTGGGGTTCCGGCTGGGGGCGGTGTTGGACAGCAGTGAAGGTTTGGCTGGTGGCAGTGTTCGATGGTGGGGAGGATCAGGCTATGGGTGGTGTGTGGCTGGCAGTGAGGGTCAGGCTGGTTACGGTGCTGGACGGTGGGGAGTGTCATGCTGGGGGAGGTGTGTGGATGGCGATGAAGGTCAGACTGGGGGCGTTGTTGAGTGGCAGTGAGGGTCAGGCTGTGGGCAGTGTGTGGACGGTAGTGAGGGTCAGACTGGGGGCGGCGTGTGGTCGGCGGTAAGGTTCATGTTGGAGCGGCGTTGTATGGACATGAGGGTCAGGCTGGTGGCGGTGTGTGGGCGGCGGTGAGTTTCAGGCTTTGGGCAGTGTGTATGAAGTGGTGAGGGTCAGGCTGGGGACAGTGTTGATGGTGGTGAGGATCAGGTTGGGAGCAGTGAGAGTCAAGCTGGGGCAGTGCTGGATGGCAGTGAGGGTCAAGCTGGGAGAGTGTGTGGACGGCGGTGCAGGTCAGGCTGTGGATGGCGTGTGGACTGCGGTGAGGGTCAGGGTGGGGGCAGTGTGTGCACAGCGGTGGAGTTCAGGATTGGGGACGGTGTGTGGACAGCGGTGTGGCTCAGTCTGGGGGCCGTGTGTGGACGGTGGTGCGGGTCAGGCTGGGGGCGGTGTTGGATGGTGGTGTGGGTCAGGCTGGGGATGGTGTTGAGGGTGGTGAGGGTCAGGTTGGGGGCAGTGAGAGTCAAGCTGGGGCAGTGCTGGATGGCAGTGAGGGTCAAGCTGGGGGCAATGTGTGGACGGCTGTGAGGGTCAGGCTGGAGGCGGTGTGTGGACAGCAGTGCGGGTCAGGCTGTGGATGGCGTGTGGACTGCGGTGAGGGTCAGGCTGGGGGCAGTGTGTGGGTGTCAGTGAGGGTCAGGAGGGGGTGGTGTGTGCACAGCGGTGGGATTCAGGATTGCGGCGGTGGGGGTTAGTCTGTAGGCCGTGTGTGGACGGCGGTGAGGGTCATGCTGGGGGCGGCATTGGACCGTGTGTGGGTCAGGTTCGAGGCAATGTTGAACGGCAGTGTGCATCAGGCTGGGAGCATTGCATGGATGGCGGTGAGTGTCTGGTGGAGGGCGGTGTGTGTGCAGTGGTGAGGGTCAGGCTGGAGTCGATGTGTAGAAGGTAGTGAGGGTCAGGCTGGGGACGGTGTTGCATGGATATTTGGGTCAGGCTGGGGGCATTCTGTGGATGGCGGTGAGTGTCAGGCTGGGAAGGTGAATGGGCGTGTTGAAGGTCAGGCTGGGGATGATGTTGAATGGTTGGGAGGGTGAGGGTCAGGCTGGGGGCGTTGTTAGTCGGCGGTAAGTGTTAGGCTGTGAGTGGTGTTGGACGGCGGCGAGGGTCCAGCTGGGCGCGGTGTGTTGATGGCAGTGAGGGTCAGGCTGGGGGCGGTGTGTGGACCACAGTGAAGTTCATGCTGGCGGCGGTGTGTGGGTGGCAGTGACGGTCCGGCTGGGGGCGGTGTGTGCACGGCAGGGAGGGTCAGGCTGTGGGTGGTGTGTGAAAAGTGGTGAGGTTCATGCTGGGGGCAGTGTGTGGATGGCGGTCAGGGTCAGGCTGAGGGTTGATGGACAGCGGTGAGTGTCAGGCTTGGGTGGTGTGTGGGCAGCATTGTGGGTCAGGTTGCGTTCAGTGTGTGAATGGTGGTGAGGGTCAGGCTGGGGTGGGGGTTTTCAGTCTGGGGGCAGTGTGTGGCTGCCAGTGAGGATCAGACTGAGGGCGGTGTTGGACAGCGGGGAGGGTCAGGCTGCGGTCGGTGTGTGGTTGGCAGTGAGGGTCGTGCTGGAGGCGGTGTGTGGGCAGCATTGTGAGTCAGGTTGGGTTCGGTGTGTGGACGGTGGTGAGGGTCTGGCTGGGGGCGGTGTATGGACGCTGGTGGGGTTCATGTTGGTGCGGTGTATGGACGACGGTGAGGGTCAGGCTTGGGGCGGGGTGTGGACGATGGTGAGGATCAGGCTGTGACCGGTGTGTTGATGGTAGTGAAGGTCAGGCTGGAGATGGTGTGTGGATGGTAATGAGTGTCAGTCTGGCGGCGGTATGTTGTCGACGGTGAGTGTCTGGTTGAGGGCGGTGTGTGGACAGCGGTGTGGGTCAGTCTGGGGGCGCTGGAGCTCAGCAGTGAGGGTCAGGCTGAGGTGGTGTGTGAACAGTCGTGAGTGTCAGTCTGGGTGCGGTGTGTGGACGGCAGTGTGGGTCAGACTGGGGGAGGTGCTGGACGGCGGTGAGGGTCAGATTTGGGGCAGTGTGTGGACGGTGGTGAGGGTCGGACTGGGGGCGGTTTGTGGACGGTGGTGTGGGTCTGGCTGGATGCGGTATGTGCACAGCAAGGACGGTCAGGCTGGGGGCAGTGTATCGACAGCAATGAGGGTCAGGCTGGGGGCGATGTGTGAACGGCGGTGAGGGCCAGGCTCGGGGCTGTATTGAATGGTGGTGAGGGTCAGACTGGGTGTAGTGTTGGATGGTGGTGGGGTCTGGCTTGGGGCGGTGTGAATAGGGACAGTGAGGTTCATGCTGGGGGAAGTGTTGATAGGCATTGAGGGTCAGTGTTGGGCCGGTGTGTGGACGGCAGTGAGGGTCACGCTGGGGACGGTGTGTGGACTGCATTGGGGTCCATGCTGGGGCAGTGTGTGGACGGTGGTGCGGGTCAGCCTGGGGGTATTGTGTGGACGGTGGTGAAGGTCAGGCTGGGGGCACTCTGTGAACGGTGGTGAGGGTCAGGCTGGGGTTGGTGTGTGCGTGGCGGTGAGGGTCAGGCTGGAGGTAGTTTATGGACAGTGGTGAGGGTCTGGCTAGGTGTGATGTTGTATGGCGGTGATGGTGAGGGTGGGGGCGGTGTGTGCATGGCGGTGAGGGTCAGGCTGGGGGAAGTGCGTGGGCGGCAGTGAGCGTCAGGATGGGGGCGGTGTGTGGACAGCGGTGAGAGTCAGGCTGAGGGCGGTTGTGGACGGTGGCGAGGGTCAGACTTGGGGAGGTGAGTGGACAGCAGTGAGGGTCAGGATGGGGCGGTGTGTGGGCCGTCATCGGGGTCAGGCTGGGGGCGGTGTTGGGCTGTGGTGAGGGTCAGACTGCGGACGGTATGTGGGCGGTGGTGAGGGTCATTTGGGGATGGTGTTGAACGGTGGTGAGGGTCAGGTTGGGGGCGCGTTGGGTCAGGCTGTGGGCGGTGTGTGGATGTTGGTGAGGGTCAGGCTGGGGCAGTGTGTGGACGGCGGTGAGGTTCATGCTGGGGGTGGTGTTGGATGGCGGTGAGGGTCAGGCTGGAGGCGGTGTGTGGTCGACAGTGTGGGTCAGGCTGGGGGCAGTGTTGAATGGAGATGTGTGTCAGGCTGGGGTGTTGTATGAAAAGTGGTGAGTGTCAGGCTGAAAGCGGTGTGTGGTTGATGGTGAGGAACAGGCTGGGGATGGTGTGTGTGCAGTGGTGAGGGGCAGGCTGTGGACTGTGTTGATCGGTGGTGTATGTCAGGTTGGGGGAAGTGAGGATCAGGCTGGGGCAGTGAGGGTCAGACTGCGGGTATTGTTGGGCGGCGGTGAGGTACATGCTGGGAGCGGTTTTGTACGGCTGTGAGTGTCAGGCTCGGGGCGGTGTGTGGATGGCAGTGAGGTTCAGGCTGGGGGCGGTGTGTGGACAGTGGTGAGGGTCAGGTTGGAGGCGGTGTGTGGACGGCAGTGAGGGTTAGAATGGTGGTGGTGTGTGGGCGGCATTGAGGGTCAGGCTGGGGCTGGTGTGTGGATGGCAGTGACGGTCAGTCTGGAAGCGGAGTGGGGACGGTAGTGAGGGTCAGGCTGGAAGCAGCGTGTGGATGGCGGTGAGTGTCAGGCTAAAGCTGGTGTGTGTACGGTGGTGCGGGTCGGGCTAGGGGCATTGTGTGGATGGCGGTGACTGTCAGGCTGGGGCGGTGTGTGGACGTCAGTGAGGTCAGGTTGAGTGCGGTTTGTGGATGGCAGTGAGGGTCTGGCTGGGGACGGTGTGTGGACTGCGGTGGGGTTCAGGCTGGGGGTAGGGTGTGGACGGCGGTGAGGTTCCAGCTGGGCTCACTGTGTGCACGGCAGTTGGATTCAGTCTGGGGGTGGTGTGTGGACGGTGGTGATGGTCAGACTGTGGGCTCTGTTGTATGGCGGTGTGGTTCAGGCTGGTGGCATGTGCACGGCAGTGAGTGTCAGGCTGGGGGTGGTGTGTGGATGGTATTGAGGGTCTGGCTGGGGAATGTGTGTGGATTGCGGTAGGGTTCAGGCTGGGGGTATTGTGTGGACGGCAGTGAGGTTCCAGCTGGGCTCACTGTGTGCACGGCAGTGGGGTTCAGTCTGGGCGTGGTGTGTGGACGGTGGTGATGGTCAGACTGTGTGCTCTGTTGTATGGCGGTGTGGGTCAGGCTGGTGGCGTGTGCACGGCAGTGAGGGTCAGGCTGGGGGCGGTGTGTTGATGACGGTGAGGTTCATGCTGGGGATGATGTTGTTCGGTGGTGAGGGTCAGGCTGGGGACGGTATTGGATGGCGGTGAGGTTCGGGCTGGGGGCCTTGTGTGGATGGCAGTGTGGAGCAAGCTGGGGGTGGTGTTGGAAGGAGGAGTGTGTCAGCCTGGGGGTGTTGTATGGACTGAGGTGAGGGCCAGGCTCGGGGGGGGTGGGTGATGGTGAGCGACAGGCTGGGTACGGTGTTGAACGGTGTTGAACGGTGTTGAGGGACAGGTTGGTGGTGGTGAGGGTCAGACCGCGAGTGTTGTTGGGCGGCAGTGACGGTCAGAATGGTGGCAGTTTTGGACGGCGATGAGGGTCAATGCTGGGGGTGAAGTGTGGACAGCGGTGAGGTTCATTCTGGTGGTGGTGTTGTATGGCTGTGAGGGTCAGGCTGGGGGCGTTGTGGGGATGGCAGTGAGCGTCAGGTTGGGGGCGGTGTGTGGGTTGTGGTGTGGGTCAGGCTGGGGATAGTGTTGAATGTTGGCGAGGGTCAGGTTGGGGGCAGTGAGTGTCAGGCTGGGGGCGGTGTGTGAACTGCAGTGAGTGTCAGGCTGGGGGTGTTGTGTGGACGGCAGTAAGGGTCAAGCTGGGGTGATGTGTGGACGGCAGTGAGGTTCAGGCTGAGGGCTGTGTGTACCACGGTGAGGGTCAGGCTGGGGGAAGTATGTGGACGGCTGTGGGATTCAGTCTGGGGGCGGTGAAGGACGGTGTTAATGGACAGGCTGGGGGCACTATTGTACGTGGTGTGGGTCAGATTGGCGGCGTTGTGTGGACGGCGGTGGGGTTCATGTTGGTTAGGTGTTGTACGGCAGTGAGGGTCAGGCTGGGGACAGTGTTGGATGGCGGTGAGGGTCAGGCTGGGAGCGGTGTGTGGACGGCAGTGTGGGTCAGGCTGGAAGCGGTGTTAGACGGAGGTGTGGGTCAGGCTGGGGCATTGTGTGGACTGCAGTGAGTATCAGGCTGGGGGTTCTGTGTGGGCGATGGTGAGGGACAGGCTGGGGATGGTGTTAAACGGAGGTGAGGGTCAGGTTGGGGGCGGTTAGGGTCAGGCTGGAGGCGGTGTGTGGGTGGTGGTAAGCGTGTTGCTGGGAGCAGTGTATGGGCGGTGGTAAGCATCAGGCTGGGGGCGGTGTTGACGGTCAGGTTGGGGGTGGTGAGGGTCATGCTGAGAGCAGTGAGGGTCAGACTGGGGACGTTGTTGGGTGGCAGTGATGGTCAGGATGGTGGTGATGTGTGGATGGCAGTGAGGGTCAGGCTGGGGAGGTGTGTGGATGGTGGTGATGGTCAGGCTGTGGGTGCTGTTGTACAGCGGTGTGGGTCACACTTGTGGCGTTGTGTGAACGGCAGTGAGTGTCAGGCAGGGGGCAGTGTGTTGGCAGAGATAAGCGTCTTTCTGGGGGCGGTTAGGGTCAGGCTGGAGGCGGTGTGTGGGTGGTGGTAAGCGTGTTGCTGGGAGCAGTGTATGGGCGGTGGTAAGCGTCAGGTTGGGAACGGTGTTGACGGTCAGGTTGGGGGTGGTGAGGGTCATGCTGAGAGCGGTGAGGGTCAGACTGGGGATGTTGTTGGGCGGCGATAAGGGTTAGGCTGGGGGCGGTGTTGTACAGCGGTGAATGTCAGGCTGGGGCAGTATTGGACGGTGGTGAGGGTCAATGCTGGGGGCGGTGTGTGGACGGTGGTGAGGTTCAGGCTGGGGACGCTATTGTATGGTGGTGTGGGTCAGGATGGGGCGTTGTGTGGACGGCGGTGGACTTCATGTTAGGGGAGGTGGTGTACGGCGGTGAGGTTCAGGCAGGGGACAGTGTTGGACGGCTGTGAGGGTCAGGCTGGGAGCGGTGTGTGGCGGCAGTGAGTGTCAGGCTGGGGGCTATCTGTGGATGATGGTGAGAGACAGGCTGGGGATGGTGTTGAACGGAGGTGAGGGTCAGGTTGGGGGCGGTGAGTGTCAGGCTGGAAGCGGTGAGTGTCAGACTGGGGGTGTTGTTGGGTGGCAGTGATGGTCAGGATGTTGGTGATGTGTGGATGGCAGTGAGCGTCAGGCTGGGTCGGTGTTGGATGGCGGTGTGGGTCAGGCTGTGGGTGGTGTGTGGACAGCGGTGTGGTCAGGCTGGGGACATGTTGGATGGATGTTTGGCCCAGGCTGGGGCCGTTGTGGGAATGGTAGTGAGTGCTAGGCTGGGGGCGGTGGTGTGGGTCATGCTGGGGATGGTGTTGAACAGTGGTGAGGGTCAGGTTGGGGGCGGTGAGGGTCAGGCTGGGTGCGGTGATGGTCAAGCGGGGTGAGGTGTGTGGACGGCAGTGAGGGTCAGGCTGGGGGTGGTGTATGCATGGCAGTGAGGGTCAGACTGTGGCGGTGTGTGGAAGGTGGTGAGGGTCCAGCTGTGGGCGGTGTGTGGATGGCGGTGTGATTCAGGCTGGAGGAGATTTGAGGATGGCGGTGAGGGTCAACCTGGGGGCAGTGTGTGAACAGAGGTGGGGTTCGGTCTGGGGGCGATGTGTGGATGGTGGTAATGGTCAGGCTGGGGGTGTTATTGGACGGCGGTAAGGGTCAGGGTGGGGCAGTGTGTGGACGGCGGTGAGGTTCATGCTGGGGGCGATGTTGCACGCCAGTGAGGTTCAGGCAGAGGGCGCTGCTGGACGGCGGTGTGGGTCAAACTGGGGGTGGTGTGTGGACAGCAGTGATGGTCAAGATGGGGACGGTGTTGGATGGAGGTGTGTGTCAGCCTGGGGGCATTGTCTGGACTGTGGTGAGTGTCGGGCTGGGGGCAGTGTGTGGACGATAGTGAGGGACAGGCTACGGATGGTGCTGAATCGTGTTGAGGGTCAGGTTGGGGGCGGTTGTGGATGCTGTAGGGCGCAGTGAGGGTCAGGATTGTGGTGGTGTGTGGACGGTGCGGAGGGTCAAGCTGGGGGCACTGTGTGGACGGCGGTGGGGTTCACTCTGGGGCGGTGTGTGGACGGTGGTGATGGTCAGGCTGTGGGCGCTGTTGTACGGCGTTGTGGGTCAGGCTGGTGGTTGTGTGTGGGCGGTGGTGAGGGTTAGGCTGGGAATGGCGTTTAACGTTGGTGAAGGTCAGGTTGGGGGCGGTGAGAGTCAGACTGGGGGGGTTGTGTGGACGGCAGTAAGTGTCAGGCTGGGGGCAGTGTATGGGCGGTGGTAAGGGTCAGGCTGGGGACGGTGTTGAACGGTGGTGAAGGTCAGGTTGGGAGCAGTGAAGGACAGGCTGGGGGCAGTGAGGGTCAGACAGGGGCGATGTTGGGCGGCAGTGAGGGTCAGGCTGGGGGCAGTGTGTAGACAGCGGTGAGGTTCATGCAGTGGGTGGTGTTGTATGGCGGTGAGGGTCAGGCTGGAGGCAGTTTTGGACGGCGGTGAGGGTCAATGCTGGGGGCGGTGTGTGGACGGTGGTGTGTTCAGGCTGGTGACGGTGTTGGATGCCTGTTTGGGCCAGGCTGGGGGCGCTGTGTGGACGGCAGTGAGTGCCAGGCTGGGGCGGTGGGTGGGTGGTGGTGTGGGTCAGGCTGAGGATGGTGTTGAACGGTGGTGAGGGTCAGTTTGGGGGCGGTGAGGGTCAGGTTGGGTGTGATGAGGGTCAGGCTGGCGGCCGTGAGGGTCAGACTAGGGATGTTGTTGGGCAGCAGTGAGGGCAGCAGTGAGGGTCTGGCTGTGTGTGGATGGCGGTGAGGATCATGCAGGGGGCGTTGTTGTACGGCAGTGAGGGTCAGGCTGGGGGCAGTGTTGGACGGCGGTGAGGGTCAATGCTGGAGGCGGTCTGTGGACCGTGGTGAGGTTCATGCTGGAGGCGGTGTTGTACGGCTGTAAGGGTCAGGCTGGAGGCGGTGTTGGATGGCGGTGTGGGTCAGGCTTGGGGCAGTGTGTGGACGGCGGTGTGGTCAGGCTGGGGGCATGTTGGTTGATGTTTGAGCAAGGTTGGGGGCATTGTGGGGACGGCACTGAGTGCCAGTCTGGGGGCAGTGTGTGGATGGTGGTGTGGGTCAGGCTGGGGATGGTGTGGAACGTTGGTGAGGGTCAGGTTGGGGGCAGTGAGTGTCAGGCTAGGGGCGGTGATGGTCAAGCGGGGGAGTTGTCTGGACGGCAGTAAGGGTCAGGCTGGGGTTGGTGTGTGGAATGTGGTGATGGTCAAGCTGTGGGCCGTGTGTGGATGGCGGTGAGATTCAGGCTGGGGGAGATGTGTGGACAGTGGTGAGGGTCAGGCTGTCGGCTTTGTGTGGATGGTGGTGAAGGTCAGGGTGGGGGCAGTGTGTGCACGTTGGTAATGGTCAAGCTGGGGGTGCTGTTGGACGGTGGTGAGGGTCAGTCTAGGAATGGCGTGTGGACGGCAGTGTGGGTCAAGATGGAGGCGGTGTTGGACAGAGGTGTGTATTTCAGCCTGGGGGCATTGTATGGACTGCGGTGAGTGACAGGCTGGGGGCTGTGTCTGGGCGATGGCGAGGCACAGGCTCGGGATGGCGTTGAACTGTGGTGAAGGTCAGGATGGGGGCGGTGAGGGTCAATGCTGGGGGCGGTGTGTGGATGGCGGTGAGGTTCATGCTGGAGGCGGTGTTATATGGCAGTGAGGGTCAGGTTGGGGGCGGTGTTTGACGGCGGTGTGGGTCAGACTGGAGGTGGTGTCTGGATGGCGGTGTGGTCAGGCTGGTGATGGTGTTGGATGGATGTTTGGGCCAGGCTCGGGGCGTTGTGGGACGGCAGTGAGTGCCAGGATGGAGGTGGTGTGTGGGTGGTGGTGTGGGTGAGACTGGGGATGATATTGAACGGTGGTGAGGGTCAGGTTGGGAGTGGTGAGGGTCAGGCTCGGGGTGGGGAGTTCAGACTGTCGGCATTGTTGGGCAGTGGTGAGGGTCAGGGTGGGGATGGTTTTGAACGGTTGTGAGGGTTAGATTGGTGGTGGGATGGGTCAGGCTGTGGGCGGTGTGTGGAGGGTATAGAGGGTCAGGCTGGGGCAGTGTGTGCACAGTGGAGACGTTCATGCTGGGGCAGTGTTGTATGACGGTGAGGGTCAGGTTGGGGACAGTGTTGGACAGTGCTGAGGGTCAGGCTGGGGGCGGTGTGTGGTCGGCAGTGTGGGTCAAGTTGGGGGCGGTTTTGGACGGAGGGGTGTGTCAGCCTGGGGGCATTGTATGGACTGTGGTGAGTGTCAGGCTGGGGGCGGTGTGTGGGCGATGGTGAGGGACAAGCTGGGGACGGTGTTGAACGGTGGTGAAGGTCAGGTTGGGGGCGGTGAGGGTCAGTCTGGGGATGTTGTTGGGCGGGCAGTGAGGGTCAGGATGGTGGTGGTGTGTGTATGGCAGTGAGAGTTAGGTTGGGGGAGGTGTGTGGACGGCGGTGAGGGTCAAGCTGGGGGCGCTGTGTGGACGGCGGTGGAGTTCAGTCTGAGGGCGGTGTTTGGACGGTGGTGATGGCCAGGCTGGGGACGCTGTTGTACGGCAGTGTGGGTCAGGCTGGTGGTGTTGTGTGGACGGCAGTGAATGTCAGGCTGGAGGCTGTGCGTGGGCAGTGTTGTGGGTCAGGCTGGGGGTGGTGTGTGGGCAATGGTTAGGGTCAGGTTGGTGGTGGTGACGGTCAGACTGGGGGCAGTGTGTGGAAAACGGTGAGGTTCTTGCAGGGGGCAGTGTTGTACGACTGTCAGGGTCAGGCTGTGAGTGGTGTTGGACGGCGATGTTGTCAGGCTTATGATGGTGTTGGATGGATGTTTGGACCAGGCTGGGGGCGTTGTGAGGACAGCAGTGAGTGCCAGGCTGGGCGCGGTGTGTGGGTGGTGATGTGGGTCAAGTTGGGGATGGTGTTGAACGGTGATGAGGGTCAGGTTAGAGGCGGTGGGTGTAAGGCTGGAGGCGCTGTTGAACAGTGGTGAGGGTCAGGTTGGGGGCGGTGAGGGTCAGGCGAGGTGTGGTGAGGGTCAGACTGAGGGGTTTGTTGGCCGGTGGTGAGAGTCAAGATGGGAACGGTGTTGAACGGTGGTTAGGGTTAGGTTGGGGGTCATGAGGGACAGGCTAGAAGTGGTGAGTTCAGATTGGCGGCATTGTTGGGCAGTGTTGAGGGTCAGGATGGGGACGGTGTTGAACGATGGTGAGGGTCAGGCTGGGGGCGGTTTGGGTCAGGCTGTGGGCGGTGTGTGGAGGGTATAGAGGGTCAGGCTGGGGCAGTGCGTGGACGGCGGTGAGGTTCATGCTGGGGGCGGTGTTGTACGGCGGTGAGGATCAGGCTGGGGACGGTGTTGGACGGCAGTGAGGGTCAGGCTGGGGCCGGTGGGTGGTTGGCAGTGTGGATCAAGCTGGGGGCGGTGTGGGACGGAGGTGTGGGTCAGGTTGGGGATGGTGTTGAACGGTGGAGAGTGCCAAGTTGGGGGCGGTGAGCGTCAGGCTGGGGGCAGTGATGGTCAAGGGAGGGGAGGTGAGTGGATGGCAGTGACGGTCAGGCTGAGGATGTTGTGTGGACGGCAGTGAGAGTCAAGCTGGGCTGGTGTGTGTACAGCAGTGAGGTTCAACCTGGGGTCAGTGTGTGGATGACAGTGAGGGTCAAGCTGGGGCAGTGTATGGACGGAAGTGAGGTTCGGACTGGGGGAAGTGTGTGGACAGCGGTGAGTGTCAGGCTGAGGGCTGTGTGTGTGTGCGACTGTGAGGGTCAGCCTGGGGGCAGTTTGTGGATGGCGGTGGGATTCTGTCTGGGGGCGATGTGTGGATGGTGTAATGGTCAGGCTAGGGGTGCTGTTGTACAGTGGCGTGGGTCAGGCTGGGGGTGTTGTGTGGACGGTGGTGGGGTTCATGTTTGGGGCGATGTTGTTCGGCGGTGAGGGTCAGGCTGAGGACGGTGTTGGACAGCGGTGCGGGTCAGGCTGGGGGCGGTGTGTGGACGGCAGTGTGGGTCAGGCTGGGGGCAGTGTTGGACGGAGGTGTGGGTCAGGCTGGGGGCGTTGTGTGGACTGCAGTGAGTGTCAGGCTGGGGGCTGTGTGTGGGTAATGGTGTGGGACAGGCTGGGGATGGTGTTGAAAGGTGGTGAGTGTCAGGATGGGTGCAGTGAGTGTCAGGCTGGAGGCGATGAGTGTCAGACTGTCGGCGTTGTTGGGCCATTGAGGGTGAGGATGGTGGTGGTGTGTGGATTGCAGTGAGGGTCAGGCTGGGGAGGCGTGTGGACGGTGGTGAGGGTCAAGCTGGGGGCGCTGTCTGGACGTTGGTGGGGTTCAGTCTGGAGGCGGTGTGTGGACTGTGGTGATGGTCAGGCTGTAGGTGAAGTTGTACGGTGATGTGGATCTCGCTGGTGGCGTTGTGTGGACGGCAGTGAGTGTCAGGCTGGGGATGGCGTGTAGGCTGTGGTGATGGTCAGGCTGGGGATGTTGGGCAGCAGTGAGTGTCAGGATGGTGGTGATGTGTGGATGGCAGTGAGGGTCAGGCTGGGGGCAGTGAGAGTCAGACTGGGGGCATTGTTGGGCAGCGGTGAGGGTCAGGCTGTGGGTGGCGTTGGGCGCCGGTGAGGGTCAGGCTGGGGCGGTGTTGGCCGGAGGTGTGTGTCAGCCTGGGGGTGTTGTATGCACTGCGGTGAGTGTCAAGCTGAGGGTGTTGAGTGGGCAATGGCGAGTGACCTGCGGGGAGATGGTGTTGAACGGTGGTGAGGGTCAGGTTGGGGGCGGTGAGGGACAGGCTGGGGGTGTTGTTGGGCAGCAGTGAGTGTCAGGATGGTGGTGGTGTGTGGATGGCAGTGAGGGTCAGGCTGGGGCAGGTGTGTGGACGGCAGTGAGGGGCAAGCTGGGGGCGCTGTGTGGAAGGCGGTGGGGTTCAATCTGTGGGGCGGTGTGTGGATGGTGGTGAGTGTCAGGCTGGGGGCAGTCTGTGGGCTGCGTTGAGAGTCAGGCTGGGGACACTGCTGAACGGTGTTGAAGGTCAGGTTCGGGGCGGTGAGGGTCAGGCTGGGGGCAGCGAGGTTCAGACTGGGGGTGTTGTTGGGCACCGGAGAGGGTCAGGCTGAGGACGGTGTTGGACAGCGGTGAGGTTCATGCAGGGGGCGGTGTTGTACTGCTGTGAGGGTCAGGCTGAGGGCAGTGTTGGACAGCTTTGTGGGTCAGTCTTTGGGCGGTGTGGACGGCGGTGTGGTCAGGCTGGTGATGGTGTAGGATGGATGTTTGGGCCAGGCTGCGGGCGTTGTGGGGACGGCAGTGAGTGGCAGGATGGAGGCGGTGTGTGGGTGGTGGTGTGGGTCAGACTGGGGATGATATTGAACGGTGGTGAGGGTCAGGTTGGGAGTGGTGAGCGTCAGGCTGGGGGCAGTGTTGGACAGCTTTGTGGGTCAGTCTTTGGGCGGTGTGGACGGCGGTGTGGTCAGGCTGCTGAAGGTGTTGGATGGATGTTTGGGCCAGGCTGGGGGGGTTGTGGGGACGGCAGTTTTTGCCAGGATGGGGGCGGTGTGTGGGTGGTGGTGTGGGTCAGGCTGGGGGTGGTGTTGAATAGTGTTGAAGGTCAGGTTTGGGGCGGTGAGTGTCAGGCTGGGGACGCTGATGGTCAAACCGGGGGAGGTGAGTGGACGGCAGTGAGGGTCAGGCTGGGGGTGGTGTGTGGACGGCAGTGAGGGTCAAGCTGGGACGGTGTGTGGACGGTGGTGAGGTTCAGCCTGGGGGCGGTGTGTGGGCAGCGGTGAGTGTCAGGCTGAGGGCTGTCTGTGTATACGGTCGTGAGGGTCAGCCTGGGGGCAGTGTATGAACGGCGGTGGGGTTCAGTTAAGGGACGTTGTGTGGATGTTGGCAATGGTCAGGTTGGGGTGCTGTTGAATGGTGGTTTAGGTCCAGCTGGGGGCGTTGTATGGATAGCGGTGGGGTTCATGTTGGGGTCGGTGTTGTACCGTGGTGAGGGTCAGTCTAGTGACGGTGTTGGACGGCGGTGAGTGTCAGGTGGGGGGCGGTGTGTGGGCGGCAGTGTGGGTCAGGCTCGGGTCTGTGTGTGGGCGATGGTGAGGGACAGGCTGGGGACTGTGTTGTACGGTGATGAGGGTCAGGTTGGGGGCAGTGAGTGTCAGGCTGGAGGTGTTGTTGGGTGGCATTGAGGTTCAGGATGGTGGTGGTGTGTGGATGGCAGTGAGGACCAGGTTGGGGGAGGTGTGTGGACGGTGGTAAGTGTCAAGGTGGGGGCGCTGTTGTACGGCGGTGTGGGTCACACTGGTAGCGTTGTGTGGATGGCAGCGAGTGTCAGGCTGGGGACAGTTTGTGGGCGGTGGTGTGGGTCAGGCTAGGGACGTTTTGAACGGTGGTGAAGGTCAGGTCGGGGGCGGTGAGGGTCAGACTGGGGGTGGTGAGGGTCAGAGTGGAGGTGTTGTTGGGCGGCGGTGAGGGTCATGCTGGGGGCGGTGAGAGGACAGCAGTGAGTTTGATGCAGAGGGCGATGTTGTACGGCGGTGATGATCAGGAGGGGGCAGTGTTGGATGTTGTGACAGTCAATGTTGGGGGTGGTGTGTGGACAGCAGTGAGGGTCAAGCTGGGGCGGTGTGTGGACGGCAGTGAGTGTCAGGCTGAGGGCTGTCTGTGTACGGTGCTGAGGGTCAGTCTGGGGACAGTGTATGGACGGCGGTGGTGTTCAGTCTGGGGGCGGTGTGTTGACGGTGATAATGGTCAGGCTGGGGGTGCAGTTGTACAGCGGTGTGGGTCACGCTGGGGGCGTTGTGTGAACGGTGGTTTGGTTCATGTTTGGGGCGGTGTTGTTCAGCAGTGAGGGTCAGGCTGGTGATGGTGTTGGACGGCAGTGAGGGTCAGGCAGGGGGTGGTGTGAGGACTGACGTGTGGGCCAGGCTGGGGGCGTTTCGTGGACTGCAGTGAGTGTCAGGATTGGGGCTGTGTGTGGTTGATGGTGAGGGACAGGCTGGGGACGGTGTTGAATGGTGGTGAGTGTCAGGTTGGGTGCAGTGAGTGTCAGGCTGGAGGCGGTGAGTGTCAGACTGGGGCGTAGTTGGGCGGCAGTGAGGGTGAGGATGGTGGTGGTGTGTGGATGGCAGTGAGGGTCAGGCTGGGGAGGTGTGTGGACGACGGTGAGGGTCAAGCTGGGGGCGCTCTGTGGACGTTGGTGGGGTTCAGTCTGGGGGCGGTGTGTGGACGGTGGTGATGGTTAGGCTGTCGGCGCTGTTTTACGGCAGTGTGGATCACACTGGTGGCGTTGTGTGGACGGCAGTGAGTGTCAGGCTGGGGGCAATGTGTGGGCGGTGGTGGTGAGGGTCAGGCTGGGGGTGGTGTGTGGGTGGTGGTGAGGGTCTGGCTGGGGATGGTTTTGAATGTTGGTGAAGTTCAGGTTGGGGGCGGTGAGGGTCAGGCTGGGGGCAGTGAGGGTCAGACTGGGAGTGTTGTTGGGCGGCGGTGGGGCTCAGTTTGGGGGCAGTGAGGATCAGACATGGGGGCGTTGTTGGGCGGCGGTGAGGGTCAGGCTGGGGACGGCGTTGGGCGGCGGTGAGGGTCAGGCCTGGGGTGGTGTTGGACCGAGGTGTGTGTCAGCCTGGGGGCGTTGTATGCAATGCGGTGAGTGTCAAGCTGCAGCCGGTGTGTGGGCAATGGTGAGGGACACGCTGGGGATGGTGTTGAACGGTGGTGAGGGTCAGGTTGGGGGCGGTGAGGGACAGACTGGGGTGTTGTTGGGCATCAGTGAGTGTCAGGATGGTGGTGGTGTGTGCATAGCAGTGAGGGTCAGGCTGGGGCAGGAGTGTGGACGGCAGTGAGGGGCAAGCTGGGGACGCTGTGTGGACGGCGGTGGGGTTCAATCTTGGGGGATGTGGACAGTAGTGATGGTCATGCTGTGGGCGCTGTTATACGGCAGTGTGGGTCAAGCTGGTGGTGTTGTGTGGACGGCAGTGAGTGTCAGGCTGAGGGCAATGTGTGGGCAGTGGTTAGGGTCAGGCTGGGGACGTTGTTGCACAGTGGTGAAGGTCAGGTTGAGGGTGGTGAGGGTCAGGCTGGCGGCAGTGAGGGTCAGTCTGGGGCGTTGTTGGGCAGCGGTGAGGGTCAGGCTGGGTGCAGTGTGTGGGCTGTGTTAAGGGTCAGGCTGGGGACAGTGTTGAACAGTTGCAACTGTCATGCTGGGGGCTGTGAGCGTCAGACTGGGGGTGTTGTTGGGCAGCGGTGATGGTCACGCTGGGGGCGATGTGTGAACAGCGATGAGGGTCAGGCTGGTGGTGGTGTGTGGACAGCAGTGAGGGTCAGGCTGGGGGCAGTTGTTGAACAGCAGTGCAGATCAGGTTGGGTGCGTATTTTGGACGGCAGTGAGAGTCAGTCTGCGGCTGGTGTGTGAACGGCGGTGAGGGTCAGTCTGATGGCGGTGTGTGCGTGGTGGTGAGGGTCAGGCTGCGTACAATGTTGAATGGTGGTGAAGGTCAGGCTGGGGGAGGTAAGGGTCAGACTGGGGGCGTTGTTGGGCAGCAGTGTGGGTCAGGCTGGTGGTGGTGTGTGGACAGCAGTGAGGGTCAGGCTGGGGGCAGTTGTTGAACAGCAGTGCAGATCAGGTTGGGTGCGTATTTTGGACGGCAGTGAGAGTCAGTCTGCGGCTGGTGTGTGAACGGCGGTGATGGTCAGTCTGGTGGCGGTGTGTGCGTGGTGGTGAGGGTCAGGCTGCGTACAATGTCGAATGGTGGTGAACCTCAGGCTTGGGGCGGTAAGGGTCAGACTGGGGGCGTTGTTGGGCAGCAGTGTGGGTCAGGCTGGGGGTGGTGTGTGAACGGCGGTGAGGGTCAGGCTGGGGGCAATGTTAGACAATGGTGTGGGTCAGGCTGGGGGTGGTGTTGGACGACGGTGTGGGTCAGGCTGGGGACGGTGTTTGATAGTGGTGAGGGTCAGACTCGGGGTGGTGTGTGCACGGCAGTGTGGGTCAGGCTGGGGGTGGTGTTGGGCGACGGTGAGGGTCAGGCTGGGGACGGTGTTTGATGGTGGTGAGGGTCAGACTGTGGGTGGTGTGTGCACGGCAGTGTGGGTCAGGCTGGGGGGTGTTGGACGGCAGTGTGAGTCAGGCTGGGGGGGTTGATTGGACAGCGGTGAGTGTCAGGCTTCGGGTGGTGTGTGGACAGTGGTGAGGGTCAGGCTGGAGACGGTGTGTGGGCGGTGGTGAGGGTCAGGCTGGGAACAATGTTGAATGGTGGTGACGGTCAGGCTGGGGGCAGTGAGGGTCAGACTGGGGGCGTTGTTGGGCAGCAGTGAGGGTCAGGCTGAGGGTGGTGTGTGGATGGCGCTGAAGGTCAAGCTGGGGGCGTTGTGTGGACGGTGGTGAGGGTCAGGCTGGGGGCGGTGTTGGGCGGGGATAAGGGTCAGGCTGGGGGCGATGTTGGACGGCGCTGAAGGTCAGGCTGGGGGCAGTGTGTGGATAGCGGTGTGTGTTAGCATGGGGGTGGTGTTGGACGGCGATGGGCGTCTGGCTGGTGACGGTGTTAGACGGCAGTGGTGGTCAGGCTTGGTGCAGTGTGTGGACGGCGGTGTGGGTTAGGCTGGGGGTGGTGTTTGATGGCGGTTAAGGTCAGACTGGGGTTGGTGTTGGAAGGCGATGAGGGTCAAGCTGGGAGCGATGTTGGACTGTGCTGACGGTCAGTCTGTGGACGGTGTGGGGACGGTGGTGAGCATCAGAATGGGGGTGGTGTTGGACGGCCGTGAGGGTCAGGATGGGGCGGTGTTGGAAAATGGTGTGGGTCAGGCTGGGGGCGGTGTTGGACGGCAGTGAGGATCAGGCTGGGGGCAGTGTGTGGACGGTGGTGTGGGTCAGGTTGGGGCGGTGTTGGATAGTGGTGAGGGTCAGGCTGGTGGCGTTATGTGGATGGTGGTGAGTTTCATGCTGGGGGCGGTGTGTGGACGGTGGTGAGGACCAGGCTGGGGCCGTTGTGTGGACGGCGGTGAGTTTCATGCTGGGGGCGGTGTGTGGACAGCGGTGAGGGTCAGGCTGGGGTTGGTGTTGGACAGCGCTGTGGGTCAGGCTCGGGTGGTGTTGGATGGCGGCCAGGGTGAGGCTGGGGCGCTGTGTGGACAGCGGTTAGTGTCAGGTTTCGGCCGGTGTGTGGACGGTGGTGACGGTCAGGATGAGGGCGGTGTGTGGGTGGCAGGGAGGGTTAGGCTGGGGGTGGTGATGGACGGCAGTGGGGATGGGGCTGGGTGCGGTGTGTTGACCGTGGTGTGGGTCAGGCTGGGGGTGGTGTTTGACAGCAGTTAATGTCAGACTGGGGGCAGTGTGTGGCGATAGGGGTCAAGCTGGGGGCGGTGTTGGACGGTGGTGAGGGTCAGACTGGGGGCGGTGTGCGTACGGCAGTGAGTGTCAGGCTGGGATGATGTGTGGATGGTGGTGAGGGTCAGGCTGGGGGTGATGTTGGATGGTGATGAGGGTCACGCTGGACGCGGTGGTGAGATCTGGCTGGGGGTGGTGTTGGACGGCAGTGAAGGTCAGGATGGGCTGGTGAGTCGACAGCAGTGGTGTTCAGGCTGGGGGCGTTGCGTGGACGGCGGTGATTGTCAGGCTGAGGGCAGTGTTTGGATGGTGGTGGGGATCAGGCTGGGAGTGGTTGGTTGGCAGTGGTGAGGGTAAGGATGGGGTGTGTTGAATGGCAGAGAGGGTGGGGCTTTAGGCGGTGTGTGGATGGCAGTGATGGTCAGGTAGGGGGCGGTGTTGGACGGCAGTGACGGTCAGTCTGGGGGCGGTTTTGAGTGGCGGTGAGGGTCAGGTTGGGGACAGTGAGGGTCAAGTTGGGACTGTGAGAGACTGGCTGGGCGCGGTGAGGGACAGGCTGGGGCAGTTTGTGGAAGGTGGTGAGGGTCAGGCCGGGGGCGATGTTGAATGGCGATGAGAGTCAGGCTAGTAATGGTGTTTGGACGGGAGTGAGGGTGATTCTGCAGGCGGTGTGTGGATGGAGGTGAGGTTAAGTCTATGGGCGATAATGGAAGGCAGTGAGGGTCAGGCTGGTGGTGGTGTGTAGATGTCTATGAGCGTCAGTTTGGGGGCAGTGTGTGGATGCCGGTGAGGGTCATGATGGGAGCGGTGTGTGCGGTCAGTGAGGGACAGGTTGTGGACGGTGTGTGGATGGCGATGAGTGTCAGGCTGTGGGCGGTGTGTGGATGGAGGTGAGGGTCAGGATGGGGGTCGTGTGTGGATGGCAGTGAGAGTCAGGCTACGGGCATGGCAGTGTTGGTCAGATTTGGGCGGAGTGTGCATAGTGGTGTGGGTCAGACAGGGGGCAGTTTTTGGACAGCAGTGAGGGTCAGGCTGGGGGTGGATTGTGGACAACAGTGAGAGTGACTCTGGGGCGGTGTGTGGACGGCAGTAAGGGTCAGGCGAGGGGTGGTGTGTGGAGGACAGTGACGGTCAGTCTTGGGGCGTTGTGTGGATGGGGGTGTGTGACAGACTGGGGGCGGTGTGTGGACGGCGGTGTGGGTCAGGCTGGGGGTGGTGTGTGGACAACGCAGAGGGTCAGGCTGATGGCGGTGTTTGTACGGCAGGAAGGGTCAGGCTGGGCATGGTGTGTGGATGGCGGTGAGGGTCAGGCGGGGACGATGTTGAACAGCGGTGAAAGTCAGGCTGGGAGTGATGTGTGGACGGCAGTGAGGGTGATGCTGGGGACAGAGGTGAGGTTAAGGCTGGAGGCGAGGTGTGGAAGACGGAGAGGGTCAGGCCAGTCGCAATGTGTGGATGCTGGTGAGGGAGAGTTTGGGGGCGGTGTGTGGATGCCGGTGAGAGTCAGGCTGGGGCGGTGTGCGGATGGCAGTGCGTGTTACGGCTTGGGCGGTGTTTGTACGGACGTGAGGATCAGGCTGGGGGTGGTGTGTGCACGGCGGTGGGGGTCAGGCTGGGGCCCGGATTGTGGATGGTGGTGAGGGTGAGTCTGTGGGGGGTGTGTGGATGGTGGCGAGGGCCAGACTGGGGGCAGTGTTGAACGGTGGTGTGTGTCAGGCGTGGGGGTGTATGGACAGTGGTGAAGGTCAAATGGCAGGCTGTGTTCAACGGCGATTAGGATCAGGTTGTAGGCAGTGTTGAATGACGGTGGAGGTCAGGCTGGAGGCAGAGAGTGGAAGGCTGTGGAAGTCAAGATGGGCAGTGTTGGACGGCGCTGGGGGTCATGCTGGGGCGGTGTATGGACGGCAGTGGGTGTCAGGCTGGGGCCGATGACTGGGCACCGGTGAGAGTCAGGATGGGGACGGTATGTGGACGGCAGTGAGGGTCAGGCCTGGGGGTTGTGTGTGGAAGCTGGTGAGGGTCAGGCTGGGAGCGATGTTGAACGGTGGTGAAGGTCAGGCTGGGAGCGGTGTGTGGACGGCAGTGAAGGTGATGCTGGGGACGGCGGTGTGGTTAAGGCTGAGGGCGGTAAGGGAAGGCAGTGGGGGTCAGGCTGGTTGCACTGTGTGGATCCTGGTGAGGGAGAGGTTGGGGGCGGCGTGTGGATTCTGGTGAGGGTCAGGCTGGGGGTGGTGTGTGGACGATGGTGAGTGTCAGGCTGTGGGCAGTGTGTGGATGGCTGTAAGGGTCAGGTTGGGGGCGGTGTGTGGACGGCAGTGAGAGTCAGGCTTGGGGTGGTGTGTGCAGGTCAGTGTGCGTCAGACGGGGGTGGAGTGTGGACAGTGGTGGGGATCAGGCTGGGGGCAGTGTGTGGACGGCGGTGAGGGTCAGACTGGTGCCGGTGTTTGTGCGATGGTGAGCTTCAGGCTGGGGACGGTATGTGGATGGCAGTGAGGGTCAGGCTGGTGGCGGTGTGTGGATGATAGTGAGGGAGAGGTTGGGGCGATGTGTGGATTCCGGTGAGTGTCATGCTGTGGGCAGTGTGTGGGCGGCCTTAAGGATCAGGCTGGGGGCAGTGTGTGGACGGCAGTGAGGGTCAGGCTGGGGGCGGTGTGTGGACAGCGGTGAGGGTCAGGCTGGTGGCGGTGTTTGTACAGCAGTGAGGTTCAGGCTGGGGGCTGTATGTGGACAGCGGTGAGGGTCAGGCTGGGGCTGGATTGTGGACATTGGTGAGGGTTAGGCTTGGGGCAGAGGTGAATGACGCTGAGGGTCAGTCTGTGGGTTGTGTGTGGACAGCGGCGAGGGGCAGGCTGGGCGCGGTGTTGAACGGCGGTTAGGGACAGGCTGGGGGTGGTGTCTGGACAGCGGTGAAGGTCAAATTGGAGGCAGTGTTAAATGGCGATTAGGGTCAGGTTTGGGGCGGTGTTGAACGGCGGTGGGGGTCAGGCTCGGGGCGGTGTGTGGGTAGTGGTGAGTGTAAGGCTGGGGGCAGTGTGTGGCCGGCAGTGAAGGTCAGGCTGGGGGCGATGTTTAACGGCAGTAAGGGTCAGGCTGGGGGCGGTTGTGTGGGCAATGGTAAGGGTCAAGCTGGGTTCGGTGTGTGGATGGCAGTGAGGATCAGGCTGGGGGCAGTGTGTGGATGACTCATCGTGTCAGGCTAGGGGCGGAGTTGGATGCCGTTGAGCGTCAGGCTTGGAGCGGTGTTGGACAGCAGTGAGTGTCAGTCTGGGGCGGTGTTGGATGGCAGTGAGGGTCCGGCTGGCGGCCTTGTGTGGACGGAGGTGAGGATCAGGCTTTGGGCTGTTTTGGACGGGGGTGGGGGTCAGGATGGGGTTGGTGTTGGACGGCGGTGGGTGTCAGACTGTGGGCGGTGTGTGGGTGGTGGTGAGGGCCAGGCTTGGAGCGGTTTGTTGACGGCGGTGAGGGTCAGCCTGGGGGTATGTGTGGACGGTGGTGAGGGTAAGTCTGCGGCGTTGTGTGGACTGTGGTGAGGGTCAGGCTGGGGATGGTGTGTGGGAGTGCAGTGACGGTCAGGCTGGGGCTGGTGTGTGGTCAGTGGTGCGTGTCAAGCTGGGGGCAGTGCGTGGACGCCGCTGAGGGTCAGGCTGGGGCCAGTGTTGGAAGGTTGTGAGTGTCAGGCTGGGAGCGGTGTGTGTGACAGCGGTGAGTGTCAGGCTGAGTGCGTTGTGTTTGACAGTGATGGTCAGGTTGGAGACGGTGTGTGGAGGGCAGTAAGGGTCAGGCTGGGGACGGTGTGTGAATGGCGGTGAGGGTCAGGCCGTGGTGGTGTGTGGAGGGTGGTGAGCTTAAGGCTGGAGGCGGCGTGTGGAGGGTGGTGAGGGTCAGGCCGTGGTGGTGTGTTGAGGGTGGTGAGCTTAAGGCTGGGGGCGGTGTGTGGAGGGTGGTGAGGGTCTGATTAATGGAGAGTGGCTAATGTTGTACCTTTGTTTGTGAAGGGATATAAGTAGAAGCCTGGGAATGACAGGCCTGTGAGTCTGACTTCAGTGATGGGTAAGTTGCTGCAGATGATTCTGAAGGATAGGATTTACAAGTATTTGGAGGAATATGGAATGATTGGTGACAGTCAGCATTGAAATAGCAGGCGATAGAGTAATAGTGGAGGGTTGTTATTCAGACTGAAGGCCTGTGACCAGTGGTGTTCCCCAGGGATCAGTGTTGGGTCCACTTTTATTTGCCATTCACATGAATGATTTAGATGAGAAAATTGAAAGTTTGGTTTGTAAATTTGTGGGTGACAAGACAAATGGTGTTTAAGTGGAAAACAACAAAGGTTTATACGATTCCAAACAGATCTTGATCAATTGGGTGAATGGCCGAAGAGTGGCAGATGGAGTTTAATCTGAATGAATGTAAGATATTACCATTTTCATAAACCAAACAAGGACAGGATTTACACTCATTAAAAGTCAGGCCGTGAGAGGTGATATAGAACAAAGAAACCTAGTGGTTCAGGTCTTTGAAATTTGTGTCACATGTAGACAGAGTAGTTAAGCTGGTGTTTAGCACATTTGTGTTCATTACTCAGATCTTTGGGTGCAGGAGTTGGGACGTTATGTTGAGGTTGTACAGGATGTTGGGGAGTCCTCTTCTGGAGTGCTGTGCTCAGTTCTAGTTGTGCTGTGATAGGAAGGACATCATTAAATTCGAGCAGGTTCAGAAGAGATTTACCAGGATGGTAATGGTAATGGATGGTTTCAGTTACAAGGAGAGGCTGGGACTTATTTTCACTGGAGTGAAAGAGCTTGAGGGGTGACCTTATTTGAGGTTTACAAAATCATGAGGCGTCCAGGTAATGTGAATAGCAGGTGCCCTTTCCAGGAGGGGGCGCGATTCAAACATGGGCTGCAGCATTTTACAGGTGAGGGGAGAATAGTCTTTAAAAAGACAGTAGAGATTTGTTGTTAATATTTACACTGAGTTGGTTAATGTGTTGAATGAACCTCCAGAGGAGTGGTAGCTGTGAATACAATTGCAAATGGTAACTCAGTGGTTAGCACTGGCGCCTCATAGTGCCAGGACCCGGGTTCAATTCCAGCCTCCAGCGACTGTCTGTGTGGACTTTGCACATTCTCCCCAGGTCTTTTGGGTTTCCTCCCAAAAGTAAGTTGGCCATGCAAATTCGCCCATACTGTTCAGGTATGAGCATGTTGGGTGCATTAGTGAGGGGTAAATGTAGGGGAATGGGTCTGGGAGGATTTGTTGTGCAAATGACCAGTTTCCACTCTGTACGGATTCTACGAGAAAGTGATTTGGGCAGGTAGATAATAGGAAATGTTTGGATGCATGTGGACCAAGGGGAGGTAGTTGAGATTAACTCAGTTTGGAATTATGTTTGACATGGATTGGTTGGACCACAGGGTCTGTTTCCGTGCTATATAACATTACGTCTCTAATTCTTGCTATCTCTCAATTCCTCCCTCTCCACAACTCTCCCTATCACTGTTACCTCACCCAGCCTCACAACTCTTCCTTATCTCTAATAATTCCTCTCTAGCCTCAGAACCCTCCCTATCTCTAATCCCATTCAGTCTCTCAAAGCTCTGTTACATGTGCCTTTCGTTGATTCCAGCCTTCAGGATACCCCATTTTTATTTGTCACTTGATGACGGTCCTTTCAGATTTCTGTGGCGAGCTCCAGAGTTTCCTCCTTAACCTCTCCATCTCACTTTCCTCTCAAACACATTGACCAATCATGTGTATTTTATTCTAATATCCACTTTTCTGATCTGGTTTCAAATGCGGCCTGTCATATCCCTATATTAAGTGTCTAGAAGTTTACACCATAGATAAAAAGCTCTGTGGTCCATTGAGTCTGTGCCAGCAAAGAAAACTACCACCTAACTATCCTAATCCATTTTCCAGTAGTTGGTCCATCGCGTTACCTGTCTTTGCATCGCAAGCGTGCACCTAAATATATCTTAAATGCTATTGGGAATTCTGTGTCTCCCACCCTCACATACAGTGAGGTTTAGTGCAACTGTTGCTCTATGATGACATCACCCACAGGAACACAGAGCAGCTGGGTCTGTGCAAAACAGAGATTGCCCACACATTGGGAAGGATGGCAGGGTCCCTGAGATGGGGCACAGGAGATTTACCAGGAAGGTTCAAAGAATGGGGTATTTTAGTAACGTGTTTTGGATATTCTTTTACATTACTCATTGATATGATAGAGGTGTTGCTGATACATACAGAGTATCGATCTACAATAGATGGACTCTCCTTCCCAACCTCTGCCCTTGCCTGGGCTGGGGTAACCTTCAAGTTAAACCATCTCCAGACATCTCTCCCGAATGAGAGAGCAGCCCTATGGTCTGTTAGGACAATGCTGACTTTACCTTTTACACAGTGATGCCACTTTGCCTCGGGGGTGGAGAGAGGGAATGGTGAAGGTGGTGGATGGGACACCACTCAGGCACAGTGTCTTGTGCTGGAGGATGTTCACGTTCTTTAATATTGTGGGGGCTGCACCGATGCAGGCAATTGGACACTGTTCCAACACAATCCTGATGTATACCTTATAAAGAGAAAACAGACACTGGGGAATCAGGGGTTCGGGGAAACTGAGATTGTTCCCCTTGTAGCAAAGGAAATGGAGGGGAGCTGTGACAGAGGAATTTACAATAGTTACACGTTATAATAATAAACCTTACATCCATGAGCTCATTATACAAGGATTACAGGACACTTTGAAGCTTTGGGGAGATCTATGGAGAGAATGGGATGATTCAAAGGAGAACTTTTCTGCAGCAAATGGGAATGAGCTGGAACACAATAGTCACTCACAATGTGAATATCCAAGTTCTGATTAATTCAATAATTCCATCAGAGTTTGGCGTTACAATTACTGAGATTGCCATCTGAATGCCCACCTGTAGTATCCTGTAATACAAGTTTATAAAATCCATCACTGTCAGTTCAGGTGAGAAACTCACACCATCCCCTCCTCCTGGCCCAGGATGACTGGACACATTACCGCTTGTGGAGGTCAGCAGTCAGTTCAGGGGAAATATATGAGGGTTTCTATTGGTTTCCACCTTGGGACTTCGTGTGACTGAACAGGGCAGATCTTTGACAAAAGGGACAGAATATTCCAAGAGTCATTGAGATGTGGAGAGCAAGATTTGTTTCCATTTCTTTCCTTCCGTGCTGCCGCTGTGCCGCATCAATAAGACATGGGGGGGGGGTGAAACGTTCATGCAGCTCGATGGGCAAGTTGTCTCCATTCTGACCAACGGGCAGCAAGTGCCTCCCAGTCATTTCCAAAAGTATCATTAAAACAGAGCAATCCTGCACGTTTCCCACTGCCCTGGATTCCCAGTAAACGTTTAGAAGAATGTGTGTGTGTGTCGGGTGGGGGGGGGAGGGGGGGGGGGGGACTGGAATCTGTCAGAAAAGGCATAACTGTAAAGTTCTAAGAGGACTGTGAAGAGAGAGAGATGCACAGGAGAAGGGGGAAACAAGTTGCCAGATGGGGTATAATTTGGGAAAATGTGAAGTTGGTCATTTTGGAGGAGATAATAAAAGAACAGAGTGCTATTTAAATGGTGGAAACTGTAGAAAGCTGCACCACAAAGAGACCAGGGGATAATTGTGCAGGAAACACAGAAAGCAGCATATTCTGGGTCAGTCACGGAATCAAGGGTTCTGCTTCAGATTCGTCAAGTTTATGGCAACACCGACACGGGTAAGGGGTTTCAGTAGCAATGGAGCTGGGGTGAGGGGGAGACAAGGAACGGTTTAGAGATTGGAATCCCTGGTGCTTGTGATTGTGTGGATGTCTGATCAGAAGGTCACCTTGGGGTCAGGAATAACAGCATTATTATGAAGAATGTGATTAGATTAGATTAGATTGCATACAGTGTGGAAACAGGCCCTTCGGCCCAACAAGTCCACACCGACCCGCCGAAGTGCATCCCACCCATACCCTTACATTTACCCCTTACCTAACACTACGTTCAATTTAGCATGGCCAATTCACCTGACCTGCACATCTTTGGACTGTGGGAGGAAACCGGAGCACCCGAAGGAAACCCACGCAGACACGGGGAGAACGTGCAAACTCCACACAGTCGCCTGAGGCGGGAATTGAACCCGGGTCTCTGGCGCTGTGAGGCAGCAGTGCGAACAACTGGGCCACTGGGCCACCGTGCCGCCCACAATCCGTGTGGTTCCGCCTCAGACAGTTCCCAATGGGAGGGAAGGGCTCAGCAGTAAGGGAAAGGTACATGTAATAACAACTAAAGGGAAGGGGTTTACCCATTGCAGTATTTCATTGGAGGAAATTGCAGCTAATCGAGTAGTGGGAGCGTGGTTAGCCGTTTGATAATTGAGTAACAGTGGACAAATGGAGAGGGATGATGGGAAGGGATAGCTGGGCATTGTCACTGTACACGTGAAACCTAACACAGTGCTTTTGGACAATGTCACCTCCTGGCATTATGTAGGTGAGATACAGGAGGGACCAAGGATGGATCATTAGATTACCTCCAGTGTGGAAATAGGCCCTTCGGCCAACAAGTCCATTCCGACCCTCCGAAGAGGAACCCACCCAAACCTATTCCCCTGATTAATGCACCTCACGCTATAGGCAATTTAGCATGATCATTTCATCTAACCTGCACATCTTTGGACTGTGGGAAGAAACCGGAGCACCCGGAGGAAACCCAAACCCAAACTCCATACAGACAGTCCCCGAGGCTGGTATCGAACCTGGTACCATGGTGCCGTGAGGCAACAGTGCTCACGACCTAGCCACCGTGCTGCCCAACACTTGAGGGACGCCACATACAAGGAATTCAGAAAGGAAATCAGAGAGCGAATCACAGCTACAGAAGTTACCTTTGTCGAGGAGGGTCTGCCGACTGAGTCAGTGTGGGTGGAAATTAGGAACAGTAAGGGAGCAGTCATCTCATTAGGGGTTTACGACAGTAGTAAAGGCCCCCCAATAGCAGCAGGGAGATTGAAGAAAGCATAGTTCGGCAGATTCTAGAAACGTATGAATGGAGTAGGGTCGTTGTAATGGGTGACTTTAACTTTCCAAATATTGATTGGAACTTCCTTCGAGCTACTTTTGCAAGTTGTGTTCAGGAGGGTTTCCTAACTCAGTACGTTGACAGGCCGACGAGGGGAGAGGCCATTTTCGATTTGGTGCTCAGCAATGAGCCGGGGAAGGTGTCACTTCTTGCGCTGGGATACCAGCTTGGTGATAGTGACCACAACTGCCTCACATTCTGCATAACCATGGAGAAGGAGAGAGGCAGGCATAATGGGAGGATATTTAATTGGGGAAAAGGAAACTATGATACTATCAGACGTGAGTTGGGAAGCATGGACTGGGAGCAATTATTCCATGGAAAGTGCACTATAGACATGTGGAGACTGTTTAAAGAATAGTTGTTGAGAGTGATGCAAAAATGTGTCCCTCTGAGACAGGCAAGAAGGGGTAAGATAAAGGAACCTTGGATTACGAGAGCGGTGGAGATTCCCGTAAAAAGAAAGAAGGCAGTTTACGTAAGGTTGGAGGAAACAAGGGTCTTGCTCAGTTCTACAGGATTACAGGCAGGCGAGGAAGGAGCTCAAAGATGGTCTGAGGAGAGCCAGGAGAGGGCAGGAAAAAAGGCTTGGCAGGAAGGATTAGGGCGAATCCAAAGGCGTTTTATACAAATGTGAGGAATAAGAGAATGATAAAAAAAAAAGAGTAGAGCCGATCAGGGATAGCACAGGAAACGTGCGTATAGAGTTTGAGAAGGTAGGGGAAGCCATAAATGAGTTTTTTGATTCTGTCTTTATTAAAGAAAAGGACCTTTTAGTGACTGAAACCATTGAGGAGTAGGTAAGCATGCTGGAACAGATAGGGATTGGGGAAGCTGATGTGCTGAACATTTTGACAAACATTAAGAGTGACAAGTCGCCAGGGCCAGACCAGATTTGTTCTCGGCTGCTTTCGGAAGCGAGAAATGTGATTGCTTCGCAGCTTGCAAAGATCTTCGCATCCTCGCTCTCCACTGGAGTTGTACCTGAGGACTGGGGAGAGGTAAGTGTAATTCCTCTCTTCAAGAAAGGAAATAGGAAAATCCCCGGCAAATACAGACTAGTCAGTCTCACGTCTGTCATATGCAAGGTGTTGGAAAGGATTCCATGCGATAGGAATTATGATCATCTGGAAGAGCATGGCTTGATTAAATGCAGTCAGCATGGCTCTTTGAGGGGCAGGCCATGCCTCACAAATCATATTGAGTTATTTGAGGATGTTACTAGACAGGTTGATGAGGGTCGAGCGGTGGATGTTGTGTATCTGGACTTCACCAAGGCATTTGATAATGTTCCCCATGGTAGGCTCGTTCAGGAGGTCAGGAGGAATGGGATACAGGGAAATTTAGCTGTCTGGATACAGAATTGGCTGGTCGACAGAAGACAGCGAGTGGTAGTGGAAGGAAAGTATTCTGCCTGGAAGTCAGTGGTGAGTGGCGTTCCACAGGGCTCTGTTCTTGAGCCTCTATATAGAACATAGAACAATACAGCACGGAACAGGCCCTTTGGCCCATGATGTTGTGCCGAACATTTGTCCTAGCTTAAGCACCCATCCATGTACCTACCCAATTGCCACTTAAATTTCGCCAATGATTCTGACTCTACCACTCCCACAGGCAGCGCATTCCATGCCCCCACCACTCTCTGGGTAAAGAACCTACCACTGACATATCCCCTATACCTTCCACGCTTCATCTTAAATTTATGTCCCCTTGTAACACTCTGTTGTACCCGGGGAAAAAAGTCTCTGACTGTCTACTCTATCTATTCCCCTGATCATCTTATAAACCTCTATCAAGTCACCCCTCATCCTTCTCCCTTCCAATGAGAAAAGGCCGAACACTCTCAACCTATCCTCGTACGACCTATTCTCCATTCCAGGCAACATCCTGGTAATTCTCCTCTGCACCCTCTCCAAAGCTTCCACATCTTTCCTAAAGTGAGGCGACCAGAACTGCACACAGTACTCCAAATGTGGCCTAACCAAAGTCCTGTACAGCTGTAACATCACTTCACGACTCTTGAATTCAATCCCTCTGCTAATGAACGCTAATACACCATAGGCCTTCTTACAAGCTCTTTCCACCTGAGTGGCAACTTTCAAAGATCTATGAATATAGACCCCAAGATCCCTCTGCTCCTCCACCTTACTAAGAACCCTACCGTTAACCATGTATTCCTCATTCTTATTTGTCCTTCCAAAATGGGCAACCTCACACTTAGCAGGGTTGATCTCCATCTGCCACTGCTCAGCCCAGCTCTGCATCATATCTAAGTCCCTTTGCAGCCGATAACAGCCTTCCTCACTATCCACAACTCCACCAATCTTCGTATCATCTGCAAATTTACTGACCCACCCTTCAACTCCCTCTTACAATTATTAATAAAAATTACAAACAGCAGAGGACCAAGAACTGATCCCTGCGGAGCTCCACTTGTAACTGGGCTCCAGGCTGAATATTTACCATCTACCATCACTCTCTGACTTCGACCGGTTAGCTAGTTTTCTATCCAACTGGCCAAGTTTCCCTCTATCCCATGCCTCCTGACTTTCCGCATAAGTCTACCATGGGGAAGCTTATCAAATGCCTTACTAAAATCCATGTATACTACATCCACTGCTCTACCCTCATCCACATGCTTGGTCACCTCCTCAAAGAATTCAATATGACTCGTAAGACAAGACCGACCCTTCACAAATCCGTGCTGGCTGTCCCTAATCAAGCAGTGTCTTTCCAGATACTCATAAATCCTATCCCTCAGTACCCTTTCCATTACTTTGCCTATCACAGAAGTAAGACTAACTGGCCTTTAATTCCCGGGGTTATCCCTATTCCCTTTTTTGAAAAGGGGCACAACATTCGCCACTCTCCAGTTCGCTGGTACCACCCCCTTTGAGAGTGTAGACGAAAAGGTCATTGTCAACAGCTCTTCAATTTCCTCTCTTGCTTCCCACATAATCCCCGGATATATCCCGTCAGGCCCCAGAGGGCTTGTCCATCCTCAAGTTATTCAAAATGTCCAACACATCTTCCTTCCTAACAAGTATCTCCTCTAGCTTACCAGTCCGTTTCAAACTCTCCTCTTCAAGAATACGGTCCCTCTCGTTTGTAAATAAAGAAGAAAAGTACTCATTCAAGACCTCTCCTATCCCTTCCGACTCAATACACAGTCTCCCACTACTGTCCTTGATCGGACCTACCCTAGTTCTCGTCATTCTCATGTTTCTCACATATGCATAAAATGCCTTGGGGTTATCCTTGATCCTATCTGCCAAAAATGTTTCATGCCCTCTCTTAGCTCTCCTCTTTGTAATTTTTATTAATGACTTGATTGAGGAAATTGAAAGATAGGTTAGCAAGTTTGCAGGCGACACAAATGTTGGAGGGGTCGTTGACAGTATAGAGGACTGTTGTAGGCTGCAGCGTGACATTGACAGGATGCAGAGATGAGCTGAGAGGTAGCAGATGGATTTCAACCTGGATAAATGTGAAGTGATGGATTTTGGAAGGTCAACTTGAAAGTTGAGTACAGGATTAAAGACAGGATTCTTCGCAGTGTGGAGGAGGAAAGCGGGATCTTGGTGTGCAGGTACATAGATCCCTTAAAATTGCCACCCAAGTGGACAGGGTTGTCAAGAAAGCGTTTGGTGTTTTGGCTTTCATGAACAGGGGGATTGAGTTTAAGAGTAGTGAGATCTTGTTGCAGCTCGATAAAACTTTGGTTAGACCGCACTTGGAACATTGCGTCCAGTTCTGGTCGCCCTATTATAGGAAAGATGTGGATGCTTTGGAGAGGGTTCAGAGTAGGTTTACCAGGATGCTGCCTGGAATGGAGGGCTTATCTAACGAAGAGAGGTTGACTGAGCTCGTACTGTTTTCATTGGAAAAAAGAAGGAAGAGAGGGGACCTAATTGAGGTGTACAAGATAATGAGAAGCATAGATAGCGTTGATAGCCAGAGACTATGTCCCAGGGCAGAAATCGTTAACACGAGGTGTCATAGTTTTAAACTGTTTGGCGGAAAGTATCGAGGGAATGTCAGAGGCGGGTTCTTTACACAGAGAGTTGTGAGAGCATGGAATGCGTTGCCAGCAGCAGTTGCGGAAGCAAGTTCATTGGGAATATTTAAGAAATTGCTGGACATGCATATGGTCACAGACATTTGAGGGTTCATACATTAGGTTAACCTTACATGAGGATCAATGGTCGGCACAACATCGTGAGCTGAAGGGCCTGTTCTGTGCTGTACTGTTCTATGTTCTATGTTCTATGAAGTGCATCTGTACCTTTCGACCATCTGCACTCTGAACTGATAGATAGCGCTCACTCAATACCTTAGAAAACACCCCCTCAGTATGTTTATCCCCAAAGCAACACAACAGAACATTCATGCCCTCAACACCTCAAAAAGCAAACCTGTTACCCCCTTGGACCGTGTTCATCCCCAAACCTGTTCTCACTGTGATGACCCACAGCCATTCCCAATATTGGAGCCCAGGGCCCAGAACGTTATTTGGGTCTCTGGATTGATCATAGAATCCAGAAGATGTGGAAGCAAGCCATTCGTCCTATCAGGTTCACACGGACCCTCGGCAGAGCATCCCACCTACCTTCTCTATTCCTGGATCCTTTCATTTCCTCTGGCTAATCCACTTGGCCTGCACAACTTTGGACAGTGGGAAGGAACTGGAGCACCCAGAGGCTGACGCGGGGGGAATGTGCCAACTCCACACGGACAGTCGCCCGAAGCTGAAATCGAACCCGGGTGGGGTGAGGCAACACGGAACCCCCGTGACAATCCCACCATCTCCTCCCCGTTGATGACAGTTTGATGTCGATACCCGGGGAGTATCTAACTTGTCTAGCGTTTATTTAAGAAAGATTAGGGAAAAGGGCAATGCCTGCAAGAGCTCAAGATGCTTGATCTCCTTCGAAGAAATATTTATACCAGTTTCAAAAAGAGACTTTATTCACAAAAAATAACTTTAAGTGCAAACATAGTCACTGAAGTTCTGTTCTGTACAGTCATTACAACAAGTCTTTGCCATGACATATATACTCCCCTTGGCTGATTAACTGAAATGTTAGGTCTGAGCTGTTCCTTCTGAATTAATATCACAAAGTTAAATTGATAAGGATCTTTGTGAAGTGCCTGTGTTCTGTATCTGTTCCCCCATGTACCCCACCCTCCGAATACAATACCTTACACAGCCTTAATCCTGTTTGTTAACTTCCAGCAGAAGCAGCCTCAGTGCTTTGAACACAAACTGAATTACTCAGTGACGCTTGGATCAGGTCAGATAAAATTCGCAAGCAAACAGATGGCTAGGGAAATTCAGCAGATCAGGCAGCAACGGTGAAAAGAGTGAGAATAATTCGCATTTCAAGTGACCCTTCCTCAAAACGGTCTGTTCTGAAGGAACGTTCCCGCAGAAATCATTGGATTGAAAGGTGAACTCTGTTCTTTCTTCCTCTCCCTTCAGAGATGCTGCCAGACAAGCTTAGCTTCTTCAGCAATCTCTGTATTGATGTTTCATGTCTCCAGCGCGGCCGTACATATTGATTTTAGTGTTGAATTCTCAAGTTTGCTCTATTAAAGGGATTGAATTCCTCCCCCATAAAGGGGGATGACGGGGACAGTTACCTCAGCTAACAGGATCGTGATGCCAACATTGTTGGCTCAATCTCTATCATGGAGGAGAAAGTGAGGACTGCAGATGCTGTAGAGAAGAGCTGAAAAATGTGATGCTGGAAAAGCGCAGCAGGTCAGGCAGCATCAAACGATCAGGAGAATCGACGTTTCGGGCATGAGTCCTTCTTCAGGAGAGAGGAAAGTGAGCCAATCAGGTAAAAGGTAGGGAGGAGCGGCTTTGGGGAGGTGAGTAGAAAATGCCATAGGTGGAAGGAAGTTAAGGTGAGGGTGATAGGCCGGAGAGAAGGTGTGGCGGATAGGTCAGGAAGAAGATTGCAGGTCAAGAAGGTGGTGCTGAGTCCGAGGGTTGGGACTGAGATAAGTTGGGGGGAGGGGAAATGAGGAAGCTGGAGAAATCTGCATTCATCCCTTGTGGTTGGAGGGTTCCTAGGCGGAAGATGAGGCGCTCTTCCTCCTGCCGTCGTGTTGCCATGGTCTGGCGATGGAGGAGGCCAAGGACCTGCATGTCCTTGGTGGAGTGGGAGGGGGAGTTAAAGTGTTCCTCCACGGGGCGGTTGGGTTGGTTGGTGCGAGTGTCCCAGATGTGTTCTTTGAAATGTTCCACAAGTAGGCGGCCTGACTCCCCAATGTAGAGGGGGCCACATCGGGAACAGCGGATGCAGTAAATGATGTGTGTGGAGGTGCAGGTGAATTTGTGGTGCATATGGAAGGATCCCTTGGGGCCTTCGTGGGAAGTGATGGGGGAGGTGTGGGGGCAAGTTTTGCATGTCTTGCAGTTGCAAGAGAAGGTGCCTAGAGTGGAGGTTGGGTTGGTGGTGTGTGGGAGCCTGACGAGGGAGTCGCGGAGGGATTGGTCTTTCTGGAACGCTGATAGTGGTGTGGAGGGAAATATATCCTTGGTGGTGGGGTCTGTTTGGAGGTAGCAGAAATGATGAAGTATGATGCGATGTATATGGAAGTTGATGGGGTGTTAGGTGAGGACCATTGAGGTTCTGTTCTGGTGGCGGTTGGGAGGGCGGGGTTCAAGTGCGGAGGAGTGGGAAGTTGAGGAGGTGCGGCGGAGAGCATCGTCGACCATGTCTGAGCGGAAATTGCGGTATTTGAAGAAGGAGGCCATCTGGGTTGTTAGGTATTGGAATTGGTCCTCCTAGGAGCAGATACGGTGGAGGCGAAGGAATTGGGAATATGGGATGGTGTTTTTACAGGGGCAGGGTGGGAGAAGGTTTAATCTAGGTAGCTGTGGGAGTCGGTCGGTTTATAGAAAATGTCCGTGTTGAGTCGCTCGCCCGAGATGGAAATGGAGAGGTCTAGGAAGGGGAGGAAGGAGTCTGAGACGATCCAGGTAAATTTGAGGTCGGTGTGGAAGGTATTAGTAAAGTGGATGAACTGTTCAACCGCCTCGTGGGAGCACGAGGCAGCGCCGATACAGTCATCGATGTAGCGGAGGAAAAGGTGGGGGTGGGGCCAGTGTAGCTGCGGAAGATAGACTGTTCCACATATCCTACGAAGAGGCAGGCATAGCTGTGGCCCATGCGGTTACCCATGCCTTCTCCTTTGGTTTGGAGGAAGTGGTTCAGAATGAGGGCCTGTTCAGTTAGTCGAAGGAGGGTATCAGTGGAAGGGTACTGGTTGGTACGGCGGGAAAGGAAGAAGTGGAGAGTTTGAGTCCTTCGTGATGGGGGATGGAGGTGTATAGGGACTGGATGGCCATGGTAAAGTTAAGGCGTTGGGGGCCGGTGAAGCGAGGGTCAGTACTACGGGAGCACTGTACTGTCAGATGGTCAGTACTGCTGGAGCGCTGCACTGTGAGAGGGTCAGCACTCAGGGAGTGCTCCACTGTGAGAGGGTCAGTACTGAGGGAGTGCTGCACTGTCAGAATGACAGTACTGAGGGAGTCCTCCACTGTCAGAGGGTCAGTAGAGAGGGAGTGCTGCACTGTCAGACGGTCAGTACTGCAGGAGTGCTGCACTGTAGAAATGGCAATACAAAGACAATGCTGCAGAGTCAGAGTGTCAGTACTGAGGGACTGCTGTGGCGTCAGAGGCTCACTTCTGATGGAGTGCTGGACTGTCAAAGGATCAGTGTTGAGGCAGTGCTGCACTGTCAGAGTGTCAGCACTGAGGGAGTGCTGCAGAGTCAGAGGGTCAGTATTGTGGGAATGCTGTGGTGTTAGAGGCTCACTTCTGAGGGAGTGATGCAGAGTGAAAGGATCAGTGATGAGGGAGTGCTGCACTGTCGGAGGGTCAGTACAGAGTGATCGCTGCACTGTCTGGGGCGCAGGACCAAGGGAGTGCTGCAATGCCACATTGTCAGCATAGAAGGAGTGCTGCACCGTCAGAGAGTCAGTACTGAGGCAGTGTTGCACTGTGAAAATGTCACTACAAAGACAGTGCTGCAGAGTCAGAGTGTCAGTAATGAGGGAATGCTGTGGCATCAGACGCTCACTTCTGAGGGACAGCTGGACTGTCAAACGATCAGTGCTGAGGGAGTGCTGCACTGTCAGAGGGTCAGTACTGAGGGAGTTCTGCACTGTCAGAGGGTCACTACTGAGGGAGTGCTGCACTGTCAGAGGATCAGTACTGAGGATGTACAGCAATGTCAGAGGATCAGTACTGAGGATGTACCGCATTGTCAGAGGGTCAGTACTGAGGGAGTGCTCCACTGTCGGAGGATCAGCACTGAGGGAGTGCTGCACTGCCAGATGGTCAGTACTGAGGGATTGCCGGACTGTCAGATGGACAGTGCTGATGGAGTGCAACACTGTCAGAGAGCCAGTACTGAGGGAGTGCTGCACTGTGAAAGGGTCAGTAAGGAGGTTGTGCCACACTGTCAGAGGGTCAGTTATGAGGGAGTGGTGCACTGTCAGAGGGCCAGTACTAAGGAAATGCTCATTCTCGGAGAGTCAGTACTGAGGTATTGCCATGCTGTCAGAGGGTCAATACTGAGGGATCACCGCACTGTTGGAAAATCAGTATTGAGAGACTGCTGCATTGCCAGAATATCTGTACTGAGAAGCGCTACACTGTCAAAGGTTTAGTACTGAGGGTGTGCGGCACTATCAGAGGATCACCACACTGTTGGAATGCCAATACTGAGGGCCTGCTTCATTGTCAGAGCATCTGTACTGAGAGGGTGCTGTACTGTCAGAGGGTCAGTACTGAGGGAGTGCCGCACTGTCAGGGGTGCAGGACCAAGGGAGTGCTGCACTGTCAGCATGTCAGTTCTGAGGGAGTGCTGAACTGTCAGTGGATCAGTATGGAGGGAGTACAGCATTGTCTGAGGGTTAGGACGGAGGAAGCACTGCAATGTCAGAGGGTCATTGCTGAGGGAGTGTTGGTCTGTCAGAGGGTCAGTATTGAGGGAGTGCCGCACTGTCAGAGGGTCAATACATAGGGAGTGCTGCACTGGCAGAGGGTCAGTTTGATGGAGGGATGCACTGCCAGAGTCAGCACTGTGGAAGTGCCACACTGTTGGAGGATAAGTACTGTGGAAATGCTGCATTGTCAGAGGGTCATTACTGAGGGAGCGCAGCACTGTCAGAGGGTCACTACTGAAGGAGTGCTGCGCTGTCATGGGGTCAGTAATGAAGGATTGCAGCAATGTCAGAGGGTCAATATGGGAGCAGTGCTGCACTGTCAGAAGGTCAGAACTGAAGGAGCTCTGCATTGTCAGAAGGTCAGTACTGAGGGAGTGCCACATTGTCAGAGGGTCAGTACTGAGTGAGTGCTGCACTGTCAGAAGGTCAGAACTGAAGGAGCTCTGCATTGTCAGAAGGTCAGTACTGAGGGAGTGCCACATTGTCAGAGGGTCAGTACTGAGGGAGTGCCACATTGTCAGAGGGTCAGTACTGAGGCAGCGCTGCACTGTTAGCGCATCAGTCTGGGGGATACCTGCATTGTAAGAGAGTCAGTACTGAGTGAGTGCCACACTATCAAATGTGCTGAATGGCCTAATTTCTGCTCCCATGTCTTGTGGCCTAAGAGGATTACCTGAAATTGTTCCGTACATTTCTGCCTCTGCTTCCTACATCCCCTGCTCAGCAATGATTCCCACGTCCAGATTCCAGATTCAAACAGACCGTCTTAATTTGGTTATTGAAGCTGAAGAGGTTCCACCCTCTTTCCCCAGGGATCGAGTTTTCGTTTTGCATCACTGACCTGCCAGTTCAAAGGGATATTATCATGCTGCAGGGCTGAGGTTTATTCCTCAGCGTCCATGTGCTCATCCAAAATGAATCCCACTGCCCCACACTCAGCACTGTCGTGTGTTCCTTATTTCTGAGCTTCCCAATGCTAATCCACATCCAGAATGACATCCCACACTCTTCCAAATCGTATAGCAGGTTAATTGCTTGGGAGAGAGGAGTGCTAAGAGAGGAAATACAAATCTGAAAGGACTTTACTGTGACATTAAGGGTGAATTGATAATGAGAGAAAGAGTAGGTTGTGGAACACAAGTGAGAATTTGTGCATGGACCCAGAGGCTATAGTGAATGGATGCATTTTGTCAGCGCTCATTGGGACAGGGTTGGTATGAAATCGTGGAGATGCTCTGTGATACAATTAAATGAATTAGCATATATATAACGAGAGATGGTTCTGAGTGGTCTGGACTTCTTAAAACTCAGCAAATCTCCAAAGACGGTGGAAATGAATCTCAGTTTACCGAATGAGGTGATGGAGGAAGGAGCAGGGACACTTGCAAACATTTTCAAATCCCCTCTGGCCACAGGAGAGGTGTCGTCGGACTGACCATGTGGTACTGTCATTCAAGAAGGAACATGGGATATACCAGGCAGCTACAGGCCAGTCAGGCTAATACAGTGGGTGGGGCATTTGTTGGAAGCAATTTTGGGAGATAGAATTAATCAGTATTTAAAGAGACTGGAGTTCATGAAGAACAGTCAGAATGGTTGTGTTAAAGGGAGGTCAGGTCTGACCAATGGGATTGCACTTTGTAAGGAAGTGGCCAGGTGTGTAAATAAGGGCAATACTTTCCTGTCGTCTGCTTGGAGGTCAGTAAGGCATTTATCAGGATCCATACTGGAAACTGATAGTGAACATAAAAACTCAAGATCCGAGGAATTTGGCGCAGAATGCTGAGTGGCAAGAAGCAGACAGTGATGGCCCAATTAGAAATCTCTGTCAGTTCATGTCTCACTATTGGGGTCTTGCTGATGCGGTTGATAGAAAAGATTTAGATTTGAATAGTGGATGGTTAATCAGTGGGTTCATGAATAATATAAAGATTGGTGAGGTGATAAATACTGAGGAGGATAGCCTTAGGTTACAGAAGGATGGAGATGGCCTTCTCAGATGCATCGATCAGTGGCAACGGGTGAGGTGCCTGAAGACTGGAGGGTGATTAATGATGGGCCATTATTGAAGTAAGGCTGCAAGGAACAGCCATTGAACTATGGAGCTGTGAGCCTGGTGGTAGTGGTGGGTAAGCTGTTGGTGGGCATTCTGAGAGACAATTTACATGCATTTGGAAAAGCAAGAATTGATTAGGGATGGTCAGCTTGGCTTTGTTTGTGAAAATGATGTGTCCAACTTGATACAGCTTTTGAAGGGATGACCAAGGAGACATATAAGAAGGTTTCACATGGGAGATTGCTCAATAAAAGGTTAGATGACATGCCATCCAAGGAGAGAGCACAGCACGGTGCCCCAGTGGTTTGATTCTAACTCCCGGTGACTGTCTGTGTGGAGTTTACACATTATCTCTGTATCTGTGCGGGTTCCCTCCGGGTGCTCCAGTTCCCTCCCACCGCCCAAAGCTGCCATGGGAAATGCAGCATTACAGGGATAGAGGAGAGGATGTGAGTCTGGGTGCGATGTTGTTCAGACAGTCAGGGTGGAGTCAATGGACGGAATGGCTTGGTTCTACACTGTAGGAATTCTAAAATTAATCCAGAGAGACAAGTCATGTTCTGGGGACCTGGGCACCAATCCTGGACAGGGGTGGATGTGGGTCCTTACAGTCTGAAGGGGTTTGAACACAATCTGAGGGGGGAGCTGAGCTGAGCCCTGAGCGCTGAAATGTTGAGGATGTGAATGTTTTGTGGAGCTACTGTCTAAGGGGCTTTGGGGGGTAAACACAACAAAGTGATGCTTTCTTCGGTATTGAGGGAGCACTTTCTGAGGTATTGAGGAAGCACTTTCTGAGGTATTGAGGGAGCACTTTCTGAGGTACTGAACGAGCACATTCTGAGGTACTGAGGGAGCACTTTCTGAGGTACTGAAAGAGCACTTTCTGAGGTATTGGGGGAGCACTATCTGAGGTACTGAGGGAGCACTTCCTGAGGTATTGAGGGAGCACTTTCTGAGGTACTGAGTGAGCACATTCTGACGTACTGAGCGAGCACTTTCTGAGGTACTGTGGGAGCACTTTCTGAGGTACTGAAAAGCACTTTCTGAGGTATTGAGGGAGCACTGTCTGAGGTACTGAGAGAACACTTTCTGAGGTACTGAAAGAGCACTTTCTGAGGTATTGAGGGAGCACTTTCTCAGGTACTGAGGGAGCACATTCTGACGTACTGAGGAAGCACTATCTGAGGTACTGAGGGAAAACTATCTGAGGTACTGAGGAAGCACTTTCTGAGGTATTGATGGAGCACTCTCTGAGGTACTGAGTGTGCACTATCTGAGGTACTGAGGGAGAACTATCAAAGGTACTGAGGGAGCACTTTCTGAGTTACTGAGGGAGCACTTTCAGAGTTACTGACGGAGCACATTCTGACGTACTGAGGATTCACTATCTGAGGTACTGAGGGAAAACTGTCTGAGGTACTGAGGGAGCACTATCTGAAGTATTGAGGGAGAACTATCTGAGATATTGAGGCAGAATTATCTGAGATATTGAGGGAGGACTTTCTGAGGTATAGAGGGAGCAATTTCAGTGGCATTGAGGGAGCACTTTCTGAGGTATTGAGGGAGCACTGTCTGAGGTATTGAGGGAGAACTATCTGAGGTATTGAGGGAGCACTTTCTGAGGTACTGAGGGAGCACTTTCTGAGGTATTGAGGGAGCACTGCCTGAGGTATTGAGGACGAACTATCTCAGATATTGAGGGAGCACTTTCTTAGATATTGAGGGAGCACTGTCTGAGGTACTAAGGGAGCACTTTCTGAGGTATTGCGGGAGCACTTTCGGAGGTACTGAGGAAGCACTTTCTGAGGTATTGAGGGAGCACTGTCTGAGGTACTGAGTGTGCACTATCTGAGGTACTGAGGGAGCACATTCTGAGGTACTGAGGGAGAACTACCTAAGGTACTGAGGGAGCACTTTCTGTGATATTGAGGGAGCACTTTCGGAGGTGAGATGGAGAAATATCTGAGGTATTGCGGGAGCACTTTCTGAGGTATTGAGGGAACACTTTCAGAGGTATTGAGGGAGCACTATCTGAGGTATTGAGGGAGAACTATCTGAAATATTGAGGGAGCACTTTCTGAGGTACTGAGGGAGCACTATCTGAGGTATTGAGAGAGCACTATCTGAGATATTGAGGGAGAACTCTGAGATATTGAGGAGCACTTTCTGAGGTATTGAGGGAGTAATATCTGAGGTATTGAGGGAGCACTTGCTGAGGTATTGAGGGAGCACTTTCTGAGGTATTGATGGAGCACTTTCTGAGGTACTGAGGAAGAACTTTCTGTAGTGCTGAGGAAGCACTTTCTGAGCTATTGAGGGAGCACTGTCTGAGGTATTGAGGGAGAACTATCTGAGGTACTGAGAGAACACTTTCTGAGGTACTGAGAGAGCACTTTCTGAGGTATTGGGGGAGCACTGTCTGAGGTACTGAGGGAGCACTTCCTGAGGTATTGAGGGAGCACTTTCTGAGGTACTGAGTGAGCACATTCTGACGTACTGAGCGAGCACTTTCTGAGGTACTGTGGGAGCATTTTCTGAGGTACTGAAAAACACTTTCTGAGGTATTGAGGGAGCACTGTCTGAGGTACTGAGAGAACACTTTCTGAGGTACTGAAAGAGCACTTTCTGAGGTATTGGGGGTGCACTGTCTGAGGTATTGAGGGAGCACTTTCTCAGGTACTGAGGGAGCACATTCTGACGTACTGAGGAAGCACTATCTGAGGTACTGAGGGAAAACTATCTGAGGTACTGAGGAAGCACTTTCTGAGGTATTGATGGAGCACTCTCTGAGGTACTGAGGGAGAACTATCAAAGGTACTGAGGGAGCACTTTCTGAGTTACTGAGGGAGCACTTTCAGAGTTACTGAGGGAGTACATTCTGACGTACTGAGGATTCACTATCTGAGGTACTGAGGGAAAACTGTCTGAGGTACTGAGGGAGCACTATCTGAAGTATTGAGGGAGAACTATCTGAGATATTGAGGCAGAATTATCTGAGATATTGAGGGAGGACTTTCTGAGGTATAGAGGGAGCAATTTCAGTGGCATTGAGGGAGCACTTTCTGAGGTATTGAGGGAGCACTGTCTGAGGTATTGAGGGAGAACTATCTGAGGTATTGAGGGAGCACTTTCTGAGGTACTGAGGGAGCACTTTCTGAGGTATTGAGGGAGCACTGCCTGAGGTATTGAGGACGAACTATCTCAGATATTGAGGGAGCACTTTCTTAGATATTGAGGGAGCACTGTCTGAGGTACTAAGGGAGCACTTTCTGAGGTATTGCGGGAGCACTTTCGGAGGTACTGAGGAAGCACTTTCTGAGGTATTGAGGGAGCACTGTCTGAGGTACTGAGTGTGCACTATCTGAGGTACTGAGGGAGCACATTCTGAGGTACTGAGGGAGAACTACCTAAGGTACTGAGGGAGCACTTTCTGTGATATTGAGGGAGCACTTTCGGAGGTGAGATGGAGAAATATCTGAGGTATTGCGGGAGCACTTTCTGAGGTATTGAGGGAGCACTTTCAGAGGTATTGAGGGAGCACTATCTGAGGTATTGAGGGAGAACTATCTGAAATATTGAGGGAGCACTTTCTGAGGTACTGAGGGAGCACTATCTGAGGTATTGAGGGAGCACTATCTGAGATATTGAGGGAGAACTCTGAGATATTGAGGAGCACTTTCTGAGGTATTGAGGGAGTAATATCTGAGGTATTGAGGGAGCACTTGCTGAGGTATTGAGGGAGCACTTTCTGAGGTATTGATGGAGCACTTTCTGAGGTACTGAGGAAGAACTTTCTGTAGTGCTGAGGAAGCACTTTCTGAGCTATTGAGGGAGCACTGTCTGAGGTATTGAGGGAGAACTATCTGAGGTACTGAGAGAACACTTTCTGAGGTACTGAGAGAGCACTTCCTGAGGTATTGAGGGAGCACTGTCTGAGGTACTGAGGGAGCACTTCCTGAGGTATTGAGGGAGCACTTTCTGAGGTACTGAGTGTGCACTATCTGAGGTACTGAGGAAGAACTATCTAAGGTACTGAGGGAGCACTTTCTGAGGTACTGAGGGAGCACATTCTGACATACTGAGGGAGCACTATCCGAGGTACTGAGGGAAAACTATCTGAGGTACTGAAAAAGCATTATCTGAAGTTTCGAGGGAGAACTCTCTGAGATATTGAGGCCGAATTATCTGAGATATTGAGGGAGCACTTTCTGAGGTATTGAGGGAGCACTTTCAGTGGAATTGAGGGAGCACTGTCTGAGGTACTGAGGGAGCATTTTCTGACGTACTGAGGACGCACTATACGAGGTATGAGGGAAAACTATCTGAGATACTGAGGAAGCACTTTGTGAGGTACTGAGGGAGAACTATCTAAGATATTGAGGGAGCACTTTCTGAGGTACTGAGGGAACACCTTCTGAGGTATTGAGGGAGCACTTTCTGAGGTACTGAGGGAGCACTTTCTGAGGTATTGCTGGAGCAATTTCAGAGGTATTGAGGGAGCACTGTCTGAGGTATTGAGGGAACACTTTCTGAGGTACTGAGGAAGCACTTTCTGAGGTACTGAGGGAGCACTTTCTGATGTATTGAGGGAGCACTATCTGAGGAATTGAGGGAGCATTATCTGAGGTACTGAGGGTGAACTATGTGAGCTATTGCAGGGGCACTTTCTGAGGTATTGAGGGAGAACTTTCTGAGGTACTGAGGGAGCACTGTCTGAGGTACTGAGGGAGCACTATCTGAGGTACTGAGGGAGCACTATCTGAAGTATTGCAGGAACACTATTTGAGCTATTGAGGGAGAACTGTCTGAGATATTGAGGGTGAACTATCTGAGATATTGAGGGAGCAACCTTTGCGGTACTGAGGGAGCATTTTCTGCGGTATTGAGGGAGCACTTTCTGAGGTCCTGAGGGAGCACTTTCTGAGATATTGAGGGAGCATTATCTGAGGTATTGAGGGAGCACTATCTGAGGTACTGAGTGAGAAGTGTCTGAGCTACTGAGGGAGCACTATCTGAAGTATTGCAGGAACACTATTTGAGCTATTGAGGGAGAACTGTCTGAGATATTGAGGGTGAACTATCTGAGATATTGAGGGAGCAACCTTTGCGGTACTGAGGGAGCATTTTCTGCGGTATTGAGGGAGCACTTTCTGAGGTCCTGAGGGAGCACTTTCTGAGATATTGAGGGAGCATTATCTGAGGTACTGAGGGAGCACTATCTGAGGTACTGAGGGAGCACTATCTGAAGTATTGCAGGAACACTATTTGAGCTATTGAGGGAGAACTGTCTGAGATATTGAGGGTGAACTATCTGAGATATTGAGGGAGCAACCTTTGCGGTACTGAGGGAGCATTTTCTGCGGTATTGAGGGAGCACTTTCTGAGGTCCTGAGGGAGCACTTTCTGAGATATTGAGGGAGCATTATCTGAGGTATTGAGGGAGCACTATCTGAGGTACTGAGTGAGAAGTGTCTGAGCTACTGAGGGAGCACTTTCTAAGGTATTGAGGGAGCACATTCTGAGGTATTGAGGGTGCACTATCTGAGGTACTGAGTGAGAAGTGTCTGAGCTACTGAGGGAGCATTTTCTGAGGTATTGATGGAGCACTATCTGAGGTACTGAGTGAGAAGTTTCTGAGCTACTGAGGGAGCACTTTCTAAGGTATTGAGGGAGCACATTCTGAGGTATTGAGGGTGCACTTTCTGAGGTACTGAGGGAGAAGTATTTGAGGTACTGAGGGAGCATTTTCTGAGGTATTGATGGAGCACTATCTGAGGTACTGAGTGAGAAGTTTCTGAGCTACTGAGGGAGCACTTTCTAAGGTATTGAGGGAGCACTTTCTGAGGTATTGAGGGTGCACTTTCTGAGGTACTGAGGGAGCACTTTCTGAGGTATTGAGGGAGCACTTTCGGAGGTACTGAGGGAGCACTTTCTGAGGTATTGAGGGAGCACTTTCTGAGGTATTGAGGGAGCAGTATCTGAGGTATTGAGGCAGCAATTTCTGTGGTGTTGAGTGTGCACTTTCTGAGATATTGAGGAAGCACTATCTGAGGTATTGAGGGAGCATTTCTGAGGTATTGAGGGAGCACTTTCTGAGGTATTGATGGAGCACTTTCTGAGGTATTGAGGGAGCACTTGCTGAGGTACTGAGGGAGAACTCTCTGGCGGTACAGAGTGCAGAGGGTAGCAAGGAACAGTTGCAATTCCCCGAGGCACTCCGGTGTTGTAATTTGAAATGGAAGCCACTCCCCATTTCAGCAGATTCAGATCATTTTAAACAATCAGTGAAAACTAACAGCAGCATGTGTCTGAAACATGGTTTGGGGGAAAACTCTCATCAATCTCTTTGCACTTGTTGCTTGGAGACGTTTTAGAAAAGCAGGCACCCAAACAGCCGAATGCTGTCGATGCAAGAGTTGGTGCACAGGAAGATCCAACAAGTCTCTGTAGCCGCTGTCTGTCCCCCTGGAGCAGTCATCATGTGAGATCATGGCTCAGTCCTCGGAGAAATCATTTCTCCAGCAATACCTCAACCATGCCTTTACAGCTGTGTGTGTGTGTGCGTGTGTGTGTGTGTGAGAGGGAGCGAGAGAGAGGGAGAGACAGAGAGAGAGAGAGAGACTGCCCGTGTTTGTGTGTGTGAAAGAGTGGATGCATGTGTATCTCTGTGTGTCTGTATATGTGCGTGAGAGAGAAAGTGCATGTGCATGTGAGAGTGTGTGGCTGTGTGTGTGTTTGAGGATGTGTCTGTCTCTGTGTGCATGTGTGTGAGTGAGAGTGTGTGTGAGAGAGTGTGTATGTGTGTGAGAGAGAGTGTGTCTGTGTGTGTGTATGTGTGTGTGTGAGTGTCGCTGTGTGTGTGAGAGAATGTGTCTGTGTGTCTATGTGTTTGTGTGTCTGTGTGTCTATATGTGTATGTGTCTGTGTGTGTGTATGACAGTGTGTCTTGTGTGAGAAAGAGTGTGTATGTGTGTGAGAGAGAGTGTGTGTCTGTGTGCATGTGTGTGTGAGAGTGAGTGTATCTGTGTGTGAGTGTGTGTCAGTGTGTGTGAGAGAGAGTGTGGGTGTCCGTGTGTGTGTTTGAGAGAGTGTGTATATGCATATTTGAGAGAGCGTTTGTCTGCGTGTGTATGTGTGTATGAGAGAGAGTAACTGTGCGTTTATGTGTGTGTGTGAGTGTGTCTGTGTGTGCTTGAGGGAGCGTGTGTATGTGTGAGAGAGAGTGTGTAACTGTGTTTATGTGTGTGCTTGAGGGATCGTGTGTCTATGTGTATGTGTGTGAGAGAGAATGTCTTTGTGCGTGAGAGACAGAGAGTGTGTGTGTGAGAGAGAGTGTCTGAGTGTATGAGAGACCGAGTGTGTGTGTGTGTGAGAGAGAGTGTCTGTGTGCGTGAGAGTGATTGGGTGTGTGAGAGAATGAGAGTGTGTGTGAATGAGAGAGAGTGTGTGTATGTGTGTGTGTGAGAGAGTGTGTCTGTATGAGAGAGAGTGTGTCTGCGTGTATGTGTGAGAGTGTGTGTCTGTGTGTGTATTTGAGGGAGCGTATGTGCGTGTATGTGTGTGAGCGATATAGTGTGTGCTTGTGTGTGTATGTGTGTGAGAGAGTTGTGCCTGTGTGTATGTGTGTGTGAGTGTGTCTGTGTTTGTGTTTGATGGAGCGTGTGCCTGTGTGTGTGAGAGAGCCTGTGTGTGGCGGGGTCCTTTGTGTATGTGTGTGTGAGAATGTGTCTATGTGTGTTTGAGGGAGTGTGTGTGTGTATGTAAACTAGCCAATCTTATTGGGTGCTCATGAATATAAAATCCAGCTGCTGTTTCAGGTGAATTGGTCCTTGTGTCTCCAAAGACACAAAATCTGTCAGGGTGGCTTAACTGGGGAAAGAGAGTGCTGTTCATTCCCCTGGGGATTTATCCAGTAAACCTTCCCCACATACTAACATCCCACTGGCAATGCAGTGACCAGTCCTGCACAAAGTGCCCCAGGTACAAACCAATGTAATGTCACCATAGCCTTACCAGAGCATGGGACAGCTCCTCATGAGAGAGCGGTGTCTGGTGGTGTTTTAATCAGAGGGTCACCATGGCCCGGCTGAGGGGAAAGGTTGGGAAGGAGAGTCCTTCAGGGTAAGCCCAGCTGGTGTGGGAATTGAACACACGCTGTTGGTTTTACTCTGCATTATAAAACAACTGTCCAGCCAACTGAGCTAACTGACTTCTTTCCAGGGGCATCCTCTGTATAACCCAATCATAGCCAGCCTGCACCTCAATAGGAGCCAGGAGCAAGGCCATTCGGCCCCACCCTAACCCAGAAGGGAGTGCACGGGAAGCTGATGAATGAAACAAGCCCCTCCCACGTGGCCTTCTGAAATGGAGCTGGAGGACAGAGTACACCTGGCCTGCTGTTTGCTGCCCCGAGAGTGGCCTGCTCCACCTTACAGTGAGAGACTGAGGGGAACCTCAAGGAGATTTCACTTCTCACTGAGAGGCTGCAACTCCAATCCAAATCAGGCTGGTTCCCTCCGAGACTCACGGAAGAGGGCAGCACTCTACAGATCAGGCCCTTGTGTCGCATAACCTCCAGTGTGGGGGCCAAGAGCTGGGAGGTACTGTGAAGAACATAAGACCATCCGAAATAGGAATAGGAGGTAACCATTCAGCCCCTCGAGCCTGCTCTGGTATTCAATAGAATAGTGGATGATTCAACATTCGATTTGGGAGCTGAAACTAGGACAATACAGAGACAGAGAATCAAATTATTCTGCCATGAGGAATCATCAGACGAAAGCACACACGCACACGGACGGACACACACACACACACACAGACACACATAGACACACACACACAGACACACACACACAGGCACATACACACACACACAGACACGCACACACACACAGACACACACATACACAGGCACACACACACAGAAACACACAGACACACACACACAGACACACACAGACTCGCAGACACACACAGACACACACAGACACACACAGACACGCGCGCACACACACACACACAAACACGCACAGTGGGATTCAGGCCGTGTGTGGGAACGGGGAGAGACAAAGGAGCAAAATGCTAGAGAGGGATCTGATCCCACAGATTTCACTGCTTCCCTCTCTCTCTGCGGCTCTCATGTCTATTTTTGTGTTTCCAGTTCTCTCTCCCACATCTTTCCTTCAATCCCTATCTCTCAACATCTTTCACATCTCTGTCCTGTTTCTATTTCCCAGTAGACTCCCTTCCTCCTTTGTCACCTTACCAGGTTTTTCAGTAATGCTTAATCATTCAGGCTTTCACAAAACTAACACCTTGCTCATCTCTCTCTGCATCTGTTTCTCAGCTCTGTGGGATCTTGCTATTCCTGCCTGTACATCATTGTAGCCACATCACAGCCCCCACCACTACACGACTCTCTCAGCTCTATGTCTCTGCTGCTGCAGCTCCTCTCTCTCTCTCTGTCCTATATCTCTCCCTGGGATTTCCGTCTTGCTGTCTGCCTGAACTTCTCTCCCTGTCTTTCTCTCCCCGTTTTCGCCTTGTATCTGTCTGACATTGTATTTCTCTTCCTGGAGTTTCACTCTCTCTCTCTCTCTCTGTCTGTGGCCTGCTCTCTCTCTCAGTTCTTCTCACTTCCTCTCCCCCTTCCCCCCCCGCCTGTCTTTGTCTTGTTCTCTCCCTCCCTTTCGTTGTCTGTCCGTCCATCTCTCTTTCTCTCCTGTAGTTTCTCTCCCTATTTCTCCCTGGACCCCTCTGCTCTGTCCCAGTGACTGGGGAAGGGGCATTGGGAAGAGTTTGCCTCAGTGCCTGGTCTCTCCCAGGATTTACCCCGACTGTGGGGAGGGGGTGAATGGAAGGAACATTAAGTACTTTTCTGAGTGCGTTTGAAAAAGAGAGAAAGAGAAAGAGAAAGGGAGAGTGACAAAAAGAGAGAGAGACATGGAGAGAATGGAGGTAGAGAAAGTGGAGAGAGAGAAATGGGCAGTAAGAGTCAGGGAGGTGGAGTGAGAAAAAGGACAGAGTGAGAGAGACAGGGAGAGAGAGAGAGTGAGAAGGACATATATGGAGGGAGAAGGATAGTGTGTGTACTTGGCGATGGTTTTAGAGTGGGATCTTGCTGTGCATTACAGCAGTCAGTCAAAAGGCGAGTTAGACTCTGCACTATGTCCTCCAGCCCAGGGGCTGTAAGTCTGCATGGGAAGGGGGAGGGTGGGAGACACGGAGGGAATGGGACAGCCAGAGACAGGGGAGGGTTTGATGGGGTTTTGGGGTTGGTGGAGAAAGGAGGGACTGTTGTCATAGAGAGATGAAGGGAGGGATAGCATGTGATGCAAAGTCTGAGACAGGGTGGAGAAGAGGTCTCCACACGAAGGATAGTCAATGAGGCCATTCAGGGGCCAATCCTGAGGATCCTGAACCGCACCAGGATCATTTAATGATGGAAGGGGCATAATGGGCAGAAAGGACTCCATCTGTGATGCAAACCTTCTGTAATTCTCGGACTGGGATCTTGCTGTACATTAAAACAGTCACAGGCCAGTCAGTTAACCCAGACTCATTTACCGGTGTGAGAAAGTGAGGACTGCAGATGTTGGAGAGTCAGAGTTACAAAGTGTGGAGCTGGAGAAGCACAGCAGGTCAGCCAGGAGAGTCAATGGTTCAGGCTTGACCTGCTGGGCTTTTCCAGCTCCACACGTTTCCACTCAACTCCCTCTGCCCCAGGGAATGGGCTCACAGAAATGTTGGTGGGGGAGCAAAATATTTAAGGGGGGGGGCACAGTTGGTGAGGTAGGTATTTGGGAGGAAAGATATTTGGGGAAGGGAATAAATTTGGGAGGAGAGTGAAAATGCGGGGCAAAATATTTTTAGGGGATTCAAAATTAGGTGAGCACTTTCAGGTCTGAAATAAAGAAAAAGAGAAAGGGAGGGTGAGAAAAAGAGAGAGAGGTAGAGAGAGTGGGGATGGAGAAGGGGATGAGAGAAAGATGGGGCAGTGAGACGGAGGGTGTGAGAGAAAGGCAGATTGAGAGAAAGAGACAGACAGGGAGAGAGAAGGACAAAGAGAGAAGGGGAAGTCAGACTGAGAGAAACAGGCGTTGAAGCATGGACAGACTGAAGGGGTGACACTCAGTATTCCAGTTGGTTCCAGCTCCCTCTCTCTCAATGGTTTTTCACACTCCCTCTCTCCCATGCTCCTGAGGTTTCCTTCAGCTTGTCTCGCTCCATCTCTCTCTCCCTCTCTCTGGATGGTGAGCTGGTCTCTGTCCCTTGCCATGTTGGTCACCTCAGAAAGCCTCCAGAAAATTCAAGAGATCAGTCTGCAGGTGATCCCTGGTTTTGTTCATTTCTGGATGGTTTCCCAGAACTTTCTATACTTCTGGCCAATTCGGAGAATCAGTTAATAGTTTGAAGTGTTGCTAATCATTTGGATGGCTTGTTCCTGTTAGTTTCTTTGTGTAGCAGGACCCGGTGCCTTCCTATCTGGGCCCTCCTTTGTTTGGTGGAGACGTTGTTAGGGATATGTCTGCCCAGGGGAACTGTTGCCTTTGACATTATGCTGATGGTATAACCATCTGGCTGCTGTCTGGCTTTTGTGGTTTGGGAGTATAACTTGTCCGATATACCCAGCATCTCTTGGCTGTCTATCTGTGTTTTAGCAAGTAGGCCGCAACATTTCACCCATTCCCCCTCCTCCACCCAGTCTTTTGAATAGAAAGAAGCTTATACAATGAATTACAAACCTAATTTTAAAAGCTGGTTATGTTTGTTGTCAGAGTAGCCTGCTGTTTGAGCGAAAGACATTTTGTACATTGGTCAAACCGATTGTCACATGGTTGATAAGTGATATCATAGAATTCCTACAGAGCAGAAACAGGCCCTTCAGCCCATCGAGTCCACAATGACCCTCTGAAGAGAATCCAACTCAGATTCATGCCCTGATGATATCCCTGAAACCCTGCATTTCCCATGGCTATTCCAGCTAACCTGAATATCCCTCGACACTACGGGCAATCTGTCAAAAATGTGCACCATTGAACAGTGGGAGAAAACCCATGCAGATGCAGGGAGAATGTACAAACACCACACAGACAGTCGCTCAGGAGTGGAATCAAACCCACTCTGGCGCTGTGAGGTAACAGTGCTAACCACTGAGCGACTGTGGCACTCCTAACTGTTTCGACAAAACATATTCCGTTCTGAGAATCCATACAGAATTGGGATGCATAGCCAACATCCAGTGAGCAGAATAAATGCAAGGGAATGAGACCTGCTCGCTCAAACTCCTGGAATTCCCTCCCTAAGGACCTTGTGGGTCCACCACCTGCAACAGTTCAAGGAGGCAGCTCACCACCAAAACCAGCTCCCGTGCAGCTACAGACAGGCAATCAATACTGGGCCCAGCCAGGAACACTCAAACGCTGCAAATGAATGAAACTAAGGTGATCACCCGGGGAGTTCATCTACCTTCCAGCCCCTGGGGGTGTGTCCAGGTATTAGTCACTATGATCGTACCCATCTGTTACAGCCTGCAATCCTAACCACCGGTATCCCGAGGTATATCAAGGTGAGTGCGGTTTGGACCACAGCCGATGTGGTCCTCTCTATCTATCACTCCTCTCTCTATCTCACCCCTCTCTCTCTCCCTCAGCGCTTCTCTCTCACACTGCTTCTCTCTCTCTCAGCCCTCTCTTACTCTCACCCCTCTCTCTGACCCTTCTCTCTCTCACCCTCTCTCTCTTACCCCTTCTCTCTCACACCCCCCCACCCCTCTCTCTCTTACCCCTCTCTCTTCTGACACCTCTCTCTCTCTGTCAGCGCTTCTCTCTCTCTCACCCCACTCTCACTCTCACCCCTCTTTCTCTCACCTCTCTCTCTTACCCCTCTCTCTTCTGACACCTCTCTCTCTCTGTCAGCGCTTCTCTCTCTCTCACCCCACTCTCACTCTCACCCCTCTTTCTCTCACCTCTCTCTCTTACCCCTCTCTCTTCTGACACCTCTCTCTCTCTCTGTCAGCGCTTCTCTCTCTCTCACCCCACTCTCACTCTCACCCCTCTTTCTCTCACCTCTCTCTCTTACCCCTCTCTCTTCTGACACCTCTCTCTCTCTGTCAGCGCTTCTCTCTCTCTCACCCCACTCTCACTCTCACCCCTCTTTCTCTCACCTCTCTCTCTTACCCCTCTCTCTTCTGACACCTCTCTCTCTCTCTGTCAGCGCTTCTCTCTCTCTCACCCCACTCTCACTCTCACCCCTCTTTCTCTCACCTCTCTCTCTTACCCCTCTCTCTTCTGACACCTCTCTCTCTCAGCGCTTCTCTCTCACACCGCTTCTCTCTCTCTCACCCCCTCTCACTCTCACCCCCTCTCTCTCACCCTCTCTCTCTCACCCCCCTTTCTCTCGCACCCCCCTCTCTCTCACCTCTCTCTCTTACCCCTCTCTCTTCTGACACCTCTCTCTCTCTGTCAGCGCTTCTCTCTCTCTCACCCCACTCTCACTCTCACCCCTCTTTCTCTCACCTCTCTCTCTTACCCCTCTCTCTTCTGACACCTCTCTCTCTCTCTGTCAGCGCTTCTCTCTCTCTCACCCCACTCTCACTCTCACCCCTCTTTCTCTCACCTCTCTCTCTTACCCCTCTCTCTTCTGACACCTCTCTCTCTCTCTGTCAGCGCTTCTCTCTCTCTCACCCCACTCTCACTCTCACCCCTCTTTCTCTCACCTCTCTCTCTTACCCCTCTCTCTTCTGACACCTCTCTCTCTCTCTGTCAGCGCTTCTCTCTCTCTCACCCCACTCTCACTCTCACCCCTCTTTCTCTCACCTCTCTCTCTTACCCCTCTCTCTTCTGACACCTCTCTCTCTCTGTCAGCGCTTCTCTCTCTCTCACCCCACTCTCACTCTCACCCCTCTTTCTCTCACCTCTCTCTCTTACCCCTCTCTCTTCTGACACCTCTCTCTCTCTCTGTCAGCGCTTCTCTCTCTCTCACCCCACTCTCACTCTCACCCCTCTTTCTCTCACCTCTCTCTCTTACCCCTCTCTCTTCTGACACCTCTCTCTCTCAGCGCTTCTCTCTCACACCGCTTCTCTCTCTCTCACCCCCTCTCACTCTCACCCCCTCTCTCTTACCCCTCTCTCTCTCACCCCCCTTTCTCTCGCACCCCCCTCTCTCTCACCTCTCTCTCTTACCCCTCTTTCTTCTCACACCTCTCTCTCTCAGCACTTCTCTCTCACATCGCTTCTCTCTCTCTCACCCCTCTCACTCACCTCTCTCTCACCCCCACTCTCTCACCCCAACTCTCTCACCCCGCTCTCTCACCGCCCGTCTCTCTCACACCCCTCTCTCACTCCCCTTTCTCTCACCCCCTGTCTTTCTCTCATCCCCTCTCTCACACCCACTCTCTCTCACTCTCTCTCTCACCGCCCCTCTCTCTCACCCACCCTCTCTCCCCTTTCTCTCACCCCCATCTCTTTTTCATCCCTTCTCTCTCACCCCCACTCTCTCTCTCACCCCTCTCACATCCCGCTCTCTCTCACTGCCCCCTCTCTCACCCCGCTCTCTCTCACTGCCCCCACTCTCACCCCCCCTCTCTCCCTCCTCTTTCTCTCACACCCCTCTCTGTCTCATCCCCTCTTTCTCACCCCCACTCCCTCTCACTCTCTCTCACACACCTCTCTCTCACCCCGCTCTCTCTCACCGCCGCTCTCTCTCATTCCCCCCTCTCTCACCACCCCCCTCTCTCAACCCCCTCTCTCACTCCCCTTTCTCTCACCCCCACTCTCTCTCTCACTCTCTCTCTCTCACTGCCCCCTCTCTCACCCCCCCTCTCTCCCTCCTCTTTCTCTCACACCCCTCTCTGTGTCTCATCCCCTCTTTCTCACCCCCACTCCCTCTCACTCTCTCTCACACACCTCTCTCTCACCCCGCTCTCTCTCACCGCCACGCTCTCTCATTCCCCCCTCTCTCACCACCCCCCTCTCTCAACCCCCTCTCTCACTCCCCTTTCTCTCACCCCCACTCTCTCTCTCTCACTCTCTCTCTCTCACTGCCCCCTCTCTCACCCCGCTCTCTCTCACACCCCTCTCTCCCTCCCCTTTCTCTCACACCCCTCTTTGTGTCTCATCCCCTCTCTCTAAGCCCCACTCTCTCTCACTCTTTCTCACACCCCTCTCTCACTCCCCCTCTCTCACACCCCCTCTTTCTCACCCCCACTCCCTCTCACTCTCACACACACCTCTCTCTCTCACCCCGCTCTCTCTCACCGCCGGTCTCTCTCACTCCCCCCCTCTCACAACCCCTCTCTCACAACCCCTCTCTCTCAACCCCCTCTCTCACTCCCCTTTCTCTCTCACTCTCTCTCTCACCCCCTCTCTCTCACCCCTCTCTCTCACCGCACCTCTCCCTCACCCGCCCCTCACTCCCCTTTCTCTCACACCCCTCTCTCTCACCCCCACTCTCTCTCACACTCTCTCTCTCACCCCTCTCTCACCCCTCTCTCTCACCACCACTCTCTCTCACTCTCTCTCTCTCACCCCTCCTCTCTCTCTCTCATCCCCTCTCTCTCACCCCCTCTCTTTCTCAGTCCCTCTCTTTACCCACTCTCTCACTGCCCCTCTCTCTCAAACCCCCACTCCCCCTATCTCACCTCCTCTCTCTCTCATCCCCCTCTCTCTCTTACCCTTCTATTTCTCTCACTCCCTCCCTCTCTCTCACCCTCTCTCTGTCTCTTTCTCATCCCCTCTCTCGCCTTCTCACTCCCTCTCTCTCTCTTACCATTTCTCTCTCAACCCCTCACCTGTGCGCTCTCACACCGCCTCTCTCTTACCCTTATCTCCCTCACTCCCTCCCTCTCTCCCACCCTCTCTCAGTCTCTGTCTCATCCCCCTCTCTCCTTCTCACTCCCTCTCTCTCTTACCCCATCTCTCTATCACCTCTCTCTCTCAGCCCTACTCTCTCTCACCCACCTCTCTCTCTCAGCCCCCCTCACCCCCCTCTCACCCAGCTCTCTCTCACACACCTCTCTCTCTCTCCCACCCCCTCACTCCTCCTCTATCTCCCCCCACCTCCCTCACCCCCCTCCCACCCCTTCTCCCACTGACATCTCCCACACACACACTCAGCCACCTCCCCCTCTCTCCCCCTCTCTCAACCTCCCTTTCTGTCACCCTCTCTCTCTCACCACTCTCACCCTCTTACCTTCTCTCCCCCTCTCTCTCCCCCTCTCTCTCCCCCCTCTCTCACCCAGCTCTCTCACTCCTCTCTCTCACCCTCTCTCTCTCACCTCTCTCTCTCACAACCCACACTCTCACGCCCTCCCTCTCTCATCCCGTCCCTCTCTCTCAAACACTCCCTCTCTCCACCTCTCTCACCCCTCTCACTCACCCCTCTCTCTTACCCCTCTCTCTCACACCCCCCTCTCTCACAGCTCCTCTCTCATCCCGTCCCTCTTCCCCCCCACTCTCATCACTCTTCTCTCACACTCGCCCTATCTCACCCTCTCTCTCAGCCCATTTCTCTCTCAGCCCCTCTCTATCTCAGCCCCTACCGCTCTCACCCACCCTCTCTTTCACCCCCTGTCTCTCTCAGCCCCCCTCTCTCTCACCCACTCTCCCTCATCCCACTCTCTCTCCTCCTCTCTATTACAGCCTCTCCCTCTCTCACACCCTTCTAACTCTCTCACCCCTTCACCCCCTCCCTCTCCCCACCACCTCTCCTCCTCTCTCCCCCTGTCTCTCTCACTCCTCTCTCACACACTCTCTTTCTCACTCCCTCTCTCTCTCACCACTTACGATCTCTCTCACCCCTCTCTCTCACCGCCCCTCTCCCTCACCCGCCCCTCACTCCCCTTTCTCTCACACCCCTCTCTCTCACCCCCACTCTCTCTCACACTCTCTCTCTCATCCCCTCTCTCTCACCCCCTCTCTTTCTCAGTCCCTCTCTTCACCCACTCTCTCACTGCCCCTCTCTCTCAAACCCTCACTCCCCCTATCTCACCTCCTCTCTCTCTCATCCCCCTCTCTCTCTTACCCTTCTATTTCTCTCACTCCCTCCCTCTCTCTCACCCTCTCTCTGTCTCTTTCTCATCCCCTCTCTCTCCTTCTCACTCCCTCTCTCTCTCTTACCCTATCTCTCTCAACCCCTCACCTGTGCGCTCTCACACCGCCTCTCTCTCTTACCCTTATCTCCCTCACTCCCTCCCTCTCTCCCACCCTCTCTCAGTCTCTGTCTCATCCCCTCTCTCTCCTTCTCACTCCCTCTCTCTCTTACCCCATCTCTCTCTCACCTCTCTCTCTCACCCCTACTCTCTCTCACCCACCTCTCTCTCTCAGCCCCCCTCACCCCCCTCTCACCCAGCTCTCTCTCACACACCTCTCTCTCTCCCACCCCCTCACACCTCCTCTATCTCCCCCAACCTCCCTCACCCCCCTCCCACCCCTTCTCCCACTGACATCTCCTACACACACACTCAGCCACCTCCCCCTCTCACCCCCTCTCTCAACCTCCCTTTCTGTCACCCTCTCTCTCTCACCACTCTCACCCTCTTACCTTCTCTCCCCCTCTCTCTCCCCCTCTCTCTCCCCCCTCTCTCACCCATCTCTCACTCCTCTCTCTCACCCTCTCTCTCTCACCTCTCTCTCTCACAACCCACACTCTCACGCCCTCCCTCTCTCATCCCGTCCCTCTCTCTCACACACTCCCTCTCTCCCCCTCTCTCACCCCTCTCACTCACCCCTCTCTCTCACCCCTCTCTCTCACACCCCCCTCTCTCACAGTTCCTCTCTCATCCCGTCCCAATTCCCCCCCACTCTCATCACTCTTCTCTCACGCTCTCCCTATCTCACCCTCTCTATCAGCCCATTTCTCTCTCAGACCCTCTCTATCTGAGCCCCTACCGCTCTCACCCACCCTCTCTTTCACCCCCTGTCTCTCTCAGCCCCCCTCTCTCTCACCCACTCTCCCTCATCCCACTCTCTCTCCTCCTCTCTATTACAGCCTCTCCCTCTCTCACACCCTTCTCACTCTCTCACCCCTTCGCCCCCTCCCTCTCTCCACCACCTCTCCTCTATCTCCCCCTGTCTCTCTCACCCCTCTCTCACACACTCTCTTTCTCACTCCCTCTCTCTCTCACCACTTACGATCTCTCTCATCCCCCTCTCTCTCACCGTCTCTCTCTCTCAGCCCCTTCTCTCTCAGCCCCTCTCTCTCTCAGCCCCTTTCTCTCTCAGCCCCTCTCTCTCACACCCCCTTTCTCTCTCACCTTGTTATCTCTCTCACCACACTCTCTCTCAACCCCTCTCTCACCTCCTCTCTCTCCACCCTGCTCTCTCAGATCTCACTCTCACCCCTCTCTCTCTGTCACCCTTCACCCTCTCTCCCCTTTACACCCTCTCTCACCCCTCTCTCTCTCTCATCCATTCACCCTATCTCCCCCGCTCACACCCTCTCTCTCTTACCCACCTCTCTGTCTCTCTCTCACACCGCTGGGCGGCACGGTGGCACAGTGGTTAGCACTGCTGCCTCACAGCGCCTGAGACCCGGGTTCAATTCCTGCCTCAGGCGACTGACTGTGTGGAGTTTGCACGTTCTCCCCGTGTCTGCGTGGGTTTCCTACGGGTGCTCCGGTTTCCTCCCACAGTCCAAAGATGTGCAGGTCAGGTGAATTGGCCATACTAAATTGCCCGTAGTGTTCGGTAAGGGGTAAATGTAGGGGTATGGGTGGGTTTCGCTTCGGCGGGTCGGTGTGGACTTGTTGGGCCGAAGGGCCTGTTTCCACACTGTAATCTAATCTAATCTAAAAATCTAATCTAATCTAATCTCTCTCCCCCGCCCTCTCACTCATCCCCTCTCTCTCTCTATTGCATGCTGTCTATCACTCCCTTTTCTCTCTCTCATTCTCCTTCACTCTTGCGCTCTGTCTCACACCCCTCCCCCTCTCTCGCGCCCTCTTTCTCTCGTTCGCCCCATTTCTCTCTCTCTTTTGACCCCTTTCTTCCTCCCTCCTCCTTGCTCTCGTTCTGTCTCTCTCTAGCGCCCACTCTCTCACCCCATCTCCCTCACACCCCTCTAACTCTCTCATCCGTTCACTCGTTCTCTCTCTGTCTCTCTCTCTCAACCCCTCATTCACTGTCTATCTCACCCCCTCTCTCACCCCTTTCTCTCTTACCCCCTCACCCGTGCTCTTTCTCACCCCTCTCTCCCTCAAAGCTCCTCTCTCTAATACCCCTCTCTCTCTTTCCCACCTCTCTCACACACCTCTCTCTCTTTCTCAATGCCTCTCTCTCACCCCCTTCCCTCTCTCACACCCGTCTGTCTCACACCCGTCTCTCTCTCCCCCCCTCTCCCCCCCTCTCTCCCAACCTCTCTCTATCTCTTTCTCATCCCCTCTCTCTCCTTCTCACTCCCTCTCTCTCACCCCTCTTTCTCACCCCCCTCATTCTCACCCTCTCTCTCTCTTCCCCTCTCTCTCCCACCCTCTCTCTCTCACTCCCATCTCCCTCTCTCAACCCATCTCTCTCTCATCCTCCCCTCTCTCTCATTCCCCATCTCTCACCAACCTCTCTATCACCTCCCCTCTCACTCTCTCACCCACCTCTCTCTCTCAGCCCCCCTCACCCCCTCTCACACACCTCTCTCTCTCCCACCCCCCTCACACCCCCTCTATCTCCCTCCCACCTCCCTCACCCCCCCTCCCAACCCCTCTCCAACCCCAATCCCCCCCACACACCCTCACCCACCTACCCCTCTCATCCCCCTCTCTCACCCCCCTCTTACACCCTCTCTCTCTCAAACCCCTCTCTCTGTCACCCCTCTCTTTCTCTCACCACTCTAACTCTCTTACTTTCTCTCCCCTCTCTCTCCCCTCTCTGTCTCCCCTCTCTCACTCCTCTCTCTCACCCTCTCTCTCACCTATCTCTCTCTCACACAACCCTCTCTCACGCCCTCCCTCTCTCATCCCGTCCCCCTCTCACTCCCTCCCACTCTCACACCCTCCCTCTCTCCCCCTCTCTCCCCCTCTCTAACCCCTCTTTCTCACCTCTCTCTCTCACACGCGTCTCTCTCATCTCCCTCTCTCATCCCGTCCCTCTTTCCCCCCCCACTCTCATCCCTCCTCTATCACACTCTCCCTATCTCAGCCCCTGTCTCTCAGCCCATCTCTCTCTCAGCCCCTCCCGTTCTCACCCACCCTCTCTTGCACTCCCTGTCTCTCTCAGCCCCTCTCCCTCACTGCCCCCTCTCTCATTCCACTCTCTCTCCCCCTTTCGATGACACAAACTCTCTCACACCCTACTAACTTTCTCTCCCTTTCACCCCCTCCCTCTGTCCACCACCTCTCCCCCTCTCTCTCCCCCTCTCTCACCCCTCTCTTTCTCACCCCTCTCTCTCTCACCCACTCTCTTTCTCACTCCCTCTCTCTCTCACCACTCACTATCTCTCTCGCCCCTCTCTCTCACTGCCTCTCTCTCTCAACCCCCTCTCTCTCAGCCCTCTCTCTCTCAGCCCCTTTCTCTCACACCCCCTTTCTCTCTCACTTTGTTATCTCTCTCACCCTCGCTCTCTCACACCTCTTCTCTTTCCACCTTGATCTCTCTCTCACCTCTCTTTCTGTCACCCTTCACCCTCTCTCCCTTTACACCCTCTCTCTCACCCTCTCTCTCTCTCTCTCTCACCCCTTCACTCTATCTCCCCCATTCACACCCTCTCTCTCTTACCCACCTCTCTGTCTCTCTCTCTCTCTCTCACCCGTCTCTCTCACCCGTCTCTCTCACACCTCCATCAGCCCTCTCTCTATCAGCCCCCTCTCTCTCCCCAGTCTCTCCCACCCTGATCTCTCTCACACACCTTCTCTCTCCCCCACTCTCACTCACCCCCTTTCTCTTTTGCACCTGCCCTCTCCCCCACCCCGATCTTTCTCATCCTCCCTCTCTCTCACCCTCTCACTCTTCTCTCTCTCTCATTCCCTCTCTCTCGCCCCCTCTCTCTCTCCAACCCCCTCTCTCCCATTCCCTCTCTCTCACCCCCTCACCTCCACTCTTTCTCTGACCCCCTCTCGTTCTTCCCCCCACTCTTTCTCACCCCTCTCTCCCTTTCTAACCCCCTCTCCCTTTTTCACCCTCTCTCTCTCACCCCCTTCTCTCTCTCACCCTCACATCCCACCCTCTCTCTCACGCCCCCATCCACTCTCTCTCTCTCTCGCCCTCTGTCTCCTCCCCCTCTCTCCACGCTCTTTCTCCCCCCTCTCTTTCCCCCTCTCTACCCTTCTCCTCCTCCCTCACACACCCTTTTCTCTCACCCCCTCTCTCTCACCCCCTCTATCTCAGCCCACTCTGTCTCTTTATCCCCCTGTCTCTTTCCCCCCCTCTGTCCCCTCTCTCTGTGTCCCCGCTCTCTCTGTCTTGTATCTGTTCCCCTTTCTCTGTCCCCCCCTCTCTCTGTCCCCCTCTCTCTGTCCCCCTCTCTCTGTCCCCATCTCTCTGTCCCCATCTCTCTGTCCCCATATCTCTGCCCCCTCTCTCTGTTCCCCTTTCTCTGGACTCCTCTCTCTGCCCCTCTCTCTCTCCCCCCTCTGTCCTCCCTCGCTCTGTCCCCCACTCCCTCCCCGCGCTCTCCCCCTCCCCTCCCACTCTCTCTCTCCGTGCCTCTCTCTCTCTGTCCCCTCTCTCATGCTCACTCTCCCCCTCCCCCTGACCCCTCTCTCTCTACTCCATCTCTCTTCCCCTTTCTCTCGATCCCACTCTCCTTCCCTCTACCTCCTCTCTCTCCACGCCTCTCTCTACCTCCTCTCTCTCTCTCCCCTCTCTCTCTCTCTTCACTAACAGTCTCCCCAAACTCTGTCACCGAATGCTGTCCCTTCTCTCTCTCTCCCTCTCTCAGCCGGTCCCTCTTTCACTCTCTCACTCGACCTCTCACTCTCCCCTTCTGTCTCTCCAGCTCGACCTCTCACCCTCACTGTCCCCCTCCCGTCTTCACCTCCCGTCTCCCGCTCTCTCCACCTCTCTCTCCCCATCTCTCTAGCACTCTCTGTCCCCCTCTCTCTACCCCCACTCTCCCGCCCTCTTCCACCTCCTCTCTCTGTCCCCATCTCACTGTACCCCTTCTCTCTAAGTACCACTCTCTCTGTTCCCCCGCTCTCTGTCCCTCTCTCTCGGACCCCTCTCGCTCTCTGTCCCCACTCTCTCTCTCTCTGCCCCCCTCTATCCATTCTCTCGCTCTCTCTGCCCCATCCCCCCTCTCTCTGTCCTCCCCTCTCTCTCTGTACCCTCTCTCTCTGTCCCTCTCTCTCTGTCCCTCCCTCTGCACCGATCTTCCCTCTGTTCCCCACCCTGTCCCCCCTCTCGAACCCCTCTTTCTGTCCCCCACTATGTCCCCCACTCTCTGTCCCCCGACTCTATGACCCCTTCTATCTCACTGCACTCTCTGTCCCCCTCTTTCTGTCCCCCTCCCTTTGTCCCCCTCTCTCTACCCCCTTTCTCTGTCCCACTCTCTGTTCTCCCTCTCTGTCCCCACTCTCTCTGTCCCCACTCTCTCTGACCCCTTCTCTCTGTGCTCGCTCTCTCTGTCCCCCCTTTCTCTCTCCACCCTCTGTCCCCCTCTTATTGCCCCGCTTTCTGCCCCCTCTCCCTGTGCACCCATTTCTCTGTCACCCCCTTTCACTGTCCCCACCTCTCTGTCCCCACTCTCTCTGTCCCCACTCTCTCTGTCCCCACTCTCTCTGTCCCCATCTCTCTGTCCCCTTCTCTCTCTGTCCCCATCTCTCTGTCTCCATCTCTCTGTCCCACACTCTCTGTCCCCACTCTCTCTGTCCCCATTCTCTCTGTCCCCACTCTCTCTGTCCCCATCTCTCTGTCCCCATCTCTCTGTCCCCACTCTCTCTGTCCCCACTCTCTCTGTCCCCATCTCTCTGTCTCCATCTCTCTGTCCCCCTCTCTCTCTGTCCCCACTCTCTCTGTCCCCATCTCTCTGTCCCCATCTCTCTGTCTCCATCTCTCTGTCCCACTCTCTCTGTCCCCACTCTCTCTGTCCCCACTCTCTCTGACCCCCTCTCTCTGTCCCCCCTCTCTCTGTCCCCCTCTCATTGCCCCGCTTTCTGCCCCCTCTCCCTGTGCACCCATTTCTCTGTCACCCCCTTTCACTGTCCCCATCTCTCTGTCCCCCCTCTCTGTCCCTCCCTCTGCACCGATCTTCCCTCTGTTCCCCACTATGTACCCCCTCTCTCCGACCCCTTCTCTCTGTCCCCCACTATGTCCCCCACTCTCTGTCCCCAGACTCTCTGACCCCTTCTATCTCCCTGCACTTTCTATCTCCCTGCCCTCTCTGTCCCCTCTCGCTGTCCCCCTCGCTTTATTCCCCTTTCTGTCCCCCCTCTCTCTGTCCCCATCTCTCTGTCCCCCTCTCTCTGTCCTCCCTCTCTCTGTCCACCGCTCTCTGTCCCCATTTCCTGTACCCCTCTATCTGCCCCCTCTTTCCGTCCCGCCGTCTCTCCCCGCGCTCTCCCCCTCCCCTCCCTCACTCTCCCACTCTCTCTCTTCCCCCTCTCTCTCCGTGCCTCTCTCTCTGCCCCCTCTCTCATGCTCCCTCTCCCCCTCCCCCTCACTCCCTCTCCCCCTCCCCCTCACTCCCTCTCTCTCTACCCTATCTCTCTTTCCCCTTTCTCTCTACCCCCACTCTCTCTCCCTCCCTCTACCTCCTCTCTCTCTCCACGCCTCTCTCTACCTCCTCTCTCTCTCTCCCCCTCTCTCTCTTCACTAACTGCCTCCCCAAACTCTGCCACCGAAAGCTGTCCCCCCTCTCTCTCTCTCTCTCAGCCGGTCCCTCTTTCACTCCCTCACTCGACCTCTCACTCTCCCCTTCTGTCTCCGCCCTCTCTCTCCACTAGTCTCTCCAGCTCTCTCTCACCCTCACTGTCCCCCTCCAGTCTTCACCTCCCGTCTCCCGCTCTCTCCACCTCTCTCTCCCCCTCTCTCTACCTCCACTCTCCCGCCCTCTTCCACCTCCTCTCTCTGTCCCCCTCTCTCTGTACCCCTTCTCTCTAAGTACCACTCTCTCTGTTCCCCCGCTCTCTGTCCCTCTCTCTCTGACCCCTCTCGCTCTCTGTCACCACTCTCTCTCTCTGTCCCCCCCCTCTATCCACTCTCTCGCTCTCTCTGCCCCATCCCCCTCTCTCTGTCCTCCCTTCTCTCTCTGCCCCCCTCTCTCTGTCCCTCCCTCTGCACCGATCTTCCCTCTGTTCCCGACCCTGTCCCCCCTCTCGACCCCCTCTTTCTGTCCCCCCACTATGTCCCCCACTCTCTGTCCCCGACTCTCTGACCCCTTCTATCTCCCTGCACTCTCTGTCCCCCTCTCTCTGTCCCCCTCCCTTTGTTCCCCCTCTCTCTACCCCCTCTCTCTGTCCCACTCTCTGTTCTCCCTCTCTGTCCCCACTCTTTCTGTCCCCACTCTCTCTGTCTCCATCTCTCTGTCTCCATCTCTCTGTCTCCATCTCTCTGTCCCACCACTCTGTCCCCCCTTTCTCTGTCCACCCTCTCTCTCTGTCCCCCTCTCATTGCCCCGCTTTCTGCCCCCTCTCCCTGTGCACCCTTTTCTCTATCACCCTCTTTCTCGGTCCCCATCTCTCTGCCCCCCCTCTCTCTCTGTCCCCCTCTCTGTCCCCAATCTCTCTGTCACCCCTCTCTCTGTCCCCTCTGTCCCCCCTCTCTGTACCCCCATCTCTGTCCCCCTCTCTCTGTCCCTCCCTCTGCACCGATCTTCCCTCTGTTCCCCACTCTGTACCCCCTCTCTCCGACCCCTTCTCTCTGTCCCCAGACTCTCTGATCCCTTCTATCTCCGTGAACTCTCTGTCCCCCGCTCTCTGTCCCCTCTCTCTGTCCCCCTCACTTTGTCCCCCTCTCTCTACGAGGAGAAAGTTTGTTGTAGGTACTGGTTGTCCTGATTGGATTTTTGATGTAGGTACTGGTTGTCCTGGTTTCTTCCTGACCTCTCCGCCCCCACCCCAGTCTGACCTATCACCCTCACCTTGACCTCGCTCCTCCTATCACATTTCCGACGCCCCTCCCCCAAGTCCCTCCTCCCTACCTTTTATCTTAGCCTGCTGGACACACTTTCCTCATTCCTGAAGAAGGGCTTATGCCTGAAACGTCGTTTCTCCTGTTCCCTGGATGCTGCCTGACCTGCTGCGCTTTTCCAGCAACACATTTTCACCCCTCTCTCTACCCCCTCTCTCTGTCCCTGTCTCTCTGTCCCCCCTCTCTCTGTCCCCCACTCTGTGTCCCCCACTCTCTGTCCCCATTTTCTGTACCCCTCTATCTGTCCTCTCTATCTACGTGGATACAGGAATGGTGCAGGAGGGAGGGAATCCGGCATTTGGATAACTGGGATTCTTTCTGGGGAAGGTGGGACCTCTATAAACAGGATGGTCTGCACCTGAACCTGAGGGGCACCAGTATCCTTTGTGGGAGGTTTACTCGTGCTCTTGGGGGGGATTAAACTAACTCTTCAGGGGCATGGGAACCCAGACTGTAGCTTCAGGGTGCAGGACCTGGAGTGTAGGGAGGTTAGGAACATGGCATCAATTTCAAAGGAGGGTGTCTGTAAACAGTAAAGTGGCTTGAAGTGTGTATACTTCAATGCAAGAAGTATACAAAATAAGGTAGGTGAACTTGCAGCGTGGGTTGGTATCTGGGACTTCGATGTTGTGGCTATTACGGAGACATGGGTAGAACAGGGACAGGATTGGCTCTTGCATGTCCCAGGGTTTAAATGTTTTAGTAGGGTCAGAGGTGGGGGTAAAAGAGGGGGAGGTGTGGCATTGCTTGTCAAAGATAGTATTACAGCTGTGGAAAGGACGATGGATGAAGACTCGCCATCTGAGGTAGTTTGGGATTAGGTTAGGAATAGGAAAGGTGAGGTCACCCTGTTAGGAGTTTTTTACAGGCCTCCCAATAGTCCTAGAAACGTAGAAGAAAGGATTGCGAGGATGATTCAAGAGAAGAGTGAAAGTAATAGGGTGGTTGTTATGGGGGACTTTAACTTTCCAGATATTGATTGGGAAAGCTATAGCTCAAGTTCATTAGATGGGTCAGTGTTTGTCCAATGTGTGCAGGAGGGTTTCCTGACACAATATGTAGACAGGCCAACAAGAGGTGAGGCCATACTGGATATGGTTCTGGGTAATGAACCAGGCCAGGTGTTAGAATTAGAGGTAGGTGAGCACTTTGGGGGCAGTGACCACAATTCGGTGACTTTTACTCTCGTGATGGAGAGGGATAACTGGGGGCAGGGAAATTATGATGCGGTTAGGCATGACTTCGGATGTGTGGTTTGGAAAAGTAAGCTTCAAGGCAAGGGCGTAATTGATATGTGGAGCTTGTTCAAGGAGCAACTATTGAGTGTCCTTGATAAGTATGTACCTGTCAGGCAGGGAGGAAAGGGTCGTGTGAGGGAGCCGTGGTTTAGAACATAGAACATAGAACATAGAAGAATACAGCGCAGTACAGGCCCTTGGGCCCTCGATGTTGCGCCGATCCAAGCCCACCTAAACTACACTAACCCACTATCCTCCATATACCTATCCAATGCCCTCTTAAATGCCCATAAAGAGGGAGAGTCCACCACTGTTACTGGCAGGGCATTCCATGAACTAACGACTCGCTGAGTGAAGAACCTACCCCTAACATTAGTCCTATATCTACCCCCCCTTAATTTAAAGCTATGCCCCCTTGTAATACCCGACTCAATACGCGGGAAAAGATTCATACTGTCGACCCTATCTAACCCCCTAATCATCTTGTACACCTCAATCAAGTCACCCCTAAACCTTCTTTTCTCTAGTGAAAACAGCCCCAAGTGCCTCAGTCTTTCCTCATACGATTTTCCTTTCATACCAGGCAACATCCTGGTAAACCTCCTCTGCACCCGTTCCAATACCTCCACATCCTTCCTATAGTATGGCGACCAAAACTGCACACAATATTCCAGATGCGGCCGTACCAGAGTCTTATACAACTGCATCATGACCTCAGGACTCCGGAACTCAATTCCTCTACCAATAAAAGCCAGTACGCCATATGCCTTCCTCACCGCACTATTTACCTGGGTGGCAACTTTCAGAGATCTGTGTACATAGACACCAAGATCCCTCTGCTCATCCACACTACCAAGTATCCGACCATTAGCCCAGTACCCCATCTTTTTGTTATTCTTCCCAAAGTGAATCACCTCGCACTTAGCTACATTGAATTCCATCTGCCACCTTTCTGCCCAGCTCTGCAGCTTCTCTATATCCTGCTGTAACCTGCCACATGCTTCCTCACTGTCAACAACTCCTCCGACTTTCGTGTCATCCGCAAACTTGCTCACCCAACCTTCTAACCCCTCTTCCAGGTCATTTATAAAAATGACAAACAGCAATGGTCCCAAAACAGATCCTTGCGGAACACCGCTAGTGACGGCACTCCATGAAGAAACTTTGCCATCAACTACTACCCTCTGTCTTCTTCCATCCAGCCAATTCCTAATCCAAACCTCCAACTCACCCTCAATGCCATATCTCCGTATTTTCTGCAGTAGCCTACCATGGGGAACCTTATCGAACGCCTTACTAAAATCCATATATACCACATCTACCGCTTTCCCCTCATCAACCTCCTTCGTCACCTTTTCAAAGAATTCAATAAGGTTTGTGAGGCACGACTTGCCCTTCACAAAACCATGCTGACTATCCCTGATCACATTATTCCTATCTAGATGTGCATAAATCCTATCCCTTACAATTCTCTCTAAGACTTTGCCCACAACAGAAGTGAGACTCACCGGCCTATAGTTACTAGGGCTATCCCTACTCCCCTTTTTGAACAAGGGAACCACATTTGCTATCCTCCAGTCTTCTGGGACTACTCCTGTAGACAAAGAGGACATAAAAATCAAGGCCAATGGCTCTGCAATCTCCTCCCTTGCCTCCCAGAGAATCCTAGGATAAATGCCATCAGGCCCAGGGGACCTATCTATTTTCACCTTTTCCAGGATTTCCAACACCTCTTCTCTACATACCTCAAAGCCATCCATTCTACTTATTTGTGCCTCAGTATTCTCATCGACAACAATGCCCTGTTCCTGAGTGAATACTGAAGAAAAGTATTCATTCAGTGTCTCCCCAATCTCTTCCGCCTCCACACGCAACTTCCCCCTACTATCCTTGACTGGACCTATTCCTACCCTAGTCATTCTTTTATTCCTAACATACCTATAGAAAGCCTTAGGGTTTTCCCTAATCCTATCTACTAAGGACCTTTCGTGTCCCCTCCTTGCTGCTTTTAGCTCTCTCTTCAGGTCCTTCCTGGCTACCCTATAACTCTCAATCGCCCCAATTGAACCTTCACGTCTCATCTTGAGATAGGCCGCCCTCTTCCATTTAACAAGGGATTCCAATTCCTTATTAAACCACGGCTCCCTCGCACGACCCTTTCCTACCTGCCTGACAGGTACATAATTATCAAGGACACTCAATAGTTGCCCCTTGAACAAGTTCCACATATCATTTACACTCTTGCCTTGGAGTCTACTTTTCCAAGCCACACATCCTAAGTCATGCCTCACCGCATCATAATTTCCCTTACCCCAGCTATAATTCTTGCCCTGTAGTACACACTTATCCCTCTCCATCACGAGTGTAAAAATCACCGAATTATGGTCACTATCCCCAAAGTGCTCACCTACCTCTAATTCTAACACCTGGCCTGGTTCGTTACCCAGAACCAAATCCAGTATGGCCTCACCTCTTGTTGGCCTGTCTACATATTGTGTCAGGAAACTCTCCTGCACACATTGAACAAACACTGACCCATCTAACGAACTTGAGCTATAGCTTTCCCAATCAATATCAGGAAAGTTAAAGTCCCCCATAACAACCACCCTATTACTGTCACTCATCTCCTGAATCACCTTCCCAATCCTTTCTTCAATGATTCTAGGACTATTAGGAGGCCTGTAAAAGACTCCTAACAGGGTGACCTCACCTTTCCTATTCCTAACCTCAGCCCAAACTACCTCAGATGGCAAGTCCTCATCCATCGTCCTTTCCACCGCTGTAATACTATCTTTGACAAGCAATGCCACACCTCCCCCTCTTTTACCCCCACCTCTAAACCTACTAAAACATTTAAATCCCGGAACCTGCAACAGCCAATCCTGTCCCTGTTCTAGCCATGTCTCCGTAATAGCCACAACATCGAAGTCCCAGGTACCAACCCACGCTGCAAGTTCACCTACCTTATTTCGTATACTTCTTGCATTGAAGTATACACACTTCAAACAACTTCCCTGTTTACAGGCACCCTCCTTGGAAATTGATGCCATGTTCCTCACCTCCCTACACTCCAGGCCCTGCACCCTGAAGCTACAATCTGGGTTCCCATGCCCCTGCCGAGTTAGTTTAAACCCCCCCCAAGAGCACTAGCAAACCTCCCCCCAAGGATACTGGTTCCCCTCAGGTTCAGGTGTAGACCATCCTGTTTATAGAGGTCCCACCGTCCCCAGAAAGAATCCCAGTTATCCAAAAACTGGAACCCCTCCCTCCTGCACCATCCCTGAAGCCACGCATTTAATTGTTCTCTCTCCCTATTCCTCGAATCTCTATCACGTGGCACGGGTAACAAACCAGAGACAACAACTCTGTTTGTTCTAACTCCAAGCTTCCAACCTAGCTCCCTGAAAGCCTGTCTAACATCCTCAGCACTCCTCCTACCTATGTCGTTGGTGCCAATGTGGACCACGACTTCGGGTTGCTCCCCCTCCCCTCCAGGACCCGGAAAACACGATCAGAGACATCACGTACCCTTGCACCTGGGAGGCAACATACCAAACGTGTGTCTCTCTCGTTCCCACAAAACCGCCTATCTGTGCCACGAACTATCGAGTCCCCAATTACTACTGCTCTGCTCTTCTTCTTAATAAGGAATTGGAATCCCTTGTTAAATGGAAGAGGGCGGCCTATGTAAAGATGAGGCGTGAAGGTTCAATTGGGGCGATTGAGAGTTATAAGGTAGCCAGGAAGGATCTGAAGAGAGAGCTATGAGCAGCAAGGAGGGGACATGAAAGGTCCTTAGTTGGTAGGATTAGGGAAAACCCTAAGGCTTTCTATAGGTATGTCAGGAATAAAAGAATGACCAGGGTAGGAATAGTTCCAGTCAAGGACAGTAGTGGGAAGTTGGGTGTGGAGGTGGAAGAGATTGGGGAGACACTGAATGAATACTTTTCGTCAGTATTCACTCAGGAACAGGACATTGTTATCGATGTGAATACTGAGTCACAATTAAGTAGAATGGATGGCTTTGAGGTATGTAGGGAAGAGGTGTTGGAAATTCTGGAAAGGGTGAAAATAGATAAGTCCTCTGGGCCTGATGGCATTTATCCTAGGATTCTCTGGGAAGCAAGAGAGGAGATTGCAGAGCCATTGCCTTGATTTTTATGTCCTCGTTGTCTACAGGAGTTTTGTCAGAAGACTGGAGGCTAGCAAATGTGGTTCCCTTGTTCAAGAAGGGGAGTAGGGATAACCCTAGTAACTATAGGCCGGTGAGTCTCACTTCTGTTGTGGGCAAAATCTTAGAGAGAATTATAAGGGATAGGGTTTATGAACATCTGAATAGGAATAATGTGATCAAGGATAGTCAGCATGGTTTTGTGAAGGGCAAGTCGTGCCTCACAAACCTTATTGAATTCTTTGAGAAGGTGACTAAGGAGGTGGACGAGGGGAAAGCGGTAGATGTGGTGTATATGGATTTTAGTAAGGCGTTTGATAAGGTTCCCCATGGTAGACTACTGCAAAAAATACGGAGGTATGGCATTGAGGGTGAGTTGGAAGTTTGGATTAGGAGTTGGCTGGCTGGAAGAAGACAGAGGGTAGTAGTTGATAGCAAAGGTTCATCTTGGAGTGCCGTCACTAGCGGTGTTCCGCAAGGATCTGTTTTGGGACCATTGCTGTTTGTCATTTTTATAAATGACCTGGAGGAGGGGTTAGAAGGTTGGGTGAGCAAGTTTGCGGATGATACGAAAGTCGGAGGAGTTGTAGACAGTGAGGAAGGATGTGTCAGGTTACAGCGGGATATAGATAAGCTGCAGAACTGGGCAGAAAGGTGGCAAATGGAGTTCAATGTAGCTAAGTGTGAGGTGATTCTCTTTGGTAAGAGTATCAAAAAGATGGGGTACTGGGCTAATGGTCAGATACTTGGTAGTGTGGATCTTTGTGTCCATGTACACAGATCTCTGAAAGTTACCACCCAGGTAAATGGTGCGGTGAGGAAGGCATATGGCGTACTGGCTTTTATTGGTAGAGGAATAGAGTTCCGGAGCCCTGAGGTCATGTTGCAGTTGTATAAGACTCTGGTGCGGACACACCTGGAGTATTGTGTGCAGTTTTGGTCGCCATACTATAGGAAGGATGTGGAGGCACTGGAACGGGTGCAGAGGAGGTTTACCAGGATGTTGCCTGGTATGGTAGGAAGATCGTATGAGGAAAGGCTGAGGCACTTGGGGCTGTTTTCATTGGAGAAAAGAAGGTTTAGGGGTGACTTGATAGAGGTGTACAAGATGATTAGGGGTTTCGATAGGGTCGACAGTGAGAATCTTTTTCCACGTATGGAGTCAGCTATTACGAGGGGGCATAGCATTAAATTTAGGGGGGATAGGTATAGGACAGATGTTAGGGGTAGATTCTTTACTCAGCGAGTCGTGAGTTCATGGAATGCCCTGCCAGTAGCAGTGGTGGACTCTCCCTCTTTATGGGCATTTAAGCGGGCATTGGATAGGCATATGGAGGATAGTGGGCTAGTGCAGGTGAGGTGGGCTTGGATCAGCACAATATCGAGGGCCGAAGGGCCTGTACTGCGCTGTATTCCTCTTTGCTCTATGTTCTATGTTCTTTCCATCCCCTTCTCTGTCCTCCCTCTCTCTGTCCCCTACTCTCTGACCCCCTTTCTCTGTCCCCGTCTCTCTGTCCCCCCTCTCTCCCTTCCCTCTCTCTGTCTCCCTCTTTATCTACCACTCTCTCTGTCCCCGCCTCCCTCTCTGTCAATTCTCTCTCTCCCTCGACTCTCTCTATCCCATCTCTCGCTCTCTCTGCCCCCACTCTCTGTCCCCGTCTCTCTCTTCCCCTCTCTCTGTCCCTCTCTCTCTGTCCTCCCTCCCTCTGTCCCCCCACTGTCTGTCCTCCCTCTCTCTGTCCCTCACTCTCTCTGTCCCCCTCTCTCTGTTCCCGCCGTCTGCCCCCCTTCTCTCTGTCTTCCCTCTTTTCGCCCCTCTCTTTCCCTCTCTCTGTCCCCCCTCTCTGTCACCTCTCTGGCACCTCTCGCTTTGTCTCCCTCTCTCTATCCCCTCTATCTCTGCCCCACATCCCCCTCTCTCTGTCCCTCTCTCTCCCCCTCCTCTCTTTACACTCCATCTCTGCCCCCACTTTCTGTCCCCACTCTGTCGCCCCTCTCTCTGTCCCCCGTCACAATGTCCCCCCTCTCTCTGCCCTCCGACCCCCCCCTTTCTGTCCCTCTATCGCCCCCTCTATCTCTTCCCCTCTCTCATTCCCCCCCCTCTGTCCCCTACTCTGTCCACTCTCTCTGTCCTCTCTCTCTCCACCTCTCTCTGTGCCCCCACTCTCTGACCCCTTCAATCTCCCTGCGCTCTCTATCCCCACTCTCTATTCCCTCTCTCTATTCCTGTCTCTCTGTTCCCCTCTCTTTGTTAACCTCTCTTTGCCCCGTTCTCTCTGCCCCCCTATCTCTATCCCCACTTCTCTGCCCCCGTCCCCCCCTCTCTGTCCCCCTCTCTTTGTACGGCCTCTCTCTGTCCCAATCTCTCTGTCCCCCTCTCTCTGTCCCCTCGCTTTCTGTCCCTCTCTCTCTCTCTGTCCCCTCTCGCACTCTGTCCCCCTCTCTCTCTGTCCCCCTCTATCCCCTCTCTCACTCTCTCTGCACTCCCATCATCCCTCTCTCTGTCCCCCCTCTCTCTGTCCTCCCCCTCTCTGTCCTCCCCCTCTCTGTTCTCCCTCTCTGTGTCCCCCGCTCTCTGTTCCCCTTTCTCTGTATCCCTCTCTCTGCCCACGCTTTCCGTCCCCCTCTCTCTGTTCCTATCTCTCTATCCTCGTCTCTCTGACCCCCTCTCTGTTCCCTCTCTCTGTCTCCCTCTCTACCTCCCCCCTCTCAGTCCCCTCCCTCTCTGTCCGTTCTCTCTCTCTCAACCCCCACTCTCTCTATCTCCTCTCTCGCTATCTCTGCCCCCACTGTCTGTCCCCGTATCTCTGTCCCCCTCTCTCTATCCTCCCTCTCTCTGTCCTCCCTCACTCTGTCCTCCCTCTCTCTGTCCCCCCTCTCTCTGTCCCCCTTTCTCTCTGTCTTCCCTCTCTCTTTCCCCCTCTCTTTCCCTCTCTCTGTTCCCCCTCTCTGTCCCCCCTCTGACACCCCTCGCGCTGTCCCCCTCTCTCTACACCCTCTATCTCTGTATCCCCTCTCGCTGTCCCCCCTCTCGGTCTCCCTCTCTCTGTCCCCTCTCTGTCTGTCCCCTCTCTGTCTGTCCCCCTCTCTCTGTCTGTCCCCTCTCTGTTTGTCCCCCTCTCTCTGTCCCCCTCTCTCTGTCCCCATCTCTCTGTACCCCTTTCTCTGTTCTCCCTCTCTCTGACCCCCTCTCTCTGTCTCCCCTCTCTCTCTCTGTCCCCCTTTCTCTCTGTCTTCCCTCTCTCTTTCCCCCCTCTTTCCCTCTCTCTGTTCCCCCTCTCTGTCCCCCCTCTGACACCCCTCGCGCTGTCCCCCTCTCTCTACACCCTCTATCTCTGTATCCCCTCTCACTGTCCCCCCTCTCGGTCTCCCTCTCTCTGTCCCCTCTCTGTCTGTCCCCTCTCTGTCTGTCCCCCTCTTTCTGTCTGTCCCCTCTCTGTTTGTCCCCCTCTCTCTGACCCCCTCTCTCTGTCCCATCTGTCTGTTCCCCTTTCTCTGTTCCCCTCTCTCTGCCCCCGCTTTCCGTCCCCCTCTCTCTGTCCGTTCTCTCTCTCCCCCCACTCTCTCAATCCCATCTTTCACTCTTTGTGCCCCCCAATCTCTGTCCCCGTCTCTCTATTCCCCTCTCTCTGTCCCTCTCTCTGTCCCCCCTCTCTGTTCCCCCCTCTCTCTGTCCCCCCCTCTGTCCCTCACTCTCTCTGTCCCCCTCTCTCTGTCCGCGTCCTCTGCTCTCCTTCTCTCTCTCTTCCCTCTCTATTTTTGCCCCTCTCCTTTCCTCCCTCTGTTCCCCCCTCTCTGGCACCCCTCGTTCTGTCCCCCACTCTCTCTACCCCCTCTCTCTGTCCCCCTCTCTCTCCCCCTCCTCTCTTTACACCCCACCTCTGCCTCCTCTCTCTGTCTCCACTCTGTCGCCCCTTTCTCTGTACCGCAATCACTATGTTCCCCCCTCTCTCTGCCATCCGACCCCTCCTTTTTGTCCCTCTCTGTCTCCCCCTCTATCTCTCCCCATCTCTCGTTCCCCCCTTTTGTCCCCTACTCTGTCCATTCTCTGTCCCATCTCTCTCTCTCTCTACACCTCACTCTGTGCCCCGACTCTCTGACACCTTCTATCTCCCCGCGCTCTTTATCCCCACTCTCTGTCCCCTCTCTCTGTTCCCCTCTCTTTGTTAACCTCTCTTTGCCCCCCTCTCTCTGCCCCCCTGTCTCTGTCCCCAGTTCTCTGCCCCTGTCCCCCTCTCTTTGTACGGCCTCTCTCTGTCCCACTCTCTCTGTCCCCTCGCTTTCTGTCCCTCTCTCACTCTCTGTCCCCTCTCGCTCTCTGTCCCCCTCTCTCTCTGTACCCCCTCTCTCTCTTGTCCCCTCTAAACATCCTCACTCTGTCTCCCACTCTCTGTCCCTCCTCTGCTCTGCCCTTCTCTCTGTCCCCCCTTTGTCTGTCTCCCTCTCTCTGTCCCCCTCTCTGAACCTCATCTCTCTGTCCCCCACTCTCAGTCCCTGCTCTGCTTGGGCCCCATCTCTCTGCCCACCCTCTTTGTCCCCCACTCTCTCTGTCCCCCCTCTGTCCCAACTCTCTCTATCCCTCTCTCTATCCCCCCTCTCTCTCTGCCCCACTCTCTCTGTCCCCCGACTCTCTGTCCCCCGGCGCTCTCTGCCCCTCGTCGCCCCTCTCTTTGTCCCGCATCTCTCTGTATCCCTCTCCCTCTGTCTCCCCTCTCTCTGTCCCCCCTCTCTCTGTGCCCCCTCTCTCTGCCCCCCCCTCTCTGTTCCCCCTCTCTCTGTCCTCCCTCTCTCTGTTCTCCCTCTCTCTGTCCCCTCTCTCTGTTCCCCTTTCTCTGTACCCCTCTCTCTGTCCTCCCTCTCTCTGTTCCCCCTCTCTCTGTCCTCCCTCTCTCTGTTCTCCCTCTCTCTGTCCCCCCTCTCTCTGTACCCCTCTCTCTGTCCTCCCTCTCTCTGTCCTCCCTCTCTCTGTTCCCCCCTCTCTCTGTCCCCCCTCTCTCTGTCCCCTTCTCTCTGTCCTCCCACTCTCTGTCCTCCCTCTCTCTGTCCTCCCTCTCTCTGTCCCCCTCTCTCTGTCCCCCCTGCCCCCCTCTCTGTTCCCCCCTCTCTGTCCCTCACTCTCTCTGTCCCCCTCTCTCTGTCCGCGACCTCTGTCCCCCTTTCTCTCTGTCCCCGTCTCTCTATTCCCCTCTCTCTGTCCCCCTCTCTCTCCCCCTCTCTCTGTCCTCCCTCTCTTTCTTCTCCCTCGCTTTCTCCTCTCTCTCTCTGTCCCCCATCTCTCTGTCCCCCCTCTCTCTATCCTCCATCTCTCTGTCCCTCACTCTCTCTGACCCCCTCTCTCTGTCCCCACCCTCTGCCCCCCTTCTCTCTGTCTTCCCTCTCTCTTTTCCTCCCTCTCTTTACCTCTCTCTGTCCCCTCTCTGGCACCCCTCACACTGTCCCCCTCTCTCTACCCCCTCTATCTCTGCCCCCCTCTCTGTCCTCCCTCTCTCTGTCCTCTCTCTCTCTGTCCCCTTCTCTCTGCCCCCCCTGCCCCCCTCTCTGTTCCCCCCTCTCTGTCCCTCACTCTCTCTGTCCCCCTCTCTCTGTTCGCGACCTCTGTCCCCCTTTCTCTCTGTCCCCCCTCTCTTTCCCCTCTCTTTCCCTCTCTCTGTCCCCCCTCTCTGTCTCCCCTCTGACACCCCTCGCGCTGTCCCCCTCTCCCTACCCCATTAATCTCTGTATCCCCTCTCACTGACCCGCCTCTCGGTCCGCCTCTCTCTGTCCCCCCTCTCTCTGTCCCCTCTCTGTCTGACCTCCCTCTCTCTGTCCCCGTCTCTCTGTACCCCTTTCTCTGTATCCCTCTTTCTGCTCCCCTTTCTCTGTACCTATCTCTCTGTACCCCTCTCTCTGTTCCCGTCTCTCTGTCCCCCACCTCTCTGTCCTCTCTCTCTCTGGCCACTCTCTCTGTCCCCGTCTCTCTGTCCCCATCTGTCTGTTCCCCTTTCTCTGTACCCCTCTCTCTGCCCCCTCTTTCCATCCCCCTCTCTCTGTCCGTTCTCTCTCTCCCCCACTCTCTCTATCCCATCTCTCCCTCTTTCTGTCCCTACTCTCTGTCCCCGTCTCTCTATTCCCCCTCTCTGTCCCCCTCTCTCTGTCCCCCTCTCTCTGTCCTCCCTCTCTTTCTCCTCCCTCGCTTTTTCCTCCCTCTCTCTGTCCCCCATCTCTCTGTCCCCCCTCTCTCTATTCTCCATCTCTCTGTCCCTCACTCTCTCTGACCCCTTCTCTCTGTCTTCCCTCTCTCTTTTCCTCCCTCTCTTTCCCTCTCTCTGTCCCCTCTCTGGCACCCCTCACTCTGTCCCCCTCTCTCTACCCCCTCTATCTCTGCCCCCCCTCTCTGTCCCCCTCTCTCTGCCTCCTCTCTCTCTGATGCCCTTCTGCCCACCTCTCTCTGTACCCCCCTCTCTCCCCCTTCTCTTTTAATACGCCATCTCTGCCCTCCTCTCTGTCCCCCCTCTGTCGCCCCTCTCTCTCTGTCCCCATCACTATGTCCCCCCTCTCTCTGCCCTCCGACACCCTCTTTCTGTCGCCCTCTCTCTGTCCCCTACTCTGTCCACTCTCTCTGTCCTCTTTCTCTCTCTCTCCACCTCTCTGCCCCCCCACTCTCTGTCCCCTCTCTCTGTTCCCCTCTCTTTGTTAACCTCACTTTGCCCACCTCTCTCTGCCCCCTCTCTCTATCCTCACTTCTCTGCCCCCGTCCCCCTCTCTCTGTCCCCCCTCTCTGTCTCCCCTCTCTTTGTACCCCCCTCTCTCTGTCCCACTCTCTCTGTCCTCTCTGCCGGCCCTCTGTGTCCCCCTCTCTTTGTACCCCCTCTCTCTGTCACATTCTCTCCATCTCCCCTCTCTGTCCCCCCGTTTTCTGTCCCTCTCTCTCTGTCCCCTCTCGCTCTCTGTCCCCTCTCTCTGTCCCCCATCCCCTCTCTCGCTCTGTCTGCCCCATCCTCCATCTCTCTGTCCCCTCCCGTCCCCCCTCACTCTGTCCTCCCCTCTCTCTCTGTACCCTCTCTCTCTGTACCCTCTCTGAATCTCCTCACTCTGTCCCCCAACTCTCTGTCCCCACTCTCTGACCTCTTCTATCTCCCCCCTCTCTTTGTCCCCAATATCTTTGTCCCCCTCTCTCAGTCCCCCCTCTTTCTGTCCTCCCTCTCTCTGTCCCCTGCTCTCTGTCCACTCTCTCTGTTCACCCTCTCTCTGTCCACCCTCTCTGTCCCCCTCTCTGTGTCCCCCCTCTCTCTGATCCCCTCTCTCTATCCTTCCCCTCTCTGCCCTCTTCTCTTTCCCACACTCTCTCTGTCCCCATCTCTGTCCCCCTCTCTCTGCCCCCCTCTCTCTGTCCCCCTCTCTCTGTCCCCCTCTCTCTGTACCCCCACTCTCTGTCTCCTTCTATCTCCCTGCGCTCGCTGTCCCCCTCTCTCTGTCCCCCTCTCTCTGCCCCCTCTCTCTCCACCTCTCTCTGTCACCCCACTCTCTGTCTCCTTCTATCTCCCTGCGCTCTCTTTCCCCCTCTCTCTGTCCCCCTCGTTTTGTCCCGCTTCTCTCTGCCCTCCTCTCTCTGTCTCTGCCCTCTGTCGCCCCCCTCCCTGTACCCCATCACTCTGTCCCCCATCTCTCTGCCCCCGACCCCCTCTTTCTGTCCCACATCGCTCTGTACTCCCCCTCTCTGTGCCCCCTCTCTCTGCCCCTCTCCCACTGTCGCCTCCTCTCTCTGTCCCCCTCTCGCTCTGTCCCCCTCTCTCTATCCTCCCTCTCTCTGTCTCACCTCTCTCTGTCCCCCCATCCTCCCTCTCTCTGTCTCCCACTTTCTGACCCCCTCTTTCTGTCCCCCCCTCGCTCTTCCCCCCTCTCTGACCCCTATTCTGTCCACACTCTCTGTCCCCCCTCTCTCTCTTAACCTCTCTCTGTCCCCCACTCTCTGACCCCTTCTATCTCCCCGCGCTCTCGGCCCCCCTCTCTCTGTCCCCTCACTCTCTGTCCCCTCTCTCTGTTCCCCTCTCTTTTCCCCCCTCGCTCTACCCATCCTCTCTCTGTCCCCCTCTCTGTTCCCTCTCTCTCTGTCCCCCTCTCTCTGTCCCCCTCTCTCTGTCCCCCTCTCTCTCTGTCCCCCTCTCTCTGTCCCCCCTCTCTCTTTCCCCCCTCTCTCTCTGTCCCCATCTCTCTGGCCCCCTCTCTCAGTCCTCCTCTGTCTGTCACTCCCCTCTCTCTCTGTCCCCCTCTCTCTGTCCCCACTCTCTCTGCCTCCCCCACAGTCCAACCCTCTCTCTGTCCCCTTCTCTCTCTGTCCCCCTCGCTCTGTCCCCACTCTCTCTGCCCCCCGCTGTCCAACCTTCTCTCTGTCCCACTCTCTCTGTCCCCCTCTCTCTGTCCTCTTTCTCTCTGTCCCACCTCTCTCTGTCCCCCTCTTTATCCTCCCTCTCTCTGTCCCTCTCTCTGTGCTCCCTCTCTCTGTCCCCCTCTCTCTATGTCCCCTCTCTATTAACCCTCTCTCTGTCCCCCCTCTCTTTACCCCCTGTCTGTACCCCTCCTGTCTGCTCACCCCTTCTCTGCCCCCTCTCTCTGTACCCCCTCTGTCACCCATCTCTCTATGTACCCCCTCTCCCTCTATCCCCTTCTCTCCGTCCCCCCTCTCTGTCTCCCCTCTCTGTCTCCCCACTCTCTGTGTCCCTCTCCCTCTGTCACCCCTCTGTCCCCCTCTCTCTGTCCCAATCCTCTCTATCCCCACTCTCTCTCTCCCCCCAACTCTGTCCCGCCCCTCCCTCTGTCCACTCTCTCTCTGTCCTGCACCTCTCTTTGTCCCCCTCTCTCTGTCCCCCTCTCTCTGTCCCCCTCTCTCTGTCCCCCTCTCTCTGTCCCCCTCAATGTCCCCCTCTCTTTGCCCCCCCGTGTCTGTCCCCCTCTCTCTGTCCTCCCTCTCCCTGTCATCCATCTCTCTGCCCCCCTCGCTCTGCCCCCCTCTATACCTTCCACTCTGTCCACCCTCTCTGTCCCCACCTCTGCTCCACCCCACTCTCAACACTCCACGTCCTCCTCTCTCTGTCCCCTTTCTCTGTCCCCCCTCTGACACCCCTCTCTGTGTCCCCCTTTCTCTACCCCCTCTATCTCTGTCCCCTCTTTCTGTCCCCCGTCTCTGTACCTCTCACTCTGACACCTTTTTCTATGTTCCTCCCCACCTCTCTCTCTGTCCCCCCTCTCTCTCTCTCCCCCTCTCTCTGTCCCCACGGGTCTCTCTCCCTCCTCTCTGTCCACCCCATCTCTGCCCCCTCTCTCTGTCCCCCCCGTCGCCACTCTCTGTGCCCGATCACTCTGTCCCCTTCTCACTGCCCCCCGACCCCCTCTTTCTGTCTCACGTCTATCTGTACTACCTCTCTCACTGTCACCCTCCCTCAGTCCCCCCTCTGTCCCCAACTCTGTCCACTCTCTCTGTCCCCTCTCTCTCTCTTTATTCACCTCTCTCTGTGCCCCCGTCCCCTCTGTCCCACTTTCACACGCCCTTCTCTCTCCGTCCCCCTCTCTCTGTCCCCTCTCTCTGTCCCCCGCACTCTGTCCCCTCTTTCTCTCTCTGTCCCCTCTCTCACTCTCTCTGCCCCCCAGTCCGCCCTGTCTCTGTCCCCCATCTCCGTGCCCCTCTGTCTGTACCTCCATCTTCTCTGTCCCCCTCTCTCTGTGGCCCCCCTCTCTGAATCCCCTTTCTCTGTCCCCCACTCTGTCCCCACACTCCGTACCCCCACTCTCTGTCCGCAACTCTCTGACCCCACTCTCTGACCTCTTCTATCTCCCCCTTCTCTCTGTCCCTAATCTCTCTGTCCCCACTCTCTTGATCCCTCCTCTCTGTACACTCCTGTCTCTGGCCCCTCTCTCTGTCCCTCCCACTGTTCCCCCCTCTGTCCCCCCACTCTCTGTCCTCCCACTCTCTGATGCCTTCTATCTCCCGAGCTCTCTGTCCCCCCCTCTGTCCCCCTCTCTCTGTCCCCCTCTCTCTGTCACCCTTTCTCTATCCCCCTTCTCTCTATGTCCCCCCTCTCTGTCCCCACTTCTCTGCCCCCCCTCTGTCCTCCCCTCTCTGCCCCCCCTTTCTCTGTGCCCACTCGCTCTTCCCCCTCTCTCTGTTCCCCTCACTCTGACCCCCTCTCTCTGTTCTCCCTCTCTCTGTCCCACCTCTCTCTGTCCCCCCTATCCTCCCATTGTCTGTCCCCCTCTCTCTGTCCTCCCTCTCTCTGTCCCACCTCTCTCTGTACACCCCATCCTGCCTCTCTGTCCCCCTCTCTCTGACCCCCTTTCACTGTCCCCCCTCTCTGTCCCCTCTCTCTGTCCTCCCCCTCTCTTCCCCTTCTCTCTGTCCCCACCATCCTCCCTCTCTCTGTCCCCCTCTCTCTGTCCCCCTCTCTCCATATCACCTCTCTCTGTAACCCTCTCTCTGTCCCCCTCTCTCTGTCTCCCTCTCTCTGTCCCCCCTCTTTCTGTCCCCCTCTCTCTGTCCCCCTCTCTCTGTCCCCCCTCTCTCTCTGTCCCCCCTCTCTCTGTCCTCCCTCTCTCTGTCCCCACTTCCCTGCCCTCACTGTCCTCCCCTCTCTACCCCCCGCTCTCTGCACCCACTCTCTGTCTCACCTCTCTCTGTGCCCCCATCCTCCCGCTCTCTGTCCCCCCTCTCTGTCACCCTTTCTCTGTCCCCCTTCTCTCTATGTCCCCCTCTCTGAACCCCCTCTCTCTGTCTCCCACTCTCTGTCCCCCACTCTCTGTCCCCCCTTTAATCTGCGCCTCTCTCTGTCCCCACTCTGTCCCCCCTCTCTCTGTCCCCACTCTGCCCCCTTTCTCTGTCCCCCCTCTGTCCCCCTCTCTCTGTCCCCGTTCCCTGTCCCCCCTCCCTCTGTCCCCCTCTCTCTGTCCCCCTCTCTCCATATCACCTCTCTCTGTAACCCTCTCTCTGTCTCCCTCTCTCTGTCCACCCTCTTTCTGTCCCCCTCTCTCTGTCCTCCCTCTCTCTGTCCCCACTTCTCTGCCCTCCCTGTCCTCCCCTCTCTGCCCCCCGCTCTCTGTGCCCACACTCTCTTCCCCCTCTCTCTGTTCCCCTCACTCTGACACCCTCTCTCTGACCCCTTCTCTCTGCGCCCTCTCTCTGTCTCACCTCTCTCTGTCCCCCCATCCTCCCACTCTCTGTCCCCCCTCTCCGCCCCCTCTCTCTGTCCCCCCTCACACTGTGTGTCCCCCTCTCTGAACCCCCTCTCTCTGTCCCCCACTCTCTGTCCCCCACTCTCTGTCCCCATTTTAATCTGCGCCTCTCTCTGTCCCCACTCTGTCCCCCCTCTCTCTGTCCCCACTCTGCCCCCCCTCTCTCTGTCCCCCTCTCTCTGCCCCCCTCTCTCTGTCCACGCTCTCTGTCACTCTCTCTCTGTCCCCCTCTCTCTGTCCCCTCTCTCTCTGTCCCCCCTCTGTCATCCCCTCTCTGGACCCCCTTTCTCTGTGCCCACTCTCTCTTCCCCCTCTCTCTGTTCCCCTCACTCTGACCCCCTTTCTTTGTACCCCTTTCTCTGTCCCCCCTCTCTCTGTCCCCCTCTCTCTGTCCCCCTCTCTCTGTCCCTCTCACTCTGTCCTCCCTCTCTCTGCCCCACCTCTCTCTGTCCCCCCATCCAACCATTCTCTGTCCCCCTCTCTCTGTCCCCCTCTCTCTGTCCCCCTCTCTCTGTCCCCCTCTCTCTGTCCCCGCTCTCTGTCCCCTTTCTCTGTCCCCCTTTCTCTGTCCCCCTCTCTCTGTCCCCACTCTCTCTGACCCCACTTCTCCGTTCCCCCCTCTGTCCTCCCCTCTCTGGACCCCCTTTCTCTGTGCCCACTCTCTCTTCCCCCTCTCTCTGTTCCCCTCACTCTGACCCCCTCTCTCTGTCCTCCCTCTCTCTGTCCCACCTCTCTCTGTCCCCCCTATCCTCCCATTCTCTGTCCCCCTGTCTCTGTCCTCCCTCTCTCTGTCCCACCTCTCTCTGTACACCCCATCCTGACTCTCTGTCCCCTCTCTCTGACACCCTCTCACTGTCCCCCCTCTCTGTCCCCCTCTCTCTGTCCTCCCCCTCTCTGTCCCACCTCTCTCTGTCCCCCCATCCACCCTCTCTCTGTCTCCTACTTTCTGTCCCCCCTCTCTCTGTCCCCCCTCTCTCTGTCCCTCCTCTCACTCTTCCCCCCTCTCTGACCCCTACTCTGTCCACACTCTCTGTTCCCACCTCTCTCTCCACCTCTCTCTGTACCCCCACTCTCTGTCTCCTTCTATCTCCCTGCGCTCTCTGTCCCCCTCTCTCTGTCCCCCTCTCTCTGCCCCCCACTCTCTGTCCCCCACTCTCTGTCCCCCACTCTCTGTTCCCCTCTCTCTGTTCCCCTCTCTCTGTTCTCCTCTCTTTGTCTCCCATGTCTCTACCCCTCCTCTCTCTGTCCCCCTCTCTCTGTCCCCACTCTCTCTGCCTCTCCCGCTGTCCAACCCTCTCTCTGTCCCCCTTCTCTCTATGTCCCCCTCTCACTATGTCCCCCTCTTTCTCCCACTCTCTGTCCCCCTCTCTCTGTCCCCCTCTCTCTGTCCCACCTCTCTCTGTCCCCCCATCCACCCTCTCTCTGTCTCCCACTTTCTGTCCCCCCTCTCTCTGTCCCCCCTCTCTCTGTCCCTCCTCTCACTCTTCCCCCCTCTCTGACCCCTACTCTGTCCACACTCTCTGTTCCCACCTCTCTCTCTCCACCTCTCTCTGTACCCCCACTCTCTGTCTCCTTCTATCTCCCTGCGCTGTCTGTCCCCCTCTCTCTGTCCCCCCCTCTCTGCCCCCCTCTCTCTGTTCCCCCACTCTCTGTCTCCTTCTATCTCCCTGCGTTCTCTCTCTCACACTCTCTGTCTCCCACTCTCTGTCCCCCACTCTCTGTCCCCCACTCTCTGTTCCCCTCTCTCTGTTCCCCTCTCTCTGTTCTCCTCTCTTTGTCTCCCATGTCTCTACCCCTCCTCTCTCTGTCCCCCTCTCTCTGTTTCCACTCTCTCTGCCTCCCCCGCTGTCCAACCCTCTCTCTGTCCCCCTTCTCTCTACGTCCCCCTCTCTCTATGTCCCCCTCTTTCTCCCACTCTCTGTCCCCCTCTCTCTGTCCCTCTCTCTCTGTCCCCCTCTCTCTGTCCCCCTCTCTCTGTCCCCACTCTCTGTCCCCTTTCGCTGTCCCCCTTTCTCTGTCCCCCTCTCTCTGTCCCCCTCTCTCTGTCCCCCTCTCTCTGTCCCCACTCTCTCTGACCCCACTTCTCCGTTCCCCCCTCTGTCCTCCCCTCTCTGGACCCCCTTTCTCTGTGCCCACTCTCTCTTCCCCCTCTCTCTGTTCCCCTCACTCTGACCCCCTCTCTCTGTCCTCCCTCTCTCTGTCCCACCTCTCTCTGTCCCCCCTATCCTCCCATTCTCTGTCCCCCTCTCTCTGTCCTCCCTCTCTCTGTCCCACCTCTCTCTGTACACCCCATCCTGACTCTCTGTCCCCTCTCTCTGACCCCCTCTCACTGTCCCCCCTCTCTGTCCCCCTCTCTCTGTCCTCCCCCTCTCTGTCCCACCTCTCTCTGTCCCCCCATCCACCCTCTCTCTGTCTCCCACTTTCTGTCCCCCCTCTCTCTGTCCCCCCTCTCTCTGTCCCTCCTCTCACTCTTCCCCCCTCTCTGACCCCTACTCTGTCCACACTCTCTGTTCCCACCTCTCTCTCTCCACCTCTCTCTGTACCCCCACTCTCTGTCTCCTTCTATCTCCCTGCGCTCTCTGTCCCCCTCTCTCTGTCCCCCTCTCTCTGCCCCCCTCTCTCTGTTCCCCCACTCTCTGTCTCCTTCTATCTCCCTGCGTTCTCTCTCTCACACTCTCTGTCCCCCACTCTCTGTCCCCCACTCTCTGTCCCCCACTCTCTGTTCCCCTCTCTCTGTTCCCCTCTCTCTGTTCTCCTCTCTTTGTCTCCCATGTCTCTACCCCTCCTCTCTCTATCCCCCTCTCTCTGTCCCCACTCTCTCTGCCTCCCCCGCTGTCCAACCCTCTCTCTGTCCCCCTTCTCTCTATGTCTCCCTCTCTCTATGTCCCCCTCTTTCTCCCACTCTCTGTCCCCCTCTCTCTGTCCCCCTCTCTCTGTCACCCTCTCTCTGTCCCCCTCTCTCTCTCCCCACTCTCTGTCCCCTTTCGCTGTCCCCCTTTCTCTGTCCCCCTCTCTCTGTCCCCCTCTCTCTGTCCCCCTCTCTCTGTCCCCCTGCTCTCTATGTCCCCCTCTCTCTGTCCCCACTTCTCCGTTCCCCCCTCTGTCCTCCCCTCTCTGGCCCCACTTTCTCTGTGCCCCACTCTGTCTTCCCCCTCTTTCTGTTCCCCTCACTCTGACCCCCTCTCTCTGTCCTCCCTCTCTCTGTCCCACCTCTCTCTGTCCCCCCCATTCCTCCCATTCTCTGTTCCCCTCTCTCTGTCCTCCCTCTCTGTGCCCTCCCTCTCTCTGTCCCACCTCTCTCTGTCCCCCCATCCTCCCTCTCTCTGTCTCCCACTTTCTGTCCCCCCCTCTTTTTTCCCCCCTCGCTCTTCCCCCTCTCTGTCCCCTACTCTGTCCAAACTCTGTGTCCCCCCTCTCTCTCTCCACATCTCTCTGTCCCTCCACTCTCTGTCTCCTTCTATCTCCCTGCGCACTCTGTCCCCCTCTCTCTGTCCCCCTCTCTCTGTCCCCCTCTCTCTGTCCCCCCTCTCTCTGGCCCCCCTCGCTCTTCCCCCCTCGCTGTTCACTACTCTGTCCACACTTTCTGTCCCCCCTCTCTCTCCACCTCTCTCTTTCCCTCCACTCTCTGTCTCCTTCTATCTCCCTGCGCTCTCTGTCCCCCTCTCTCTGTCCCCTCTCTCTGTCCCCTTCTCTCTGTTCCCCTCTCTTTTTTCCGTCTCTTTGTCGTCCCCGTCTCTACCCCCCCTCTCTCTGTTGCCCTCTCTCTGTCCCCACTCTCTCTGCCTCCCCCGCTGTCCAACCCTCTCTCTCTCCCCACCTCTCTGTCCTCCCCTCTCTGTCCCCACTTTCTCTGTGCCCCACTCTCACTTCCCCCTCTCTCTGTTCCCCTCAATCTAACCCCCTCTCTCTGTCCTCCTCATCCTCCCATTCTCTGCCCTCCTCTCTCTATCCGCCCTCTCTCTGTCCTCCCTCTCTCTGTCCCACTTCTCTCTGTCCCCCCATCCTCCCTCTCTCTGTCTCCCACTTTCTGTCCCCCCTCTTTCTGTCCCCCCTCTCGCTCTTCCCCCCTCTCTGTCCCCTACTCTGTCCACACTCTCTATTCCCACCTCTCTCCCTCCACCTCTCTCTGTCCCCTACTCTCTGACTCCTTCTATCTCCCTGCGCTCTCTGTTCCCCACTCTCTGTCCCCCTATCTCTGTTCCCCTCTCTCTGTTCCCCTCTCTTTGTCCCCCCTGTCTCTACCCCTCCTCTCTCCGTCCCCCTCTCTCTGTCGCCCTCTCTCTGTCCCACCTCTCTCTCTCCCCCCATCATCCCATGCTCTGTCCCCCTCTCTCTGTCCTCCCTCTCTCTGTCCCACCTCTCTCTGTACACCCCATCCTGCCTCTCGGTCCCCCTCTCTCTGTCCCCCTCTCTCTGTCCCCCTCTCTCTATCCCCCTCTCTCTGTTCTCCCTCTCTCTGTCTCACCTCTCTCTGTTCCCCCATCCTCCCTCTCTCTGTCTCCCACTTTCTGTTCCCCCTCTTTCTGTCCCTCCTCTCTCTGTCCCACCCTCGCTCTTCCCCCCTCTCTGTCCCCTACTCTGTCCACACTGTCTGTCCCCCCTCTCTCTCCACCTCTCTCTGTCCCCCCACTCTCTGTCTCCTTCTATCTCCCTGCGCTCTCTTTCCCCCACTCTCTGTCCCCCTCTCTCTGTCCCCCTCTCTCTGTCCCCCTCTCTCTATCCCCCACTCTCTGTCCCCCACTCTCTGTCCCCCACTCTCTGTTCCCCTCTCTCTGTTCCCCTCTCTTTGTCTCCCATGTCTCTACTCCTCCTCTCTCTGTCCCCCTCTCTCTGTCCCCACTCTCTCTGCCACCCCCGCTGTCCAACCCTCTCTCTGTCCCCCTTCTCTCTATGTCCCCCTCTCTCTGTCCCCACCTCTCTGTCCTCCCCTCTCTGGCCCCCCTTTCTCTGTGCCCCACTCTCTCTTCCTCCTCTCTCTGTTCCCCTCACTCTATCCCTCTCTCTCTGTCCTCCCTCTCTCTGTCCCACCTCTCTCTGTCCCCCCCATTCCTCCCATTCTCTGTCCCTCTCTATGTGTCCTCCATCTCTCTGCCCTCCCTCTCTCTGCCCCACCTCTCTCTGTCCCCCCCTCGCTCTTCCCCCTCTCTGTCTCCTACTCTGTCCATACTCTCTGTCCCCCCTCTCTCTCTCCACCTCTCTCTGTCCCTCCACTCTCTGTCTCCTTCTATCTCCCTGCGCTCTCTCTCCCCCTCTCTCTGTCCCCCTCTCTCTGTCCCCCTCTCTCTGTCCCACCTCTCTCTGTCCCCCCATCCTCCCTCTCTCTGTCTCCCACTTTCTGACCCCCTCTTTCTGTCCCCCCCTCGCTCTTCCCCCCTCACTGTCCCCTACTCTGTCCACACTCTCTGTCCCCCCCTCTCTCTCCACCTCTCTCTGTTCCCCACTCTCTGTCTCTTTGTATCTCACTGTGCTCTCTGTCCCCCTCTCTCTGCCCCCACTCTGTCTGCCTCCCCCGCTGTCCAACCCTCTCTCTGTCCCCTTTCTCTCTATGCCCCCCTCTCTCTGTCCCCACTTCTCCGTCCCCCCTCTGACCTCCCCTCTCTGGTCCCTCCTTTCTCTGTGCCCACTCTCTCTTCCCCCTCTCTCTGTTCCCCTCACTCTGACCACCTCTCTCTGTCCTCCCTCTCTCTGTCCCACCTCTCTCTGTCCCCCCTATCCTCCCATTCTCTGTCCCCCTCTCTCTGTCCTCCCTCTCTCTGTCCCACTTCTCTCTGTACACCACATCCTGCCTCTCTGTCCCCCTCTCTCTGATCTCCTCTCTCTGTCCCCCTCACTCTGTCCCCCTCTCTCTGTCTCCCCATCCACCCTCTCTCTGTCTCCCACTTTCTGTCACACCTCTCTCTGTCCCCCCATCCACCCTCTGTCTGTCTCCCACTTTCTGTCCCCCCTCTCTCTGTCCCCCCTCTCACTCTTCCCCCCTCTCTGACCCCTACTCTGTCCACACTCTCTGTTCCCACATCTCTCTCTCCACCTCTCTCTGTACCCCCACTCTCTGTCTCCTTCTATCTCCCTGCGCTGTCTGTCCCCCTCTCTCTGTCCCCCTCTCTCTGTCTCCTCTCTCTGTCCCCCTCTCTCTGTGCCCCTCTCTCTGTCCCCACTCTCTCTGCCTCCCCCGCTGTCCAACCCTCTCTCTGTCCCCCTTCTCTCTATGTCCCCCTCTCTCTGTCCCCACCTCTCTGTCCTCCCTCTCTGGCCCCACTTTCTCTGTGCCCCACTCTCTCTTCCCCCTCTCTCTGTTCCCCTCACTCTGACCCCCTCTCTCTGTCCTCCCTCTCTCTGTCCCACCTCTCTCTGTCCCCCCATTCCTCCCATTCTCTGTCCCCCTCTCTCTGTCCTCCCTCTCTCTGCCCTGCCTCTCTCTGTCCCACCTCTCTCTGTCCCCCCATCCTCCCTCTCTCTGTTTCCCACTTTCTGTCACCCCTCTTTCTGTCCCCTACTCTATCCACACTCTCTGTCCCCCCTCTCTCTCTCCACCTCTCTCTGTCCCTCCACTCTCTGTCTCCTTCTATCTCCCTGCACTCTCTGTCCGCCTCTCTCTGTCTCCCTCTCTCTCTCTGTCCCCCTCTCTCTGTTGAAACTTTATTGCTGGAACAGCACAGCAGGTCAGGCAGCATCCAGGGAACAGGAGATTCGACGTTTCGGGCACAGGCCCTTCTTCAGGCCTGTGCCCGAAACGTCGAATCTCCTGTTCCCTGGATGCCGCCTGACCTGCTGTGCTGTTTCAGCATTAAAGTTTCAACTTTGATCTCCAGCATCTGCAGACCTCACTTTCTCCCCCTCTCTCTGTCCCCATCTCTCTGTCCCACCTCACTCTGCCCCCTCTCTATCCTCCCTCCCTCTCTGTCCCCCTCTCACTGTCCCCCTCTCTATATACCCCCTCTCTCTGCCCCCTCTCTGTCCCCTTTCTCTCTGTCAACTCTGTCTCAATCCCCCCTCTCTGTTCTCCCCTCTCTGTACCTCTCCTCTCTGTCAGCCCCCTCTCTCTGTACCCCCTCTGTCGCCCATCTCTCTGTACCCCCTCTCCCTCTGTCCCCTCTCTCTGTCCCACTCTTTGTCTCCCTTCTCTCTCTGTCCTCCACTCTCTGTCTCCCTCTCTCTACCCCCTCTATCTCTGTCCCCCTCTCGCTCTGTCCCCTCTCTCTGCCCCATCTCTATCCCCCCTATCTCCATTCCCCCCCCCGTCCCCTCTCTCTCTGTCCCCTCTCTCTCTGTCACTCCTCTCTCTCTATCCCCTCTCTCGTTCTCTCTGACCCCATTATCTGGCCCTCTCTGTCCCGCTCTCTCTCTGCCCCCTCTCTCTGTGTGCCCCTCTTTCTGCCCCCCTCTCTCTGTCCCATACTCTGCTCCGCCCATTCTCTGTACCCCTCTCTGTCCCGTCTCTCTCTGTGTCCCCTACTCTGTCCTCCCACTCTGTCCCCCCACGTTCTCTCTCCACTCTCTGACCACTTCTATTTCCCCCCTCTCTCTGACGACCTATCTCTGTCCCCCTCTCTCTCCTCCCTCTCTGTCCCCGCTTTCTCTGCCCCCCTCTCTGTCCGCCCTCTGTCCTCCACTCTCTGTTCCCCCTCTTTATGTCCCCCTCTCCCTGTCTCCCACCTCTCTGATCCACTCTCTGTTCCACCCCTCTGTCCACCCTCTCTGTACCTCCCATCTGTCCACCCACTCTCTGAACCCACCTCTGCTCTGCCCCACTCCCAACCAACCCCGGCCCCCTCTCTCTGTCCCCCCTCTGACACCCCTCTCTCTATCCCCCTCTCTCTATCCCCTCTATCTCTTTCCACCCTCTGTCCGCCCTCTCTCTGTCACCCTTTTTCTGTCCCCCTCTTTCTGTCCCCCTCTACCCCCTCTCTCTCTGTCCCCCTCTCTCTGTCCCCCTCTCTCTCTCTCCCCCCGCTCTCTCCCTCCTCTCTGTCCACCACATCTCCGCCCCCCCTCTCTTTCCCACATCTCCGTCCCCCTCTTTCTCTGTCCCTCCCTCTCTTTCTGTCCCCCCTCTTTCTGTGTGTCCCCCTCTCTGAACTCTCTCCTTCTGTCCCCCACTCTCTGACCCCCTCTAATCCGCTCCACTCTCTGTCCCCCACTCTGTCCCCACACTCTGTACCCCCACTCTAGGTCCCCAAATCTCTGACCCCCACTCTCTGACCACTTCTCTCTGTACCCCCCTCTCTCTGTTCCCCTCTCTCTGTCCCCCTCTCTCTCTGTCCCCCTCTCTCTCTGTCCCCTTCTCTCTGACTCCCTCTATGTACCCCACACTATGTCCCGTCTCTCTCTGTCCCTCTCTCTCTCTGTTGCCCTCTCTCTGCCTCCTCTCTCTGGCCCCCTCTCTCTGTCCCCCTCTCTCTGTTCCCCTCTCTCTGTCCCCCTCTCTCTGCCCCCACTCTCTCTGTCCCCCTCTCTCTCTGTCCCCCTCTCTCTGCCCCCACTCTCTCTGTCCCCTGTCTCTCTGTCCCCCTCTCTCTGTCCCCCTCTCTCTGTCCCCCTCTCTCTGTCCCCCTCTCTCTGCCCCACACTCTCTGTCCCTGTCTCTCTGTCCTCCTCTCTCTCTGTCCCCCTCTCTCTCTGTCGCCCTCTCCCTGTCTCCTCTCTCTGTCCACCTCTCTCTGTCCCCCTCTCTCTGTCCCCCTCTCTGTGCCACCATTCTCTCTGTCCCCTGTCTCTCTGTCCCCCTCTCTCTCTGTCCCCCTCTCTCTCTGTCTCTGTCTCTCTGTCCCTCCCCTCTCCATGTCCCCCTCTCTCTGTCACCCTTTTCTGTCCCCCCTCTACTCCCTCTCTCACTGTCCCCTCTCTCTCTGTCTCCCCTCTCTCTCTGACCCCCTCTTCTCTCTGACCGCGCTCTCTCTGCCCTCCTTCTCTCTGTCCCCCTCTCTCTGTCCCCCTCTTTCTCTGTCCCTCCCTCTCTCTGTCCCCACTCCCTCTCTCCGCCCCCACTGTCCCCTCTCCCTTTCTCCCTCTTTCTTTCCATCCTCTCTCTGTCCCCCTCTTTCTGTTCACCCCTCTCTCTGTACACTCCTCTCCCTCTGTCCCCATCTCTCTGTCCACCACCTTCTCTCTGTCCCCTCTCTCTCTCTGCCCCCCTCTCACTGTCCCCCCTCTCACTGCCCCCCCCTCTCACGGACCCCCCTCTCTCTGTATCCCCCTCTCCATATCCCCCCTCTCTCTCCGTTCCCCTCTCTCTGTCCCCCTCTCTCTATCCCCCTCTCTCTCCATTCCCCTCTCTCTGTCCCCCCCTATCTCTGTCCCCTTTTTCTATCCCCCCTCTCTCTGTCCTCCCGTCCGCCTCTCTCTCTCCCCCTCTCTCTGTCCCCCACTCCGTTCCCCTCTCTCTGCCCCCCCTCTCTTGATCCCAACTCTCTCTATCCCCCCTCTCTCTGACACCCCTCTCTGTCCCCGCTCCCTCTGTCCCCCTCCCTCTCTCCTCCCTCTCTCTGACCCCCTCCCTCTGTCCCCCTCTCTCTGTCCCCCTCTCTCTGTCCCCCTCTTTCTATCCCCTCTCTCTCTGTCCCCCCCGTCCGCCTCTCTCTGTCCCCGTCCCCTCTCTCTCTGACCCCCTCTTCTCTCTGACTGCCCCCTCTCTGTCCCCCTTCTCCCTGACCTCCTCTTTCTCTGTCCCTCCCTCTCTCTGTCCCCACTCCCTCTATCTGCCCCCTCTTTACCCCCTCTCCCTTTCCCCCTCTTTCTTTCCATCCTCTCTCTGTCCCCCTCTTTCTGTCCACCCCTCTCTCTGTACCCTCCTCTCACTCTGTCGCCATCTCTCTGTCCACCACCTTCTCTCTGTCCCCTCTCTCTCTTTCCCCCTCTCTCTGGCACCCACATTCGCTGTCCCCACTCTCTCTATCCCCCTCTCTCTGTCCCCCTCAGTCTCTGTCACCCCTCTCTCTTCCCCCTCTGCCCCCTCTCTGACCCCCTTTCCCTCTGTTCCCACCTCTCTCTGTCCTCCTTTCTCTGTCGCCCACCCGTCCCTCCGCTCTCTGTCCCCACGCTCTCTGTCCCCCCGCTCTTTGTCCCCCCGCTCTCTGACACCCCTCTCTCTGTCCCCGTCTCTGTACACCCTCTCTGTTCCGCCTTCTCGGTCCCAGCCCTCTCTCGGTTCCCCCTCTCTCTGTCCCTCTCTCTCTGTCCCTCTCTCTCTGTACCCACTCTCTCTGTACCCACTCTCTCTGCCCCCTCTCTCTCTGTACCCCCTCTCTCTGCCCCCTCTCTGTCCCCCCTCTGTCTGTCCCCCTCTCTCTCTGTCCCCCCTCTGTCTGTCACCACCCCTCTCTCTGTACCCCCTCTAACTCCCCTCACTCTCTGTCCCCCTCTCTCTCTGTCACCACCCCTCTCTCTATACCCCCTCTCTCTCCCCCTCTCTCAGTATCACCTCTCTCTTTCCCCCCTTTCTGTCCCCCCTCTCTCAATCCCGTCTCTCTCTGTCCCCCTCTTTCTCATTCCCCCCTCTCCCTATCCCCTTCTCTGTCCCGCCTTCTCGGTCCCAGCCCTCTCTCTGTCCCCCCTCTCTCTGTCTCCCCTCTCTGTCACCCCCCTCTGCCTCCTCTCTCTGTCCCCTCTCTCTCTGTCTCCCTCTCTCCCTATACCCCCTCTCTGTCCCCCTCTCTGTCCCGCCTTCTCGGCCCCAGCCCCCTCTCTGTCCACTCACTCTTCCTGTCCCTCTCTCTCAGTGCCCCTCTCTCTCTCCCCCCCCATCTCTGCCGCTCTCTGTCCCCCTCTCTCTGTCCCCCTCTCTCTCTGTCCCCCCTTCTCTCTGTCCCCCCGCTCTCAGTCCGCCCCCTCTGTTCCCGTCTCTCTTTACCCCTCTCTCTGACCCCCCTCTCTGTTCCCCCACCCCCCGTTCCCCCTTCTAGGTCACAGACCTCTCTCTCTACCTCCTCTCTCTGTCCCCTCACTCTCTCTGTCGCCCCTCTCTCTGTCCCCCCTCTCTGTCCCCCCTCTCTGTCCCCCTCTCTGTCCCCCTCTCTCTATCCCCCTCTCTCTACCTCCTCTCTCTGTCCCCCCTCTCTCTCTATCCCCCCTCTCCCTATCCCCCCTCTCTGTCCCGCCTTCTCGGTCCCAGCCCTCTCTCTGTACCTCTCTCTCTGTCCCCCTCTCTCACTGTTTCCACACTCTCTGTCCCCTCTCTCTGTACCCCCTCTCTCTGACTCCCCTCTCTGAACCCCCCTTCTGTTCCCCATTCTCGGTCCCAGCCCTCTCTATATACCCCCTCTCTCTGTCCCCTCACTCTCTCTGTTCCCCCTCTCTCTATCCCTCTCTCTCTGTCCCCCCTCTCTGTCACTTCTTTCTCTGCCCTACTCTCTCTCTGTCCCCCTCTCTCTGTCCCCCTCTCTCTGTCCCCATCTCTCTGTCCCCCTCTCTCTCTGTCCCCCTCTCACTCTGTCCCCTCTCTCTCTGTCCCCCTCTCTGTCCCCCTCTCACTCTGTCCCCCTCTCTCTCTGTCCCCCTCTCTCTGTCCCCCTCTCTGTCCCCTCGCTCTCTGTCACCCTCTCTCTGTCCCCTCTCTCTGTCCCCCTCTCTCTCTTCCCCCTCTCTCTGTCCCCTCTCTCTCTGTCCCCCTCTCTCTCTGTCCCCTTCTCTCCGTCCCCTCTCTCTCCGTCCCCTCTCTCTCTGTCCCCCTCTCTCTCTGTCACCCTCTCTCTGTCCCCCTCTCTCTCTGTCCCCCTCTCTCTCTTCCCCCTCTCTCTGTCCGCTCTCTCTCTGTCCCCCTCTCTCTCTGTCCCGCCTTCTCGGCCCCAGCCCCCTCTCTGTCCACTCACTCTTCCTGTCCCTCTCTCTCAGTGCCCCTCTCTCTCTGCCCCCCCATCTCTGCCGCTCTCTGTCCACCTCTCTCTGTCCCCCTCTCTCTCTGTCCCCCCTTCTCTCTGTCCCCCCGCTCTCAGTCCGCCCCCTCTGTTCCCGTCTCTCTTTACCCCTCTCTCTGACCCCCCTCTCTGTTCCCCCACCCCCCGTTCCCCCTTCTAGGTCACAAACCTCTCTCTCTACCTGCTCTCTCTGTCCCCTCACTCTCTCTGTCGCCCCTCTCTCTGTCCCCCCTCTCTGTCCCCCCTCTCTGTCCCCCTCTCTGTCCCCCTCTCTCTATCCCCCTCTCTCTACCTCCTCTCTCTGTCCCCCCTCTCTCTCTATCCCCCCTCTCCCTATCCCCCCTCTCTGTCCCGCCTTCTCGGTCCCAGCCCTCTCTCTGTACCTCTCTCTCTGTCCCCCTCTCTCACTGTTTCCACACTCTCTGTCCCCTCTCTCTGTATCCCCTCTCTCTGACTCCCCTCTCTGAACCCCCCCTTCTGTTCCCCATTCTCGGTCCCAGCCCTCTCTATATACCCCCTCTCTCTGTCCCCTCACTCTCTCTGTTCCCCCTCTCTCTCTGTCCCCCCTCTCTGTCACTTCTTTCTCTGCCCTACTCTCTCTCTGTCCCCCTCTCTCTGTCCCCCTCTCTCTGTCCCCATCTCTCTGTCCCCCTCTCTCTGTCCCCCTCTCACTCTGTCCCCTCTCTCTCTGTCCCCCTCTCTGTCCCCCTCTCACTCTGTCCCCCTCTCTCTCTGTCTCCCTCTCTCTGTCCCCCTCTCTCTATCCCCCTCTCTCTCCATTCCCCTCTCTCTGTCCCCCCCTCTCTCTGTCCCCCCCTCTCTCTGTCCCCCTGTTTCTATCCCCCCTCTCTCTGTCCTCCCGTCCGCCTCTCTCTGTCCCCCCCTCTCTCTGTCCCCGGTTTCTATCCCCCCTCTCTCTGTCCCCTCTCTCTTCCCCCTCTCTCTGTCCCCTCTCTCTCTGTCCCCCTCTCTCTCTGTCCCCTTCTCTCTGTCCCCCTCTCTGTCCCCTCGCTCTCTGTCACCCTCTCTCTGTCCCCCTCTCTCTCTTCCCCCTCTCTCTGTCCCCTCTCTCTCTGTCCCCCTCTCTCTCTGTCCCCCTCTCTCCGTCCCCTCTCTCTCCGTTCCCTCTCTCTCTGTCCCCCTCTCTCTCTGTCCTCCTCTTTCTCTGTCCCTCCCTCTCTCTGTCCCCACTCCCTCTATCCGCCCCCTCTTTTCCCCCTCTCCCTTTCCCCCTCTTTCTTTCCATCCTCTCTCTGTCCCCCTCTTTCTGTCCACCCCTCTCTCTGTACCCTCCTCTCACTCTGTCGCCATCTCTCTGTCCACCACCTTCTCTCTGTCCCCTCTCTCTCTTTCCCCCTCTCTCTGGCACCCACATTCGCTGTCCCCACTCTCTCTATCCCCCTCTCTCTGTCCCCCTCAGTCTCTGTCACCCCTCTCTCTTCCCCCTCTGCCCCCTCTCTGACCCCCTTTCCCTCTGTTCCCACCTCTCTCTGTCCTCCTTTCTCTGTCGCCCCCCCGTCCCTCCGCTCTCTGTCCCCACGCTCTCTGTCCCCCCGCTCTTTGTCCCCCCGCTCTCTGACACCCCTCTCTCTGTCCCCGTCTCTGTACACCCTCTCTGTTCCGCCTTCTCGGTCCCAGCCCTCTCTCGGTTCCCCCTCTCTCTGTCCCTCTCTCTCTGTACCCACTCTCTCTGTACCCACTCTCTGCCCCCCTCTCTCTGTCCCCCTCTCTCTGTACCCCCTCTCTCTGCCCCCTCTCTGTCCCCTCTCTCTCTGTCCCCCTCTCTCTATGTCCCCATCTCCGTCCCTCCCCTCTCTGTCCACCCTCTCTCTGACACCCCTCTCTCTGTCCCCGTCTCTGTACACCCTCTCTGTTCCGCCTTCTCGGTCCCAGCCCTCTCTCGGTTCCCCCTCTCTCTGTCCCTCTCTCTCTGTCCCTCTCTCTCTGTCCCCCTCTCTCTGTACCCACTCTCTCTGCCCCCTCTCTCTCTGTACCCCCTCTCTCTGCCCCCTCTCTGTCCCCCCTCTGTCTGTCCCCCTCTCTCTCTGTCCCCCCTCTCTCTGTCACCACCCCTCTCTCTGTACCCCCTCTAACTCCCCTCACTCTCTGTCCCCCTCTCTCTCTGTCACCACCCCTCTCTCTTTTCCCCCCTCTCTCTCCCCCTCTCTCAGTCTCACCTCTCTCTTTCCCCCCTCTCTGTCCCCTCTCTCTCTGTCCCCCTCTCTCTGTCCCCCTCTCTCCGTCCCCTCTCTCTCCGTCCCCTCTCTCTCCGTCCCCCTCTCTCTCTGTCACCCTCTCTCTGTCCCCCTCTCTCTCTGTCCCCCTCTCTCTCTTCCCCCTCTCTCTGTCCCCCCTCTCTCTGTCCCCCTCTCTCTCTGTCCCCCTCTCTACGTCCCCTCTCTCTCCGTCCCCTCTGTCTCTGTCCCCCTCTCTCTCTGTCCCCCTCTCTCTGTCCCCCTCTCTGTCCCCTCGCTCTCTGTCACCCTCTCTCTGTCCCCTCTCTCTCTGCCCCCCTCTCTCTCTTCCCCCTCTCTCTGTCCCCTCTCTCTCTGTCCTCCTCTCTCTCTGTCCCCTTCTCTCCGTCCCCTCTCTCTCCGTTCCCTCTCTCTCTGTCCCCTTCTCTCTCTGTCACCCTCTCTCTGTCCCTTCTCTCTCTGTCCCCCTCTCACTGTCCCCCCTCTCACTGAACCCCCTCTCACGGACCCCCCTCTCTCTGTATCCCCCTCTCCATATCCCCCCTCTCTCTCCGTTCCCCTCTCTCTGTCCCCCTCTCTCTATCCCCCTCTCTCTCCATTCCCCTCTCTCTGTCCCCCCCTCTCTCTGTCCCCCCCTCTCTCTGTCCCCCTGTTTCTATCCCCCCTCTCTCTGTCCTCCCGTCCGCCTCTCTCTGTCCCCCCCTCTCTCTGTCCCCTGTTTCTATCCCCCCTCTCTCTGTCCCCCCTCTCTTGATCCCAACTCTCTCTATCCCCCCTCTCTCTGACACCCCTCTCTGTCCCCGCTCCCTCTGTCCCCCTCCCTCTCTCCTCCCTCTCTCTGACCCCTTCCCTCTGTCCCCCTCTCTCTGTCCCCCTCTTTCTATCCCCCCTCTCTCTGTCCCCCCCGTCCGCCTCTCTCTGTCCCCGTCCCCTCTCTCTCTGACCCCCTCTTCTCTCTGACCGCCCCCTCTCTGTCCCCCTTCTCTCTGACCTCCTCTTTCTCTGTCCCTCCCTCTCTCTGTCCCCACTCCCTCTATCCACCCCCTCTGTCCCCCTCTCCCTTTCCCCCTCTTTCTTTCCATCCTCTCTCTGTCCCCCTCTTTCTGTCCACCCCTCTCTCTGTACCCTCCTCTCACTCTGTCGCCATCTCTCTGTCCACCACCTTCTCTCTGTCCCCTCTCTTTCTTTCCCCCCTCTCTCTGGCACCCACATTCGCTGTCCCCACTCTCTCTATCCCCCTCTCTCTGTCCCCCTCAGTCTCTGTCACCCCTCTCTCTTCCCCCTCTGCCCCCTCTCTGACCCCCTTTCCCTCTGTGCCCACCTCTCTCTGTCCTCCTTTCTCTGTGCCCCCCCGTCCCTCCGCTCTCTGTCCCCACGCTCTCTGTCCCCCCGCTCTTTGTCCCCCCTCTCTGTCACTTCTCTCTCTGCCCTACTCTCTCTCTGTCCACCTCTCTCTGTCCCCCTCTCTCTGTCCCCATCTCTCTGTCCCCCTCTCTCTGTCCCCCCTCACTCTGTCCCCTCTCTCTCTGTCCCCCTCTCTGTCCCCCTCTCACTCTGTCCCCCTCTCTCTCTGTCCCCCTCTCTCTGTCCCCCTCTCTGTCCCCTCGCTCTCTGTCACCCTCTCTCTGTCCCCCTCTCTCTCTGTCCCCCTCGCTCTCTGTCACCCTCTCTCTGTCCCCTCTCTCTCTGTCCCCCTCTCTCTCTTCCCCCTCTCTCTGTCCCCTCTCTCTCTGTCCTCCTCTCTCTCTTCCCCCTCGTTCTCTGTCCCCCTCTCTCTGTCCCCCCGCTCTTTGTCCCCTCTCTCTCCGCCCCCTCTGTCTCTGTCCCCCTCTCTCTCTGTCCCCCTCTCTCTGACCCCTCTCTCGTTATGTCTCCCTGACTTTATCCCTCACCTTGTCTCTCTCTCTCTCTCTCTCTCTCGATCTCTCTCTCCCTGCTCCTTCACTCTCTCTCCACCTTCTCTCACTCTCGATCCACCTCGCTCGGTCTCTCTGACTCCTCACCTCCCTCTTTTTCTCTCTGACTAAATATCTCTTCCTCCTGCCCCTCCCTCCTTCTCTGACGCTGTCTGTCTCCCTGACGCATCCCTCTCCCTCTGATCCAGAGACTGGGAAGGGGGATTGTGGTTGGTGCTGTGGCTGCATGTGGTTGGAGGGGTGGTTGTGAGATGACAGAGAGATGTGGGAGATGGGAGGAGGGGGAAAAATGGAGTAGAGACGGAATTGCGAGAGGGAGACAGAGACGGCAGGAGAGAGAGAGAGAGAGAGAGAGAGTGTGCAGGGGAGGGGGCTGAGGAAAGAGTGGAGGCAGGTGGAGAGAGTGGGGGAGAGGAAATGGGGAGGCCACTTTGGAGTGGGGGGGTATGCAGAGGGAGTTAAACCCAGCTCCTGAGCTCAGGGCGCGGTGCCCTCCCCTTCCCTGAGGACCAGGACTTGGGGCTGAGTCTGTCTCTCTCCAGCTCAGCTTCTCCAACACAAAGACACACAACAACATCGGTCACTCTGCTGCTCGGCACGCTTTAATCAACATTTTTATTGTTTACAAACGGAAGTGATGGATACAGTCAGTGGGATGGTGCCTTTTCTCACTGGCCCCTGAGTTGTGAGAAACATTGAAATGTTTCCCTGTAACCCCCCTGTGGGATAAGGATGGACAAACCCGCGCTACCCTCAGTCTGTTACCATAGCGACAGGCTGCTCCATCGCTGAAACACGGAACTGAAATGAGAAAATCCCGGATGGATTGATTAATGAGGGAATTTGATGGATGGATGGATCTGGGTGAAGGGATATTTCAGCACATTCTTCAGCTGCTGCCTGAACTTAGTCTGGGTCACGGCATAAATCGCGGTGTTTGTGCAGCAACTGAGGAGCTGCAGCATGAAGCCCAATTCCTGCACAAAGAGATGGAGATACAGAGGGGTATTCACAATCCGCCACATCCGTCTCCATATAGAAAACAGCATTAACGTTGACCATAACAGGATGAAATTGGCCGAGATCACAAACAGTAAAATGATGGATTTTTTTCGGTTTCTCATTTCAGTGTCAGACTGAGCGTCCCCATTGGTGTGAGCGCGGAGTCTCCTGCGGGCTCTGCTGGTCACTACAATGTGTCTGACGGTGAGAACATTGAGCAGCAGAATCAGGAGAAATGGGACACACGGGGTTAGAATGTGGTGGAGGAACTCGATTGTGACCCAGACAATGGAGTATAGAACAGCGTCTGTTACATCACAAAACCAGGGCTCGTTCCCCAGCCAATACCGAGCCTTGAGCATAAAATACCAGGAAATGTTCTTTAAACAGCTCAGCACAGTCACTGCTCCCAGAACCACAACCGCCGTCTTCTCACTGCAATATTTACTTTTCAGCTTCTGGCAACAAATGGCCACAAACCGATCAAAGGTGAAAGTGACGGTGAACCAGACAGAGCAGTCAGTGGCTGCATAAAGCAGGACGGCGTGGATATTACACACGGGGATGGAGTCCTTCAGGAAATAAAACTGTTCCCGATAAACAATGGGAATGTGTCTCAGGATCAGGTCGAGGATAATGACCAGGAGATCCGCCGCTGCCATGGCCCCCAGGTAACGTCTGACACATGGAGACAATCCACAATCTTTATAAAGCAGGACGTAGATGGTCACTACGTTAACTGTGAGGAAGGAAAACAAACCCATTATTCATCAGCCTGGAGGCAAAGGGACCCGTTTGATCGGGGACCCAGTGAGATTTCCAAATGTGTCCCTGTATTCAGGGATTTATTAAAGTAATTGGAGCTGGAATAACAAATCGGAAGATCAGAATTACTGACAAAAATGGCACTTATAGAATGTCAGGGACAGAACGTTCCGGGGAATGTCAGTTATAGAATGTCGGGGACAGAACGTTCCAGGGAATGTCAGTTATAGAATGTCGGGGACAGAACGTTCCGGGGAATGTCAGTTATAGAATGTCAGGGACAGAACGTTCCGGGGAAT